>NC_047671.1:75059652-75659652 GCF_011762505.2 Arvicanthis niloticus
GCTCATCTGTGTTGAGTTGGATTGTTTTACTATGAAAGCTTCCAGCCCTGCAAAGACCTGTACCCACAGTTGTGTCCTCCCCACCTTATCGGGGATAGGAACAGGAAGAGAGTTGGGAGGAGGTCTGGGAGCCCAGAGAGACACACTGCTAAAGTTTTCACAGTGCTCTTCAGTTTGGGCATGCCAGGTTATCATGCACATTTTATTCTATTCTATTTTAATTTTTTTGTGTAAGTGTGTGCATGTGCGAGCGCATGTTTGGTCCCGGGAGCTCACACGGTGGAAGAGAGAACTGATTCCCACAGGTGTCCTCTGACATCTATGTGTTCATGAGTGCTACATGAATAATGTACATGCATAAAATAAATCAATAATGATAAAAATGAAACTCAACATAAATTGGACAGCCGAGTTTCAGGGGCAAGGAATGACTGGGAATGAGTTACCAATGAGAAGACACCGACTGTGAGGGTCTCAGCACCTTCACACTGTGACTAAAGGATATCCTTAGGTAACAGTCACTGCTATAGAAGAAATACTGGATCTGCTCCCACTGAAGCAATCACCTCGTTAGCTCCACATGGGAGTTGTCATGAACCAGCACAAACAGTGTGTAGGGGTTCTGCTTCACCCGCCTCATGAAAACTTCAAACTTGCTTTGAATCTCACTGTCCAGGCGAACAACATATTTCTCTGCTCTCTGATGAGCAAGCCCATTTTCCTCCAGACCCAGGTCTACAAGGACACCTGCCAAGGAGAAAAAAAGTTTCTCTATTTACACATTTTTTTGTATATCTCTCTCTCTCACACACACACACACACACACACACACACACACACACACACACACACGTTCAGTGTTGACCAATACTGGGCACTAACGACACAGAGATTTAGAGAGAGAGGAAATGCCAGATTCCCCCGTCGTTAGAACACTCCATTCCATGTCTCATGGCCTGATATAAAGAACAAGAAATACATCTCTGCTGCTTTTGTGTTTTGAGACAGCATTTCAGGAGCCTACGCTGCCTCCCAGGATTAGACAGTGAAGGCTTAGAGGCCTGCACCACCACACCCAGCTTACAGAACAGACCCAAGGAATGCTCTGATTCCGGGAGTAAAAGCTGTTGAATGCTTAAGACCCATTTTATTTAACTCCTTTTTGTAGGTAAAGTGCTAATGTCTACCTTAGGCTGCTAGGAAAAAAAACTAAGCTTTGATTTGCAGATATTGAATAAATTAATATAACATAAAATCCTTATTTTTCTAAATTTAGCATAGAAAAGGACAACACAAATCCAGGGCTTTGCAGCTGCCAGGCACATACTCTTCCATTGAATTACATTGCCAGAACCTATTGAAAATATTTTTATACAGGAGCACACATATACAAGAGCATGGGAGGCCCTCAATGAATAAAACAAACACAAATACCCATGATTACTGTATTCTCAAGAAATTAGAAATTGTGTGACTTTAGTATGGTTCAGTGGCTCTGTCTATAACTAAGTTTGGCATACAAATATCTCAAAGTTGCTGTTCACAACCCACCATCCTTTGAAATGAAGAGATTTTTATGACTTACACTGATTTAATTTTACCCTTTTAACAAAACGATACCAACTAGCTAACAACTACATGCAGTTAGCATCTACAAACTATAATAGCAGCCTTAAGTAAAACAGGAGGCAAAAGTGGAAAATATTTTATTTTATGAACATTCATCATACCAGAAAAGGAATAATAAAACTAATCTTTTTTTTTTTTTTTTTTTTTTTTGGTTTTTTTTTCGAGACAGGGTTTCTCTGTGTAGCCCTGGCTGTCCTGGAACTCACTCTACGGACCAGGCTGGCCTCGAACTCAGAAATCCACCTGCCTCTGCCTCCCAAGTGCTGGGATTAAAGGCGTGCGCCACCACTGCCCGGCAATAAAACTAATCTTAATTCAGGACTTTTTAATTTGAGACAGGGTAACCCCAGCTGGCGTGGAACTGCCAGAAGTCGCTCTGCCTTTGCTTGCTGAATGCTGGGATTTTTATTTGTTGTATGCATGTGAGTGCTGTGCCTATGGAGACAAGAAGAGGGCGCTGGCTCTCTTGGAACTTGAGCCACCATATTGAATCCTGGAGTCTTCAGTAAGAGCAGCCAACGTTCTTAACCACTGAGCCATTCCTCTAGGGGCCTAGGAGCCTTTTCTTGGAGATTATTTTCAGTTTTACCTAAAAATAGTCAGGTTTTATTGTTACTGTTTCCAAAGGACACTAAGCAACAGGTGGGCACTCTTTTGAGGTAGATGACCCATGGTACTCACTCAGCACTCAGTAACTATGTACTGGTCATTGACTTTGTCAGGTAGTCATCAGGGCTATGCCAAGTCTGAATATACAGAGAGCAGAGAGACAAAGGCCCCAGTGGCATGGAGGAGACACTGTCCAAATGGAAACAGGTTCTGTGGGAGTTAGGAAGCCAGCAGGACAATTCTAGGAGCTTACTCCTGTCTGCAAAGTGGGAAAGAGTCAGGCCATCTGAGAATGAGTTCCCAGCAAGTAAGCAGTGGCAGCTCCAGCTTCTTAGTAAGAATGTAACACATGTTCAACACCAGGAACCAAAGGGGAAATGCAAGTTACATCCACAACAAAATGGAACTATACAAAAAAAAATCTTACAAAAAAAAATCTCTTAAAACAGTAAGAAAGAAGTAGGCAGAAAAAACAACCATATGTCTCTACAAAGTCCACAAATACACAAAGGAAAGCTCTGAACTAAACCAAACTAAAAAGATGGTTCTTTAATTGCAGGTGTATGGGTGAGAAGTCGGTGGAAAGAGCAGAGATTGGGGTTGGGGATATGTACACTTTTCTGAACATATCATTATACATGAGGCTTTTAGAGCCTCGGAGAGCAGTGAATACCCAAAGCCAACTCCCAGGGAGTCAAACAGTAACGGATGAACCCTTGCTCATCAAGGAAGCAGAACTGCAAAGGCGAAGACGGAAGAGGACACTATGTGACGCACGCCACCATTGGCTGCAAAGTGTAAGTTTGAGGACAAAGGGATACACACAAAACCTTTAGGGATATGGACAAGTGGACAAGTGGGTACATAATCAAGTCAACGGTCCAAATGAACATGTGTCCGATGAGTGTGGCTTCTTCCTGAGAGAGGGGAAGTTACACATAAGGAAAAGGGAAAGGAGAAAGGCCAGGATGAATTTTGGGATTATTTTAGAATTGGAGGTCTCAATATGAACTCATTATCTAAATGTATACAGAGAAGTGAGGAGGATATATATATATATATATATATATATATATATTTCCAACCAACCACAAATATACTTAATTACAATTCAACATTTATCTGTAGCCATTTTGTTCTTAAAAAGGTAGACAATGAGAATCAAGATTTATCTAAACTAGGGCTGGAGAGATGGAGCAGCTAAGAGCACTGGCTGTTTTTCCAGAGGTCCTAAGTTCAATTCCCGGCAACCACATGGAGGCTCATAACCATCTATAACTGTAGATCTATAAGAATCCAATGACCTTTTCTGGTATGCAGATGTACATGCAGACAAAACACCCATATCCATAAATAAATAAACCTTAACAAGTTATCTGAACTAATTCTTTTGCTGTGCTGATATATTATCAACATTAATATGTAATTTGGTGAATTTGTTTGTATGAACTTTTGTCTGTTTTCCCTAATTAAAAAAAAATCACATTGTAAATGCACAGTAAGAAAACTGTGTTTTAAAAGTTTGAGCTAGGGCTGAAGAGATGGCTCAGAGGTTAAGAGCACTGACTGTTCTTCTAGAGGTTCTGAGTTCAATTCCCAGCAACCACATGGTGGCTCACTTCTGGTGAGTCTAAAGACAGCTACAGTGTACTCATATACATTACGTAAATAATAATTTTTTTTTTTTTTAAATTTTGAGCTAATTTAGATGGGTATATGCCTTTAATTCCCATTAAAGGAAGGCAATAGAAGGCAGATATCCATAAATTTGAGGCCAGCCTGGTATACATATTGAGTTCCAGGACAGCCAAGACTACAAAGTGAGACCCTGTCTTAAAAAATTGTTTGAACTAATTATTTTTTGCCATGTGATTGTATTATCTATATTACATGTAGTTTGGTGTATTTGCATATGTTTATATTCAATTTTGTCCATGTTCATCATTTTAATTATTTTTTAAATATGTAAATCATAAAAAGTGAAACACGAAAGTAGAAGGATATTTGGGATGCAGAAGGGGTCTGTGACGGGAGAGGCAGGTAGTAAGGAGCACACATGATCAGAGTACATGTTATATATACATATGGAAATCTAATGAAATCTGTTATTTTGTGCAACACATAAGTGCTAAATTTGTAACTTGTTTTAAGCACCAAAAGTCAAAAGTATAATCTTCCTGTACTTAGCTTTCCTGGCTCATAAATAAATAGAATCACTGTCATTAGTTTCTACTTTAGCTTTCATGTTTTGCCTTCTAAAATATACAGAAGCTTAGAATCTGGAAACGCTCATAAGTGCTCACAAATGGCTGCTCTGAGAAAAGTCACCTTTATTGGGTCTGACTTCTTAACAGTTTAAGTTGTCTACAATAGTTCTACTGGCTTAAATAAAATTTCTTTTCCAAACAATCATGACCAAGTCTGTCATAGTTTACTAAATCCACAATAAAAAGTAGAGGGCAGAATCCACCGAGGAAGCCTATAGATAGATGTGCAAGGACTCACCCAGGATACCTATAGATAGATGTGCAAGGACTCACCCAGGATACCTATAGATGTGCAAGGACTCTGGGTTAGAGCTGCCTAAATAATGCATCTTGCGGGCTGGAGAGATGGCTCAGGGGTTAAGTGCACTAACTGCTCTTCCAGAGGTCCTGAGTTCAATTCCCAGCAATCAAATGGTGGCTCACAACCATCTGTAATGGGATCTAATGCCCTCTTCTGGTGTGTCTGAAGACAGCTACAATGTACTCATATAAATAAAATAAATAAATCTTAAAAAGTAATGTACCTTGCTTTGGGCATGAATGGGAACTTAGGAGGAATCAGTATACTTGAGATAAGTTGCCACTCACTAAGTTCTAGAAGGGCAGTAGCCAGGAACCTCTGTCTTTTCTAAATGATATCCATCTCTCTGGGAGATGACATGGGTGGTACCCTAGTCATGAGCATCCTCCAAAACCAACTCTAAACATCTTGAGTGAGGAATCTTCTCAGACACATAAACATACATAGAGGCTATGCAGGGGGTATTTTTTTGGTCCACCCCCCTCTCCCCGCCCCAGTCGCAGGGATTTGTGTCTCCACTTTTCTTTACTGGAAAATGCAGAATCTAGATGTGTTGAAGGAAAACTTGAATATTAAGTTAGGGTCCTCTTTGTGGAAGAAGAGAAAAAAATTATTACCCTCAAGCAAATTGTCTACCGTGTGGGGTTAGAAGGGAAATAGAGCCAAGAACACATGCCACATGTCTACAGACAAAAAAATGTGATCAGAATAGTAGCCAATACCAGCTGGAGATGTTAACAGTCACGGAGTCAGTGAGGATGGGCTAGGACTGTCCCAATCCTGCACTATGCTATTTGGAGAAAATAGTATATTTTGACATACATCCTTACTCTTGATTTTTTTTTTTTAGGCAACAATTTTCTCTCTTTTTTTAAATACACAATTTTTTATTCCTTGCCTCTTCCATCAAAGAGATATCAAATAAACAAACAACAATAAAACAAAAAACGTTCGGTTTTAGCCATTCACTATCTCTGTGGATCAGACAGATTTCTGCAAAAGTTTGGTATGAAACCAAATAGTCAGAAACTAATTCTTAAAGAGATGAAAATCAGGCTGGGAATACAGCTCAGGATAGAGTTCCTGCCTAGCATTTGTGAGGCTACGAGTTCCATGCCTCCCTCCTCCCCCACCCACACCCTGCCACCATATGACACATGAATCAAAAAAAAAAAAAAAACAAAAACAAAAAAAACCATACTACATCATTAAAATATTCCCAGTTTTTAAGAGTCCCATAATATCTTTTGTCTGGGTTTCTCTTGCTATGATAAAAGATCTCGGGGAGCAACTTGGGGTGCAAAGGGTTTATCTCAGCTTACACTTCCACATTGTAGTCCATCACTGAGGGAAGTCATTGGAGGAACCCGGAGGTGGGAACTAAAGCTGAGGTCATTGAGGGGTGCTGCTAACTGGCTTGTTCTATGGCTTGCTCAGTCTGCTTTCTTATACTGCCCAAGGCCAGCAGCTCACAGAGGCCCCGCCCACAGGGCACTGGGCCTCCTACATCAATTACTAATCAAGAAAATGCACAGCAGGCCAAGCTAGCAGGGGCATTATCTCAACTGAGATTTCCTCTTTCTAAATGACTCTAACTGGTATCATGTTTACAGGAAACTAGCCAGCACATAATTCTTTTACTCCTATAGTCTCTTTTAAAGGAAAACAACAAAAACAAACAAATAAATAAAACACAAACTGTAAAAGTTGGCTAAAATCCTGTTAGTTACTTTCAGAGTCCATTGAATTTGTAGTCCCTTTTGTCTGGGGGTTGAGGGGCATACCCTGCCTCCCTTCTGTCCTCTCACTGCACTCTAGATACACAAATGGCATTTGACTCTACATTCTTGCCTGCTTGTATACTCAAGGCCTTTCTACTCTTAACCAATGTGTTAGGGTTACGGTTAGGGTAATCTCTCAAATGTTTTTCCAATAAAATAATTTGAATTTTCAAGAAGAATTCTAAATTTTAATTATTATTCTATTACTGTTATCTTTTTTTAAAAATATAATTTCACTTAAATCAATTTAAGAAGCTCTTATAAAATTTTAGTTAGCAAATATTTATGAAGTGTCTACCAATGGCAATATTTATAAACTGTCTACCAATGGCTAGATAGTCATGTTCCTTGACTGTTTCACTTGGAGGATGAAGAGAAAGTTCTAGAGGCACCCTCATGGCTAGGGTATCTTAAGGGTACATCTGAGTAGTAAGGATGGAAAAAAACTAGGGAAGGTTCTGGAAGACAAAAGAACTGTATGTTTAAAGAGATGCTACCAAAAATCCACATACAATAATACCTGGAAAGAAGAGTGGTCACCGTGGCAAGAGAGCTGTGGGCTGAGAGTCGGAGAGCAGGATGTTACAGAGGGAGCCAAGCACAGACTTCCTGGTGTGGCAGTTGGAAGAGGGCAGGATTGTCTTGTCTTTGGTGGTGGGTGGATTCAATGGATGGAATGAGAACCAGATGGAAGGAGAGTGAGCAGGTGGGGCGGGGGTAGTACCAACAGTGAGGTAGAGTGGCCATGCTGAAACAGGAGGGCAACCCTTCTGTCAAACAGGATGACAGGCCAGGAGACAGATGAGTAAATATGTTTCTAGATTTGGAGACAAGATGGTCTTAATCTGAAGTTTTTGAGCTTTTTTCCCTTAGGGGTAAGGAAGAAAAGGACAGTTCTAGCACTGGCTAGGAAAGAAGGGTGAGGCCAGAAACCCCATCGAGTGAGACAGATTTTGCATCTACCAGGGCAGAAAGTGGAGAGAGATCTCTTTCACCATAAAACAAAATATTTGATTATGGAGATAACTGGAAAAATGAACCCTCCACTCACAGCATCCAGCACTTTACTTGTGTGGCAAAGAAATTTATAGTCTGCATTTAGGCACCAGTGCATTTGGGCTCCAGCATCTAGCAGGGACATGGATCTACTGTTTGGCAGGTGGCTGCAGAGAAGAGGCTACAAGGAACTGAAGGTTCCAAAGTAGGGTACTGTCTAGGTCACGCACTTAGAGAGGAATGCACATGCACAGGGGAATCTCCAGTGTGTGTCTCTTCTTTCTGGGTCAGAGTTGCTTCCCAAGACTTTTGGTCTCTGAGATACTTGTAACCATCTAGTAGGACACACACACACACACACACACACACACACACACACACACACACATCTTTTTTTTTTTAAATGAAGTTTTAAGTAATCAATGAAGGAAAGAAAAGTTGATAAGACCAAGAAGGTATGTTTTAGAAATGAAAAGCTTTGTTACACCACTTGGGTTACCCCCCATTTTGGGACCTGAAAGCTTCTTTGCACCTCTTTGGACCAAATGATCTACTTGTAACCTTACCTAACAGCTCCAGCTTCTTCATAACCATGTGTGTGCGATCACTGGATCAGTGTCATTGACCATACCCGTATAAAGCTTCCTTCGAGGCTCCCACTACACCCACTCCCGTCCGCTGGATAGGAAACCTGCACAAACCAGGGAGCCCCAACTAAGCACAGTCTCTGACATTGACCTGTCCACCTTGAATTTAGAATGGCTTGCATTTTTATTGTGTTAGTATTCTGACTGACAGAATGTGGCCTCAATTGTCAGAATTTCAGATTACTGGGAGACTTGAAAAGTCTTAACCCATTTCTTTTCTCTTTTGTATTGTTTTCTGTTTTCCTTCCCTCTCACTGTCCTTCTTCCTCCATTTCCTCTTTCCTTAATCAGAATGCCAGTCAAGAGACCACAGGTTTCTCCCAGTGCTGGGTCGGTCTGCAACAATTTCCTTTCAGCTATACTGAGTGTCCTGACCAGCCTGGCACTCTCTCCAGTGGGCTGGCTGCTGAAATGCTCTCTCTGGGGGACTTGGCAGATGGAATCAGGAAGACATCAGGTCTTCCTCCCTCCATTCAGACATGAGTTACATGCCTTGCTTGGTGCCAGACCTGAAGGCCCCATGAGGCTCTAGGCATTCAATAATGAAAAGCCAGTTTTCTCTGAGGGTTTGCCTTCTGTGGCCCCAGGCAAGTTCAAGTTCAGCTCTCCACTTTCATGGTGGAATGGAAGGAAACTAAGTCCAATGACTTCTGGGGAGCTTTTGTTTTACAAGCTATGATAGTTACATGGTGTTTAACGAGTAATTTCTTACTCTGTTCTGGAAAACTTTTCTTCACACACACACACACACACACACACACACACACACACACACACACACAGAGAGAGAGAGAGAGAGAGAGAGAGAGAGAGAGAGAGAGAGGCTTTCCTATTAACTAGTATGTGTTCCAAAAAAAAATGATGGTACTTAAATATGACGTCACATTTTGGTATCGTTATAATAAGAAATACTGTGCAGTCATTAAGAATGTTGCTTACAAAAGCTTTTCCTATGCACACTGCACATCAACAGCAAGGACGGGTACAGGCAGTAAGTAGGCGCTAACAATCGCATTTTTATAGTGGTAACCTTGAGTGTGAGGTTACAGATGTTGAGTTTTGTGGGAATTGAATCCAGCGTCTCAAGCAGGCTAACTGTGTGCCCTATTGCTAAACCATGGCCTCTGTGCACAAATGTTTGTACTTCCCTACTTGGTTTCTTTCGTTTTTCAGAATAATACCACAGGACCAGAACGATGGCCCAGAGGGTAAAAAGGCCTGGTGTCCCGAGTTTGATCCCTAGATCTCACAAAGAGAAAGAGAAAACTGACTTCCAGAAGTTTTTCCAAAAACTGACTTCATGTTTTTTCTTATAATTAAAAAAGAATGTTATTATTAAGTATATAAGTGATTATTACTAGAATAATTTTATCTGTATTAATTTTATCTGCATTTTACAAGATTTCCTGGAAGTCTACATAAATTTTGACACACACTGTCTATGGATGTAGAATCCATTAGCTAAAAGTTTAGAACTTTTTATTTATTACATTTTATGTTTTCAAATATAATGAAAATACATTTTTTTAAAGTAAATTTTTGTGCCAAAGCTAGGAGTAATAACATCAAAATTGTAATTTGCTACTGGGTGGTGGTGGCGCACGCCTTTAACCCCAGTGTTTGGGAGGCAGAGGCAAACAGATCTCTGAGTTAGAGGCCAGCAAGAGTTTCAGGGCAGCCAGGACTACAGAGAAAAAACCTGTCTCAAAAAACTAAACAAAAACCGGGCAGTGGTGGCGCATGCCTTTAATCCCAGCACTTGGGAGGCAGAGGCAGGCAGATTTCTGAGTTCGAGGCCAGCCTGGTCTACAGAGTGAGTTCCAGGACAGCTAGGGCTATACAGAGACACCCTGTCTTGAAAAACAAAAAACAAAAAACAAAAACAAAACCAAAAAAACCCCTAAACAAAAAAACAAAACAACAGCAGCAACAAAAAAGTAAATTTGCCTTGAGTTTTCCAAATCTGCCTATAGCACTGACCCCGCCCCCATTTGATCTTAGTATCTTTCTGAAGAATGACAATCTTAAAATATGTGAGGAAAAAAAAAAATCCCTGAGCTCAGGGAGGAGGGACGGGTGGGCCCTGCACACAGACTGGGAAAATGCAAGTCTCTGGGAGGTTATTCCAGGAGAGGGCTCTGCAGATGAAGCTCACTGTGAACAGGTGCTCTGACGCACTTGCTGAAGCATGACTTGGAATATCAGATCACAAGCCGAGGGAGGCTGCAAATGCCAGATGGTGTAAGTGAACCGCCTACAAAAGAAGGCACTCCCTCCACGCATGGTAGAGAAAATCCACGAGCAACAATAGGTCAGGTTACTCGGCTATGGAAACACACCCATCGACCACAGTGGAGGAGAGGAAGGAAGCCGAGGGATCCTCACATTCACAATGGCCTCTGTTAAAGCCTCACGGAAGGCTTCTGACCTCTTCCTGCTACGGCCTAGTGTGGCATTCAGAGAATTAAAGGCTAAAAAGCAGGTTACTCTGAGGCCTTTTGGGACGTGAACGCTCCCCTTGAGTCAGTCAGTTACAGCCCATCAGACAGTGAACATCTGCTGTCAGCTCATGTGGGAAGAATTCATACGCAGCCAGGCTGCTCTGAGTGTGGCCCTCTGACCAGCAACACCCAGGAGTTTGGAGAAAATACAGTCTGGGGGCTCCCTAGACTACTGAGGGGAAGCTGAATTTTAAAAGATTCTCTGGAAGTCTATATAAAGTTTGACAGATACTGCCTATGGGGTGGAATCCATAAACTACATTTTTAGAAATTTGAATTCATTAAATTTTCTGTTTTCAAATACAATTCTTTAATGTGACAAAAAGATCCATCCTCCATCAAAAATCTGTGTCTTTCCTTCAAGTAAGATAACCAGAGGGAATTTGATACTTAAATTTTTCTTTTTAAATATGGTTTAAGCCAGGCAGTGGTAGCACACACCTTTAATCCCAGCATTTGGGAGGCAGAGGTTGACAGATCTCTGAGTTCAAGGCCAGTCTGGTCTACAAAACAAGTGTCAGGACAACCAGGGCCACACAGAGAAACCCTGTCTCAAAGAACCAAAAACCAACCAACCAACCAAATAAACAAAAGAAACAATAAAAACCTGGTTCACATGAAAACCAGAATTTGCTTAGGTGTCCCAATTTTCCAAACTTTTTACATATTCTAAGAAAATTTTATTTTGTGAAGAGATTATATTTACCACAGACTTGTAAAATCTTTGCTTTCTGCCATTTTCATTTTCTAGAGGGAAATGTATTTGAATCTGGTCTCTATGTTCTTGGAGATAATTTTAACTTGGCTTCTTGCTGCTGAAGTGCAAGGTGGCGTCTGTGTTGAGAATGTTCTGGCAACCTGCTAAATGTCTGAGAACTCAGAGATGAGCTGCCTGAACCTAGGAAGCATTTAAGAGGTTCTGACCCAGCATCGAGGACAGGCTACACCTCCCTCAAAGGTGAATGACCAGAACCCCATGCATGACGTCACTGATTTACAATGTCTGACAAACACACAAATCAATTTTAGTCTTGGCCTCTAAGGGAAAAAGGTCTAGGAGAAAGCTTACAGATAAATTAAATATTCATTCAAATGCTTTTGTGATTTTCACAATTGAAGAATGTTTTAAATGTCTTTTAAGTGTTTGGACTAAGTGAGAGGAAGGGGTAAAGGGGCTCTGGGTCTGTGACTAAATAGAAACTCAGAGACAGTCCCATTCTCACCCGATTGTCGAACACGCTGCAGAGTTTGCTGGACCAGAACCTCCGACCTTGGGACGATGATGATGAAGTCCACTTTGCTGAAGTGGCCGAGGTCTAGGCTCTGGCTACCACTGTCTGCGATGGCACACACCTGGGATAAGAGTCTTCTGGCAACTGTGAGCTGTGGTTGATAAATTTGGAAGGTTTCGTTATCTACATCTAAAATTAAAAAAAGTTATAAGAACAATATTAATTTAGTTCTTTGACAAGCACTATGAATCCACATGAAGACGTAAAACACAAGGGAAAATCAATGTTTCACAACCAAGAATTCCCACTTGCTATTCCCATTTGATTTTGAGCTTTATGGATTTGCCTATTTCCCCCTAAAATCTGGCTGAGAAGATACGCTCAAGAATGGGATAGGACAGTTTTACAAGCACATTACTTAAAAACTGAGGGATTGTCTTACAACCCTTTTGCTAATAGTGGAAGCAGACTCCAGTGTCACAGCTGGACTGAGACCCAGCTGCAGGAAGTGGGGATTCAACTCTTTAGGCTTCTCAGCATTGCCCAGGCCTGGCTGGCTGGCGTGGGGGTTGGGGGTTGGGGGTTGGGGGTGGGGGGTGTCAATGCTGTAGCTACAATACTATAGGATTCCTTTGAGTTTTTCTGGATGATACCACAGTAAACATTTTTTCTTCATCAGCAAGTCAGCTGCAACATGACCTGAAATCCCCTCTCTATGACAGCACAGGCCAGAGACACCACCTTCACTTTTCTTCCTGTTTGGCTTGGCTCTGCCAGTACTTGTGACCTGGCAGGCCTAGGACATGTAGTCACTACAGTGTTCACACTAGGACCACCCAAAGAGACCTACCCGCCTTGTGACACAGGCAGCTGGCCTCTCAGTAGGTGATATACTGCAAAAATACTGTCTGGATACTCTGTGCATGCCGGTAACCCTTTCTTACAAGTTCTTACAAGTCATCAATCCCTGTGCCCACCCCCTCTCCCCACAGACAACCAAACACCTGGGCAGGCAGCTGCCACGCCTCTTAAAAGGGTTGCATCCTCTCAGGGACTCGTGTTGGCTGTTTGACTGAAACACAATCTCAAGGGCCTAATTAAGTAGTGCTAGTGAAAGTTGTCTAAACTCAACTTAGGTGTAGCTGAGGCACCCAGTACTCACAATACCCTAGCTACTCTGGACACAAAGGGCTTCTTGCTGGCAGAAAGAACTAACTGACCGAGATTGATCCTTTGAGTCTGAACGGCAGGGATGGGAGAACAGCTCAGCCGCGGGGTACACCTCCAGATGCGTATGTAAGGCCCGAGTGTGAGTCCCAGGGTCAGAAAAGAAAAGGCAATGCTAGTGCAAATCATGTTTAAGTTTTTAAGAATTTTGCATATGAGTGTTTTGCTTGCATGTATGCTTCTGTACCATCTGCACGCCTAGTGCCCAAGGAGGACAGGAGTGCGCGCCGGACACCCGGAACTGGTGCGCACGGGACACCCGGAACTGGTGCGCACGGGACACCCGGAACTGGTGCTATAGACTTTTGTAAGTAACCACGTAGGCGCTGAGAACTGAACTGGGGTCTTCTGGAAGAGCAGCCAGTGCTCTTAACCATTGAGCCATCTCTCCTTCCTCTATATAATTTTCCCCCATTTCCCCCACAAAGACTACAATTGAGAGGTTGAAGAGCTGTCTCAGCAGTTAAGAGAAAACATTGCTTCTGCAGAACAACAGGGTTTGATTCGCAGCACCCATGTCCACAACCTTGGAGGATCCAACACCATCTTCTGAACCTGTGGGCACCTGAACATACCTGGCACACATTCACACAAACACACACATACACACAAGTAAAAAATAAAATAAAATAAATCTACCAATGAAACAAACCCATCTTCCAACATATATAAGTTATTAGTTCCTTAGTTCATAGGCTGACTGGGAACTAAGTGTATGTATAGATTTGTATGTATAATTTCACTTGGCAAACTCTGGTTTGTATTTTCTGTAAATGTTTCATTATGACTTTTAGTGTTGGTGGATGTCTGCATGTGTGTATGTGCCCATGTGCCACAGCACACACGTGGAGGTGATAAGACAGCATGCTGACTCTCTCCTACCATGTAAGCCCTGGGTTTGAACTCAAGTCATCAGGCTTGGTGGTAGTTGCTTTTACCCATGGGGCCATCTTGCTCGTTTCAAGCAACATTTATTTTATTTTTAGTTTTTTTTTAAAGATTTATTTATTTTATACATGTGAGTAACATTGTCTCTTCAGAGACATCAGAAGAGGGCATCAGACCCAATTACTGATGGTTGTGAGCCACCATGTGGTTGCTGGGAATTGATCTCAGGACCTCTGGAAGAACAGTCAGTGCTCTTAACTGCAGAGCCATCTCTCCACCCCTACCTTATTTTATTTATTCATTTAGATCTTTTGAGACAAGGTCTCACTATGTAGCCTTGGCTATCCTGGAATTCAAGGCTGGCCTTGAAGTCACAAAGATCTGTCTGCCTCTGCCTCCCAAGTGCTGGGGTTAAAGTTATGCACCACCATGCCTGGCTGACATTTCTTTTTAAACTTAAAGTATTATTTTTAAAAAAATGTGCCTAGTGTTTTGTTAACATACATGTGTCTGGTTCCCTCAGAGGCCAGAGGAGGCGCTGGCTCCCCTGGACTGGAGTCACAGATGGTTGGGAGTTGCTGTGTGGGTTCTAAAATGAAAGCCCGGTCCTCTGAAAGTCAGCTGGGGCCCTTAACTCCTGGGATGTTTCTCCAGTTCCTTCAAGCAACATTTTGTTTGTTTGTTTGTTTGGTTTTTGTTTTTTCAAGGCAGGGTTTCAGGGTTTCTCTATGTAGCCTTGGCTGTCCTGGAACTTACTCTATAGACCAGGCTGGCCTCGAACTTGCTGCCAGGATGAAAAATGTCTGCTACCACCACCCTACTTCAAACAACCTTTCTTAAACAGGGAACCAAGGATGTACTTAAAGAGCTGTATGTATTCTGAGAATTAAAAAATATTTAATTAACTAATTATTATTATTACACATTATATGTGGTGGTGGTGTATGTGATTACATGTGTGGAGGTCAAAGCAGCTGGCTCTCTCCTTCCACCTTTATGTGGATTCGAGGATCTAACTCAGTTCCCTGGTTTGGGCTACAAGCAGCCTTTACCTGATGAGCAAACTCTAAACTTATTAACAATTCAAAATAGTTCATATAAACTCACTTTAGATGGTCTGAATGAATGACTGCTGTATTTCCAAATACTGTCTACAAGTCAAGACACTTTGTGGTTCATATTCACATTTGTTTTGACAAGGAGGTGAGATCTCTTCTTCCTCCCCGGCCTACTGCCCACCATGGGGTTCTGACTTGCAGGGCAGATGATGTGTAGGTAACATTGTTCTGTTGCCTGGAAGGCCTCATATTCCCTGAGCCTAAAGTTTTACAAGTAAGGGAAAAAGTGAGAGACACAGTCCTGCATAGCTTGCAGTCTAGATGTTTTATGAAGTTCTCTGAAGCTCCCCACAAGCACGGCAATTCTCTGCAGTACAACTAAGGAAAAAATACTGAGGGTCCAGCCAGTGGTGTCTGTCATCCCGGAATTTTGGAGGTGGAGGCAGAGGATCAAGAGTTCAAGACTAGACTCAGCCAGTCTGGGCTAATAAAATCCTGTCTCAGCACACACGCAAAATAAAATAAAACTGAGGACTCCTAAAACCATTCCTGGCAAAAAGAGGAACTTCCTGAGGCTAAAAGATACCACCAAATATAAGAACAAGAGTCTCTCCAGGAAAGGACTCTTACTGAGGAGAAGGTGACACAGCAACGTACTGTCATTCAGAACTTAATTTATCATGTAGACAACAATGAAAAGCCACATTACCCAGGTTTTGTGTGGGAATCATAGCAGCAGCCTCCTGAGGCGACACACACTCGTTAAGGTCACCATTGAAAGGGGTGACCACACTGTCTCCTCGTCTTTGTTGCATTTTTTCAAGCAGCTTGTCCAGGTCATCACCTATGTCAAAATAAAGTAAATTTAAGAAGACTGTAATGAGCAACATGCTGAGTGGTTCTTATCAGTAACACATTAGGCAACTGGGTTAGGTTCTCACCAAAAATTTAAGTTGATCTGGAATTATGTCAGAATCCCTACATGGCCATTTCTGCTGTGGCATTTAGACAGAAAGAGCTTTCCTAGATGACGCCTACCTTTGTAGGTGCATGCAGGTAGGTGCATGCAGGTAGGTGCATGCAGGTAGGTGCAAGCTTACACCAACACACTTGCAACACCGGTTCTCTTTCGGCTGGCTTTATATACAATAGAAGGCCGAATGTACTGTTCTGGTTCTATCTGACATACGGGGAAAAAAAGATCCAGGGAGAGAAAGAGAAAAAAGCCCAAACAACAAAGTTACAGTTGAGTTGAGGCTTTAATCCTCGAATCCTTGTGTTTTAGACCTCACAAGCTTCCTGTGGTGTTAGTCACCAGGAGTAAGGATTAAACCATTTCAAAGGAAATCTCTGCCAGAAAACTTAAGCCCCACCTTCCTGACAGGTTAAGATTTAAATTAAGACAACTAGACCTGGCAGGGTGGCTCAGTCTGACAGCCACTCACCTAATGACGTCGTTCTGAAATGTGATGCCAGGAAGCTGACCTTCCCTGTGATGAGCTCATAACTGATTTCTTTCAAAAACTCACTTGTGGTAAGCATGCTCTCTGCCAGGGCCCGGGACTGATGCTGACCTGAAAGACAGAGAACAGAGGAGTAACTCATCACTAAAACTAATGCTTGCTGCAACACTAATTATGATGGACATCGTCAGAGACCACAGAAGTCTACAACTACAGGGACTTGATTAAGAAGGGCACGGCATGTTGAAAGATATGCATACAAAAGATCAGTCTGAAGATTGTCTATAGCAGCAGCAGCAGCAGCAACAACAAAATCTTCGTAACATAATGCCAGGTGATTGAGGGAAAAATAGTGTATTTTATGTTTGTAACTATAAAAACATACATGCAGATATTTCAAAGCTAGAGAAGTCCATAGAAAATGTAACTGTATTTACATGGTCATTATAAGTACTTACCTTAAAAATGTAAACTTATACAGAATTACTTTTAGAATTAAAAATATTAATGATCACAGCCAGGAAAAGCTTTCTGAAATCCCGACGTAGGGGTGGGCAGACGGTTTGGCCAATGCATGTTTATGAGTAATGCTGGAATTTGATCTTCTTGGTAGAACAGTGAAGAGAGGAGAGATGGAAGTCTGGGTGCTGGTGGCTCTGAGGACGGCCCTCTGAGAGTCAGCACAGGGCACATTTAGTCGCTGCTTTACTTTCTGAAGGTTTCCTGGCTGTGGTAGAATAGACTCTTCTGTGTGGAGAATTTCTGACAAATATAACTGGCTAACACAGGTGCTTTCTCACATGACAGAATGGTTAAGACTTGTGAAACCTTTACAATTAACTTGTTTTCATTTCCATTCGCAATGCATGTGTGTGTGTGTGTATGTGTGTGTGTGTGTGTGTGTGTGTGTGTGTGTGTGTGTGTATGCAGGATCTTGAAAATCAGAATAGAGTGTTGCATCTCCCAGTACTGGAGGGATAACATAGACAGTTATGAGCTGCCATGTGGATGCTGAGAATTAAACCCAGGTCTTCTGCAAGAGCAGCAAGTGCTTTCAACTGCACAGCCATCTTTCCAGCCCCAACACTTACACAATCTTTTAAGGACAGAAGTTATATGTGATGAGAGTATTTGCTTTAAAAGAATGTCTCCAGAACCTGGTGCAACCACACTGAGGGCTTTGATTTGAGAAAGAAAGTTAAAATTGGGAGAGAAACCCAAACCACAGCCATTAACCAGAGAATAACTATGTGCATACTGGAAATACACAATTGTTATTTTTCAAATACAGATGACAGAATGAATGCATTAAACAAGTGATAAGACAAACAAACAAAGCCCCAAACCCCACTCACCTAACACCACCACACAAAACTCATTTCCTCTGATTTTTGAGGCACAAATTGCCACAACGTAATCTGGTAGCCTCTGATAGTGTTTCATTTCACTGAGAAGCCTCAGTGTCTCCGAAATGCCTTCTGCTAGAGAGTTCTGGGTCACAATCACATGAACCAGGTCCTGAGACACACTGGCAGCTAATCTAGCAAGCCAGGGGAGCTGTGCTGGTGACATGGGTGCACATGGAACACCCAAAGGCAGGTTTCGCTCTCTCACAGAAAATTCCTGCATAGCTTTCAGCATAATTTGCTCAAATTCTTCCCTGAGAGGTATCTGGTCAGGACCTATATTGATGAGAATTACAGTTAGAATTTAGACAATCAGAAATGACAAAATACCTAGCACCTAGCACCCCACAGTTGATGGAAGCCCACCACACTTCAGCTAGCAAGCAAGCACTTATGTCTTACAGTGGTCCTAAGCCACCACTTATAGTAACCACACACCACTGCAATTTTCTCTTTCACTTTTCTCTGACCTCAATTTTTTGAGCCCTAGCTCTGTTCTCCTGTACTCTAGTAATGTTCTCTTTCCAGGAGGATTTGCAAAGATACAAGACCCATTCTGTTGCATGCCCTGAGAGACAATCGCTTTCAAACCTCAGCATTATGGATTCTGATGAGTAATAAATGAGACAACACACTGGTGTGTAATCAATTTTAGGTTCTATTCATTTCTCATTTTAGTCATGGATACTTTGAAAGTATTTTAATGAATTGTCTCCATCTAATTTTGACATTATCCACAGGGAAATGAATCATTTTTTTCATTTCCAATTACATGTTTCACAGTTCCCAACTATCTCCAGGCAGAGACTGCTTGGTCATCTCATTCTCTCCTGCACTCTGGATTGTCAAATACGATATTTGGCCTCTTTCCCCAGCCATAGTCGAGTAAGCTTATACTGATGACTAGTGGCCCCTGAAATTAGAGGGATTTTGTTTTTTATTCTCTTTAGAAACTTAACCAGTCTATACAACAAAATCAGCAAGCATCCAATTGGTACAAATTAACTAAGACTTCTACCTTTAGTTTAAACTAAAACCTAAGGGATATATTGACTTGTTCCCTACCTCCCATGTGAATTGGAGACTTAAAACTCAAAGACTCCTGTTTGTAGGGGCAGACTCTTTAGTATCTGTGATCTGAGGCTAAGCTTTACAACCCCAGGCTATAACACAAAGAGGCTCTGTGTTCCCCCTGGAAGGAGGGGACATAAAGTCAGAAACCACTCCTTCCTCTGATGCAAGTTAAGTGTCCTCCTGGCCCTGTTTTAAAGACAAGTGGGATTATACAAAATATAACACAGTCTAAAATTTTATATAGGAGGAGCCACTTTTCCAGAACTAGTTGAGGGTCAGGGAGAAGAAAATGGGAACCTCATAGACAGGTGTTTGTTTTCTGTACATAGAAATGAGAAGAAAACAGTAATGCTTGCAGTATGTTTGCTTCAGGAGTTAGCCTGGTACTATTGTGAGTGAGCTCTGGGTTGATCCCTAGGACCCCACCCACCTAGCCTAAAATGTTGATTTCTCATGTCCTTATTGACATTGCCTCTTGCTAGGTGAAGTGAACAGTGAGTGGGATTCTTGGCTTTGTTGTTGTTGTTGTTAGATCAATTGGGAGTCATTTGACTCTGATCTTCATTAACCTTTAACAAATTAGAATTGAGGTTTGTAGCCATGGCATTCATACTGGGCAGTGAGCTCAAAGTGGCTGAATTTCAACTAAAAACTGAAGGGAAAGCGATCATTTTTATAGTCTGATTCCACCAGAGCACATGGCAGATGAGAAGCAGGCCTGGTCTCCATTTCCTAGCATCATCCATTGAAAACCAATGAATCCATGCAAAGGCACCTGGGAGAAAATAAAGTGCTATAACACATTCCCAGCATTCTTTGTTATCTTAAAATTCATTTGTAAAGTTTTGGTTGAATTACTGATAAGAAAAAAATGGGAGGACATTCAGTTGAGATGAGAGACGACCTTTTTAGAGCAACACACGCACACACACACACACACACACACGCGCACACACACACACACACACACACACACACACCATCTCTACCACTCTTTGTCCTGACTGGATTCTAGAAGCCTTTTATCCACCTCTTCCAAGTTCAATAATGGTAATTTTCCCTTTGAGAGCCATCTCCCAGAGCATCAGCTCTGATGGCTTCTTAGATGAAGCCACTATAATAGGAAGAGAATTTCCAATAGATCAGCGCCCACCTGAATTTTCTGGTTCCATTATGTACTTCAAAGGGCTTTTTACTGTGTGAAATAGCACAGAAACATTTAAGTGACTGTTATAGAAAGGCTCTTTCTTTCAGAAGATTCTTTCTTTTCTTTTTCCATGTCAGTACTTGGAGATACAAAGTATTAAAGCTGTCATTTTAGAAGTTTGGATATTTTTTAAATGTCTATATTTTTATGAAGTTTGGATATTTTAGAAGTTTGGATATTTAAAAAAATGTCTATATTAAATGCATGTGTGAAAATATTCTTGCTGCCTCTTAAACTTATAGGGACAAAATAATTTTTTTTTCACGAACACCAGAACAACTTGTTGGAGGACAGAGAAGTACAAACCTAGGTAAAAGGAAGGAAGGGAGGAAGGAAGGGAGGAAGGGAGGAAGGAAGGAAGGAAGGAAGGGTGGGAGGGAGGAAGGAAGGAAGGAAGGGTGGGAGGGAGGAAGGAAGGAAGGAAGGGAGGGACAGAGGGAGGGGGAAGGAAGGAAGGAAGGGAGGAAGGACTGTGAGGTGTTTATGCTGTATACCAGCAGAACTAATGACTGGAAGTAAAATTCTAGAGAATTGATCCTAAAGAGAAAAAAGAATCATGTTTAATTAAATCAGAAATCTTTAAGTTAAGAGGTTTTAATAACTGGAAAGAAGATATTATATTTTTGCTATATGGTTTACTTAACTCACTAGGACCCTGGTTTCTCTGATGTGGTCTGCTTTGCTTGACTAAAAGTGCTGCTCTGCATAGCGCTGTCTTCCCTGATTTTGGGAGCATCTGAAGGTGACTTTCTTGTCTTAGAAGGCAGCCCACAGTCCAGAGTACAGTAATTAAATTTATGACATCAAATGAGCCAGAATGAGGTAGTTTAAATACCTTTATTACTTATCAACAAGTAAGGTTTTCAAGTTACAGGTTTATTATGAAAGCAGGTTTCATGGAAAAAATGGCTTTAAAATTGCCAGGACAGAACCCACATCAAGAAGTCTCCTGGGAAATTAAGGGTCCTTGTCAGTGTTGACACATAATTTTGGAAGTACATGGCTTATTGAAACTTTTGATTTTTAAGTACTATCATAGTATTTTTGTGGTTTCTTAATGCCACAGTATTTTGTAACATTAAAAAAAAAACCTCGTGAGTAATACAAAAGTTTTTATATGAAAATTTGCACCTCAAACATTTTCCTAAACAGATCAATGGCGTGAAATCCCAGAGTGAATATGTAATTAGGCTGCATATTTGATGGCCCACTGCAGTTTGCAAAATAAAGGAGATTTCAATAGAAATGTGGCTGAGCCCCAGTGCTGTCAGGACACCTGCATACATTCACTGTAGGTTCAGAGGAAGTGAAGGGTTCATGACCTTTGTGACCCCCTTACCCTTCCTTCTCCAAGGGAACCCCTAGCAAAACTAGTGCCTTGGGAGGGTAGGAAGCATCACGAGACTGGACACTAGAGGGAGCAATTTGTCTCTTTCATGACAAGAAGTGAAGAAAAGGGAGGAAAGGAAAAAGTCAGAAGGTAGAAGGAAAGTAACTTAGAAACAAAAGAGACAGACCCCAAGCCAGGCAGGCAGATGGATTGCAAATGGACACAGACCATTCTGAAAAGCAGTTTCAAAAGTTCCCAGCCCATGACTCTGGAGAACTACTTACCTAACCGCACAAGGTACTGTATAGTCAGGAGGATCATGTTCTCCACACTCAGGAGATGGGTGCTAGTTAACCCTAATTGTTCCAGATCTTTGTTTTCCAACTGTGGGATCTTGTAACAATTCACCAGTAGAGGACTCACAACAATATCACCAACATTTCCATAGAAATAGGGTAAAGTGCCATAGCCTGCCCCAAAAGACACAAGTCAGTTAGCTCAGCGTTTCTGGGTTCCAGTCAGGCACACCAGCTCAGTGAGACATGGGGGCACTCAGGCATCCTCTGCCCTCTGAGACAGCCACCCGGGGATTCACCTATGTGTTTACCATCCTATAGAAACTGAGACAAGCCACTCCAGTTACATGATGTTTTTCCCACAGCAGGGATACTGCTAACATTACAGTTCTGTCTCAGAAGAACTCATCTGGAAAGAAAGTTGATGTGACGATAAATAGTTCCTCCCTCATCAACTTTCTTTCCAGATGAGATGACAAACCATGCTAGCCTCTCACTTCCCCAGAGCTCTGGGAGGTGGGGAACGGTAAGCTAAACCCACCGGTAAGCCACATTCTGCTGATCAGTCGCAAGGGCTTAGGGATTTCCTTCTTGCCTTATAACTTTAGTGTTTGGCTTTTGTTTGTTCGTTTTTGGCAGATTTTTACAATGCATGTGTATTCTGCCTGCATGTATGGTCTATGTATGTCTGGTGTCCATGGGGTTCAGAATATGGTGCTGGGTCCCCTGAAACTGGAGTTAAGGATAGTTGTGTGCTGTTCCATGGGTGCTTGGAACTGATCCTGGGTCCTCTACAAGAGCAACAAGTGCTCTTAACAAGTGATGCGTTATTTTAGCCTCCATATTGGTGTTTTCTGTTAGTTTTTCTGAATGTCAGGGATGTTTCAAAGTACCCTAGCATAGAAATATGCTGAAAGGCGCCTCACCTTGCTCCTATGATACAGGAAAGAAAATCATCTCTCTCTGAGGCTTGCTTTCCTTTCTTTTTCTTTTGAGACATGGTCCCACTAAGGAGCTCTGGATAGAACTCAGTATGTAGATCAGGTTATAGCCTTGAACTGACAGAGATCTCCATGCCTCTACCTCCCATGTTGTAAAAGTATGTGCCACCACAGATGGCCTCTGTGACATTCTTCTAAAAGCCAAATGCTGAAGGCACCAAGATGCCCACACTCTTCCTCTTTAAGGCTCAGCTGCATTGTCTGTTGATGACCTCATGAGTCACATGGGATTTAAACCACTGGGATTCCCTCTAATACCTCCAGACCCAGAATCTGAGGATAGGGTGACTGATAAAGAGCAGGGCCTAAAGTAAAAACACCCAAGACAACAGAGTGAGGCCAGCCACAAGAGCAGAATGACTCATGTTAATAAAACCCACCTGCCTTATCATGGAAAGAAAACAGGCGGTCTCCTTCTGGTCCAGACCTACCTGACAAGGCCTTCAGATATGGGTATGAAAGGTACTCAACTCAGGTTAGAATGTAAGAATTGGAATCTTGGAATTTAGACCCCTAAACAACCATAATTTCACTGCAGTCAGCAGCTAGGGAGGGTCAGACTCCACAGTGATGCTGATTCACAGAGACAGATGGCTCCCGGGGGGTGGGGGGGTGTTCCTGTTCCCGGTTTTCTGAAGTGAGGTCTGTCAGTTGACTTAGCTTATTTCTTTTCTTTGATGTTTGGCTTCCTTTGACTAGGCTGTCCCCCTTCCTCAACAGGTCCACTTTGAGCAGGCTTTCGCACACAGCTTGAAGTTTAGTATGAAGGTTTTCTAAGACTCCCTCAGGCAGCAGTAAACCCTCTCTCCTAAGACTTCTCAAAGCTCTTGGCTGTGAACCTCTGCCACCTCTCATATTCCAGTGTGTCACAGTGTTACCAGAGTGATAGTTGTTTACTGACTCTAATAAAGAGTCAGACAGACCCCCATTGGATAGAGAGAGATTCTTGAGGGAGAATGCTTTATTCTCAGAGTTTTAAATCATGTCCTTAATACAACATAGAGGGGCTGGCCAAAGAAAGCTGATATAGCCAATAAAGACAGACAGATGTACTCATGAGACTGTAAATAAACCCACAAAGCAGGGGCTGGAGACAGAGAAGTCTAGACATGAAATTCCTCCACAGTACCTATCAGGATAACTGGTCTAACTCCTGAGTTACTCAGCAGATTTTCAGGAACAATCACAGTTTCCCCTGCAGGGACAGGCCGAGGCTGGAGAATTCCAGTTAATGGGGTCTGTGGAACTGGGGTAGATAAAAGGGGCTCTGGAAAGAAAAAGATTGTTTGACAAGAAAGATTAGGCATGGGGCTAACTGAAAAACTTCAGAAATCATTACAATTTTAATACTTTAAAGAGATGGTTTAGAAGTTCAATCATTTTTGTTTTTTAATTTAACATATATATTACAGAAAATTAGAAGAAAACAGAAGGAAACAAATCAACTGTAATCACATCACTGTAGTTAATGACCACTGAGCATTCGAGTGGATTTAACTTTGTAGTTCATATTTACCACCCCCAAGTAACCAAAGGTGTGGATTTCCATACACAAAGCTAGAAACAGAACCATGACACTCATTACTGTGACACATTCCATAGTTCTTTGTATATATGAGATTTCTATAGCGTCTTCAACTACTTAAGCAAATTAGAAATTGTAAAGAACCCAGTTCTTAGGGTTGGAGCACTTGTCACTGTCTACTTGGTAGAACAGATGGACAACTGTCTGCACACTTAGCTGAGGACACCTTTGGAGACAGTCTGGAAACTATGGAGAGCCAAGTAGCTCTTTGTAGTATAGCTACAGACTAAACCGTGAGGCCAGAGTAATCAAGAAGTGTCACACAGAGAACAAATTACAGCAGGTCAACTCTAGCACCACTCTGACAAAGCAAGTCCACATGTGCCCTGCGTTAGTAGCATCAGGACCCACGCAACAAATAGCTCATCAATTACACGGCTAAAGCTAAGGTCAGTTGTAATAGTACATGAAGTTATAGGGAAGAATAATGTTATGGAGATACAATATTAGCTGCTACCAAGACCCTTATATACTACTGCTAATGACAATGATTGATTCAGGGTGCTTACCTTCAGAGGATACGAGCAGGAGCAGAACTTATCACTGCTAATTAAAGAGAAATGTTTAAATACATCATCAGTTAAAATCTCACCAGTTCTTGAAAGAGGACGAACTGTGGGAACTGGCATGACTAGAGCAGACTGGGAGACAGGTGACCCAGGATACCATCCCCGGTGCCGTTTCTTTGGTGGGCCAGAAATGAACATGTTAGCTGAAAACAAAAAGGAACAACAGCTTTGTCCTCAGCAATGGGGAAGAAAGAAAGAATATCAAGTGCTCACAGGACCTTTCCTGTGATCTACACAGGGGTCTGAGTCACTCTCCTGTGGGCAATGGTAGAGTTAGAAAAAGCTGCTCTAATAACTGTAGCCATATGGTGTTTTACAGTTTACAATGGGAAACAGTTTACCTCACTTGATTCTACTGACATCCATGTTAAGCTGAGGGACAAATCTACTGGGGAAATGGAGAAAAAGTATTTAATTCCATGCAACTCTTTTAGCACAGAATTCTGTACTTCGGTAAGTAAAAGACAGATCTGAGTTTTCAAGACTATACTTTTGATTAAACACTTGTTTCCCACTTAGGTTCTTCTATGCGGAGTCACTAACTCACTTAACAGTTGCTATTCACATCAATCAGGAAATCTCAAAATGATGTCTTTTAAGCAAAGGGAAGTGTGTATTTCAGATAATCAACTATTCAGAACGCAGTAGCTAAAGGGATGATTCAGTTGGCAAAGTGCCATACGAACACAAGGGCCTGAGAACAATCTTCTGACACTATATAAGAAAGCCAGGCACAGAGGAATAAGCCTTTAAAATCAATACTGTACAGACAAGAGGATCCCGTGGCTCACTGACTAGCCAGTCTAGCCAAGACTGTGGACTCTAGGTTCATCGATAGATCCTGTCTCTAAGGATAATGTGGAGAACTTTAGAGGAACAAAACTAATGCAGACTTTGAGACTTTGGACCGTCACACACAGGTACATCTGCACCCCCATCACACACACACACACACACACACACACACACACACACACTGTACCTTGATCTATGGATGTGTAGGTAGGTCTTGGTGACAAAGAGTAGTTCCCGGGGCGAGATGGGGTGGAACTGGACGTGCTGCTCTTCCCACCATGGCCACTGGTCCCACTTGCTGCTTCTGTAGAACAGACAGGCAACAGATCAGTATGGAGGTTTGGAGGACACTGTGAAGTGGCAGACATCTGGTAAACCATACTTGAGCATTCTAGGAACATTCACAGATAGAACAGCCTAGTTGCATAAAACCAGCTACAACCATCAGAACAATTGCCTTCACTAAATAAACTTAAATGTCAGGCATGTCAATGACTACAATACATTTAAAAATTAGATGTGCCCAGGAATAATTTCCTGGGACACTGAGAAATCTTTCAGAATTCTTTTTGAAGAAGTCTTTGGAGACAGTAGGTAAAAATAAGGGAAAGCTTGATGGAATTTTAACTCGACCTCACGGAAAATTTCAAACATATAAAAGGAGAGAAAGCCGTATAATGCATACTATATGCCACTGCACAAGTCCAGCATTTTTCTCCTGCAGCCATCTTGTTTCCTTTGCACAGACCCACAGGTGTTCTAGTTAGTCAGAAGCAACATAGATCATTGATAAGTACTTCTAAAGATGCTGCTAAAAGAACTTTAAAAAATATATCTGCAATAAAATTATACTTAAAATCAACAGTGGTTAATAAATATTATCAAAGCAGAGATAGTTTAAAGAAATGGCTTGTTCAAACTGTAATTTAAAGAACTCTGTGTTTGAAGTAAGTGACATATACTGAATGCTTTTTTGAAAATAGGATTTACTTTTTTAAAAAAATTGTGTGTGTGTATGTGTGTGACCCTGAATGTGAGTGCATGTGTCCAGGTTGGATACTCTCTGAAACTACAATTAGAAGCAGTTGTGAACCACCTGACGTGGGGTCTAGGAATTGAACTCAGGTCCCTGAAAAGAGTAGCACACACTCTTTCCCCCCCCGCCCCCCCAGCCATGGGGGAGCTATGTGCTCCCAGGCTGGAGGTTTAGACCCTGGGAGCTCTGGTTGATTGGCATTGTTGCTCTCCTCATGGGGCCACAAACCGTTTCAGCTCCTTCAGCTCCTTCTCTCTAACTCCTCCATTGGGAACCCCTTGATCAGTTCAATGGTTAGCTGTGAGCATCCACCTCTGAATATGTTAGATGCCGGCAGACTTCTAAGTTAGGAGACAGCTATATCAGGCTCCTGTCAGCATGCACTTCCTGACATCCACATCAGTGTCTACCTTTGGTGACTGCATATGGGATGGATACACAGGTGTAATGGTTTCCAGACAGCCCCTCCTTCAGTTTCTTTCTTTTTTAAAAAATTGGATATTATATTTGTATTTCAGATGTTATCCCCTTACCCCATTCCCCCTACCACCCAGGAACCTCCTATCCCATCCACCCTCATCCTGCTTCTATGAGGATGTACCCCCACCTACCCCCACTCTCACCTCCCCACCCTCGAATTGCCCCCTTCTCGGTGTTCAGCTATCATGGGACCAAGGATCTCCTCTCCCACCTATGCCCGACAAGGCCATTCTCCCCTACATATACAGATGGAGTCATTGGTCCCTCCCTATGTGCTCCCAGGCTGGTGGTTTAAACCCTGGGGAGCCCTGGTTGGTTGGTATTGTTGCTCTCCTTTCAGCTGCTTCAGTCTTCTTTCTAACTTCTCCATTGGGAAACCCTTGATCAGATCAGTGATTAGCTGTGAGCATCTGCCTCTGAGTATGTCAAACTCTGGCAGACCTCTAAGGAGACAGCTATATCAGGTTCTTGTCAGCATGTACTTCCTGACAACCACATCAGCGTCTACCTTTGGTGACTGCACATGGAATGGATACCCAGGTGGAATGGTCTCCAGATGGCCCTTCCTTCAGTTTCTGTCCCACATTCTGTCTCCATATTTGCTCCCTTGAGTATTTTGTTACTCCTTCTAAGTATGACCAAGGCATCCACACAGTCTTTTTTCTTCATGAGCTTCATGTGGTCTGTGAGTTGAATCTTGGGTATTTCGAGCTTCTGAGCTAATATCCAATTATCAATGAGTGAATACCATGTGTGTTCTTTTGTGATTGGGTTATCTCACTCAGGATGATATTTTCTAGTTCCATTCATTTACCTAGAAATTTCTCGAATTCATTGTTTTTAATAGCTGAGTAATAGTCCATTGTGTAAATATACCACATTTTTTTGTATCCATTCCTCTGTTGAAGGACATCTGGGTTCTTTCCAGCTTCTGGCTATTATAAATAAGGCTGCTATGAACATAGTGGAGCATATGTCCTTGTTATATGTTGGAGCATCTTTTGGGTATATTCCCAGGAGTGGTATAGCTGGATCTTCAGGTAATGTTATGTCTAATTTTCTGAGGAACTGCCAGACTGACTTCCAGAGTGGTTTCACCATCTTGCAATCCCACCAACAATGGAGGAGTGTTCCTTTTTCTCCACATCCTGGCCAGCATCTACTATCACCTGAGTTTTTGATCTTAGCCATTCTGACTGGTGTGAGGTGGTATCTCAGGGTTGTTTTGATTTGTATTTCCCTGATGACGAAGGATATTGAACATTTCTTTAGGTGCTTCTCAGCCATTTGAGTTTCCTCAGTTGAGAATTCTTTGCTTAGCTCTGTACTCCATTTTAAAATAGGGTTATTTGGTTGTCTGGAGTGTAATTTCTTGAGTTCTTTGTATATATTGGATATTAGCCCTCTATCAGATGTAGGATTTGTAAAGATCTTTTCCCAATCTGTTGGTTGCTGTTTTTGTCCTATTGACAGTGTCCTTTGCCTTACAGAAGCTTTGCAATTTTTGAGGTTCCATTTGTCAATTCTTGATCTTAGAGCATAAGCCATTGGCGTTCTGTTCAGGAACTTTCCCCCTGTGCCCAAGTAATCAAGGTTCTTCCCCACCTTTTCTTCTATTAGTTTCAGTGTATCTGGTTTTATGTGAAGGTCCTTTATCCACTTGGACTTGAGTTTTGTGCAAGGAGATAAGAATGGATCAATTTGCATTCTTCTACATGCTGACCTCCAGTTGAACCAGCACCATTTGTTGAAAATGCTGCCCTTTTTCCACTGGATGGTTTTAGCTCCTTTGTCAAAGATCAAGGTTCTTTTGATAGGTGTGTGAGTTCATTTCTGGGTCTTCAATTCTATTCCATTGATCTTCCTGCCTGTCTCTGTACCAATACCATGCAGTTTTTATCATTATTTCTCTGTAGTATAGCCTGAAGTCAGGGATGGTGATTTCTCTAGAAGTTCTTTTATTGTTGAAAATAGGTTTTGCTATCCTGGGTTTTTTGTTATTCCAAATGAATTTGAGAATTTCTCTTTCTAACTCTGTGAAGAATTGAGTTGGGATTTTAATGGGGATTGTATTGAATCTGTAGTTTGCTTTTGGCAAGATGACCATTTTTACTATATTAATCCTGCCAATCCAGGAGCATGGGAGATCTTTCCATCTTCTGAGATCTTCTATTTCTTTCTTCAGAAACTTGAAGTTCTTGTCATACAGATCTTTCACTTGCTTGGTTAGATTCACTCCAAGGTATTTTATATTATTTGTGACTATTGAGAAGTGTGTCATTTCCCTAATTTCTTTCTCAGCCTGTTTATCTTTTGAGTATAGGAAGGCTACTAATTTGTTTGAGTTGATTTTTATAACCAGCCACTTTGCTGAAGTTGTTTATCAGGTTTAGGAGTTCTCTGGTGGAAGTTTTGGGGTCACTTAAGTATATTATCATATCATCTGCAAATAGTGAATTTTTGACTTCTTCCTTTCCTATTTGTATCCCTTTGACTTCTTTCTGTTGTCTAATTGCTCCGGCTAGGACTTCCAGTACTATATTGAATAGGTAGGGTGAGAGTGGGCAGCCTTGTCTAGCTCCTGATTTTAATGGGATTGCTTCAAGTTTCTCCATTTATTTTGATGTTGGCTACTGGTTTGCTGTATACTGCTTTTACTATGTTTAGGTATGTGCCTTGAATTCCTCATCTTTCCAAGACTTTTAGCATGAAGAGATGTTGAATTTGTCAAATGCTTTCTCAGCATCTAGTGAGATAATCACATGTTTTTTTTTCTTTGAGTTTGTTTATATAGTGGATTACATTGGTGGATTTCCAAATATTGAACCATCCCTGCATTCCTGGGATAAAGCCTACTTGATCATGATGGATGATTGTTTTGATGTGTTCTTGGATTTGGTTTGCGAGAATTTTATTGAGTATTCTTGCACCCATATTCATAAGAGAGATTGGTCTGAAGTTCTCTTTCTTTGTTGGGTCTTTGTGAGGTTTAGGTATGAGCGTGATTGTAGCTTCATAGAATGAACTGGGTAGTGTTCCTCCTGTTTCTATTTTGTGGAAAAGTTTGAAGAGAATTGGTATTAGGTCTTCCTTGAAGGTCTGATAGAATTCTGCACTAAAACCATCTGGTCCTGGGCTTTTTTGGGTGGGGAGACTTTTAATGACTGCTGCTCTTTCTTTAGGGGTTTTGGGACTGTTTAGATGGTTTATCTGTTCCTCATTTAACTTTGGTACCTGGTATCTGTCTAGAAAATTGTCCATTTCATCCAGATTTTCCAGTTTTGTTGAGTATAAGCTTTTCTAGTAGTATCTGATGAGTTTTTTAATTTCCTCAGTTTCTGTTGTTATGTCTCCCTTTTCAGTTCTAATTTTATTAATTTGAATACTGTCTCTGTGTCCTCTCTTTAGTCTGGCTAAGGGTTTACCTACCTTGTTGATTTTCTCAAATAACCAGCTCCTGGTTTTGTTGATATTTTATATAGGTTTTTGTTGTTGTTGTTGGTTCTACTTGGTTGATTTCAGGCCTGAGTTTGATTATTTCCCGCCATCTACTCCTCTTGAGTGTATTTGCTGCTTTTTGTTCTAGAGCTATCAGGTGTGCTGTCAAGTTGCTAGTGTATGCTTTCTCCAGTTTCTTTTTGAAGACACGTAGAGCTATGAGTTTTCCTCTTAGCACTGCTTTCATTGAGTCCCATAAGTTTTAGTATGACGAGCCTTCATTTTCATTAAATTCTAAAAAGTCTTCAATTTCTTTCTTTATTTCTTCCTTGACCAAGTTATCATTGAGTAAAGTGTTGTTCAGTATTCACATGAATGTGGGCTTTCCAGTGTTTTTGTTATTATTGAAGACCATCCTTAGTGAATGGTGATCTGATAGGATGCAAGGGATATATCTTTTTGTATCTGTTGAGGCCTGCTTTGTGACCAATTATATGGTCTATTTTGGAGAAGGTACCATGAGGGTAGCACACACTCTTAACCACTGGGCCACACCTCTCCAGCCATATTAGGCTCTTTTTTTTTTTTTTTGGCTCTTTATAATCTATACTAATTCCATTTTTCCCCAAAATATACTTCTTGTATTATTTTTTCTTTTGAAAATCTTGAATTCCCCATTTTGTGGAGTTTGCTGACTCAGTGTTCCTAGTAGAGCCAAACATCCCTGTGTCCATTTTATTTTCAGTAATCCAACTGTGAAAGCCCCAGTCAAATTCATATCCAAGTCGTTAAAAAAAAAATCTTAAAGGCAGCTTTTAAGCTCCACCAGAAGGCAAAGAGCGAACAGCTTTTTCTCTTCTGGGGATATTAAGAATGATTAATGGGGATTCAGAAGTTGTCAGCCTTTGTGCTTTCTTTTTTAAATTCTAACTTTAGGGTCCAAGTGTAGTGGCACATTCCTTTAATCCCGGCACTCAGAAGGCAGAGGCAGGCAGATCTATGAGTTTGAGGCCAGCCTGGACTACAGAGAGAATTCTAGAACATCCAGGGGTGTTCCACAGAGAAACCTTGTCTTAAAAACAATAAATAAATCAATAAAGTAAGTAAGTAAGTAAAGCTTCATTTTCACTTTTAATCATGTGTATGCATGTGCGTTTATGTGTGGGCTTGTGCACAGTCATGTGATACCTACAGAGGCCAGAGGACATTATCAGATCCCCTGCTACTGGAGTCACAGGCAGTTGTGAGCTGCCTGAAGTAGGTGCTGGGAACCAAACCCCCATATTTTGCCAGTAGCAGCATGATTCTTAACTGCTTACCATAATTCTTGCATTATGAAGTCAACTGGATAACTGTAGTAACTAAGATGTTTACTGATCTATTATTTCATTCCTGTTTTCCTCACCATTATGAAGATTTTAGTTTGTTCATATCTAACTGGGAGATAAATAGCTCAAGAGATCCTGGGTTGGAAGAGAAAACAAGATGGGTTTTGTAAATTGTGATGCAGACAACAGAATGATGAGCTCTCTGTCTCCTTAAGTCTTACCATTTATTCTTAGGCACTTGATTGTTCTAGGGCTCCATCCTTCATTCACAGCCTGCCTCTTCCTGTATCTTTCATGGCTGATATTAACCTTGATGGTTTTACCTACAGGTTGTAGCTCTCCTCTGTAGCACACATCAGTGAGTGATGAACAGCTCCATTCATTCAGACTCCACAAGTCCACACAATCTTCTGGAGAGTCTCTCCCTCCTTCCACAGTTCCTCTCTCAGGTGATGGCATCATTAGCCCAGAAAGATGGGTGTTGGCTGAGACACCATCCTTTCCTGAGGGCTCTCATTTTGCCTTCCCTTTCCTGACCTGTTACCACGCTGGCTGTGGCCCTTGGCATCCCTCACTTAAACTGGTGAGATGACTTCCCAGCAGTATTTCTCTCGTCTCTGACATGTTACTGCCAAAACAGCCTGGTTCCAATTCTACAACAGGTCATTTCTCTGTTCCGTAAGTGGAGGGTAAACTCCATGCTCCTTAGCCTGCCTTCCTGTGGCTCTTTTCTCGTCTACCCACTACTCACTGCCTGCCACTTTGGGTTGTATATCTTATATTTCAAGTTCAATATTTAAGAAAGTTCTTGCACATGTGTTGTGATTTTCCTCCTTTCCTTCTTGCAGGAGCCCTCTCTCCTGATTTTTTTTTTTTTTCAGATCTTTGTATGTAGCTCAGGCTAACCTTAACCTTAATCTTAGCCTCCTAAGTGCTGGGGTTAGAGGTGTATACTTCTACACTAGCTCCCCATTTCTTTTTGTCATGTGTTTCTGCTGCCATTGGAATGTTAACTGTCTTTCTCCCATTCCTTTGGACAGGACTCCCTCCTCATTTTTAAGACCAATATCCTCTAAGGATCCACCCACAATTATTCCTGAAATGCTGGCTACAGCACACCAACAGATCTTGTAGGCATATCAGCTGTACTGGATTATGAGACACTCTTTGTTTTTATAACCTCAATTGCTAGTCACAGCAGGAGCATAAGAAATGTTTGTTGAGCAGAATCAAACTCTGGTATCGTCTCTATCTCATTTGACTCTTCTGGTCAGAACCTAGCAAGGACAGAGCTTTGTCTAGCGCTGCATTATCTCAGGCAGCTCCATGGCCAGCTTCAACCGGGAGCTACAAGGAGCGTGAGCATCTGTTTTCAAATATTTGTCAATGAGATTTCACACAAGTCTTTTGGTATTTATGAAAAACATGAAAGGAAGGAAGGACAACATCACCTGCAACAAAAGGCTTTCCTACAACCTGCAAAGATAAAGGCAGTGGTTTCACAACATTCTTATTCCGGGTCAGGTCCTGAGCTCCACTTAAATTGATTGCAGAATTAGATGGACTGAGAGCCGGCGAATCTTGAAATGAGAGAGGTTGTTTAAATTAGCAAGCATTTATATATGCAGAAAAAAAAGTTAACTTGGCATGAGTGAGCTGAGAAAAAAAAGAAGGGAGGGTTTAGTTCTTTCCTGGAACTATTCAGATGTTTTAGGCAGAATCTCTATGCATTCAGGTTTACTTAATTTTTATTTAAAACACATGCACTAGGATTTAGTATATGTTAGGTGGTATTATAAGTACTTCAAATATATTAGTTCCCTTGATCCATGTAATACTTTCATACTTTAAGTCATGGTAGTTAATCAAACTCAGACAACCTGTCATTAGGGTATCTACACTCCATATCCAAACTATGTCCACAGTTCCTTCAAAAACACATTGTAATGAAATATATCTATCGCTGTACAAATAAGTTTCTTATGTGTGTGTATGTGATTATACTTGTATACATATATGTGTGTATGAATACATATGAGTAGAAGTATATGTATACATGTGTGTGTATGTGGAAGACAGAGGTCATGTCAAGTATCCTCAGTTGCTCGCTACTTTGGTTTTTGAGACAGGGTTTTACTGAACCTGGTGCTCATTGATCTGACAAAACTGGCTAGTTAGCCTCAGGGATGCCCTGTCTCATTCTCCAGCATTGAATTTACAAGTACAGTGCTGCTCTGTCTGTAATCCAAGCAAGTTCAAGGTCAGTCTAGGAAACATGAGAACTTAAAAAAAACAAAACAAAACAAAACAAAAAAAACCAAACGAGTGGGTTTCTCTGTGGCCTGGCTTTCAGAGTATCAGAAGATGCTTTGCAGACTGCTATGGGAGAAAACTCATGAAGAGTCTCATGCAGCTGTTGAGTAGCACAATGAGACATTAACGTCATGGGGATAACCAATGGCTTTCTAAGTGGATTTAAGGCCTGCTCCTTAGGAAGAACCAATGCCTGGTGCTATAAACCTGACAGAGATCCATGGCTGGGGAGCTCATCAGAACTACATGTGAACCTAATAATATTGTTTTGGTCAACAGACGGAATCAGAATGGCCTCTCCACTTGTTTCTCCTCACCCACAGCTCAGCGCAGCTCTCAGGCACCATCAGAGGAGAACCTTCTTTGTTAAGTGGACAGTAGTTCACACAGAAACTTACAACTGCTTAAAGTGCAGTCAGTGCAGACAGAAATCGAGTGTCTGTGGAGTCATAAATGTGTCAGTTATAAACAAGACAGCCACTTCCTACACCTCTCCCCAAGGCTCAGGGAATATCGTGGAAGCAGAGATGGAAAGATTACAGGAAGGAGAGGCTAGGAGGGCTGGGGTAAGTAGTGTCTTCTAGAAATGACCTGATAGCAGCTCCAGCCACACAGACTTTCCAGCATGGATGGAGAGGGACTCATGAGCTCCTATCTGTAGCTGAGGAACTGTGGTCCTCCATACTACAGGGGATGGCTTCAAACCTATGAATGCATGAGCAGAGCAAATAAGACTCAGTGAGTGATTAAGGAAAAAAGAAGGACATGAAGCTGGAGGGACCAGCAGAGTAGGGAGTGTACCCAAGGGAGGGGCGAGGTGGAGCCGGGGGTGGGTATGACTAAAACGCATTGGATGTGTATGCTAAATTCTCCAAGAATCAATGAAAATACGACATTTGAAAAGGGTGTGGAAGTAAGTGAAAAGGCTCAGTAGATAAAGTGGTCGATGACAAACACACAGGCCTCAGTTCAGATCCCCAGGACCCATGGAAAAAGCTGAACTTGTTGACATGCACATAAGGTACATTGTTATAAAGCATGTAATAGCTAAGTCTATTGATTATATTTAATATGCTCATTCAGTATTAAATTATGTTTATAAAAGGATTAAAATTACAAATAAGTTGCTCAGAAGAAGTAAAAAGTTATATTGTAAAATATTAAAGAAAACTAAGTAAATGAGAAGATAGCATGTGCTCATGGGTCAGGAGACTTAGTGACAGTAAGGTGGCACTACTGCCCAAGTGTTCTGAAGATTTACTGCAGTCTATACCAGCACGCCAACGTGCTTCTTCCAGAAACTGGCAAGCCAATCCTGATATTCACAGGAAAACACAAGGGACTCAGGACAAACAAAATAATCTGTAAAAAGAATAGCAAGCTAGACAACTTACTTTTCCCAGGTGAGAGTCTCATACAAAGTTATCAACATTATACATGTGGTTTTGGCACATGATACACACAGATAAGCAAAATAGCTTTTACACTCTACACATTAACCCTTTAATCTTATGATCAGGTGAATGGTGACAAGAGAGTTAGGAAAATTCACTGGACAAGAAGACATTTTTTTAGCCATTAATTTGGGGATCACTGCATAGCCCTATACAATGGTCCTCAACTGTCACACCACACACAAAAATTAAGTTAAAATGGATTTAAATGTAATAGTATTTTGGCGCATTTGAGGCAAGCCTGGATAATACAGAGTTCCAGCAGGCTATGTAGGATGCAGAAATGAAGCTTATAACCTTGGCTTTATGCAAGCATTTCTTAGGTATAAGTCAAGAGCATAAGCAATAAAAAAAAGATAATTGAGATGGGTTTCATCAGAAAACAAAAGATAGATGAGTTGGAATTCTCTCTCTCTCTCTCTCTCTCTCTCTCTCTCTCTCTCTCTCTGTGTGTGTGTGTGTGTTTGTATGAGAGAAGAGAGAGACTGGATACTGGAACCTTCAGTCATTGCTGTCAAAGTACAAAGCAGGGCAGCCTTGTTGGCAAATAGTTCCTCCAACTCTCCCAGGCATGAAATTAGAGGTAAAAACAAATATCTGTACAAAGGAACTGCCTACAAATGTTCTCAGAATTATCTTCGTTTTATTGGTAGATTGGTTGTTAACTGAGAACTGAACATGCTGCCCATAAAGTCCTTCAGTGAGCCCCAGATATTCCAATAAGTCTCCAAATGTTAACGGAAATACCCACTAACTGATAAATGGATAAACAAATTTCAGTTTGTTTAGAGAATAGAATATTACTCATCAGTGAAAGGAGATAGATCACCAGCATATGCTATAAATGAGTCAAATGGAAGAAACCAGTTGGTAAACGTCAATAAAATGTCCAGAGTACAGAATCAGCAGAAACAGAAGGTAGATTTAGCACTGCTCTCAGATGAGGAGAGGGTTAGGCAAGGAGCTGGAGGCTTCTCCAGGGTGAAGAGAGACTCTGTTGAACATGGTAGTGCACTGGGCAGGAAGACTAAGAATTCCAAACAAGGATGAGCTTTATGTGAGATCATGTACCAATAACCTCACTACATCCACCAACTTGCAAACTTTTAATGGTTAAATTGTATGATGTAAGAATTAACATGTCAATGTCAATAAAATCATTATTCAAAATGCTGCAAGTACTTCCATAATATAAACAAATCTTTAAAAAGAAAAACATGATGTAAATAAAATAGAGGAACCATGTGTGACAGCACAGATAATTCACTACACACAGTCAACAAAAACCAGAAAGAGAAAAAAAGCTACTGCTGGTTGCCCTGCATCTCACTGGTCCACATTTAATGTCAGTAGGAGTTCCACTGGACGCTGCTCTCTGAATCCACTCTCTTGAAGAAAGTCTCCTACAAGTTCACATCTGGCTTTTCCAGCCCTTTGTCTCTGGGTCTTCTTCAAGACCATCAGGCTCCCTGAACATTGTAAAGCAGTCCAGAAATTCAAGGGAATATAATGCTTCAGAGGCAGCTCTCAATTAGTGAACTGCCTCCATGGATAGAAGCCATGAAACTAAATGCCAAGTTTCCTGTCTTTAGAAGGTAATTCAGGAAGGCTTTCAGTATGCTTCTTAGTGAATCTGATAGATGCAGACCTTTTTGGGCTATAATAATCACATAGAAAACACTTGCTTACACTGGCTTACTCTTGCTTCTTGGAATCCCTTCCCAAATAAAATCCAATACTGAAGTTCTTATCTTAGGTCCTAATTCTATTGGGACTCAAATCATGTCAACAATTTAACAGAGAAAAAGGCAGAAAAAAATATATACAGTGTTCATAGAAAAGTTAAATAGCTTAAGAGAGTCAATGTCAATAATAAGAGAGATGTAAGTGAAAACCACACTCAGATGTCACTGTTCCCTGTTGGAATGAAAAAAAATCCAAAGGTTTCCATAATAAATTTTGTTAGCATCTGTGCAAAAATGAACTGCCATGGTACACTGGTTCAACCTCCCTGGAGACTATAGCTATAGAAAATAAAAATGAGAACATATTAGCTCAGCACTTTCTGGACATTGATACTCAAACATGAAGTGGTATGTGGCAGTGGTGGCACACGCCTTTAATCCCAGCACTCATGCGGCAGAGGCAGGTAGATCTCTGAGTTTGAGGCCAACCTGGTCTACAAAGGGAGTTCTAGGATAACCAGGGCTATACAGAGAAACTTTGTCTCAAAGAAACCAACCAACCAACCAACCAACCAACCAACCAGCCAACCAACCAACCAAAACAAACAAAAACCCAGGATGTATGTTGGCATTACTCATTGCTGAATTACTTGAAAGCAATAGAACACCCTCCAGTGCTGGATCAGCCTAGGTAATTATTGTACAACTGAGAACCATGGCAATTCATTGCACTGAAAAGTAAGTGAGAAAGCATTCTACCTGGAAAGACCTCTCAGATGTAGCAATATGTTAGTGAGATATACAGGCAGTGATCAACCTGCTGCCTCTGGAGTAAGTAGATGCATCAAGGAGAATTGGTAGTTGTCCTTGATTAAATAGACATAAAGAACATCTAGAAAGATGTCTTTCTTCTTTTTTTATCAGTGTGAACATTTATCTGACATTTTTCTAACATTTATCTTATTAATTTTGGTTCATAGTTTCAGTTCATCACGTTCAAGCCATAACAGGCACAAAGAAACTAATTACGGTGACTATCTGCTTGTAGACAGGCATGTAGAAACTAGGTATGGAAGAGAAACTTACTGTACACATATGAACATATCATATATGTACACATGTATGTAAATACATGCATATAGTTATTAGCTAGGGTTTCTATTGCTGTAATGAAATATCATGACCAAAGAGCAAAAGTAACTTGGGGAGGAAAGAGTTTATTCAGCTTCTGCTTCCACCTCACAGTTCATCATCAAAGGAAGTCAGGACAGGAACTCAAACTGCAGAACACAGGAGCTGATGCAGAGGCCATGAAGGTCTGCCACTTACTGGCTTGTTCCTTGCTGTTTGTTCAGCCTGCTTTCCTATAGAAACCAGGACCACCATCCCAGGGATGGCCACACCCACAATGGGAGGACTCTTCCCCCTTGATCACTAATTAAGAAAATGTCTTACAGGTTGGCCTATAGCCCAATCTTACAGAGGCATTTTTCCAATTGAGGCTCCCTCCTACCTGGTGACTGGAGTTTGGGTCAAGTAGACATAAACCTAGCCAGATATCTTTAAAAATGTTAAACATTTCAAAATAGTAGAATAAATTGATTTTAATAAAGATAAAAATGCTTACATGTAAGCTGACAAATAGTATTTGAAGTGTTTATTAAATATATAAAGTGAAAGTTTAGTTCAGTAGTGGGTTACACAGAGTAATTTTAATTTTTAAAAAGACTTGTTTATTTTTATTTTATGTGTATGTATCTGCATGTATGTTTGTGCAACACATGTATGGTGGTGCTGGAGGAGGCATAGTATTTTTATGAAACTCTTGAGTGTGTGAACAAGTGGGTCTCTGATTCCTGTGCCTTCTCTTGAGCTATTTTTCTTCTGTGGTTTGCCTCGTTCAACTTTGATTTGATATCCTTTGTTTCTGTTTATTATACTTTATTTTGTTATTGCCTCTTAGGAACTCGTTCTTTTCTAATAAGAGTCATAAAGGAATGGATCCAGATGGGAGGGGATGTGGAGAGGCACTGGGAGGAGTAGAGGGAAGGGGAACTATAATCAGGATACATTGTATGAGAAGAGCCATACTTGTATCTTTATCCTCAAGTCTGCTGGTGCCTCTCTGTAACTCTTCTCCCTGCTTTCTATGCACAAGCAATCATTGGCCTGCTTTGTGCCATGTTCCCTTGAATTGTCTGGAGTTTATATTATATTATATTATATTATATTATATTATATTATATTATATTATATTATATTAATAGAATTGTGACTATTTTGGGGAGCCTAGGTACTTTAAATTCCCAGAAGTCTTTGGAGATCATCTTCAATGCTTTGACCATAATGTGTAACATTACATTATGTGTCTACAGATACAGTTAGGCATTTGAGTTGTTTCCTGTTTGGGATCATCACAAAGAATGTTGCCACAGACATTGTACACACGTTTTTATGGATATATATTTTCTTTCTCTGTTGAATAGAAAAGACATATGCTTAATAAGCAGTTAAAAATCTGTCTTTTTTTTCCCTAAAAGTTTTCCCATCTTATACTGAGTGTAATATATTAAAGGGTTTTTTGTTTTTGTTTTTCTGAGACAGAGTTTCTCTGTGTAGTTCTGGCTGCCCTAAAACTCTCTTTGTAGGCTCCAGGCTGGCCCCAACACACAGAGATTCACCTGCTTTTGCCTCCGAGTGCTGGGACTAAAGGTGAGGCTTAAAGTTATTTTTTTTTTTAATCATTGTTGTTGGTTTGGGCATACACTCAGTGTTCAGTACAGTCAGTCTTTAAAGTTTAGTCACTTTACAGTGTAGCACATAACAATGGCATTATGGCATTTTATTTTTTGCTTAGAAAGCAATTTTACTTTGATTTTTCACTCATTTGATGGGAAGCTTTCCCCTGTCACTTAGTAAAAATTAGTAGGAGATTATATAATTTTTCTTGTATCTTTTGAGGCTATAACATAGTCACATTATTTTCCCCCTTCCTTTTCCTCCCTCCAAACATCTCATAGGCCCCTCCTTACTCTCTTTCAAATTTATGTCTGCTTTTTCATTGCATGCATGAAATAAACATATATATTCCTAAATATGACTAGTTCACTAGCTCAGTCTGTATAACGTTGTTGTACCTATGTATTCAGGACTGACCATTTGGTATTGGATTATCAATCCCTGGACTCTCAGCACTCCTTAGTCACCAGCAGGCAGTTCTTTGTGTAGGATTAGCAGTCTTGTGGTCTTTCCCCCATCCACTTTGGCATGTCTATTGGAGTCCTTGTTTAGCTCATGTTTAGGCAGTCATGTTGGTGAGACTTGATGAGGGAATTTGATTTTTTGGAAAGAGAATGATTTCCATTCTTATTTATATGTATGTATTTGTCTGTGTAAGTGTATGCCACATGTGCAGAATCACATATCTGTGTGTGTCTTATATTTATATGTATGTGTTTGTCTGTGTGAGTGTGTGCCACATGTGCAGAACCACATATCTGTGTGTGTCTTATGTTTTGTTATCACTCATCCTCTTTATCATTTAACTGCCACACCTCTTACCCTCTGTTATGCCCCACTCCTTCCCACACAGACAGTACTGAATGCTACTCCCAGTCTTTTCACCCTTTCTTTGGATCTAATCTTTCTCATGGTCCTGGTCTACTGTTATGAACTAAATACATGCACATATGCATGCATACACTTATTGTTGTTGTTTTAATTTGAATTTCCCTAAAAGATGTTGAACATCTGTTCATACTGCTAGAACATTATTGTTATCCACACATGTCTCCTGTCTTCTTCCCCTTCCTTTTCTTCCTCCAGTCCTCTGGATTGAGACAGTCTTTCTGAGTTGCACAAGCTGGCCTTAAGCTTGTGATTCTCCTGTCTTTGGTTCTTGAGTAGCTGGAATTATAAGCATGTGTCACCATACATGACTGTTTACATTGTTATTATTGAATTTTGAAACAGACTTATTTATCCTATATGGGATTTTTTTTTCTTCTCCGAAACAAGGGTTCTATATGTAGTCCTGGCTGTCCTGGAACTCACTTTGTAGACCAGGCTGGCCTCCAGCTCACAGAGATCTGCCTGTCCCTGCCAAGTGTTGGTCTTAAAGTGCCCCTAGATGGGATTTTAAAATATGCTTTGCAAATATTTTTTTCCAGGCTGTGGCTTCTCTTCCTTTTCTCTTAATAGTATAGGTAAGGGGACAGGAAGGAGCTCAGTCAATAAAGCGCTTGCTTTGCAAGCATGGGTTCCATTTCTAGAGCACACGTTTCTTTGTTTTGTTTTAAAGAAAGAAAGGAAAACAAGCTGAGTGTGATGGGGTTCAAAGCTGGACGGATCCCGGGAGCTTGCTAGCCAGCCAGAGTAGCTTGCCTAGGGAACACCAGGCCAGTGAGAAACCCTGTCAAAGAGTGGATGGCACTCAAGGTTGTTCACTATCCTTTATTCCTACATATGTAATGAGTGCTGAGAAAAAAATCAGTAAAATGCAGAATCTCTCTATAGTTAGCTTAGTTCTGAGAAGTTTGGAATATTATACTATGAAAATATGTGGTAAAATTAAAAGACAGAAATACAGGTACCAAAATCTCTTTTTCATAAAAAAATCTTGGACTTTTTCATTAGTGTATACTTGTCTCTGTTCATCTAGACCAATGGCTCTCAACCTTTCAAGTGCTGTGACCATTAATACAGTTCCTTGTGTTGTGGTGACCCCATCCATAAAATTTCATTCCTACTTCATAACTATAATTTCCTATTGTTACATATCTTAATGCAAATATCTAAAATGCACAATATCTGATATGTGACCCCTGAAAAAGGGTTGAAACTCACAGATTAAGAACCACTGACCTAGACTGTCTTTTGAAAGAATATAATAAAAATAAATAAATTTCAGTATGAACTACTAAACTTCTTAAAAATTCCAGTTACTATGTTTGGCTCTGTGCTATAATGTTAAAAAAATGTACAAAGATACAAATCTTATCCCTAAGGGGTTTATAGCAAAAAAGGAAAAAAGGCCACAAGGTCTCACTATCTAGTTAGAGGTAGGCAGATATGTTAGCCAACGTGTAACCATGTTTGAAGAAAGGTCCCTGGGCAAGGACAAATATTTGACACAGAGGGGAACAAATCTAAAGCAGATTTGGAAGAGCATGGCTACTACCGAGGTCAGCTAAACGATGTTTTCTACAGACCGCTTTCTAGACAGTTGTCAGGAGGACAGAGGCATCCAAGGGTGGGGTTTGCAAGCAAAGTGATGAGTGAGTGAGTGAGTGAGTGAGTGGCCTCGGGAGGACGAAGCACAGCACGAAACATCTGGATACTCAAACAGCAGTCCTAAACAGGAGACAAAGCAAAGGAGGTCACCAAGTTCAGGAAGGAGTCAGATTTGAGGAGCACAGGCAGGTACATCTCCAAGTTCAATGCCAGTCTGCTCTACAAAGCAAGTTCCAGGATAGCCTGGGCTACCCAGAGAAAGTCTGTCTAGAATCCCAGAGCCCCCAGAAAAAGAAGTACCAGGAGGAAACAAGGCACATCCAGGACTGCTCAGGGTTGCTATAGCAACCTTACATTTTTTTCAATGTTTGAATGCATGTGTATGTATAATGAGTGTGTGTATAAGAGGGGGGTTCACATATATAGTGCACACATGGAAGTCACAAGACAGCCTTGGGCATCAGTCTTTGTCTTCCATTTGGTTTTGAGACAGATTTTGAGACTCATCATTCACAGGTCTGTATGCCAGGCTAGCTGGCTCTTGTCTCTACCGCTCATCTTCCCATATGGACATATGAATTACAGATGTATGTGTTACTGCATCTGGCTTTCATGTGGGCTCTGGGGATCCAAAGTCAGGGCTTCATGCATGCTCAGTAAGCATTTTTACCACTCGAGCCACCTCCCTAGCTCCTTCCCTAATTTTACATTTTAGAGAGCATCATCCACTCAGAGGTTCCAGACTACAGCATTATTATGAGAGACGACAGCACAGCCTCACTGTACAGTGAGCACCTATGCTCCAGCATGTATTCCCCACTAGGATGCTCTGTCGCATCATAGGCCCCTAGCAACAATCAACTGGCCATAGACGGTAAGTTCCGAAACCACAAGCCAAAAGAAAACTTTGCTCTGTCTGAGTTGATAATCTGAGTTGATAATGTTACAGCAGTTATCAGTGAAAAGCTGATTAACACAACGACTGTCCAAGCCAATGTGGGAAAAACCAAAACCTAAACACTGACAGCAACCAGCAGCTTCCCCTCTCCCCTTCCCTAGCCCACTTCTTTCTCTTCTGCTTAGGCGTGCTCACTGTGCCTTGCATGCAACCGTGAATGGCTTAGGTCTGTCTTTTTCTAATGAAACAATGGTGATAGGATCTTTTATGAATGACTTTCTTGTTTATTCATCTTATCTATGAGCCTCAGTTATAGTGCTGGATACAGGAAGTTGTTTACTCATTCTTAGTAAATACTTTATTATATAAATTTCTTCCCATTATGTTGCTAGTGAACACTTGAGCTGCTTCCAGCTTAATCAATTGTAAGAATCACTTGTGAAGAAGAGTCATGTAGAAGATGACTCTTAACCAGAGTTTCTTTAGGTAACAGCTAGATTATAGCATGCCTATACTTTCTACTCTATTAAAAAACCACTGGCAGTGTGGTGCACTGACTAACATTCTTTATGTTAGATATTTTAAATATTTAAAAGTTTCCCTTGTGTGTTCCAGCTTGTCTGTTTGTGCACTATGTACATATTCGACCTGCAGAAGTCAGACGAGGGCATCAGATGCCCTGAAGCCTGAGTAATGGGTGGTTGTCAGCTCCTACCTCTCTGTGCTAGGAACTGAATATGGATCCTCTGCAAGATTACCAAGAACGTTTAGCTTCTGAGCCTCTGAGATAATTTTATATAAAACTATGAGGGTAAAAATCCATGGCTGCAATAGAGACTTGAGGATTTTAGAAAGCCAAACAAAGAATATCTGCTAAGGAAAGTTGAAAGCATCAAGTGGACCAAATCCATGAGAGAAGCCATAAGGTTTGCAAACACCAAGGCCATAGGGCAGAGTTGCACAAACCTGCTGGTGTTTATATGGTGGCACTGTGTGCCGGGCACAGAGCTTGAGGATTTAGTACTTGCCTGACTGTGTCTCAGTCTTTTTTTTTTTTTTTCCACATTTCTTCTTTCTATGGTCCTGTTCTTCTCTTTTGGAATAGGAATGTTCTCTCTGTGTCACTGAATGTTTAAAGTATGTAATTTATTTCGATTTTAGAGGGACCCATGGGTGATTATCTTGAATTACAGCAGGGACTGTGCACTTGTCCACACATTCCTACTGCTGTGATATTCTGTCTGACCACATGAGGTCAAGCAATCATAGACTGGACCCTTAAAAGTCATAAACTAAAGTAAACATTTTCTATCATAAATGAAATGGTCTGCAGCAACTATAAGAAGACCGACTTAGAATCTCACCTTATACCATACACAAAAATTAACTCAAAATGGATCCTTGGCTTAACTTCAAGAGTTATAACAACAAAGTTTTCAGAAGAAACTTAGAAATTTCAAGACTTTGAGTTAGAAAATGTTTCTTTATCTGTTCTTGAATTCTTGTCCCAATTAAATACAGTGTGTATGTGTGGGAGACAGATGTATATAATGTAGGTAACTGAAGACACAGCCACCTTTGATAGTAAAATAATCCACTGGGATTTGGTAACTAGAATAAATAAACCAATGACACAAAATGTTGTATAAAAATATGCAGGGGTGAGTAGTGCAAGTTGGAACAGCCAAAGCTTTCCAACTTGGTGGATGGGACCATAGACAGAGCCATGTGGGTAATAAATTAATTCTTGCCTCCAATACTGCACAATGTGTATTTACATTTCAGGCTAAGAAACCTTGATTACCAGAAGTTCAATTATCTACAGATAGGTGAATCATAAGGTATCAAAAACCCAATTTATACTTAATGTTTATCATGATACCATAATGCTAACATAACATTTTTACAGCCTGTTACAGTCAGTCTATATTAGAAGGAATACTGGTTGGTGTATCTATTCACATAAATGAATCACTATGAAAATCTTCCATCTGACACCTTATAGAAGAGTGTTTTTTTCTAGTAAATTATCTGAGTTGCACCTAAATCTGCTAACAGTGAATTTCAGGGTCAAGTTATCTCTTACCCTCCACCCAGGAATACTGAAATAGCATTTGTCCACTTGTGTTCACTGTGAGTCAGTCAGTGACCTTCTCTCTCTTCCTTGCTTATGTCTCCTCAGGGCACTAGGGGATCCTTGCCTAAAGCCCAGATCTTTGCAGAAGACTGTTTTCTTCTTTCAGAACAACAAAAAATTGTTCTTAAAACATATTTCCTGGTATGATTAATTCATATTATATTAGTGCTTATGACATTTTAATATTTTTAAAGGAAAACTTGTTATTTTTATATCTAGTCTACCTTGTAGAAAGTCAGCATGGTTTATTGTTTTTTATTCCCTTCTACGAGTGGTTTTAAATCATGGGGGTTGTTACTCGAATACTGGAACCCAGCCACACAACAACTGATAAGGTTCTTAGAACACAATGAACACTTGATAAGCACAGATTGGAATGAAGTACGTGTTCATTTTTAACACTATAGTTTTAATTTTTCATTTTATTATCTCCAAGATCTAAGGGAAGATAACATATCATAAAACTCATCAAATCACTGAAATAATATTCTAGGCTAGCCATGCAGGCATGTTTCTGATGTAATAAAGGGTGGTCTTTCAATGCTAAGAGCCGAATACCAAAGTTTTTCTTTCTCGAATAGCATGATGTTAGCATGATGTTCATTTATTTTAGAAAAAAATAGTCTTCTGTCTTAGATAATAGACTCTATCTAAATATCCTGAGAGTTTAAAAGTTGCTCAGGATCAGGAACACTGTTACTCAGGTCCAGTCAGACTTTGCTGACTATGAGCACACAGTAAGACATGTCCCCCTGAAATTGGCCTTGTTATACTTGTATTTCTGTCGACGTACTCTAATACTTCCACCTTGTAAACAGTTTACCGGATTACGAGAGGCTCACGTGACAATTGAAAGTAGCATGGTACATTGCTTAATGGAGATTCCCTAGTTTTTGTTTGGTTTTGGTTTTATTTTTAACCTGTGGTGAAACAGACAATGGCTAACACATATGAAGTTACACATCAGATGGGTAAGAGTACAGACAAGGGAACTGGAACATAATTCACATACTCCTTCACAGTACTTCTCATGTTGCCTGAGACCCAGCTATGTTACTCCTGAGTAATTTTCTCAAATAATCCATAGCTCATCAATCCTCAGCATGGGCCATTTTGTTCTGTTTGAAGTCTTACCCTGACCTCAGGTCCTGGCTAGTGCCATATAATAGATGAGTTTTTAGAAAGCTGTCCTTGTACTCACTTCACCATCGAATCAGCCTACTGTTCAGATTTAATAATATACTAGAGGTTTCAAGCACTAAGATTCTTATCTAGTTATTTGTAACTGAGCTCTTGTCTTGCAGCATTGAAAACTAGACCCTGGATTCATCTACTACGGTACCAGTCCATTCAGAGATCTGTTTTATACCAGCTAGTGTGCTATTCTCTCCAGCTATCTCAGGGTTTCTGTTTTTTCCTTTTAGAAACCTTGTTTCTTTGGTGTCCTTGATCCCCTCTGTCTCTTGGGCTCTTTGCATCTTGTCTTCCATGGGGTGCCCTGAACTCTGAGGGGATGAACTAGAGTCATCTTAGGGGTTAAACACAGCTCTACCCTTGGATTCTACTCTTCATGAGTGTGTCCCCAGTATGTGCTACCCCACAGCTGTGGTGTCTGATTTCTACATACTCTCTACAATTTTCTTCCACTTGTCATTTTTTTCTCCATTCTCTGTCTAATACTGACAAGAGCACTGAGACTTAAGTCCTGGTCCTCCAAAGACTTACCATCTCAATGCTGGCTTTTAATTCTAATAATAAGTCAAGTTGCATTCTAATAATATTCAAAGAGTATTTTATTTGAAAACATTTCACTCAAGCCAGCTAAGCAAGTTTAAAGATGCTTCATTAAATATATATATATATATATATATATATATATATATATATATATATATATATATATATATATCTGTCCTTACAATAATATAAAACTATTTCATACCTGTTGGAGTGAAGCCTGCTTTGTATCCATTAGCTGTTCCATTTTCTGGAGCCACAGTTGATGACACTGATGAAATAGGCTTCGTGGAGTGGCAAAGAGCAGAGGGTTGTCGGCTTCTACATTCTAGAAGGGACAAAAACACACGATATGAAGAAGTTAGTTTTTATTTGAGCAGGCAGTGGGGACACAGTCCATAAGATCACTGAAACAAGTGTTTGCTTCTTGAATGGTAGCAACTTTCCTAATTACTTACTGTCTCCAACAGCCTGCTCAGACTAGTGAACAGTAGTCCTAAGCCAGATGACATGCTTAAGGCAAAGAACAATCACAATTTTTTGGCCTACAGATTAGTTTTGACATGAAAAATGCAGATAACTAGCACAGTTTTGTTAGTTTTATGGGTAAGATAGAGGGTAAAATGTCAATAATTTATAAAAACATTAAGCTTTTTAGATACCAGGTAACTTCTTGTTCATAATTTATTTAAATGTATAATAGTAACTTTGAATCCATCTAAGCTACTTTCAGATGTTTCTGCTCAATCATAATGAGTATTCAAACATAAGAAAAATAAAAACTGTATAGATAGAAGAGACAAATTAGAAGGAAATTATTATTATTAGTCCTTATTAAAGGAAATAGGTAAGTGGTGTTCAAAATGATTATTAATAATGCAATAGCAAGTTTTGCATTAAGTGACATTACTGAGGCTCTGATATGACTCTAATTGTACTGTGTACTGACTTCATGACACTGTGACAGTCTCTCGTTCTTCAAGTTCCAACTAAATTGTCCGATTACTAGTCTCACAAAGTAGCTTGTGAAATAGAAATAGAAATTGAACAGGGTTACAAGGGTTCTAAGGAAAGTTTCCATGGTAATGAGGCACACGCAAGGACTGAAAGCAGTTCTCCGAAGCAGCCCACACTATGGCTTTCTGAAAACAGTGATTATATTTTGGCATAAAGTTTAACTTCATGTTATGCATATTATGTGCATAGATGCATATTGATATTATGTGGCTTTATATAAATAAGTATACAATTTCAGTTCCAAAATAAAATCCGCTATAAATATGAGGCCATTTTAAAAAATGGCCAAGTGAGGTGGCTCAAAGGGCAAAAGTGTTTACAACCAAGCTCAACCCCTGGAACCTACACACTGAAGGGGGACAACAGATTCCCACAGGTTGTCCTCTGGCTTCCACATGTGCTGTGGTAGCGTACCACACACACACACACACACCAATCAATTATCAATCAAGTAATATAAAAATGCTATTCTTCACTAGGAACATGAACTCCTTGAGCACCAAAAAGTTAAATGTATTTATGCAAACAAAACAAAAGCTAAAGGAAAAAGTTGAAAGGTAGAAAGACAATGCTTGTCTTGGTTTTACTCTTTAAATACGATTTATGGTATTCAAAAAGACTTTCTAGAGGAAAATTCTTTAGACTTTGCCAGATAAAAAGTATCTTTATCTTATAATATCTATCATATCTTAATGATATTCTTAAGATTCAGTGCTTGCAAGATTTAAGCTCTGATGACAATGGCTTGGACATGCAACACCATTCCCTGTGGCATTATATAGTGAGTGCCACCTCAAATGCAGCCAAGAATAATTATGGTGGAGGATTCAGAGACAAATGTGCTATTGTAATTTAAATTTATTCTGCTATCCGAGAGTCAGGTAAAACTCTTGTGTCAGCAAGAAAAATAAAGACAATTATTTTATGGAGAAAAAATTCTCAGCATCAAAGAAATTACATTAGGATAGGGGCTAAAACTGTGGTAATGCCTACCAAGCACATGAAGATTCGACTTTCTACACATTAGCTAGCTAAATTGTGGCTAATTCCAAAGAAACAAAACTGTTAACTCCAGCATGTACTTCCCAAGGCATCTAGAAGACTGAGTTGCTATTTGGTATGTTTTGGTAAAATAAAAATAGAAAACTGTTGATTGGCAAGAACCACTAACAAACTGAAATCAAGCAAAGAGAACATTTTACACTCAGGTTCTCTCTAAGTGTAAGAAATCCAGGAGTGCCGTTCCCAGTCCCAGAGCTGCACGCCTTCTCTGGAGTCAGATCTGGAGACCTGCATTTCCTGCCTCTCCTATACTCATATGTTTCACTTAATTTTAACAAGGGGCAAGTCAAACAACTCTCAAAGGGCTTTATAGTTTTTGAGCAGCCTTTTGAACTTGAGCTATTTATGTATCCCACACCTGTACTCTGAACCCTGTAAGGGTCACTTGTCACTGCCACAGACTCTCCCTCCCCTCCCCCTCCTGGAATTTGATTACCTTTCCAGCAGATGAGAGGTCCCTTTGATAACACGCCCTGGGAGGTTCTGACTAGGTAGTACTTTAAGTGCTTCTGCTTCTTTGGCTGGGTGGTGAGCTTCAAGTTAATGTGGTTAGAAAATTCTGTGAAATATCGAAATCCTCTTTCTCCACAACCGATACAATTTCCAGAAAACCCTGAAATGGGGAAAGTCAATATTACTAGTGGCCTTGTAAGTTGATACACTACTTCTAGATGTGAAAAGTATAAAAATATTTATAGTCTATTGAACCAACAATGTCCCAATGTTTAGGAAATACTTCAGAAGGGAAAAAAGCAGGGGTAGGTTTTCAGTGGAGTCTTCCCCCACCCCCAACTTTCCCCTTTGATTTTAAATTCTTCAGATAAAATTGTAAATGCTTGTAAGCTGGTACTCTATGTTCAAAAATTCAGGAAATTTAAGGTTGCTCCAATGCTGTTATCTAACATGAAATTCACAGTCAAGTTATAACAGCACAGAGTAATTTCTATAACAGTAAAAGACTGGGACTAAGTTCAACACCACTATAAGAGGACAACAGCCAAGAAAACAGATTGGGAAGTATCAGGTGACATTTAAAAAAAAATCTTTATTGGATATTTTATTTATTTACAATACAGATGTCATCTCCTTTCCCCATTTCCCCTCCCTAGAAACCCCTATCCCATCCCCCCTCTTCCTTTATGCTTTTATACCATTTTAATTACATGCATGTATTAAGGTCAGTTCTAGGTTGAGGGTCTAACAATACAATAGATGCAAATAGTCAAGGAACAAGCAAGACAATAAACACAAATAATCAAAGAAAAAAAACCAAGGCATTAAACCCAGTTATGTGGACACTCCTGTGATCACTGTTTCTAAGGGCTTATTAGGATGACCAAAGTATTTGAGCCTACTTCCCTATCTTAGCCCAAGGTCATTTTCATGTCTGAAGCCTACTTCCTTGTTCTAGCCTAAAATTTAGATTCTTGTCTGAAATTACTTCTTTGTTCTAGCCTAATATTTAGATTCCTGCCTGAGATTACTTCTTTGTTTTAGCCTAACCAACCTAAGACATAAGTGTACTGCTTTTGATAACGCATATTCCATGATAGGTAAGGAAGGCATTCTTGTCAGAATGACCTAAGACAGGCTCAGTCTTGTTAATGAAATAAAAAAGGGGGAGAGGCAAAGAGCCTTTGGGGCTGCTTGGCAAGAATCTGACATGGGCCAAGGACAAGGAAATGGGCTGCTTGGCAGGAATATGACATTGGCCAAGGACAAGGAAGTAGGCTTCAGGCAGGAATCTGACCTTAGGCCAGAACAAAGAAGTAATTTCAGGCAGGTGACAGAATTTTGATAGTATATAAAGACAGGAATGACAGGTGGGGGCTGAAGAGTGGAGCTCAGTGACAGAACACCTGTCTAGCTGAGTAAGGCCCTGAGCTAGAGCCCCAGAATTGGGAGAGGAAGGAAGGAGGGAGGGAGGGGCATAGGGGGAAAGGAGAGGGCCTGGGGAGGGAAGGGAAAAAAAGGAAAATGAAGATAAAGGATTTCAGTCCTAAAGTTCCTCATGCTTTCATGTTGCAAGCTCCTTTCTTAAGATCCTGCTGAGGAAAGAATAATTGGGTGAATGGCAAAGAATATGATATATCTCAATAAAAGCATCTTTATGAAACCTGTCACTTTGTATATAAAAAAATAATAAAACATTGAATTTCAAATATCATGGTTTTATTTTTCATCACTTAAAAACTATCTGATTATTAAATCTTTGTGGTTTATTATTCTAACAAAGCTCTTGTTTTAATGAGTCTGTGGGTCCCACTCTTGGTTCTCTGCCTAGCTTAACACAGCAGCTTGTCCCACAGACCTATGGACTATGAGCGCACAATAAGTATCTGACCTAATATGAGATACTTAGAATCTCTCTTCTAGAATTTTATCTAGACAGTACTGGACCCTAGGTTTGTAAAATCGGAATCTGTATGTGGTTCATCTCAAGTACATATGAATTCTGGTTTTGGAGAGGATGCACCGAGAGCCGTGACCAGGCAGCTGGAGAGCAGTCAGGAGGGGCAGCACAGACTGAGCTGTGTGATGTTGAGCTATTCCAGACACTTCCGTTGCTATGAGAACTAGACACAGGTTCTGTGAACTTCCCATTTCTTCTTCACCCTCTCTTTACTCACCTGAGCTTCTTATTCTTTTATATCGAATGTCTGAATAATCCCTTGGACTAATTAAACAAAATAAGACTCTCAATGGCCTGATTGGAGCAGATGTGGAAAGAGGAAATGGAGAAGGCTGGGAGGATGAGAAGCCATGCATTGCTTTATGAAAAGTCAGCCGACAGCCCTTTTAACACACAAAAGAAGGGAAGACCAGGAATTCAGTGAGTTCCTTTACTCAGACCTGACACAAAGAGAACATACATACAGTCATACAGATGAACAAGACAAAGGGGTAAGACAAGGAGTCTTATATCCTGTACAAAGATCATGCATCTGTCTACAATAATGTAAAACATGACCACGGGCAAACTGACATGGTTTTCAAACCCCTAAACCAACCTGGTATATATTAACAAGGATAAAGAGAGAAACAAAGGCCAGGAGGAAAAAAGAACATTTTCCAGTATCTGCACTGGAGGATAGCAATAATTCAAAGCATTTATAAGTGGGCCACCCAAGGTATCTCTATAACAATTATTTACTGAATACCAGGTAAATCCCAGAGAAGAATGATGAATAAGAGATAATTACAACTTCTGCTTAATTAATAACATTAATAGTTTATTGCTGTCAAGTAATGAACACCAAAATAAACTTATAAATGACTCTGGACTATAATTTAAGAAGCTCTCACAGCCCTTAGGGGGCAGAAACAGGCGGAACTCTTGTTGTCGACATAATGAGTTCCAAGTCACAGGGCCACACGGTAAGATCTTGTTAAGAAAGAAAAAAAAGGGGGGGTGTTGAAGAAGAGAAGGGACCTCTATAGCATGTTATGGGACAGTTTCTGATTCAAGATTTTTAAGATTTCTGATCTTGTATAATTTGAGTGGCTGCATCAAACTAAAACAAAAATCATCTCACAATCAATACAGTAGTTTAATTCTTTGTCCTCTTCTGATATTTGCACTTTAAAGATGATTTCATCTAAATAAAAGGTGTTCTGAGAAGTAAAGCCTGTACATAAACATAAAAACAGATGAGTAGCAAGGCTCATGTATCCACTTGTCTTTGTATTACAAAATAAATAAAAACAAGCTAGCAGTGGTACATGCCTTTAGTCCCAGCACCATGGAGGTGAAGGCAGGTAGATCTTGATGAATTTGAGGCCAGCCTGGTCTATATAGCTTTCCAGGCCATCCAGGTGTACAGATCTCGTCTGTCTTAGTTAGGGTTGCTATTGCTGCAGTGAGACACTATGACCCGAAGCGAGTTGAGAGGAAGGTTTATTTGGCTCATGTTTCCACATCATGGTCTATCCCAGCGGAAACTCAAACAAGACTTAGAGGCAGGACCTGATGCAGAGGTCATGGAGGGATGCTGCTCACTGGCTGGCTCATCATGGCTTGTTCAGCATGCTTTCTTACAGAACCTAGGACCACCAGCTCAGGGATGGCACCACCCACAATGGGTTTGCCCTCCTTCCTCCATCAATCACTACTTAAGAAAATACCCTACCCTTCCTAGTTATTTTAGGTGAATTGATATTAAATGTAAAATGAGAAGCATCTGTCAGCTTTCTTGTCGCTGTGATAGACTGAGGACAGAAACAGTATAAGAGAGGAAGAGTTTATTCTTGCTTAAAGATCAAGGGATGCAGTTATCATGACAAGGAAGAAAGAGATTGGAGCAGCTTCCCGTTGGGTGGAGCAGCTCCAAAGTGGAGCAGCAGGGGTGTGAGGCTGCCCATTATATTGTAGTAGCCCTCCATCTAGGCTCCACTTTCTAAAGGTTCCCCAACCTTCTTTTTTTTTTTTTTTTTTTTTTTTTTAAGATTATTTATTTTGCTGGGCAGTTGTGGTGCACGCCTTTAATCCCAGCACTTGGGAGGCAGAGGCAGGTGGATTTCTGAGTTCGAGGCCAGCCTGGTCTGCAGAGTGCATTCCAGGACAGCCAGGGCTACACAGAGAAACCCCGTCTCAAACCCCTCCCCCCCAAAAAAGATTTATTTATTTTAGGTATATGAGAGTACACTGTAGCTGTCTTCGGACACACTAGAAGAGGGCATTGGATCCCATTACAGATGGTTGTGAGCCACCATGTGGTTACTGGGAGTTGAACTCAGGACCTCTGGAAGAGCAGTTGGTGTTCTTAGCCACTGAGCCATCTCTCCAGCCCCAAGGTTCTCCAACCCTTAAGATTAGAGCTCAACCAGAAGAGCCTGTGGATGGTATATATATCTCACTCTGATTCTTATGCCCGTCACTAATCGCCCTCCTGATGGGGACATTTTATATTCAAACTAATTGTACTTATAAGGTATTAGGTAGTATTAATTTTTTAAATTTTTTTTTAGTATTGAAAATTTATAGACACCTTACAAAGTAAATAATTCACAAACAAATAATTGGGAATTGACTTCATGTTCAGATCAGTGACTATAGAGAGTCGACTTCACTCTATTTAATAAAATATTAAAAAATTATATGCTAAGGATGAAATTGAAAACATTACATGTGCTAAGCAAGTACTCAGACCTAAAATATTAAATTTTGATAAATTGTATGCTTTTTTTTAATGTTCTCAAAAACAGTTTTGCATGCCTATTTTTGACAATAAAAACGTAAAATATATTTAAGTTCATGAGAGGAAAATTTTCCTGTTTGAAACTAAACCATTTGAACCCCAACTAATTCAGTGACATACATGTACACATATAAAATTCTAAGATAAGTTTTAATAAACATATATTTCAACTTCTTCCTTCTAGAAGGAGTTTCTTAGGCATTAAACACTCACCTAAAAGTGCATTTTTCCCATGGTCATCTGGTAGAAATCGCTTGTCCACAGCACAAACTAGGATGTGTTCAGGAAGATTTGGAGACTTGGCCCCCACTAGCAGGAATCCGGCTGGGATGTCAATTTGTTCCATACACAGGGATACTAAACGCAAATCCTTTCCAGCTTGACAAAACCCTAGAAACAGCAAGAAGGAAGTAAGAATACTGAGGGAAGGTGATTTCTCCTTATCCATCTGTTAGAATAGAGCTACCTATAAGAATCACTTCTAAGGACTCAAAGCCCATGGCCCCCAGCTAGAAAACAAATCTATCCCCTCCTGTTTGGTTCCATCAGAATGACAACTAAGTTTCCTGGCCCACAAGTAAGGCAATCATAAATATATAACAAACCACCTGGGAAAGTATATATAATTTTTATATATGCATGATAAGTTTTCAGACTCTCTCTGTCTCTCTCTCTCTCTCTTTGTGTGTGTGTGTGTGTGTGTGTGTGTGTGTGTGTGTGTGTTTGGTGTACTTATACGTGAGTATGAATGTGTGTGTTCAGGTACCTGCAGAGGCTAGAGGTTAATGTCAGGTGTCGACCTCAATTGCTCTCTATCTTACTTTGAGACAGTCTCTCACTGAATCTGGAGCTCCAGGGATCTGTGTGCCTCATCTTACTCTCAAAATCCCACCAGTATGGGAGTTATAGATACTCACTTGTCTTTTTGGTGGGTGCCTGGGTTCTAAACTCAGGCCCTCACGTGTACAGGACAGCCACTTTACCCAAGGATCCATCTCCCTAGCCAAATCTCTATTTCCAAGATGAAGTCATTTCTAACTGGGACAATACAAGTCACTGAACACAGATGCTCCCCCATATCACAGCAGCAAAGACTGGAGCTCAGAGCTTGGTGACTGGTCAGGGAACTGGTCAGAACTAGAATTCAGAACAGACTTTTCACTAGATGAGCCAAGAAGTGACAAGTATTTATGTAATCAGTTTGTAATGGACTGCCACATTTACTCAGTATTTCATAATTTATAAACAGGTGCTTCACAGGCCTAAAGAGACAAAATTGGAACAGAACATTTTCCCTTAAGAATTCACACTGAGCCAAGCAGTGGTTGCATATGCCTTTAATATCAGCAGTCAGAAAGAAGAGGCAGTCAGATTCCTGTGAGTTTGAGGCCAGCTTGGTCTATTCAATGAGTTTCAGGACAGCCAGGGCTATAACAAAGAAACCTTGTCTCAAAAAACCCAGGTGGGGTGGGGCTGGGGAGAACTCAAGGTGAGTTAGTTAGAAGATGTGAGTAATCTCAGACCTGACATCACAGAGGCAGCTATGGTCCTTTGTACAACACGTTTTAGGATGACTCTCTCTGTACTCTAACATATGCGTTCTCTCTCCCAACTGACCAGACCCTGAAACTCCGCTCTAGCTGGGCTACCTTAATATCCCACTTTTCTGGTCATAGTTGATTGGTCCAGAAGCAGGCATCAGATAAAATCTGCCAATCAAAGATTTTGTATAGTAATTCTCAACATGGAGCTGGGGTTGAGGAGGCATGACCCAGTTTGACCTCTGGCACCTCTCTTGTTTCTTCTTGACCTGTGAGAGAAGTCTCTCAGCATCAATAGAAAACTGGGCAGGTGGGTTTGACAGTGACTATCCCTGAATCCCAGCTGTGTTGTTCATGGTTTAGTCCTGTGATCTTTAGCGTCTGAATTCTTCCAATAATTTCTTCATATTGTCTAAGCTGGTTTCATTGTGGCTCTGTCACTTGCAACAGAAGGTTGGTGGAAAGTGGTAGACAAACACCCAACTCTTCATATATAAATCTGGAGAAATCACTATCTTCATTACCCATAACCCAACTTCGAAGAAATGTGGGATTTTATGAGCATTAATTCATATCATGATTTTAACCATAAGCCAACAAATAATTAGATATCATCAGTTAGTAAATGAAAAAAAATTAAACTCCATCAAAACACTGTATGGCACTGGGTGAATAAGAATCTGCCATGCTTTGGATCATCAAAATTTGAAAGCAGACATAATAGAATTAGAACGTCAACAGAAAACCAGACTTTAATACTAATGAAATCAATTCAACTTTTAGAGTTCCTGACATAAGTAATATTTAAAAGTTACACTGAATTTCTTAACAGCTTGTTACTTAAACTGTCATCTGTTTATCTGTAAAACAAATCATTTGTATTCATGAAGGATGTAAGTTATTCAGTTTGCAAACATTTTTTTGAGCCAATGAGCACACTGAACCCTCTGAAAAATATCCGCTTCTTGTACTGTCCTTGGGTAACAGAGTTAAAAGGCTTGAGAATTGGGAATTAACAATACTGCTGCTGATGGCAGATGCATATGTTCAAGGAGTACTACCAACAGGTAGGCACAATCCTCTCAGCAGCTTTAGGAATATATTATCTCCTTGCCATAGATGGAGAAACTGAGTCTCCAGAAAGTAAGGAACTTCTTCAAGGTTATAGAATGAGTCCAGTAAAGTTTAGGAATATAAGACATGGACATTTGTTATATAAGAAAAATGAAGAACACACTGTTCAGTCTGGCAAAAGACAAGCTAAAAACTAAGTATGGTAGTACATGGCTATGGTCCACTTAGGGGCTTTTGCATCAAATTACAAAATACTAGGGGCTGGAAAGAAGGCTTGGTGATTAAATGTGCCTGTTGCTTTTGCAGAGGACCTGAGTTCATTTCTCAGCACCCACATGGAACCAGCTCACAGCCACCTGTAAGTCAAGCTGTAGAGGACAGATAGAGGGTATATACAATTTAAATAAAACTTAGTTTTCTAAAATTATAAAATACTAAACTATTCAAATGAAACCCATACAGGTCCGTTATTACAGGCTGGAAGTAGGGGATTGTAAAACCTCTGTCATCAAGACTAACGAGGATTATCCCCTAACTTACACGCTAAGCCGGATAGTCAAAGATGGGTAAGAGAACACTTCAAGACCCTTGCCCCTAAAAAGGGAGGCCTCACCTTCCTAAGACAGGAGCTCAACCAATGGCTGTTGAGTTATCCAAAGACAGGAAAGGGAGGCTGGGGTCATTTGTTCCAACCTAAGACAGGCACGGTTTCTGTAAGTTTTCCCAGCCTTCCCTTTTGAAAAAAAAAAATTTAAAAGGGGGACCTGTGGGGAGCCGACAGAAAGCGGCTATCATCCTTGCAGCCATCTTGAGCCATATACCCTGACCAGAGACTTGATTGAATTAGCCTACAACAGCTGAGCACACTCCGATAACATCTTGTTTTAGATACCCAGGATTTTCCCTTGGGTGTGAGACTTAAAGGTGTGTGACTTAAGGGCATCAGATTTAGAGATCAGATTCAGAGACAAGACCTAAGATCATGATTAAAGGTGTGGCTTAGAAGTGAGACATAAAAGGCAAGAGGCAGACAGAAGAGCATATCAGAGAATCAGACACTTCAGAGAGACACTAGGAACGGAGAATCAGACACTTCAGAGACTACAACTTGGGAGTAGGAATTAGGCATTAGGAGAACAACTTGGAGTAGACATTAGACACTTGGGAGAGTACAACTTGCAGTACAACTTGGAACTAGGAATTAGGTTAGAGAGTACAACTTGGAGTACAACTTGGAGTAGGAATTAGGCATTGAGGAAGAAGACACTTGGACTAGAGAACTCAGAAGAAATTATTATTAGGTATTAGGTACACTTGGCACTTGGAGGAAGAACTTGGAATTAGACATTAGGCACTTAACAATTGGAGGAAGAAACTTGGAACTTGGAGGCACTAGGGACTAGGAACTAAGGACTAGGAACTCAAGACTTGGGACTTGGAGAGAAGAAGAGAGACTGAAGAATGAGTGAGATTGAATCACACTCTGTCTGGTCTCCATTCCTCACGTCCATCCTCACTCTCTCTCTTGCTGAACCACAACCCGTGGACCGGAGCAGCTTGGCGCAGTGCGGGCTAACAAGTTATCCCCAAGGCTTTTGGCAGTGCAGGTCCCAACATTGAGAGAGTGGTCTGTGACATTTTGGTCCCCAAACGTGGGGTAGAGCAGTTCTCAACATTTCTGGCCCCCCCTTTGGGGCAGCTAGGGCCGCAACAAGGAAGTACCTGAAAGCATTGAAAGAGGTCTCAAGATGTCTCATCAAAGAGATGACTGATTGGCATCCTCCCTGTAACTATGACTTGCTACTAAGAGTGGGACATAAACTACCTTGTAAACCAGCATGGATTAACCATTGCTGAGAAGTTTATGACTGGATAGTAATTGAACTGCATCTCTGGGAGGTGCCTTTGTCACTGAGACTAGCAATGAATCTCCACTGGGAGAAAATGGCAATCACAGACTGTACCAATTTACAAAACTATTGCAAGATTTTGAGGACATTGCTGTTATATAAAACCTTAAGGTTGGGGCTGGAGAGATGGCTCAGAGGTCAAGCGTACTTACTGCTCCTGTAGAGGATCACAGTTTGGATCCCAGCATCTATGCTGGGTGGCTCACAACTGTCTAACTCTTGCTTCAGGAGATCCAATGTCCAAGTCTGCTTCATGTGCACATATCAACACACATACACACATTTTAAAAATAATATAAATCTTCTAAAAACAAAACTAACTTTAAGGTCACCCAATACGTTGTTGCTTGACAGGTGGCTTTTATAAGTGCAGGGATTCAAAAAGACATTGTACAACACTTGGGAATTACATATGAAGTTTATTTTTAAATTACTATCATCATCAACACCATCACTATACATGTTTGTGATATGAGGGCTCACATGTGCATAGCATGTGTTTGAAGCTAGAGAACAACTTTGTGCAGTTTCTTCTGTCCTAACCACCTTCACATGGATTTTGGGATCCAAGCTCTGGCCATCACAGCTTCCGTGGCAAGGGCTCACTAATTCTCTATGGGTGAAATTTAAATAAGCATCATTGTGATCTCCTAAAACCCAACTGTTTATTATAATTCCCTACTGTAAAACAGAAGATGGCCTTTCATCCCACACATATAGAGTGAAACTAGTCATGTGAGCTCATAGCTCATTGAGGCAAAGCCATTACCACAGTATAGTCTTCATCTTTTATACAATTTCACATGGTTTTCAGCTATATTGATATAGTGTTTAATTCATACCTGTAATGGGCTGCTGGAAAAATTGGGAAGCTCAGATAAACAGGAAAAAGTAATTTTAATACTTTTAAAATTTTAATTTTTTCAATGCACCCAAATATGGGTGGTTATTGGGTGTGCAGAGTAGAATTTATCTCCAACCTTCATTCAGACATCTCTCCTTAATAAGGAGCCACCAGCAGCTGATAGCACAGATGGGAAGCACTACAGCTGGATTTATGAGTTTTCAGACAAAAACAAAAACAAAAACCACAACATGAATTTGGGAGTGGGACGCATTGGGACATTTGAACGAATGGATAAATTGTATCTCATTGCATACATGTATGAACGTCTCAAGAATAAACAAAGCTATAATATTTAAATTATAATGTTAGAAATGGGAATATACTTTAGTATAGAGTTCACCTAACATGTTCAAAGCCTTAGTTCAATTCCTAGTAACACACAGACATACCACAAACATGCAACACACACACATATAAATACACTTACACAAAATCAGTAAGATTATATAAAATATATCGATATAAGTTTAGACACAAAAAGTCTATGTTTGTTTTGTTTTATTTTGAGACAGAATCTAACTATGTAGCTCTGGCTGGCCTACAACTTGCTATGTAAGTCAGGTTGGCCTTGAACTCATAGAGATTCACAAGTCTCTTTCTCTCAAGCACTAGGAATTAATGTTATAAAGATTTAAAAAAAAATAGTCATTACAATCCAGCCTAAATTTTATCACATAGAGCAAAAATTTAAAATTGTGGAAATAAATTTCTATATTCCTTTAGCCTCAAATTATAAATCCCACATCTGAGGTGTTAGTTGTACATCTGGGGGCTGGGAGTATAACTCAGTGAGCACCCTTGCCAAGTTTGCTTGGGAACTACAGCCACACATGGGGTTGGGGGAGGGAAAGTAGTTTTGAGTGTTTTTTAGATGCTGAAAACATTTAAATCCATTTGTCTCTCTTAAAACAAGGAAAAATCTCTTATTTTTGAATTTTCAACAAACACACTCTTTTTTATATCCAACTTAAAGTAAACTACAACTATTGAATCATAAACTGTAGATAGTTGTTGTATAGCATAAATATAAAATCATTTGTTAATATATTGGTCAATCTAGACTAAGTGCTTTCTAGTTAAAGTTATTTTTTTTTTAAAGGGGCCAGAAAGACAGCTTAGTGGTAAAAAAACACTAGTTTTTCTTCCAGAGATTCAGAATTCAATTCCAAGAACACTGGCTCACAACCACCTTTTTGGATTTCATCCCCAATTTTGGCATGCAAGACTATATGTATATGACAGAGTACTCATATAAATAAAACATTTTTATCATATGCTATGCAATGATGGAATTATTTCAAAAAGCTCAAGGAGTTTAAAGTGTCTACACTACTAAAAGAGATTTGTGACTCAGAAGACTGGGGATACTACTTAGTCTTCAGTATGTAAATGAGAGAAGGGTCCAGGAAGGTTAACCTAATGTCCTGAGGCTAAATAACCATAAACCAACCAAGAGAATTCCACAACCCAGATCTCTAACTCTCACCGAGATGCTCCTTCAACTTCTACATCTCTTGCTAGCCATAAAGACATGCCTAAAATCCTAGAACTTTGGATAGTAGGCAGCAAGACCTTGAATTCAAGACTAGCCTAGTATGGCTCCCATAGACTCATGTGTTCAAACGCTTGGCCCATGGGGAGTGCCTTTTTGGAGGAAGTGTGTCACTGTGGGGGCGGGCTTTGAGGTCTCCTATGCTCTAGCTTCCTCCAGGTTGGAACACACATCTTCTGCTGCCTGAAGATCAAGATGTAGAACTCTGCCAGCACCATGCCTGCCTAACACGTGGCAACGCTTCCTGCCATGATGATAATGAACTACACCTCTCAAACTATAAACCTGACCTAATTAAATGTTTTCCTTCATGAGTTACCTGGGTCATGGTATTTTTTCACAGCAATAAAATCCAAACTAACACACACACACACACACACACACAGAGAGAGAGAGAGAGAGAGAGAGAGACAGAGAGACAGAGAGACAGAGAGACAGAGATAGAGACAGACAGACAGAGAGACAGAGAGACGCACATACATGTAAATAAAAAACAAATAAGTCTCAAAAACAGAATAAGTGTTCTGACTTGTGACTCCAGTGTAGCACAGGAAACTACACTATAATCTTTTTCCAGCTTGCTACCGTCAGTTCTATCACCTGTTCTTATGGTACCCCTTTTAGGCTGAATTCTGTGGAGCATTTAATATACTATCCTTGTCACCCATGGGAGTATTGTAGCATCCACCTTTCTCATTCTTACTGATGAATTCTTAAAAGTCAAGGTTTTTAGCTCGTAGTGGTGGCATACACCTATCATACCATCTACTCAGAAGGCTGAGGATTTTGAGACCAAGAGTTTGTCAGTCTGGAAAGTTTTTACAAACCACAAGAATGATTTATGTTTAGAATATAACATTTTTTCTCTCCCTCTCCTCCCCCCCCCATATGCCTAAGGACCATGCCAGACCTCTTCTTCAATTCTGATGTCCACCCTATTATGTTCAAATACGGTCCCTCAGAACACCTTGAGTTTACCAATTGGATAGACCAGCTGTTAGTGACTCCCAGAGGATCCATCTGTCCCCAATGCTACACTGCTAGAATTACAGAGATGTGCACCTAACTAGACCTGCCTTTTAAAAATGTGGGTGCTGAGCGTTTGAACCTGGGTCTTCATGTATACACCTGGCACTCTACTGACTGAACCATCACCCCAGTCCAAAGAGTGACACTTCTGATGAGATTTTCAAGTAAGGCACTGTGGCAAAGGCGGAAGGGGGTCCCTGGCTAACCAGAGTTGAGACGGCACAAAGTGGAGAGTAATCAAAGGTGGGTTTTTTTTGTTCGTTTATAAATGAAAGAACTATTATTTCAAAGTGATTTCTATAAATGAAAATTACACAATCCACTTAGATGAAGAAGCATGAGTAGTTTTTAGTATTATAGATTAGGGTTTCCTGTTTATAGTGGGAGGACAAAGGTAAAAGTAATGATCAGTAAACAATGAATGGCTCTGTATGGCATGCTTTCATTCATGGCCCTGGAAGAAGCATGCTTTCATGTTTTTTTTAATACCTGAGAAAAGAGAAAAAAATAAGGGGGCACGTCTGTAAAAAGGTTGCAAGAACCAACTACAAGAAAGCTTCCAATGTCTGAAAATGGGATTCTTTAAATCACAACACATTCAGCAGTGTTGTGTATAACACAACATAGAAAATAACTATCCATGCGGATGGGACTAAATAGTTGAACAAATGAATAAATGGTGGAGAAGAAATGAGTCCGTATGAAGTAAAACATCAAATAAACATAGCTACTCTGCCCACAGAATGTGGTGCATAACTCCGTACTGTGTGCATTTCTTCTACACTATGGGGGTGGGGTGTGAGAAGACACTGCTTCAGGTAACTAAGTTCAACACCCAGTTAGCAATGGGAGGTAGTGACACTGGGCATTCTTGGAATAACATGATGGACATGACCTTATACTTCTGTGGTCTTCATCCAGACCCACAGCCTCTGAGTCATCAGAAGAGACAGACCCTTCCAGTAAGGTTGATAAGATCTTTGACCAATATTCCTAAAATTGCCAGAGCCATCAAAGCCAGGAAAGACATGGTTAAAAATGTCACATCTAAGAGGAACCTAAGAAGATAATACAATTAAATCTGGTGTAATATTCTTGATAGAATCATGGCTCAAAAAGGACATTAGGTAAAAGCAAGGAACTGAAGCAAACCATAGCCTTGATTGTTAATGTTAATAAATATACGAGCAGCAGCTTATTAATTGTAACGAATGTGCTTTCTGTGCTTTCACAGGAGCAAGTGCCTGTGTCTGCAGATGGAACTACTGGCTTGCATTTTCTGTAAATGTAAAGCTGCCTCTAAAAACAGTCTTGTAAAGAAGTACTTTTCTTATCTTCTAGTTACTCAGAGAAGCCTAGGGCAGTGTAATTAAAAAGAAAGTGTGGGTCCGCCCCTCGCCCAGATCCCAGTGGCTGGAGCAGACATCCAGCTGATCGGCTCCCCTGTGGAAACCTCATCCGTCCTGAGGCATCCTAGAGAGGCCACTGCCCTCAGAGCTGCAGACATCCTAGAGAGGCCACTGCCCTCAGAGCTGCAGACATCCTAGAGAAGCCACTGCCCTCAGAGCTGCAGACATCCTAGAGAAGCCACTGCCCTCAGAGCTGCAGACATCCTAGAGAAGCCACTGCCCTCAGAGCTGCAGATATCCTAGAGAGGCTACTGACCTCAGAGCAGGGGACACCATATCCTGAGGCATCCTAGAGGAGCCACTGAACTCAGAGCAGCAGACACCATATCCTGAGACATCCTAGAGGAGCGACTACACTCAGAGTAGCAAACACATAGCTGGTCTACTACCATGGAGACACCATATCCTGAGATATCCTAGAGGAGCCACTGTACCCAGAACAGCTGGAGCTCAGGATCACAGAGACATCCGGACCCTGGGGAGTTCTGACACAACCAAAATAACTGGAAAGGCAGGCTCCAGTCAGAACCAGTGAGTGCAGGTAGCACTAGAGCTAACCAAATGGCGAAAGGCAAGCATAAGAATGTAAACAACAGAAACCAAAGTTACTTGGCATCACCAGAACCCAGTTCTCCCACCATAGCAAGTCCTGAACACCACATCACACCGGAAAAGCAGGATTCAGAATTAAAATCATTTCTCATGATGATGATAGAGGACTTTAAAAAGGACATAAACAACACTCTCAAAGAATTTGAGGAGAACACAGGTAAACAGGTAGAAGCCCTCAAAGAAATGCAAGAAAACACAACCAAACAGGTGAAGGAATTATACAAAACTGTCCAGGATCTAAAAATGGAAGTAGAAACAATAAAGAAATCTCAAAGGGAGACTACCCTGGAGATAGAAAACCTAGGAAAAAGATCAGGAGTCATAGATGCAAGTATCACTAACAGAATACAAGAGATAGAAGAGAGAATCTTATGCACAGAAGATACCATGGAAAACATAGACACAACGGTCAAAGAAAATGAGAAATGCAAAAACCTCCTAACACAAAACATCCAGTAAATCCAGGACACAATGAGAAGAACAAACCTAAGGATAATAGGTATAGATGAGGGTGAAGACTCCCAACTTAAAGGGCCAGTAAATATCGTCAACAAAATTATAGAGGAAAACTTCCCTAACCTAAAGAAAGAGATATCCTTAAATATACAAGAAGCCTACAGAACCCCAAATAGACTAGACCAAAAAAAAAGAAATACCTCCCGTCATATAATAATCAAAGCATCAAATATACAAAACAAAGAGAAGATACTAAAAGCAGTAAGGGAAAAAGGCCAAGTAACATATAAAGGCAGACCTATCAGAATTACACCAGACTTCTCACCAGAGACTATAAAAGCCAGAAGATCTTGGGCTGATATAAAGATCCTAAGAGATCACAAATGCCAGCCCAGACTACTATACCCAGCAAAACTCTCAATCAATATTGATGGAGAAACCAAGATATTCCATGACAAAACCAAATTTACACAATATCTTCCCACAAATCCAGCACTTCAAAGGATAATGGATGGAAAACTCCAACACAAGGAGGGAAACTACAACCTAGAAAAAGCAAGGAAGTAATCTTCCAACAACCCCAAAAGAAGATAGTTACACAAACATAATTCCACATCTAATAACAAAAATAACAGGAAGCAACAATCATTTTCCCTTAATATCTCTTAAAATCAATGGACTCAATTCTCCAATAAAAAGACGTAGACTATCAGACTGGATACATATACAGGACCCAGAATTTTGCTGCATACAGGAAACGCACCTCTGTGAAAAAGACAGACACTACCTCAGAGTAAAAGGATGGAAAACAATCTTCCAAGCACATGGCCCCAAGAAACCAGCTGGAGTAGCAATTTTAATATCAAATAAAATTGATTTTCAACCAAAAGTAATCAAAAAAGATAAGAAAGGACACTACATACTCATCAAAGGAAAAAAGTACCAAGAAGAACTCTCAATTCTGAACATCTATGCCCCAAATGCAAGGGCACCCACATACATAAAAGAAACTTTACTAAAGCTCAAAGCATACATTGTATCTCACACAATAATAGTGGGGGACTTCAACACCCCACTTTCAGCAATGGACAGATCATGGAAACAAAAACTAAACCGAGACGCAACGAAACTAACAGACGTTATGAGCCAAATGGATTTAACTGATATCTATAGAACATTTCATCCTAAAACAAAAGAATATACCTTTTTCTCAGCACCTCATGGTATCTTCTCCAAAATAGACCATATAATTGGTCACAAAACAGGCCTCAACAGATACAAAAAGATTGAAATAATCCCTTGTACCCTATCAGACCACCATGGACTAAGGCTGGTCTTTAATAATGACAAAAACAACAGAAAGCCCACATACATGTGGAAACTGAACAATGCTCTACTCAATGATGATTTGGTCAAGGAAGAAGTAAAGAAAGAAATTAAAGACTTTTTAGAATTTAATAAAAAGGAGGACACATCATACCAAAACTTGTGGGACTCCATGAAAGCAGTACTAAGAGGAAAACTCATAGCTCTAAGTGCTTACAAAACAAAACAAAACAAAACAAAACAAAACAAAACAAAACAAAACTGGAGAGAGCATACACTAACAACTTGACAGCACACCTGAAAGCTTTAGAACAAAAAGAAGCAAATATACCCAAGAGGAGTAGATGGCAGGAAATAATCAAACTCAGAGCTGAAACCAACCAAGTAGAAACAGAAAGAACTATACAAAATATCAACAAAACCAGGAGCTGGTTCTTTGAGAAAATCAACAAGATAGATAAACCCTTAGCCAGACTAATCAAAAGGCACAGAGACAGTATCCAAATTAATAAAATCAGAACTGAAAAGAGAGACATAACAACAGAAACTGAGGGAATTTAAAAAAAATCATCAGATCCTACTACAAAGACCTATACTCAACCAAATTGGATAATCTGGATGAAATGGACAATTTTCTAGACAGATACCAGGTACCAAAGTTAAACGAGGAGCAGATAAACCATCTAAACAGTCCCATAACCCCTAAAGAAATAGAAGCAGTCATTAAAAGTCTCCCCACCCAAAAAAGTCTGGGACCAGACAGTTTTGGTGCAGAATCCTATCAGACATTCCAGGAGGACCTAATACCAATTCTCTTCAAACTATTCCACAGAATAGAAATAGAAATTCTACCCAATTCGTTCTATGAAACTACAATTATGCTCATACCTGAACCTCACAAAGACCCAACAAAGATAGAGAACTACAGACCAATCTCACTTATGAATATTGATGCAAAAGTACTCAATAAAATTCTCGAAAATGGAATCCAAGAACACATCAAAGCAATCATCCATCATGATCAAGTAGGCTTTATCCCAGGAATGCAGGGATGGTTCAATATTTGAAAATCTATGAATGTAATCCACTACAGAAATAAACTCAAAGAAAAAAAAAACCACATGATCATCTCACTAGATGCTGAGAAAGCATTTGACAAATTCAACATCTCCTCATGTTAAAAGTCTTGGAAAGATCAGGAATTCAAGGCCCATACCTAAATATAGTAAAAGCAATATACAGCAAGCCAGTAGCCAACATCAAACTAAATGGAGAGAAACTTGAAGTAATCCCACTAAGATCAGGGACCAGACAAGACTGCCCACTCTCACCTTACCTATTCAATATAGTACTGGAAGTCCTAGCCAGAGCAATTAGACAACAAAAGGAAGTCAAAGGAATACAAATAGGAAAGGAAGAAGTCAAAATTTCACTATTTGCAGATGATATGATAGTATACTTAAGTGACCCTAAAACTTCCACCAGAGAACTCCTAAACTTGATAAAGTGGCTGGTTATAAAATCAACTTAAACAAATCAGTAGCCTTCCTCTACTCAAAGGATAAACAGGCTGAGAAAGTAATTAGGGAAATGACACCCTTCACAATAGCCATGAATAATATAAAATACCTTGGAGTGAATGTAACCAAGCAAGTGGAAGATCTGTATGACAAGAACTTCAAGTCTCTGAAGAAAGAAATAGAAGAAGATCTCAGAAGATGGAAAGATCTCCCATGCTCCTGGATTGGCAGGATTAATATAGTAAAAATGGCCATCTTGCCAAAAGCAATCTATAGATTCAATGCAATCCCCATCAAAATTCCAAATCAATTCTTCATAGAGATAGAAAGAGCAATTTGCAAATTCATTTGGAATAACAAAAAACCCAGGATATCGAGAACCATTCTCAACAATAAAAGAACTTCTGGGGGAATCACCATCCCTGACCTCAAACTGTACGACAGAGCAGTAGTGATAAAAACTGCATGGTATTGGTACAGAGACAGACAGGAAGATCAATGGAATAGAACTGAAGATCCAGAAATGAACCCATACACCTATGGTCACTTGATGTTTGACAAAGGAGCTAAAACCATCCAGTGGAAAAAGGACAGCATTTTCAGCAAATGGTGCTGTTTCAACTGGAGGTCAGCATGTAGAAGGATGCAAATCAATCCATTCTTATCTCCTTGTACAAAGCTCAAGTCAAAGTGGATAAAGGACCTTCACATAAAACCAGATACACTGAAACTAATAGAATAGAAGGTGGGGAAGACCCTTGAATACTTAGGCACAGGGGAAAAGTTCCCGAACAGAATACCAATGGCTTAAGAATCAAGAATTGACAAATGGGACCTCATAAAATTGCAAAGCTTCTGTAAGGCAAAGGACACTGTCCATAAGACAAAACAGCAACCAACAGATTGGGAAAAGATCTTTACCAATCCTAGATCCGATAGAGGGCTAATATCCAATATATACAAAGAACTCAAGAAATTAGACTCCAGAGAACCAAATAACCCTATTTAAAAATGGGGTACAGAGCTAAACAAAGAATTCTCAACCGAAGAAATTCAAATGGCAGAGAAGCACCTTAAGAAATGCTCAACATCCTTAGTCATCAGGGAAATGCAAATCAAAACAACCCTGAGATACCACCTCACACCAGTCAGAATGGCTAAGATAAAAAATTCAAGTGATGGTAGATGCTGTCGAGGATGTAGAGAAAGAGGAACACTCCTCCATTGTTGGTGGGAATGCAAGCTGGTACAGCCACTCTGGAAATCAGTCTGGCGGTTCCTCGGAAAATTGGACATAGCACTACCTGAGGGCCCAGCTATACTACTCCTAAGCATATACCCAGAAGATGTTCCAACATATAACAAGGACATATGCTCTACTATGTTCATAGCAGCCTTATTTATAATAGCCAGAAGCTGGAAAGAACCCAGATGTCCTTCAACAGAGGAATGGATACAAAAAATGTGGTACATTTACACAATGGACTATTACTCAGCTATTAAAAACAATGAATTCGAGAAATTTTTAGGTAAATGAATGGAACTAGAAAATATCATCCTGAGTGAGGTAACCCAATCACAAAAGAACACACATGGTATGCACTCACTGATATGCGGATATTAGCCCAAAAGCTTGAATTAGCCAAGATTCAACTAACTGACCACATGAAGCTCATGAAGAAGGAAGACCAAGTGTGGATGCCTCGGTCCTACTTGGAAGGAGTGACAGTATGCTCAAGGGAGCAAATAAGGCGACAAAGTGTGAGACAGAACATCAAGGAGGGGCCGTATGGAGACCACTCTACCTTGATATCCATCCCATGTGCAGTCACCAAAGATAGATGCCGATATGGATGTCAGGAAGTGCATGCTGACAAGAGCCTGATGTGGCTGTCTCCTCAGAGGTCTGCCAGAGTCTGACATATCCAGAGGCGGATGCTTGCAGCTACCCATTGATCTGATCAAGGGTTCCCAGTGGAGAAGTTAGAGAGAAGACTGAAGCAGCTGAAAGGGTTGGTGGCCCCAAGAGGAGAGCAACAGTGTCAGCCAACCAGAGTTACCAACCAGAGGGTCTAAACTACCAGCCTGGGAGCACATAGGGAGGCACCCATGACTTCAGCTGTATACTTAGGGGAGGATGGCTTTGTCAGGCATGGGTGGGAGAGGAGATCCTTGGTCCCATCAAGGCTGAACACCGAGTGGGGAGGAATTCGAGGGTGGGGGGGGGTAGGTAGAGGCAGGAGGGGGGATGGCATAGGGGGTTCCTGGGTGGTGGGGGGAATGGGGTGAGGGGATAAAATCTGAATTGTATTTTAAAAAATAAAGTATATCCATCTCAAAAAGAAAGAAAGAAAGAAAGTAAGTAAGTAAGTAAGTAAGTAAGTGTGGGGTGAGAAGAGAAAGGAACAGTGAGGCCAGAGTAGCTCAGGAGGAAGTCAGTTCATTCAAGGCCAAAGATGGTAATTCTCTTAAATATTTCAAAGTTCATCTGCCAAGGGCCTGGTGTTTTTCTGTAAACATTTCTTAACTGTTTCTCTTAAACTCATTGTCGGGTGTTAGCACAGCTACAGAATCCAAGAAATGTGACTGGATTTCCAGACCCACAAGATTCTAGTATCCCATGTGGCAAGGAGAGGACACTGAATGGCTCAGAGAAGCCACAGAGGACCACCTCAGAGCAACCCATGAAGTCTCCTTCAGGAAGAGAACACAGTTACTTATATGGGTGGACAACTTGCTTCACAAACTTGCTTTTGGAATCACTTCACTTCTGAGAGCAAAAGAGCCTAGCTCTTTTGTGACAAACGATTTTAATTAAAGCACTGTGGTGGTGACAGCAGAGGGGGCCTTCTTTATAAACTTCATCTGCATTTTCTTAAGAAAATGGCCAAGGTTTTCACTTCATAGAAAGAGATTTGCGCCCTCCAATTATCTCCAACTCGAAGGCTCCAGAGTAAATAAAAAAGGAGGGAAAGGAACGTTTACTGACACAGCAGTAAATCCAAACTAAAACAATCAAAGCAGCATTCAGAGGCTGAAAATCTGGTTGTTCTTCACCTGCGCAGACAATCAACGGCCTCCCAGCAGGGTAGGAACCCACTCTATTCCAATAATTTACATAAGAAATTAGCAACCAAAATTTACCTATGAATGGAAAGCCTCAGCAGCCCATCAGATGTCAAGTATCTGCTTATCTAAATTGCCTCTAAAAATAGCTTTACAGCGACTTAAGCCTTAGGTAAATAGGGGTTTCCCAGGAGCTGGAAGGTGGTATTTTTAAACAAGGCCACAGTCGTTACATTCTTGTTTCAATGCTGGTTTTGTGAGCACAACTTTGAGATTGTTTTCCTTTTGAGCAAGAAGATTCTTAGAACTTTCTTGGAGCAAGCGAAATTGACATCACTGTGTGAAACAAAATACCAAGTTATAAACGGCTTTTTATTTTCAATGCCATCCGATGATGGGGGGCAGGGAGCTAAGTGGGGGCATGAGAGCGGCTCAGGAATTATAAGAATGGAAGCAGCTGATGTAGGAATTCCAGGACAGAATGTGTTGGATTTGAATCTCCTACTTTGGTGGAGGACAATTCTTAATCCTCAGAAAACTTGCCTGCCTTTATCTTTAAAATCACCATTGTTCTTTTGAGGTTGAGGTAGAAAGATCATCCCAAATTCAATAGTTAAGAGCTTCAGTTTAACATTAGCCTGGGTTAGAGCGAGACCTTGACATAAATATACAGAGTGTATCCTGTGTGTTGTTTTTTGTTGATTTGTTTTCTTTGAGACAGGATCTCACCATGTAGCCCTGGCTGCCCTGGAATTCACTAAGTAGATCAGGCTGGCCTTGAACTCACAGAGATTCACCCCTCTGTCTCCCTAGTGCAGGAATTAAAGGCATATTATTTTTGGGTTATCAAGTTTATATCTTGGTACCTTTTCAAAATACTTGGTTATAAATAACACCACTGTGAAATTGAAAACATAGTCCAAGACGGGGAAAAACTCTCTTCCCCATGTTTTAGAAGACACTTTGCTTGCTTCATAATCACCCCCTAAGTTTTTACTCTGGTTCTATTTATATCACATGTGGTTCAGTTCTCAGTGAGATACCATCATTTAAAGCACTGTTAAATGTCACTTGTTACTTGATGAGCCGATTACTCAGTTAAAGGAAAAGATGTAATGATAATACAAATCGAGCAAACAGCAACACAATGCTGTCAGGGTTCACATCGCCATGGGTTAAAGGCCTCTGCACATCAGTAATGAGTAAGTAGGTACATCATATTGAGTCTGGGCAGAGTCGATCGTAAGTGGAGGCAGATCTGTAAGAAGTGATGCACTATGGGCAGGCCTAACTCGAACACTGATGGACAATCCTTCTAGGGATACATGCGAGATATAGGAGGACATCCAGGTCTCTCTCCCTTTAGCAGGAGGATCTGGATCCCTCTATGGATTTTCAGATTCTCAGGGAAGTAGGAAATCAAAAGAAAACAAACTCTCAAACAAGGAAAACTAGTTTTCTGGCTTTACCTGGGTAAAGTTGTCATTTATATCAAATTATTTGTTCTCCAAGCTTTGGCAGGAAACTGTTCTCTGTCCTGAGCTCTGGAACCTTCTTGTTTTCCAGCCCCCTGGTTTCCTCAAGCTTTTCATGCTCTGCCACCATGCAGGTTAATGCCAGTCTGAATATAAAAACCACATTCCACATACTACTTAAGTGAACAATCAGAACTCCACAATTATGCAGAGGGAAGAAGGTAGAATGTAAGTTGGGCCATCACTGAAACCACAAAACAATGAGAACATTAGAGACCAGGGTTCCCTCATTTAAAATGTAGTTAAAAGTGTGGCAGGAAATAAAGGTAACTTGAACAAATGGAATAAGATCACCTGCCAGTGTGGTGGTGGACAGCTTAATCCCAGCACTGGGGAGGAAGAGGTAGGCAAATAAATCTCTGTGAGTCGGAGGCCGCATGCTCTATAAGAATTCCAGGCCAGCTCACACTTCCTAATGAGCTAGTCTCAAACAACAGAGAGACAGAGAATCAAACGACATGATATTTATAAAAGAGTTGAATTTTTCTTCTGCACTCAGTGAGTGTGGTTGTAAGGCCAGTGAGAGAGAGCTCAGGAAGTGAAGGAGCCTGCTGGCAAGCATGACCATGTGAGCTTGATTCCTGCCATGTCCAGGGTGACGGAGAGGACAAGAGTTGTCCTCTTGACCATGACTGTGCCGTGGCTCATGAGCCTGTCCCCCCTCCCCCCTCCATACAGCACACACATAATACAAAAATAAATTCGATTAAAATGTTCTAAGTAGCTTTAGAGTCAGGGCATCTAGAGTCTTCATTACTATCTAGAGGTGGACTAAAAGGAGGAGAGCATCAAACATTGTTTTTAATAAAAGCTCAGGAGAAAGTAAATTTTTATATCTGAACTTGCATTAGCACAGATCCTTTCAGGGAAATGGTTCAACCGTGAACTTCATCTACAAGAGTGGGTAGGACCTGTATTTCCTGTAGACAATGAGGCCTTAAGAGATCAAGGGGGAGAGGACATAACCACTCATTCCTTCAGTGCCTGGTGTCCAGCCTTGAACACCACGTAGAAGGAAACAGATCAGATGATATTACAATACGAGGCCAAAAAGAGCTCCCAAGTGCAAACCTACCGTCCATCGTGCATGATCCTTCCGGGGCAGGTTTCTGTGAGTAGGGAATTGGTGGACTGTTTGAGTCAGACATTTCTTCTTCATCTTCATCATCCTCCATTTCATTTACTGCTACACTGTGAGAAAACTCCAGGCTGCCATTTTGAGTACAGCGGTGTACCAGGTCTTTATCCAGATCCTCCACCTTCGGCTTGACATCTGCTTAAGAAAGGAAACCAATGCAAACTTAAATTTTAAAAAGAAGCTTATGGAAAATTGATTACAAGAGAAATCTTAAAGATATCTTTGAGGAGGGGGAGACTAGCATTTTTTCTACTGTATTTTTTAATTTATTTTATATTTTATTTACATTTCAGATGCCAACCCCTTTCCCCATTTCCCCTCCCTAGAAAGCCCTATCCTATTCCCCCTCCTCCTTTTTGCTTTTATACATTTTTTTAAAATGTTAATCAAAGGCTTTATAAGTTTGGTAATGCTCAATCAGAAGTGTAACCCAATACCCAACCTAGATATACCAATGACTGGTGGAGACACGTGAGCATCTGCCTCCATGTCCCCCCTCTTTCTCTCTCTCATCACCTAGCTTCACCCTTCCTGTTAAAATAAAACTTTTCTCTCAAAATGCAATTAGAGCATAGTTATTCCTAATTGTACCGGTGAGGTACAAGATAGTCCTAATAGCCAGTCCATCATTTTGATGACTAACCAGAACCTCTGTCATCTGTCCTAACTAAAGCACTTAGTTTTGAACCTGGCTTTTTTTTTTCTTGGCTTTTGAATGAATGTCAGCTGAAAACCATCCACTCAGACCTGTTCTTTCAAAGTAAATAGCCAGGATTGGCTATGAGACTATAGGTCTTCACCCCGTCAGAAATCCAGAATGACTGAGTTAACTGAAATTATGGGAAGCACTAAGCATAGCTTCTAAAACTTAGCCAATTTATAGAGACCGCTGAACACCTGGAAAGCCCCTATACTAACAAACGTTGGAGCATCAAATCTTCAGCCTTCTGGCCCAGAGTCATCTGACAGACATTAGTGATGCAGAATTATTAAGAAATAGCTGAGAGGAGTTAACAGACAACAGTCCAGATTACCTTACATGGATAGTTGGTTTTCAAAACGTCAGAAGTCCATAGAATTGACGTTACAAATATTTCTATATTAATGTTCATTTTGATTAGAGACCTGTCTGCTCCTGACAGCTTCCTGTTGTGGATTCTAAGAAGAAATTGAGCATCCTTGGAGTTACTCCAGTTGTGCGGTGACAGCCACTAGGCAAGAATTGCCTCTTTCCATCTACAGACAAATTACTGTCCAGAAAAGGACACACTTGCAGAATAGTCGACTGATTATATCTGCTGAGACTAGCATTTTTAACATTTGTTTGAGTTCCCAGGACTTAGAATCCCCACTTCTTTTGAAAGGAGTCTAAAAGCAGGAGGAGGGAGGATGGGATAAGGGGTTCCTGGGTGGTGGGGGGAATGCAGTAAGGGGATAAAATTTGAAATGTAAATATTATATCCAATAAAAGAGGGGAAAAAAAGAAAAGCAGTTAGAACCAACATCCTTAATAAAATGTCAGCCCTCTTAAAAAAAAAAAAACTATCTTGATACTAAAATTTGTTTTGAGAATTGTATATTGCAGAATGATCAGCCTTGGTGTATCTACTCAACAAGCAAGATGAGCAGACCTGCTTGAACCTCTGAGGTCCGGGAATTCCATCTGGAAGCAGTGAAGACACAGCATCAGAGGCTTATCAATTTGCTCTTCCCCCCACTCCTCTTCTAATATCTCAACGCCCATAATCAGCTTGAAGAAGCTAATGAAGAGTCAGCACCCCTATTCCCTGGGCTTGGGGACTAAGGTGGTAAATGTTGGTCTGTCTTTCTAGGGAAAAGTAGTGGTTTTGTGGGAACAGAGAGGATTAGCTAGGGCTTATTGCATAGCCATAACCTATTAGTAGAAATCTATATAATTATTATCAAGATGAAGATATAAATTCTTAAACGGCACCAATTTACTTTGATTACAAATTTTAAGGTTTTCATTGGTACGAGCTTCTTATTGATATAAAAGTGAGATGAATATTGTTACTCTCATAGGCATTGTACCAGTATAACACATTTAGGAATACAAGGCTTAGACCCAGTCCTTCTTTAACTTTTTTAACTGATTTGAGATGGTCAGCCTGTGAGTTAAGGGACTATAGCAAATTCATGGCTTGGAGTTTATTGTTAGGGTGTTTTCCATGTTTTATTTAGAAATAGCTGAGTGGAATTAACAGACAACAGTCCAGATTACCTTACATGGATAGTTGGTTTTCAAAACATCAGAAATCCACAGAATTGACGTGACAAACATTTCTGTATTAATGTTCATTTTGATTAGAGACCTGTCTGCTCCTGACAGCTTCCTATATTGAATTCTAAGAAGAAATTGAGCATCTTTGGAATTACTCCAGTGGTGGTGAGACAGCCACTAGACAAGAATTGCCTCTTTCCTTCTACAGACAAATTACTGTCCAGAAAAGGACACACTTGCAGAATAGTCGACTGATTATATCTGCCTAGACAGAGTAATCAGTCCTTAATAATTCTGCAGCACTAAGGTCTGTCAGATGATCCTGGGCCAGTAGGCAGAAGAACAGATGCTCCAACGTTTTGTAGTAGAGGGAGTGTCTAGGTGTTCAGAGGTCTCTATAAATTGGCTAAGTTTTAGAAGCTATGCTTTGTGCTTCCCACAATTATAGTTAACTCAGTCATTCTGGATTTCTGACGGGGTTGAAAACTTATAACCTCATAGCCAATCCTGGCTATTTACCTTGAGAGAAAAGATTTGAGTGGATGGTCGTCAGCTGACATTCATCCTAAAACCAAGGAAAAAGCCGGGTTCAGAACTAAGTGTTTTAGTTAGGATAGATGACAGAGGTTCTGGTTAGTCAACAAAATGATGGACTGGGTATTAGGACTATCTTGTACCTCACTGGTACAAATTGGCATAATTATGCTCTAATTATATTTTGAAAGAAAAGTTTCATTTTAACAGGAAGAGTGATATGTAGGAGGAGCTAATGTGGGAGGAGTTCTGAGAGGAAGAGAAGGAGTAAGAAGAGGAGGAGAAGAAGGAGAGGAGAAGCTAGGTGATGAAAGAGAGAAAGAGTGGGGAGACAGGGAGGCAGATGTTCATGTATCTCCACCAGTCAAAGATAGTTGATATATCTAGGTTGGGTATTGGGTTACACCTCTGATTGAGCAATACCAAACTTATAAAGCCTTTGATTAGCATTGTTAAAAAAATGTGTAAATGCAAAAAGGAAAAGGGGGCATGGGATAAGGGTTTTCTAAGAGGGGGGAATGGGGAAAGGGGATGGTATCTGAAGTGTAAATAAAATATCCAATAAAAAATGGAAGAAAAAAAAAAAGGAGTCTAAAAATGCCTGCAATTGAGAAACTTACCTGCAGATGAGAAAGGGTGCTGTTCTGGGTCCAAGTAGAGCTGGGAAAAGATTGGCCGAGGCACTGCAGTGCTGCACCTGAGCGAGGCTTCTATGGAGTTATGTAGAGCTTCCTCAAATCTAGCAGATTTCAGTTGCCCAGCATATGAGTTCCCCATGGTCTGTACCAGCACATCCCAAAGAAGAAGAGGAAGGGAAATTTGTATTAGATGTTTATATCTGAAAACTCCATGTATGGGGCTAGAGAAATGGCTTAGCTGTTAAAGAGTACTTGTTCTTTCGGAAGACCTGGGTTTGGTTCACAGTACCCATGTGGTGGACACAACCATCTGTAACTCCATATCTAAGAGATTTGGACCTCTTCTGACAACCACAGGGACTTCTTACCCACGATCAGTGTAGCAATTCCAAAGGTGGCATGTTAACCTTTGTCTAGAGCAAAGTGCCTAGAAATCTCATCTCTTCTCAGCCTACTGTCAGCCTGACAAGTCATCTGTCATTGCATGTCCTAGAAACTCTCCAGGAGGTATTTTCAATTAAATTAAAGGTAACATAATCATTAATTTTTTTATTTGAGTGTTTTGCCTACATGGATGTATGTGCACCGGTATTTGGTTGGTGCAGGCATAGGTATGAAGAGGCCTCTGGAATTGGGATGATGGATAGTGGTGAGCCCCTATGAATGATATAAATAATTTTAACTACTGAATCATCTCTCCAGATCACAAAGCATAAAATCTTCACTCTGTTCCCTGATTGTTTAAGACGTAAATGCTAGATTCATATACACAGGGCAAGCAAATAATGCTCTGAATAAAGACATTACGTCAGCATGAAAATGGAAAATGGAGCTTTACCATCATGTACTTAATTAGACACAGGTGTTCAGACTTGGTGTAAAAGGAAGGAACATTTTAAAAAATATAAAGGGCAGAGAGCTGACCCAGGGCTTCTTTAGCACAAACAATGACGTTTTCCACCCTTGAAAGCGTCACACTACTCACAGAAAAGTGGAGTCCCAAAGGAAACACGTTCAGTGTAACAGATTCTAAACACCACACCTAACACCTAGTTAGAGTCACTGAAATTATTGGCATTTATCATTACATGAGACCCCAGTGCCTGAGATGGGGGAACACCTGATAGAATGTTAGTAGGGAATAAAGGATTTCAGTTAGAAAATGGGGAAAGGCATTTCAAAATTAAATGCAATTGCATCGAGAGAGCAGATATGACATTGATTTCCATATTACAGGCCTTCCAGGGATCATCTGCCACTTCTGTGATACTGAGGAACTAGAAGGGTCAGTTCGAAGACAGTGCGGCCCTTTCTGAACCACTAATTAAGGCTCCAGGTATAGATGGAACCCACTATAAAGCACTGTGCTACCATGGGCAGTTTCTGCTCTTGCCTGTTCCCTTTCCATAGGAAGTTAGGGTAGTGGGGTGGGAGCAAGCAGGCAGAGAGGGCAAGAAAAGGGAAGCTGGGGAAATAGGTTCCAGCTACTTCCCACAGATCCCTCAATTTATTGTCTCCTGCAAATGAAAAGCAAAACAACACACGAACTACCAAGAACTGACAGTCTGTGTCCCCAGGAATGGCTCCCACTGGCCAAAGATGAGAGGCATGAAACACAGAAGGCACACACTGATCGAACCATGTTTATAATAAAAAAAAAGCCCATGGATGAATTTGCTACTCAAGAAGAAAGTAGAGTTATTTTTAGAAAACATACAAAAACAAAATGAAATACCTAATTAACTGACTACTATTGCAATAGTAGTATGTATACGGTGTTATTGCTGTCTTTCAAAGTTACCCTGGTTGTTAGTGAGTAATTTCTTAAGTGAAGATTTTCAGCCGATAAATGAATCCTAGAAGTATAAAACAATCACTTTGCAACTACTAATGGGTACGGAGTAGGCACTGGTATCAGACAGGACAGACCATTGGGTAGAAGGTTGAAGGGAGCTTTGTAATGGGAAAAACAGCTATCTTCTTGAACCCATGGATTAAGTGCAGAGTCCTGATGTGAGTCCTGATGTAGTGAGAAACTGTGGGCCTTGCCAAGGAGACAACGTAAATGAAGCACATATTCCACCCAGAAAGTGTCCAGCCAAAACATGAAGCGAATCTAGTCAAGTCTCAGAGAGAACTGCTCGACAAGATGAGTCACACGACACCACAAAGGAACAAATGGAATCAGAACTAGGTTCCTGCCAATGAACAGGGCCATTCCACTTTTAAGTTAAGATTCAACTTAAAAAAATGTACATGTTTTTCATGTTTCAACATGTTTTTTCAAACAGAAAAGGGTGGGAGCAGCTATGTGCAGTGGTGCACACTTACTCTGGGTGCTGAGGCAGGAACACTCATTCATTGCAAGTTCCAGAATAGCCTGGGTGACTACAAGATATTGTGACTACGAGAGAGAGAGAGAGAGAGAGAGAGAGAGAGAGAGAAAGAGAAACACACACACACAGAGAGAGAGACAGACAGACACACAGAGAGACAGAGACAGAAACACAGAGAGAGAGAGACAGAGACAGAAACACACACAGAGAGAGACAGAGACAGACACACAGAGAGAGACAGAGACAGAAACACACACACACAGAGATACACACACAGAGAGACAGAGACAGAAACACAGAGAGAGAGAGACAGAGAGACAGAGACAGAAACACACACACAGAGACAGAGACAGAAACACACACACACAGAGATACACACACAGAGAGACAGAGACAGAAACACACACACACACAGAGACAGACAGACACACAGAGAGACAGAGACAGAAACACACACACACACAGAGACAGAGACAGACACACAGAGAGAGACAGAGACAGAAACACACACACACAGATACACACACAGAGAGACAGAGACAGAAACACACACACACACAGAGACAGAGAGAGACAGAGACAGAAACACAGAGAGAGACAGACAGACAGACAGACATACAGAGAGACAGAGACAGAAACACACACACACACACACACACACACAGAGAGAGAGAGAGAGAGAGAGAGAGAGAGAGAGAGAGAGTAAAATGAAGACAGATGTCCTTTTAGTGGGGTGGACCATATGGGGTTTTGATATTATTTTAAAGGCAGAATTAATTGATAGCACAGAAAAAGAGACAGCTTTGTGCAACTTACTGGATTGTTCCCTTTGTTTTTACAGACATTGTCACACATTTTCCACACTTGACACTATCCAGCATTACCATCTCTCATTACCAAGAATCTTGCAGTCAAGCACACAGGCTCTGAAGTCGATTCCTGCCCTATAGTTTCCTGGGTGGCACTGCCTACTTCAGCTCTCATTTGTGGAATGGGGACAAGACTGCCAATCTCCTAGTTTTTATGAGTCTAAATGAGATTTTGAATCTATAAAGTCTTATATAAAGTACCTTTATAGGCTCATATGCATGAAGAGTTAGCAGCAAAGGCTGCCTTTTGTTTTGGTGTCTCAGCATTGGCTACATTAGGATTACTAAGAAAAGACAAACACTCCTTCGAGCATGCTGGGTGCTACAGCAGGTTCAGTCACATATAACTATCAATATAAAAGCTCCAAAAGCTGCTATTTACCATTATAAATAATTTGTTAAAACATTTTATACCAGATAAGAAAATCCTGAATAACGTTTGGCACAAGTGCTACTCAACAGACATCCCAGACCGACAGGAATGTTCTGTGTATTCAACTACAACACATGGTGTCTGTAAGCCACATGTGATGGCCAAGACCTGAAATGTGGCCACTGTGACTGCACACTGTACTAAACTGTATTTAATTTAAACAGCTACCTGTGCCAAGTGGCCATCTTACTGGACATAGGCAGTAAGCATGTGAGACTAAGTACTTCTTAGGTTCAGAGGACTGGGTTATGAGCTTGAACACCTTCCCCAAGCTCCTCCCAGCAATATGATTTGATTGTTCAGAAGGGAAGCATTGCTGCACTGCAGATTATATGCTTTTTCTTACCGACATCTTCAGTATGGGTTTAAGGCTGTGGCTCAGGGCAGACTGAGAGAGATGATGTGTGGCTCTCAAACACACCAAGTTCAGGTCTTTTAAGTTTATATGGATCCTTTAACCCCTAACTAAACACAAACACACATTCACAGTTCGACCTCTTTTGGATCTTAGGGTTTTACTATTTACTTATTTACTGATGCTGGCGATTGACCCCAGTCCTTGTGTGTGCTAAGTATGTGCTCTACTATTGAGCTAAATCTCAGCTGTGTTTATTCTTTTAAATAGACATTTGTTACCCTTAACTATCTGTATTAGCTGGGTTGAGTGTTTGTTTAACTCCCTTATTTGATTGTGAGTTTTTGGGATGGGTAGATATCATGTGATACCAGAATTGGAGGGGGGAGATTGACTTTTTGTGTCTTATATAATTGTATATTTAGCAGACGACGCAATACTATCTCTTTCTAAGCAAATTCCAATATGGTACTAAATTAAACATTCATTCAAAACAAATGTGCTTTACTACATTTTCAAATCCATCTTTTTTGCTGAAGATATGAAAAAGTAATCAGATTAAAAGACAATGCTTCACTAGGTAGGAATTCCAGCAGAGGGAGAGGGAGATCAACCTCCCACAAAATCTTCAATCCAAAATTTGTCCTACATACAAGATGCACAGGGATAAAGATGGAGCAGAGATTGAGGGAATGGCCAACCAAGGACTGGCCCAACTTGAGACCTATCTCTTGGGAGAGAGCCAACTTAGACACTATTAATGATACTCTCCTATGATTGCAGACAGGAGCGTAGCATAACTGTCTCCTGAGAGGCTTCATCCAGCAGCAGACAGACACAGTTGCAGAGACCTATAGCCAAACATCAGGTGGTGCCCAGGCAGTCTTGGGGAAGAGTAGGGGATAGAATTGAACAGGGTGGATGGGTCAAGGACACTAGAAGATGACCTACAAAGTCAACTAACCTGGCCCCAAGAGGGCTCACAGAGACTGAACCACTAACTTAAAGAGCATGCAGGAGATGGACCTAGATCTCCTACACATTTGTAGCAGATGTGAAGCTTTGTCTTCATGTGGGTCCCCTAACAATTGGAATGAGGGCTGTCTTTGACTTTGTTGCCTGCCATTGGATCCCTTTTCCTAAGCTGGACTGCCTGGTTGGGCCTCAGTGGGAAAGGATGTGTGTTGAAGTCTGCTGGGACTTGAAGTCCCAGGGAAGAGTGGTACCCAAGGGAGGCTCCCCTTCTCTGAGGAGAAGGGGGCTTGTGAGGTTGGGACTGGGAGGAGGAGGGTGGGCTGTGATCAGGATGCAAAGTGAATAAATAAATAAATTAATGAAAAAAAAACCCAGATGATGCTTCAGTCTTTTGTACCTTTGGATGGGGGAATGTCTATTTTGATAGGTTCTGAAGCCAAAAGTACTGGTGTTTTCTAAAAGCAGTCTTAGTAACTTAATTCTAAATTCTACTGTTTTCAGTAGATCACACAATGGTCCTCAGCCATGGACAGAACCACAGAACCACTGTGATACACCCAGTGATTTCATAGCAATTAGGAAGACTGTCATAGGAAGATGGAGCAGGACTCCAATCCATAACACAGGGATACAGCATTCCTACTCGAAACCTTTAGTTTCCTTCCTAAAATACCAGAAATTCTTCTGTAAGAAAAAACCATTTTGTCAGGACTCTGGAACTGGATATTCCTACCTGCACTCAAGACAGCAGAGTGCCAGAGGCAGCTCCACCATGTCCCCAGAGACCAATTTTTCACTAGGAAAAAAGTCAATAATCCAGAACAAAAAAACATTAAATAATGAGAAATGCTTCCAAAGTATGGGTCATCACATCTATCAGGACTGTCATGGACAGATTTCAAAACCCCTGTGATTTTGTAGAATCTACTTCTGTGAGGATTAAAAGCTGCATAAAGTTCCAGAGGCAAAAAGAATTTCCCAAATGCAAATGTAACTTAAAAGATACTACTAAAACAACTTTCTAAATGTCAATTGGTGAAAGTGTAGCAAGCAGCAAAGGCAAAGATAATGATAGATATATCAATATATATATTGCTTAATTTCTCTTATTTAACATCCCCATCTGGTTTTTAAAAGACTGTTTAGAAAGTGAGCTATGAGCACTAACCCCCACTGGATATATAAGTAATGACACATTAAAGACTTCTACAGTCTGTTTGGTTTGAGGTGAGGCTGGGTGATTTAATCTAGAAACAGAGTCCCCTTAGCATGCACCTGGGTAAGAATTAAGCAGAGCAAAGAGGGAAAAGAAATCCAGGTTCAAAGTAGGAATAGTAAAATACAGGTATATCTAAGGCCAGCAAATTGAAAATTCAGTACCAGAATTTGATCATTCTTCCTAGATAGTATCATCAAACAGCTGCTTTTTTCCAGCCAGATGTGAGTTTGGGGCTTTTTACAAATGCACCTGCATTGTACAGCTGGGCGGCAACGCACACTGTTTAATTGGCAGGACACACTAGGAGAGGGGACACAATTTCACAGAGAAGAGCAAGTGACACTCCTGTCGGTGTGGAGCTCTTGCTTCACCCCATCCCTAGTCCTGCCTCCCCACCTTGTCCACACACACCCCCCCCCCCGTGCCCCTCCACGTTCTTTCCCCATCAGTCTTTCCTTATTTAATTAACTCTGCTGACTGCACTTGTCAGATTGCCGCAATTTCAATGCTACTTAAACAGCTGTGTGTTTTCTCTAGGCAGTTATCAGCCACCGTACTCAGGTTTCTAAATTAGTTGTTGAAAGGCACTTTAACCTTGAGAAAAGAGGTTATGTCTTGAATATACGTTCCCTGAATAGGCGTCATTACTGAAGAAAGGATTGAAAATGCTGTTTATCTGTAGTTAATAAATACAGTAATTGCAACAGCTAATTTACAAATTAGTAAAAGTGTTTGACAAGGCCTATCATACACATGATTTTTCTTTATTATATTATTATTCTATATTAATATTTTATATTGACACATATGCCTTCTTTCTATATATGTATATATGCATGCTGCATAAAGTAGAATATCAAAATACTGTCATTACCTGTCTGCCAGGAGGCTAACATCTTTAAAGGTATTCACAAATCATCCAGCAAGGAGAGCTCTCTCCACACACACACCCCTCCCTGATTCTTCAACTGCTTTCAAAGAGAGTCCCTTTGTCAGTGTTGGAAATAGAACCCAGGGCGTCACATACGCTGGCCAAGTGCTCTGCCACTGAGCTACCTAGTAGAACATTTTAATTATTGACTCTCACATTGAGTTTTTTCTTCCCGATACAGTATATATAAAACATATTTGTTTTTCAGGAAAACGTGGAGGATTTGATGTTAGTCATCAGCTCATAGTCCCCTTCTGCCAACTATCAACAGTTAAAATGAAAAGTCAGTAAAAATTAAAAGCTGTAGCTCAGTGGCTGAGTGCTTGCCTAGCATACATGAGGCCCTGAGCTCAATCCCCAGACTACTGTACACACAGAAAATAATAATAATTAAAAGAATTTTCAACTGTGAGCCAGAAACATACTTCATGCCATATAAGCCTTTTATAAATGCAATAAAAATAAATTTAAAGATAACATTCTAGAGTTAGCAGGTTTTGATATTTGAAAAAGGTTAAATAGTTCTCTCTGAAAGGTCTGAAGCACATAGAATAATTTTGAAATTAATGTGACCGGCTCCCTGCCCCAGCATTCCTCTAACTGCTTTCTGTTCCAAGAAAAGGAAAAGGTAATATTTCCACAGTGCAAAATTCTTTGTTGCGACAGAAACATTAAAATGACAAACGTTCTAGAAAGCAAAGTCCAGTGGAAATCCTAACTATTCTTTCAGACCTACGCTGAGTCTGAGTCCTTGCCAACATTTGGTGAAGATTATCCTCCATTAGACAAAAGCTAGCGTTCCTTAGATAAATCAGGAGTTATTGCCATGAGACTCATAAAACCTTTTCACAACACAGATTTTCCAAGGGAATCCTTTAAGGTTTTAGGAGGCTGCTCCTTTTACTAAGTAACAAAATACACCCCATGGTGTCTCGCTGACCCAGCTCAGCTGACCTTTGACCTCTTCAATTGTTGAAGCCTAAAGCCAGGGCCCACAGAACTTGCCTCCCATATCAAAGAGGCTAATGTTGCTTCCTCCTGGCACCTGGTGAAACAGAATGCAAGTTCTCGCACTCTCCTACCTCCTCCCTCTCTCTGACCGCTTTCCAGATGTTGAGCCAATACTGGGTTTCAGTGTCTTCCTGGTCATCTGGAGGGAACAAACAGGGACCATGGCGAAGTGGCAATGACCCTCTTGTTCTTTCTGGCCTCAAAGGGATACAGCGGGTCATAAAAGAGGAAGAGATCTTTGGCCTCACTTGAAAACACTGGCTATTTAAACACACTGTGACTTCCAAAGGGGAAAAGAGAGTTTGGGGTATGTTCCTTCTAAAACCAAACTTCACCTGTAGTAGTCACCCTAAATTCTCAAGTCTTAACATCTTTTTCCTTGCTATGGGAAGAGGATGAGCTGTATCACCCTTTTCCCCTGAGTTAGAAGTCTTCTAAAAATAAAGCCAAAACATCCTATAAGACCTCTGTAACACATGTCTCAGAACATTAGTACATGAAATAAATTTTAAACATATGTGATTCGGGCTTTTTCTGCATAACTGAGAGCCTAGAAGTCTCTTATCAGACGATCTGAAAGAAAATTACAATCGCCAAAAAGGAACCAAAACATGCATCATGGATGGGGCTGAGGGTGAGCATGATCAGGACATGCTGTACACAGGATGAAATTTTCAAAGAATTTAAAAAAAAAAAAAAACAAAGTGAGGAGGGAAACGTTAAGAGATTTATTTTTATTTATGCGTATATGTGTGCATCTCTGTGCATGAGGAAAATCTCTTGGACCTGGAGTTTCTGGTGGAGCATCTAAGTAGGTGATGGGAAAACTTTAGTCCTCTAGAAAAGTGACAGGTAAGCCCTTCTTCTACCCTCTGTGAGCGCTTCTGTCCAGTGAGCTTTCTCTTTAATACTTGAATTCTTTTTTATTTCTTTCAGTTTATGTTGATAGGAAATACAGAGCTAGCTGGGAGACAAAAGTCTTCTGAAGTCAGTTTGACTGAAGGAGGAGAGAAGATGAAGTGCAGGTAGGCACACAGGGTGAGAAGGAACAAGAGAGGAGTCTATATAAACATCTGCTTAGTCAGCATAAGGATCAAATGTGATAGCTTTATTTAAACTGTAACTTAACTTCCCCAAACGGATTTGATCATGCAAAGTTTGAGAAGAATATAATCGTACAATACCTTGGTTTATATATTAACATTTTTAAATCATGTTCATGGTTAAGTTAGGCAGCCAACATCTCTGGGAGCTTGTTCTAGATTAGAGCTTTCTTAAGGTTTCTTTACACCTATAAAAACATAAAAACACAAATTATTTCCAAGTGCCTTTTATTTTACAATATAACAATCTATATTACCCCAAACTCTATAGAATCACAGAAGTCCTACCTAACTCTGTACTTCTTACAATGGGAAAAAGCAAAGATGCTTCCTCTTCCTGAACTCCTCAGATAACCGCACTCCAATACACATTCAAATGTATTCAAAAGAAATCGTTTTAAATCTTAGTGCAAGCTGAGTTTTAGCAAGGTTTTTGGCTAGTGTTACCATCACACTAAAAGTCCACAGAACACTTCTCTCTTGGAAATGGAATTAATACAAGGCAAATTTCTTATCTGAAGACATTTGGGAATTTTACAATCTATGATATTTGTCTAAAATTAATTTATTCAAAGAAATACAAAAAGATCAAATGTAATTAATAATCAAAATAATAGTTTTCTACTTTTTGAGAGTCTTTAATGATTTCCAGGAAGAAAACTTGCAGGAAGAGAAAAGGCTATTTCCTACCTTTCTGAGCAGTGTATTTCTAAGAGGTATTAAATTAATTTTAATTATCTACAGTAGATTGAATAGTGTGCCTATTATTCTCTCTGCCAAATAGATTACGGTTGATATAAACTATTGCATGAAAAATAAGATAAAGCTGCAAAGGCTCTAAATGAATTAAAGGAACCTGTCATTAATTTTTATACACAACTTAGAACTTTTACTGTGTCTAAAAAAGAAAAACAGAGTCAGTTCTGTAAGAATGTATAAGTGGTACACATATTTATAACACTAAAATACTTGAATTCATGTCAACAAAAATCTTTTTGTACTTCTTTTTGTGTCAACTTAAAGGCAGAAAAGAAACATTTCAGATTTGGGGATAAAAATATTTATCATAACCTCTCCTTATTGGAATCATGCTCACACACTTCCCACTGACACATGAACAAATAACATCTTTCAGAATCCGGAGCCTTCCTACCTAATCCAAACCCAGGACTACCCCATATGCTCAATGAGGTCAAACCGCATTACTGCCAATGAGAACAGTCTGACTCCCCAAGTACCTTAATGATTTTCACAAAGGTCAATAATCCAATTCCAATAGCTTTGGAGTCTAAAATTGCTAATTTTTAGCCACGTGCTGCACAGTTCACCTGCTAGTAATGACATTCTTGTATTTTCTTCTAATTACACTCAAAGCTGAGACCTTTGGCCCCAGGCCACAGACCCCTATTCAGGCTGCACACATTTCCTTAAAGGACCTGATCCTTTGTTGTCACTCCTCTGCTTTCATCTCTTATTTACTCCACGAGAAGGAAAAGTTCCACCTTGTGTATAGCTAAAGCTTCCAACCACCTCAGTCTCTCTGCCTTTCAAACAATGGGCTTTTTCCTAGACAAAGCCAAAATGTTTGATGAAATAATTTTCTGTTTTCTGGGTACACTGCTCTTTCTTCTCCCCTTTTCTATCCCTAGCGGATCTCCTTCCCTGTCTTGTCCCACAGGAGGGACTTTGCATGAGTAAGGATTTACACACTGTGACCATTAACCAACAAAAACGGTACAATACAAAACCTCCAACAGCTGACAGATCAATACAAAATATATATTTTTCTTCCATCACAGAACCCATTAAATGAAACTGGAGATAATTTAAAACAACTTAACCCCCCCCCCCCCCAGGTCTCCATTAAGTAAGAGGAACTCTCAGTACTCCCCTGCAGAAGTGCCAAAAAAAAAAAAAAAAAAAAAAAAAAAAGGGTTTAGAAAACACTGAGGATATTTGGTACATGGCCAAAACTTTTCAAGTTGTCAGTTGCTTATAAAACAGAAAGGAGGGAAAAGCAAAAGAAAGAAAGAAAACCAAAATGGCTAAAAGTTCAATTTTTAGCTTAATCTTTAAATTTTTAAAGCAAAATCTTCATAAACCATCCTACCATCCTTACCATTATTATTTCTTTACTCTCTCTCCCTTTCCCTCTCTCCCTCTCTCCTTCTGTCTCTGCCCCCTTTCTCTGGAAATCAGAAGCACAAACTTGTTACCATGACGTAGATCGCTCCCTCAGACAACAAGCCAGCGAAAGATTCGGAGCTCCAAGACACGGTTCATCCCGGCTCCCTTCCTGTATCGCTCAGCTCGCTCTTGATTTCTAAGTGTTCCCTTGTTGTCTGTCCTCTGCAGACCCCGAAACCTCTTGTCTTTTCTTGTTTTCACCATTTGCTTCCCCCAGCAGTTCACTGGAGACCCATCCATCTTGTAATGCATAGAGTGGCAGATGCTCTCCAGAGCAAGCACACTGCTGGGTGAACAAAGGATTACCGTCACCTCCAGGAACTCAGAGAGAAATACAACTGCCACCTTAGGACAGGCTCTGACTTGACAGACATCAGACCATAAACCTCTTCTAAGTGAAAAAGAAAACAATTGCCACACACACAACAAAATCTGACACAATCAAAGGCAGAAAAGAGTGATCATTTGTGGATTGCCTCTTCCCTCTGTAACTCACTTCACCCAGTGCTTTTATATTGGGGCAATTCACTGGCCAAGAGGCAAGAGATGGTTTTAGGAAGAAAAACCTTTCTCAAGTGTTTTCTTTTATTCAACAATATTCAAAGTGAAATTCATTGACATGTGTGTTGAAGGAAACCCAGGGCTTCAATTCAGTCTCACCCTTCTTGCTTGCATAAAGCAATATCTGGACTCACAAACGCTGACTCTATTCTACTGCTATGAAAAGAACACTCATGCTTTGAAAATTAAAAACACATTAAGCACATCAGAAATTAAAAAGCAACATGTGACACAATGCCAACAATATGCATAGCTCAGATTAGAAAAGCTCACCATTCATTAATCAGACAACCTCCAACTTGGGTTTAAAAAGATAGTGAACAGGAGAGCATCCTGGGAAGGGCCGCAGACTCTCCTCTCACAAAGGAGAGGTCATGTGAACATCTCCCAGCAACAAACCAATGCCAGGGAAGCTCTGCATAGAGGAGACTGCTGACCTAGAGTCTGGGGGTTTGTCCTTATTTCAAATTCAATGGGAATAAGTATACCTCTGAAATGTAAATACCAGGATGAGGAAATTCTAAAGGAATTTTAATTGAACCTCTAGGTTCAATTAAAACACTGTGATCAATGTCAGATTAACAATCCATTTTTATAACAAATATCAAGATACACAGTTGTAAACCTCTATTGTAGGTAGAGAAGTATAAGCCATTCTCACAAAAAAGACAAATACTACAAACATCTATGGTACATCTCAAGACCCAGAATGTCCAAGGACAGGCTTATCCACAGCATTTCTATAAACTGTGAGCATAGATAATAATATTTACTTAGTAAAATACTTTTAATTTTTCTTTAAAATCTTCACATATAAAGCATTTAAGTTGTGCTAAAACTGTGATCAGTTTGTAATCTGTAATGATTCCTCTCATCTTTACATTCCAAAGATCACCACGAAATTTAAAAGATGTTTTATCCATTGTATTTACATTATTTGGAGAATAAATAGAATTAGCTCTATGAATCAACACCTCTTATTTAAACATTTCTGTGTCTCCTATTTTTGTTACTTTGACATCTTTATAAATACCACAATACAGTTTTTTAAAAATATACTCTTAGAATTTCTTATTTTAAAGGCTGGCAAAAAATATATACAAAATAACAGAATGAATGTGTACAACTTGGAATTACAGAGTTACTATCATCTTGTAGAAGACTTTATCCACCATGAACTGTAATTCATGTAGTTGCATGAATTAGTGTAATTCTCCTAAAACATCATGTCTTTGAGTACTCTCAAACTTGGGCATTAGTAGCAAGAGAGAAGTGACCTTCGAATGACAGCACCTCTGCTAAGAGTTCCCAAAAGATCCAATTAAATTTTCTTCTTCTAAGACAAGACCTGTACGCATGTGCAGGAAACCCATCCGCATGCGCGGAAAGCACATCCTATAGAGAGTTCTTATTGCTTGACTGATCGAAAACAAAGTAAAACTTTTCTTTCTTTCAGGGTCGCTTCCAGATCACAGTCAGGGTTAGAAACCCACACGGGGAAAATCCATCAACATGAAGTCCTAAAAGGATTTACCCTTCACCATCCTATTTGCACTTCAAAACTCTGTGAGTCCTCCAGTTAAAGGCCAGGGCTGAACCATTTCAATAAGAGGAGGTGGCCAGTGGTGATTTATCTTCCATTTGGCTGCTAGACAAGAGTTGTAATGTCTAGGAAGCTTCCCTTCCTGGACAAGAGTACTCCCTCAGTCCCCTTGTCACTTCTGCAGCCTGGGATCTGCAATACCTTACAAATAACCCACAGGCTTCTTCAACCGTAGGCAAGAACATGTGCCACTGAGGATTTGGGCACATTTTCTTGACAATGATATCAGGAGGCAGAAGAACAACACTGCAGACACTAGGGGTAGAGGGCAGGTTCTCCTGGCTCTTGGCTGGGAACAGGAAGAAACTTCTCAAATGTAGCCACTCTCACTTGCATCAAATGTTAGCAGAACTTCTTAAGCTCTTTCCAATTTGTCCCTATGTATCTCTTCCCTTTGGGCAATGTTATCCAACTTTCGTCAGTATGGTATCAATTTAATTAAAATCTGCTCACTGTAAAGTATTTTAACAAATCCAAAAAATAAAGATTTCATAGGACAAAAATTCCTGGGTCAAAAAGACCGAAAACCTGGTAAGAGATTCATTATGACTCCACTGGTGTTTGCCACTTTGTTACCAAACATGTGTCACCATTGTGCTGCAAGCAAAACAAGCTCTTCACAACAGCAGTGGTTATTTAAATCAGGTTGCCATATGCTAATCACTATGGGATTATTTCTTATAAATAGAGGATATTTCATCACCAGGTGTGACTTACTCATGCCACAATAATGTTCAATGTTCTTCTCAGAAAAAATAATAAAAAGCATTTATACACTTTTTCTGTCCATTCATTTTTCTGTTTTATTTAAATGACTTCCATTTTCTAGCTGATACTGATAGATTCCATCTGAACACCATACTGACAACATGCACAGAAAATTTTCTATAGCGATAATAGTCTGAAATTGAAAACTTTCTACTTAATTAAAATCATTTATTTTGACAATTACATGCATGTATAGATTGTGTTGTATCACATTCACACTCATCCATCACCCGTTATTGCTGGTTTCTTCTTCCCATCTAGTACCTTCCTGTATCTATTTACTTATTTATTGTTCATGCATTCATTATTTATTTATTCATTTATTCATTCATTGCCTGTTTGTTTGTTTTTTTTGGAAACAGGATTCCTCAGACTGTAGACCAGGCTGGCTTTGAACTCACAGAGATCCACCTGCCTCTGCTGAGATTAATGTTGTGTGCCACCATCACCTGGCTTGTGGTTTTTTTTTTTTTTTTCTTGTGCCATAGTTAGACTTGCTGTGAGTTGGTGATTTTGTCCACCATGCCTCATCCTGAAAACAGTGCTGCACAGAGCACCTACAAATTCTTTCTTTCACTAACTTCATAGACACTCCAAAGAGAAAATGTGTTTAATTTAAATCTAATGCTTTAACAAAAATCTGACCAATAATTAACTAAGAATGTGACTAGTTCAAGAAATGCAAGTATTATGTCTTAGGTGTTTTAATTTTTTCTATTAAAATTCTACTGAAAACATTTTTATACCTTATTTTCATAGCCTTAAATACTAAAAATTCTAGAAAATTTAATTCTTTTAGGAAATAATTTTATATGTGCTATCAGACTGATGATTCTGAGGTTTATATTTTGAGATGACATAAAATTCCAGCCATACATATTAAATGAGAATAAGCATGTAACCACAAGCCTAAGGGACATGAAACTATATCACTGAAAAAAAAAAACCCTTGTATAAATAATAATACCAAGGAAAGCCGATTCCTTAGCCTACTGCAGGACATTTTAAAAAAAAGTGCTTTCCTTAGAGAATTGACAAAAGTAATTGATCTACCAGACAGGAAACATTCAACCTCCATTAAATATTTATTCAGTGCAATAGACTGGTGCTATTTGGACCTCAAAGAAAAAAAAAAAAACAAAAAAAACAAAAACAGTTCCTGTTTGGTAGGAATCATGGCTTAGAAGAGACTAGAGATGAGACAGTTCCTCAAATAATGAAACTACATTTTAAATGCCAACACTAAAACTGGAGCTGTGCCAAGCTTGATGATGCACGCCTGTACACAGCACAGGGGGAACTGGGCAGAGAGATCACAATGAATGTGAAGCTTGCTACACAACAAGAATCTGTCTAAAAAAAAGAGAGAAAGAGGAAAAAAATAAAGCCAAACCTACTAACCAACTGACCAAAGAAACACAGCCAAATACAAACAACTGGAAATATGCTATAAAATATACATTGCTATTTTGAAATGTGCAAAGAAAGTTCTCTGAGGGACTTCAGAGTCAGCTCAGCGGTTAAGAGCACTGACAGCTCTTCCAGAGGACTCAAGTTTAAGTCATTCATTACTGGCAGTTTTCTGCACACAGTGATGCTATGAACTTTATATGTTGATTTTAAAAATTAGCGTTCCTATACTTATTAGTGCCAGCACTCACATGGCAGCTCATATCTGTCAGTAACTCCAAGATATGACATCCACACAAACATACAAGCAGACAAAACACCAATGCACATAAAGTTTATATATATATATATATATATGTATATGTATATGTATATGTATATGTATATATATATATTTAAAAGAAAGAAAAACAGAATGCTACATATGCAAACACTGAGCCTAACATAGCTTGACTGGGGTTTTCAGTCAGACACCCTGAGCACAGTGAATATCACCTATGCTGAGAGCCAGGTCCCAGATCTGACGCTTGACCTGTATTCTCCAAAGTGGGAATTAAAAGCAACACTCTTCTAGACGACATATGAAATGATAGACTCTCTGTGAATGACAGGATCTTTTACATGGAATATCCTAAGATGCAACAAAAATTGTTCAAACTAATATACAGTGAAGCTAATAGCATCACTATATGCTAACAGTACACTGCCAGTGATGAATGAAATTTAACTTATAGACTCAACCAAGTAAATTTAAAAATTAAGAACAAATTTAACCAAAGTAGAAAATAAAAGTCCATAACACACTGGTGAATTAAACCGATGTAAATACATTAGAAAATAGCTGATTTTCAAAGATTAGAACAGTAGTGTTATCAAAATGACCACATTACTAAAAAACCAGGTTTAATGTAGCCACAATTAAATTCCAACAATATTTTCCACAAAAATAGAAAGTGAATCCTAAAATTTGTATGGAGTCAATAGATACTTAATAGCCAAGGATTTCTTTTTGTTTGTTTGTTTTTGTTTTTTGTTTTGTTTTAGTTTTTATTTTTCAAGATAGGGTTTCTCCGTATAGCCTGGGCTGTCCTGGAACTCATTCTGTAGACCAGGCTGGCCTCGAACTCAGAAATCCACCTACTTCTGCCTCCCAAGTGCTGGGATTAAAGGCGTGCGCCACCACTGCACAGCTGTCAAAGATTTCTTAAACAGAGCTTTACCACCACCACCACCACCACCACCACCACCACCACCATCTCCAAAAGGATAGAAAGAAAAAAACCAAGAACCTGAAAGAATCAGACCATCAGGTTTCAAGATTGACTTCAAAACTATGGAGACTGAAACAGCATAATGCTGGCGTGAAACTATCCACACAGACAGAAGAGTGGATGAATGGAACAGAACAGAGGACTCTGAAACAAAGTCACACACTATCAACTAGTCCTCAGCAAAGACGAAAAGAACACAGAATAAACTGCTGGGGAAACTGGATGGTTCAACATGCAATGAAATCACAAACTCACCATAATCACACTATCTACAAAAGCAATTCAAAATGGCTTTATAAACTCTGAATATAAGACCTGAAACTTTACAAAGTTACCTTGTAGCCAGGCATGGTGGCCCACGACTTTAATCTCTGCACTCGGGAGGCAGAGGCAGGCACAGCTCTGTGACTTGGATGCCAGATTGCTCTACACCATGAGTTCCAGGGCAGCTAGGGCTACATAGTGAGATCCCATCTTAGAGAAACAAAACAAACAAACAAATAACACTAAGAGCCAGCACTGGGGAAGCCTTTATGAATGACATGGATATGGCTTATGGTTTTTTTTTTTTGGACATAACTCCAAAAGCATAGGCAATAAAAGCAAAAATTGATAAGTAGGATTATGTCATACAAAAAAGTCTCTGTTGAGCAAGTGGAGGGAGAAAGTGAAGACAGCTTACAAAACAGGAGAAAATATTTGTAAATCGTTCTTTAATAAGGACTTAAACCCTAAACGCATAAGGAATGCAAACAACAAAATAAATTGTCCCCAAAATTCAGTGTTCAACTTCTACAATGGCAATAAAAAACAACAGGAATAAATTTAATCAAGACAGTTAAAATATAGACACTGACAAAAACAAAGATGATTCTCAAGAGAAGATGTACAAGTGGCCAAAGATGTATGAATTGCCTGCATGACTGACCTCCAGGGAAAAGCAAATCAATACTGCAGAAAGAGGTAACTCCACACCTGTTAAAATGGCTGCCTTCCCAAAGATAAATGATGACATACACTGGAGAGGACATAGGAAAGGGAATGCTTGCACACTGTTGGGGGCAACATAAATTAGCAGAGCTATGGCAGTTCCCCAAAAAGTTAAAGCCAGAGCTTCCCCCTCATAGCCATCCTAGGCTGTTCAGAAAGGTATCCCACCACAGTGCTGTTTCCTGTGGTTCCATTACTCAGAGCTCCTAAAAACTGTTATTTGGGTGTAAGCAACTGTCATCACATGCAGCGTCTGTAACTGCACTGGCTTATAACAAGGCTGTTTAGCTCAGATGGTGCCTTGTATATAACTTAATCTTTCCTTTAGGTAGGTCTGCATAGGAAAGAGTGTACACATTGATCTCCATCTTATGACAGCTGAACTTAGAATTGTTTCTACTTTACAGAGGTACAAAAGCAATTTACGTATCAGGAACTATATTTCAAACTTAATTTTTTTTTGTCTTTCCAGGATAGAAAGGTACAATATAATACGTGGTTGTGCTGCTGAGCAGAGGCAGGGAGGCACTGCTTCCTTTTTTTTTTTTTTTTTAAATTGGATATTTTATTTATTTACAATACAAATGTCATCCCATTTCCCCTCCCTAGAACTCCCTATCCCATCCCCCCTCCTCCTTTATGCTTTTATACCATTTTAATTACATGCATGTATTAAGGTCAGTTCTGTTGAGGGTCTAGCAATACAATAGATGCAAATAGTCAAGGAACAAGCAAGACAATAAACACAAATAATCAAAGAAAAAACAAGGCATTAAACCCAGTTACTTGAACACTCCTGTGATCACTGTTTCTAAAGGCTTATCAGGATGACCAACGTATCTGAGCCTACTTCCCTGTCCTAGCCCAAGGCCATTTTCATGTCTGAAGCCTACTTCCTTGTTCTAGCATAAAATTTAGATTCCTGTCTGAAATTACTTCTTTGTTCTAGCATAATATTTAGATTCCTGCCTGAGATTACTTCTTTGTTGTAACCTAAAATTTAGATTCCTACATGAAATTACTTCTTTGTTCTAGTCTAATATCAGATTCCTGCTGCTTGAAGCCTGCTTCCTTGTCCTTGGCCAATGTCATATTCCTGCCAAGCAGCCCATTTCCTTGTCCTTGGCCCATGTCAGATTCTTGCCAAGCAGTCCCAAAGGCTCTCCACCTCTCCCCCTTTATTATTTTGTTAACAAGACTAAGCATGTCTTAGGTCACTCTGACAAGAATGCCTTTCTTACCTGTCATGGAATATGCATTATCAAAAGTAATGCATTTATGTCTTAGGTTGGTAAGGCTCTGGGCAGAACCTTACCTGTCCTTGTCTTGCCAGCCTGTTAATTTAATAACTCTGTCTGGGGGTCCATTTTTAGGCTCAAGTCATGTATTTTGGCTGCCAACATGTTGATGTTGTTAAAGATAAGCTTTAACACGATGGGCATGAATAAAAGTATTCCCAGGACAAGAAGTGCTAGCCTGATCAAGCTATATATGCCATTCCTGAGGTTTGACCAAAATGGAAATACTGACCTCAGGCCATGGATAATTTTATTGGCATTATCTGAAGCATCAAAGGTCAACAGAACAGTATTCTTTAAATTCATAATCTCACAATGCAAAGTTAACAAACCCAGAGAGGTGTTAGGATTATGCCAAATATCCTACAGGTGTATTTAAACTTTCTTGTAATTATAATGACAATCATTGTGAATTTCAAAAGTAACACTACTCCCATGATATTTGTCATGACACTTGGGATGGCTCCTAATGAGGCATTGCTTCCAATAAGTGAATTATCATAGGCGTAAACAATACACACCATGGAGTCTACTCCACTGCTGAGCATGGTGCTTGGTAGGTTATGTGTATTACATACATTTTCAAGTTACAATGTTTCATTGGCATGAACCCATAATAAGTTAAGGAGTGTCTTTATAGAGCTCAGCACTTACAAGCATTTGTTGGGGATGTAGAATGTGTTCATTGTGGATAAATGGGGCAACTATTAGATATCCATTGAAAATGAAAGTTAGTATCTATACATCCATTTTAACAAAATGATTCCATTAATCCCAGTAACGGACATGAAATCATTCTAAATGTTTGCCAGTGAATAAATGGATAAAGAAAACATGCACACACACACACACACACACACACACACACACACGCAGAGTTACTGAATGAAATCACGCTAGAGAGATGGCTCAGTTGGTAAAATGCTTGCCACATAAGCATCGTGTCTTGCATTCAACTTTTCTAGAAGCCACATGAATGCTGAGCAGCATGGTAACCAGCTTGTAGTCCCAGTGTTTGGGAGGCAAACATGTTAGATTAAAAATTTTTTTTTACCATAAATAAGTTTAAACAAGATACAAAAGGTTAATTTGTTTAAGTCATTCTACAACATATACATATATCAGAACATTAACTTACATAACATAAATAAATAAATTAGTTTTATTTGTTAGTTAAAAAATAAAAATTTTTATTGAAAACAATATGGTGTCACAGAGATAGAGAAGAGAACTCATTCGCAACAACCAGAAAAACAGTATGTAGGAGTCATGCTAGTGGTAGATATGCTGTAACTTTTTTATATTATCAAACTTTTATTAGGTACTTTAAGTGACACTTTCTACACAGAGGAACACAACATGTTTATTAAAGAGAAGCCTAATCATTATAAAGTTATATATTTCTCAAACAAAATAGTAAGGGAATTCTTATTAAAATACCAGTAGAGTTATGCAACTTTACTAGACCATCTGTAAGTGAACAAAGATTGCCCAAGACAGAGAAAACTCTTCAAACACAAGTGACAGGAGCTGGGATGATGGACGGCCCAGAGTGTCTGAGCACCGGCTCCCCTTACGGAGGACCCACATGTGGTTCCCAGCACCTACATGTCAGATCACACCTGTCTGTAACTCCAGTTTCAGGGGACCCATTGGGCAGCATAGATACATGGTGCATTGACATACATACATGGAGGCAAAAATAAAATAAATCTTAAAAACCATTTTGGGAGAGATGAATCAGCACCCTGATTAATTAAACCATATTGTATTGTGAAGAAAGCTTTTGGTTGCCGGGTGGTAGTGGCGCACGCCTTTAATCCCAGCACTTGGGAGGCAGAGGCAAGCGGATTTCTGAGTTTGAGGCCAGCTTGGTCTACAGAGTGAGTTCCAGGACAGCCAGGGCTATACAGAGAAATCCTGTCTCAAAAAAAAAAAAAAAAAAAAAAACAAAAAAACAAAAACAAAAAAAAAAAAAAAAAAAAAAAAAAACAAAACAAAAAAAACAACCCCCCCAAAAAACAAAAACCAAAACCAAACAAACAAAAAAAAAAAAAAGAGAGAAAGCTTTTGGTTATTAAAATCTGTGTCAGTCAAGCTCAACAAACAACTCTCATCTCTTTTCATATTACCTTTTGACTTCTTTTTACGCATGCACGCATGTACACACACATGCACATGAATGCTACCACACATATGTGGGTATGGCGTCTCAGCAGGCTTATGACTCTCAGCAGACAAGTTCCTGGAGTTGGTTCTCTCCTACTATGTGGGATCCCATCTCAAACCCAGGTCCTTGAGCTTGGCAGCAGGTGCCTTTCCCAGTAGTCTCTCTTTCCAGCCCTTGATAGATTTCTGACGCTTCCGTCTTCTCTTCTGAATTTTACCCTATTCCAGCTCTAGTTTTTCTCCATTTATAGGTTGGTTCTCAATTTCCTTTTCACTCAGGATGCAGCAGGGAAGTGTTGGAGTCCTACAGAATGTCATCTATAGAAGCTGAGGGTACCTTATTTACCTCCTGCTCCAGTCTCTTTCCCCCTCAATCAGACCTGGCTAATGTAATTGTCAAAATACTGAACAAGAGATGATGTTTAATTTCAAAGGTCATATAAGGCACTGCAACAGGTTCTACCTTCTCCTCCTGAAGGAAGGGCCTTTCCTGTCAGGAAACACAGAGTTCTGTACAAGGCCATCTTGGTAGGAATGGAGAACTCCTGCCAAGAGCCAACAGCAACGTCTTTGGTCACTGTGCTCATCTGTGTGTGGCATTGTCTATTCACTTCTCTGCACCATGTGCAAAAAAAATCATGTCAACCTTTTGCTAAAAACCTTCCAGATTCTACAGTGCTCCTGGGATAAAGTCGATATCTTCAGTGAGCATCCTTACCTTGCTAGTGTTCAAGCAGTGAGCTCAGACAGTGATTGAGCTTCCTACAGTGCATTTTTTTGTTGTTTTTGATTCCTTAAATTTTTCATGCTTTGGATCTCATCCAATCAGATCTGCCTTGAAAGCCTTCATAGAATCTTGCTCCTCACCTCCTCACAGTTCCCTCACTTCTGAGCTATACACAGTAATCAGTGTGATGAACTGGGGTTGATATTCTCTATTAGATAAAAAACAGGAGCTATACTTATCTGATTTCACCTATGATTAAATTCATAGTATCTACTATGATACTCTCCAATATAGTATGCAGTCACAGTATTTTAAAATATTTTAATGATCTATATTTATAACTGGCTAAAAAATAAGAGGTTTGACCAGAAAGACTACTGCATTAGAATTAAAAATTATAAAATACCAAAGAACACTGTTGCCTTCATGAGCTGAACTTACTTTTAATTAATTTATTTTTTTTTATTTTTTAATTTTTTAATTTTTAAAATTTTTTTTTTTGTTGTTTTGTTTTTCGAGACAGGGTTTCTCTGTGTAGCCCTGGCTGTCCTGGAGCTCACTCTGTAGACCAGGCTGGCCTCGAACTCAGAAATCCACCTGCCTCTGCCTCCCAAGTGCTGGGATTAAAGGCGTGCGACTTTTAATTTATTAAGAAACTATTTTAGATAAATTATCTAAGGGCTGGAGATGCAACTCCATACATAGTGAAGCAAGCCACTGGGTTTAAATGCCAGAACAGCGTAATACATGTTAATGGATTCCATTTCCTGTCACTATATGACATCACTGATGTCATATAGCATCCGTAATGAGTCTCTGTGAATAGATGCCTAGGAGTGGTATAGCTGGGTCAGAGGGCAGTTTTATTTTATTTTATTTATTTTATTTTAGGAAGTTGCACACTAATTTCCACAGTGGATAGCTATGGATAAGGGTTCTTTTCCTCACACCCTGGGTAGCACTTGTTGTAACTTAGGGTTGTTTGTTTAGTTTGTTTTGATTTTCCTAGTTGTTCTGGAGGAGATGGGATGGAATCTCAAAATAGATGTAATTTGCATTTCTGTGATGACTAACGGTGTCAAACAGTTTTTAAAACTATTATTCTTTAACTATGTTTGTTTGTGTGGTAGGGGTATGTGCATGTGTAGGTGTTTGGTATCCAGAAGAGGATGTCAAATCCCCTGTGAGCAGGAGTTATAGGCAGATATAGCCTAACCCAGGGTGGGTGAGGGGAAAGGCAGTAGGACTTTTAACCTCTGCGTTACATGTTCAGCCCTAACGTTGAATACTTTTTCTTATAATATTGGTAAGTTATATGTAACTTCTCTTCTGAGAACAGTCTGTTTAGTTAGCTTCCATGTTTGAAGCTTTAAATTAGTATCTTCGATCCATTTTGAGATGACATTTGTGTGTGTGTGTGTGTGTGTGTGTGTGTGTGCAAGGGACAGAGATTAGAACTAATTCCATCTCCTGTTGGTGGATATCTGTTTTCTTAGTAATATCTGTTGAATAAACTGCCAGTTTCCCACATTATGTTTTTTTATATATTTGTGTGCCAAAATATTAGATGGCAATAAGCCGTATCTGCTTACTTCTTGGCCTTTTATTGTGGTCTATTGGTCCGCATGTCAGTTTTGTGCTGTTTCTAAGCTGTTTCTGCTACTGTAGTTTTATAGTATAATTTGAAGTCATATACTGTGATACCTCCAGAAGTGTTTTTCCTGCTCAAGTTTGCTTTGGCTATCCATGCTCTTTTGTTTTTATATGCAATTTTAGGATTCTTTTTCCTAATTCTGTGAAGACTGTCATAAAATTTTGACAGGATCACATTGAATCTGTACAGACATTTCACAGCGTTAATTCTGCCAGTCCAGGAGATGGAGATTCCATCCCACTTCCACTGCCTTTTAGTTTTTATTTCAGCATCTTAATGTTTTCATTGTTAAGTCTTTTCTCTTCTTGGTTAGGTTTTGCTTTCTTTTTCTAAAGCTATGGGGACAATTTTTCTAATTTCTTTGTTGGCTGTTTGTAACTAATAATGTGTTTATTATGTTATGTATCTATTCTAAATTTCATCAGGATTTTGTCATGAAGTCATGACCATCTTTGTCAAATAACTTGTCTACTTATAAAGTGTATTACATTGGGTGACTTGTATACACGGAGTCCATCTGGCACCCTTGGAGTGAGGCCAACTTGGTTGTGATGTGTGATCTTCTTAATGTACTCTTAAATTTGGTTTGCAAGAAATTATTTCTAGATGCACCAAACAAAGAAGTAGACAGAGGTGAGAAAGAGACTTGAAGAAAAAACAAAGTAAGGCCTTTCTGAATAAACAGAATCCTTATCCTAATGTTATTTTTCCATTAAAAAAAAAAAAAAACCCAAACCCTCAAGATAAAGAGAAATGACTCAGTGAATGAAGAGCACTTGCTGTTCTTTCAGAGGACAGGGTTTAATTCCCAGCACCCTCAAGGTGACGATCTCACAACTGCCTGTTATTCTGGTTCTAGATGATCCGACACCATCTTCTGGCCTCTGTGGCACCAGGTGACATGCACTGCACATACATGCAAATAAAATACTGATACACATAAAATAATCTTTTTATAAGGGTTCTTTCTATCTATCTATCTATCTATCTATCTATCTATCTATTTATTATATGTAAGCACACTGTAGCTGTCTTTAAGACACCCCATAAGAGGGTATCAGATCTCATTACAGATGGTTGTAAGCCAGATGGTTGCTGGGATTTGACTCATGACCTCTGGAAGAGCAGTCAGGGCTCTTAACTGCTGAGCCATCTCACCAGCCCAAAATAAAACAATCTTAAGAAAAAATTCTAATAAAAAATTCTTTTGTCTGTTTGTTATTTACTTTTTGAGACAGAACCTTTCTATATAAGCCAGATTGGCCTCTCACATTTCTCCTGCCTCAGCCTCCCCAGTGCTGAAATTATATATGCATTTTATCATATCTGGCTAAAAAGATGCTTGGAGTTTGTGTCAGTTTACTGGTAATTCTGTGAGGTGGACAAAAATGTATTATTTTTCTCCCACTCATTGTCACTCACTATTTAAGAAAATGGCAGGGCCTGGCAGTGGTAGTGCACACCTTTAATCTGAGTACATGAGAGGCAGAGGCAGGTCTTTGAGGGAAACCTGGTCTACAGACTGAGTCCAGGACAGCCAGGGCAACATGAGAGAAACACCGTCTTGGAAAGCCATAAAAGGGGTTAGGGGTAAGGAAGCTACATTCTACCCCAAATAGCAGAGGAGGAGGAGAAGAACCAGATGAGTGTGAAGCCAGTGGGAGCCTGCAATTCCAGCTGCCAGCCCCTTCCCTGCTTACTACGAATTATTCTGCCACGGTTCATCCAATTTGATGCTACTTACTGTCTTGGCTTTGTGAGAGCTGTATCCACACTTGCTGATAAGCAAGGCAACCTGGACAGTCTGTTCTGAGCTGCTATTCCATAAAGTCTACAAAACACGACCTCTGTCCTGCTATCCCTTCTATCTCAATATGTCAACACAACATGCTCAAATTGATATTCCCCTAGGAATGTGTGTTCTTAAGAGTAGAAGCTTTTCTTAGTCCCTTATTTCATGAATTTGTTCACCTGGAGATTACTGAGCTGTATTGAGGTTGATGACAAATGCCCACTGAGTTCAGAGATCCCAAGCTAGAGGTGAAGGCAGGCTCTGCTCAGGGAGTGCAGAGATAACATCAGATAAAAGAGACAAGGCAGCTTGAGAAGATAGGGTAGGAATTCCACAAACAGAATTAGGAGAGCCTCACAGGCCACCAGAACAGACTGCCACAGGCATGGCATACTTAAGACTCACTGGACGGTAACTATTCCAGTGTGGGAGCATGGACGGGTTAAAGAGCCAGAGAAGAAAACTTCAAAGTATCGGGAGGGGGGGGGGGGCTGGGCTGTAAGAAATTTTCTATGTCAAATTAGGAGTCTGAATTTCATCCTAGAAACAGGAGAAAGCCAAAGACATTTCAAGAACTAAAATTAAGAAACAGATTTTTTTTCAAAAAAGAAGATAAATTTAGTGGTAATGTGTAAATTAAAGATAAAATTTTCTTCAAGAGCTGGAAATAGAGTTCATTGGTATAGAAAAACCCAACCAACCAAGCAGCAGAAGTTTTGGCAAGAATGTAGGAAGGATTTCTTTTAATTAGGGGCAGAGCAAAGAGGGAGTAATCTTTTCAGTAGGAAAATAGAAATTCAGGACTGAGCTCAGGGCTCCAGGCTGCACACACAGAGCCTGAAGACATCACCCACACAGCTAGATGATCCTGGTACTGAGCTGGTTAGTAAAAACATGTTAAGCAGTAAGTCATGAGAAACAGGGCAGTTTGAAAGTCAAAGGATGAGGAAAACCCAGAACAGACTCAGAAAGCGCAGTAGAGAAGGAAGCAGGCCTCCTAAAGGTGAAGGAAGAAGAGCCCTCGGAAAGAACGAAGGACGTGTGCAGCACATAACTTGTTCCCTCAATCAGAGCAACTGTGGTGAGCAATGGGGGAAATAGGTTGGTAACTGTGGAGAAGATCAACTAGCAGAAAGGAATAAGCTATAGGAGGATGCTTACAGATGAGGTTCTCACCTTAAAGAACAGAGAGGAGAAGTCAGCGATGGGGAAGACAATAGGGCAAGCGTAGGGCAAGCTGAAAGCTACACACTGACGAAGCTCCATTAGGAACAGCAGCTTGTGAGGCTACTGAGCATATCCTGTGATCTGCAGGCAATTGTGAAAGCATGAAGAAAACAAACAGCAGAGTAAGATCAGAACCCTTGAGGACCGGACTCCAGCATGTGAAGAGGGAGTGGTAGGAGGAAGAGGACACACACTCAAGTCCTAGGAGGTCAGAGTGCATCCTGAAGAGCCAAAGGAGCTACAATGGGGGCATGGGGGGGGGGGGAACCATATTTTTATCTCATCTTGGAACTGATTCTTGTATGACAGAAAGTGCAAATAAGGAAGCAAATCCTGGATGGGCACAGTTAGGATATGAAGGCTGGGACTTAATATTCAGGACTTAAATCAATAGAACACTGGGAACAAAGATTTTCTCTCAAGGTGAAGAGATGGCTCAGTGGTAAAGAGCAATGGCTGCTCTTCCAGAGGACACACATTCAATCCCCAGCACCCACATGGAAGCTCACAACTGTAACTCCAGGAATCAACACCCTCATACAGGTATACAAGCTGGTAAAACACCAGTGCACACAAAGTAAAACATAAATTGTTAAAAATAGAAGCCTTTCCCTCTCTCCCTGTGATGTTTTCTTTATCACATGGTCTTCCTTCAATCCACACTAGACTACTACAACAATTGTTTCTTTAGCACGTACTTTGAGGTCTGTGTCAGGTTCTGTAGACACAGAAGTGTATAACTGGGATTGATTTCTGTCTCCTGGACCTTACAGGAACCAATGATCACTGTGTTATGTGGGGTATCTTATTTCACCTCCAGGATAACTCATGATTTAAGAACCATTATTGTTTCTATTTTTCAGATGAGAGGACCCAGTTTTAGAAAGTTTAATAATTTGTTCATAGCTGACTGAGAAATGGTGGTGCCAGGAATCGAGTACAAACTCATCTTACTTCAAAGCCATTCATGTCTAACTACTCTGCTATCTCTCATTCGAATGTATCAAATGTGTTTTTTAAAACATCACACCAAAGGGCACACTGCCTTGGATGATCGATCACAGTCTGCCAACTCTACACTTTCTGCTCTGCTTCATTCCAGCCAGGGTGGTTTTATTTACACAAAAAACTGAAGTGGACTAAGGTACCGTCTCTGCTAAAGGGCAGTCTAAAGAAGCAGTTGAAGTTTTGAATGAAAGATGAAGAGGAATTCAGTTCTTAGACATATTGGTTTTGAGATGCCTGTGAGGCATCCAAATGGAGACAGCCAGGAGTTATTTGATTAATCTGAAGTTTAAGGTGAAGGCAAGGTTAGAGGTTTAAAAGCAAAACAAAACAAAAAACCTTGGTGTCAAAGTCAAGGCAATTACTGAGACCCTTCAGGGGTTCTGTGAAGTGAGAGCAGTAGGCCAGTTGGGTTCAGTGAGTGAGGGACAGAAGCACACCAGCCAAATGGAAGATAAGAGTTAATAGAAGTTAAGGCTAGGGACAATGTCTATCTATAAGGACCAGGACTTTTCTTTAGCAGTGACCACAACCCGAGGTTAGGAATGTTTGCTAGTTTATTTCTTTTTCCTTGACCTGACTTAATTGTTTGTGAGCTTCCAGAGCACCCTGGATTTAACCTTGAATTGCTAAAGAAAAGTTCATACTACAGGGGTCTACTTAAACCCATGTTCCCTTTGTAGTTGAAATCTTGTTTGTGGTTTTTATTGTTGTAGACCTAGTAAACTCACACAGGCTAACCACTATACACACACAGCTGTTTTATCTACAGGTTACACTGGAGATTCTGACAGGAAGACCTCCGTGTCCTTCATAGTACTCTCACTCCATGACAGCTGCTTACAGTGCATCCTCATAAACACCTGTGGGATTGGCTTGGTGGCATGATTCTGGAAGCCTCAACAGAGAACTCAACAACTACCCTCAACTATCAACATTTCATTCTGAATTTTATTCTGAGACAGGGAAGACTTTTCCACCCAGCATATGTTCATTTTGTCTTGAAGTTGGAGCAGTGGCCATGATAATTCCTCTCAGTATTTGTGGGAACTTTCATGAGCAAAATTTAATGTCTTGAACTCAATAATTGTTGATATACCTGTATGTTTAAAGATCCAATGACTTCATGAGTCCTGGAAGACCACAGCCTTCTGGCTCGAAATTGAAACGTAAGTTTTTGTTCTCCTATTGAGAGTGACCAAACACTTCTCTCTGTAAAATTGGTTTATAATCTACAAAACACTATCTGTAACTTGCATGAGGACCCTCTTGTTTAATGTTTAGTTATTGTTTTGTTTGGTAGTTAAAGTATTTTTATTAGATGCAAGTTTCTTTAAAAAAAAAAAATTCATGGCACCAGTGGTGGTATATGCTTATAACTCCAGCACTCCTGAAGCAGAAGCAGAGGCAGAAGCAGGCAGATCTCTGAGTTTGAGGGAAGCCTGGTCTACAGTGTGAATTCCAGGATAGCCAGGACTACATAGATAAATTCTGTCTAGAAAAATCAAAAATCAAAAATCAAAAATCAAAAATCAAAAAACAAAAAACAAAAAACAAAAAACAAAAAAAGAAAGAAAGAAAGAAAGAAGGAAGGAAGGAAGGAAGGAAAGAAAAACAGAAGTCAATGGGACTTTTAGTTCATTTAAGTAGTAAAAAGCAACCAGGAAGAACATAAAATATCCCTGTGAGTCTTGTAGAGACCTTACTAACTCTACGCCCCCATCCCTCCCAACATTCCCCCCTCACCCCACCCCTATGCTTTTTTTTTTTTTTTTCAAACAAGAAACCAGAGAGTATCTGTGGCTTGGTCAGGATTATTAAAGTACTGAATAGGAGGACTGTAGAAGTCAAGGCTCCCACTCTTACAGGTTTGTTTTTTTTTTTTGTTTTTGTTTTTGTTTTTCTTTTTTTTCTTTTTTAAGAAAAATAACAAAAATAGTGAGAAAAAATAATCTCTTGAGAAGCAAAACCAGATGAATGTGAACTGCCAGTTGGTTGAGTTTAAACAGTGCTTTTGCTTTGTTCTTCCTGGGTTCAATAATAAACAACTTCAGTGATTAGCACTAAGGTCTGGCAGTTAAAGCACTCTACCTCAATAAAAATATTTGTGTTTTCTGCACCACTGTTAGTAAACCAACTGTTAAAATTAAAGTAAATGAAAACAAAGATTATTAGCAAACCAACTCTTTTGAAAGACAAAAACAAAAAAAGAAAAAACCAAAACCAATGATAATAACAAAAACAAAAAAACCAAAATCCCTGTGGTTCTCTTCATTAGCAGCCATTGTAAATCCCTAGTCATAAGGCCACAGCTACCTGCAGAGCCCAGGAGGACAAGTCACATTAGTGAAGACACCAGATGAGCTGAGGCAGCAGTGGGGCCTAGTAGACAAAAGGCAGCATTCTAAGTGGGGCCTGCTTTGTGAAAGCCTGCATCTGAGAGTCTGAACAGATCAGCTTAAAGCAACAGAGGAGACAAGAAACAAACCCCATTTTGACACATTAACAATTCTCTTCATTAGCTGCCCAAGTGTTTAAATGTGATCATTATTATTTTTAAATTTATCTAAGTTGTATTTGAGATGAGACCTAAAAGAGGAGACTCTGAGAGTGGTTGTTGAATTTACTATGTTCATGATTGAAATTCACAAACTAGACAATCTGGCCTTTTCGCCTTTTAATGTTCCTAACTTTTTAAAAGTCTGTAATGACTTTTAAATTGGTGTTATTAATATTAATATTTTAATTTGTGCTCACTCTACTCAAGAGTGCTGTTGTAAACACAGATTAGAAAAATCCAAACTTCTCCAACAGTAATAAGAAGACATGTAATATTAGAGCAGGTGGCTTTCATTCACTGTTTCCAGGTGTATACATAGACTTCACTCACTATAAAATATACATACAACATACATACATATATACATTCACTGTAAAACTAGATACATTTATGGTGAGACCTCCTTACTAGCACATAGACAAAAATGGTCTGATGATTTAAACATTTTCAGATTTATTTTATGTGTGTGTTTTGCATGTATGTATGTATATATGTATGTATGTGTACATGTATGTATGTATGTGTACCATGTATGTGCTTGTTGACTGTGGAGGCCAGAACAGGGAGTCAGATCCCTTGGAACTGGAGTTGCACATGGTTATGAGCCATTATGTAAGTGCTGGACATAGAGCCCAGGTCATCTACAAGAGCAACATGTGCTTTTTGCTGTATTTTATAAAAAGAGATCAGGATATGTTTTCTAGAGCCAGGCGTCTCAGCAGGCCCATGCTGAGGTATCCCTTCCCCCTGAGGTGCCAGCCATATGATGGGTATAGTGTAAAATAGAGTTTATTTGGGGTATGGGAAGAGGAATTGAGAAGAGAGTAGAGACAAAGACAGAGGAGGGAGGGAGGGAGAGAGGGAAACAGAGAGAGAGAGAGAGAGAGAGAGAGAGAGAGAGAGAGAGGAAGAAGAAGAAGAAGAAGAAGAAGAAGAAGAAGAAGAAGAAGAAGAAGAAGAAGAAGAAGAAGAAGAAGAAGAAGGAAGGAAGGAAGGAAGGAAGGAAGGAAGGAAGGAAGGAAGGAAGGAAGGGGAAGGGGAAGGGGAAGGGAAGGGAAGGGAAGGGAAGGGAAGGGAAGGGAAGGGAAGGGAAGGGAAGGGGAGAGGGGGGAGCCCGGCCAGGAATGCATGGAGAGAGGTGGGAAGGGGAAGGGGGAGAGGGAGAAAGGGGGAGAGAATAGAAGAGTAAGAGAGTAAGAGAGTAAGAGAGAAGAGGGTCCAAACAGCCCTCTTTATAGGAAGTCAGGCCTACATGGCTTGTTGCCACGTACCTGTTGGGTGGAGCCTAGAAGAAATGCTAACACTGTTAACCACCGAGCCCTCTCTTCAACCCTCTGACAATCTAAAGAATCCCCAAAGTATAAATTAAAGTATAATAATAATGAAAATTTTCACTTGTAATTTCTATTTTCAGAAAAGAGATTTCTCATCATAGATCCTAGTTTTATTTGATTTTTAACACTGAGAACAAAGCTCCCACCTTTTTGCACTGTCAAGGTTATATAAGCAGGGCTACACTTATGATGGCTACAGTTTATACCTAACTGGCTGGCCCTGCCTAAACTTTTCAGTCAGGTGAACATTTTGACTTATTTATATTCAAGAAAAAAGGTTGGGGAAATTACCAAAGTCTAAACTTAAAAAAGCTATTGCCTGTCTGCTACCCTACATTGGGTTTAAAGCAGTCAGAAGTCACTGCCCTGGCATTTGATAGCAAGAGGAACTTAGGTAACAAGACTCAAGGCTGATTGTGAAGGAAGGACACAAACCTGACTGGCCTAACAGGCCAGCAGCCACTGTATTCTCAGACACCAGCATGCTGCATCTCCCTCTGCTTTCTCAGTTCTTCCCTCACTTCCTGGGAGCCAAACGGCAGGACCCAAAGTAGTCAACCTGTGCCTGTGAGAGATCTCAAGAGGCAGTGTGATGATTGCTCTACACTCCTTAAACTAAGCAGTGAGCTATGAACCGGGAACAAGAGCTTACACCCCCCCCCTCCCCAGTGCAGTAGCTGTGTAGTACCTGCACTTAGGGTTAAAGCCCTTCCTCGTTGAGGTCCCTGCCCACAGGAAGAGCTCTGCTGTTATTCCTCTAGAGTTCTTTGTGCACATTGTTTCTTTATCAGACCACCGCATGTAAAAGTAGCAAAGTTGATATCATGTTCTGCCTCCAGAACCAGCTTTGTTTGTTTTTCTATCCCTGCTGTTTAAGTGTTTATTGTGACCCGGCTGAGGGCTACTGTTACCTTTCTATAGCTCAGATGCTGTGGGTGAGGGTGGAGAAGTTGGCTTGAACTGAAACAAAGGAAGCAAAACTATATACATAAACAAATAAACTCATACCACTTCAGAGATAAGCTGCACTGGAGACTTGTCAACAAATGTCCACTGTAGAAGACAGTGAGAAGGAAAGTGAAGATATGATAATATCCTGGGTTGTAACACTTTAGACTTACCAACTACCTTGGTGTAAAGCTGAGAAAGAGTTCCTGATTGTCACTGGAGATAAAAGCTTTCTAAAGAGCACTTGACCAGCCTGGGAGAGTTCATTCACTCAGCTGCAGCGTCCTCACACAACACGCGGACTTGCCACTGCTTTCAGGACATGAGAGAGTGACATGTTCAAGAGAGCAGTGATGGCATTTGAGCCCATATCCTTTCACCTCTGTGCCTTGTGCTCTCCCAGCACCTACACAGCAGCTTTCTCTGTATGAGTAAAGAGCACATGAAATCATCCAAACTAAATCAAGAGGTCACTGACAAATGTCATGCTGGTTAAATGTGAGTTCACACCTATAAACACTGAAATTTTGTGCCTAGAAATTTCTGAGTTTAGACTGTCAGACAACAATAATTTATTCCTGGTCTACTAGAGACATGAGACTAAAGAATACAGGATCCCTCACCTTCCCCAATATATAATTCTCTACAACTAAGTAAATTCTAACTTTACTGTTTGCCATTTCAACCTCAAAATTTCCTTCTTTTTTTCCTTCCCTCCATCCCTCCTCCCCCCTCAGGGTGGAACCCAGGACTACACACATGCAAAGCACACTATCCATGACTGAGCTACACCTTCAGCTTCTGATTTTCTAGGAAGATAAATCGAAAGCCTGATCTGGATGCACGAAGCTCTAGACAAAGTCCTTAACATACAAGACAAACAAAACTTTAACCTCAAATGACAACTCTTCACCCAAAGATATGAACTAGATTCCCCTTTGCAATCTTTCATTCTATCAACTAAACTCTGAGAGGTGAAACAGGGGCCTCCTAGATGGGTGAAATGCATGGGCTAGTGACAGAGATGGAAGACAAAGTGTTCTTTACTTTGTAGTACAAAGTGAAGAAATTCGGGAGAATCTGAGGAAGGAAGAACCCAGAGAAACAAGTGGTCCACTTATAGAAGCCACTCAGCAGTGGATGGCTGGGACACAGCAGGCTCGGTGTTTTGACATGGACTCTAAAAGATATTCTGCTTGTCTGAAGGTGGTGGTAAGTGTTGAACAAAGAATGATCTATCAGCAGCTAGAACAACAAAGAACAGAACCCATGCTCTCCTTCCTTCTAGCAACTATAGCACATAGTAACTTCAATATAACAAAACAAAAAATCGAGTTAGAATTGCTATTGATTTTTTTCCATTGAAATCAAAGTGCTGGTAAGTCATATTTTAAATTCTGGATCAGTTAAATCAATGTTCCTCACAAATTCTAACTCAAAAACTACATCAAAAACACCCAAAGAACAATTTTTTATATAGACTCCTTCCTGGTTGCAGGTAGGACCTGGGAACCTGCATTTTGAAAGCTGCAGAAAAAGTGGCCTATTAGCCAGTAGGCACGATTAACTATCAACGCTTCTGCAGCCTACAAGCTCAAAAGCCACATATTTGGATTAAAAGATGAAGAGTTGAAAATTATATGTGGTTGTTCATTTTGATGTTTATTTGTAAAAATAACCTAAGCACATCAATAAGAAGAGAAAAAAGACATAAAAAAAAACAATTTTCAATGTTTACATTAGACCAAACTGTACTTCAACATCCCACCTTAGAAAATGAAGATAGGTCAATTATGGTGCTTGCTAAGCTCCTTACCACACCTTGATTCTGTTCAGAGTTCTGAAAAGAAGGTCTCAAAAACATAGGAGAGCCATCTGAGGCCACTGATCAGTAAGAGCAATAACTCCTGGTACAAGCCTCTTCTTATTCACCTGTGGCAGTCAGCCTGTACTGCTTCTTCTCTGGGAGGGAACTGTGCATTAAATGCCATTAAATATAACTTATCAACTAGGCTTTCAGCTAAAAAAACCTAAAACAACTCATTGACATGTAAAAAACAAAAAGCAGGAGAGTTTTAATGGCTCTATGAGATAAAGCATCATTGTTAATTACTGGCTAAAACATGTTTGGCTCTGAAGGAAGCTCTTGGGAGTCATAAGTAGAACCAGTTTACCTGAAGGGTGTATGTTCCTAAGAGGCTGGTAGACTAGTCAGCAATACAGTAAGAAGCATTGTGTCTGGAACTCTGAAGCAGAGGATGCCTACAAGACACTTGATGTCCTCACTCATGGACAGACTGAGCAGAAAATGCACAACATACTAAACACGGGTTACTAAAGTATTTTTCTAGAAAAGGAGGGGAATTATGAAAAGTAGGTCAGTAGCACAGAAGGGCAGAGGTGAGAGTAGAAAGACATATGGGAGTCTGTAGAGATATATATGAACTACATGTAGTGTCCCAGTCTTTTCTATGTAAAGGATGGTGTACATCAAAAATTATTACTATCTTGGTTGCTAAAGTTTCTGCAAGCCATAGGGATATCACTGACTGAATAAACTGAATGACACACAGAAATAAATAAGTTAATAAACATTACCTCACTCAGTGCAAGGGGCCACAGCCAGATTCATTTGCTTATTCACAGTTTCTAACTACATTACTGTCAGAGACCCTCTTGGTTTATGGAATGGAGACTGGGTTGAATGTCACATGATGTTCCTATGTGCTAAGGCCTTTATTTTGCTTGATCCTTTATTATAACAGTATTGGACTATTGGCTGCAGGAGTCACCTCTAGATAGAAGGAGATACCTGACTGATACAAGTACATTGAGGTGAGCATGCAAGCTCCCAGCAGAGGAAGCTTTGTAGCAGATCTGAAGATCAAACCTTGCTTTTCCAGTTCAATTTGTTTCTGCTAGAAAGAGACAGGGCTGCTTGTTGCCCCAGCGTGTTCAGTAATGACTCTTTCCCCTTTGCAAGCAAAGCCTGCTAGTGTGATTTTCAGAGGGATCTAGAAGGTAGCAAGGCACACTAAATGATTACATTTTGCCTGTAGTTAGTTTAACCTTTGGAACCTGCAACTCACAGGTCAAGCAGCAGAGGTCAACACAGCCTTGCCCTTCCTGCATTCTTGCCCGGTTCAGATGGAGAAGAACATATTAAGAAGATTATTTTATGAAACACAAAACATATTCTAGGAACTATAAGCAACCAAGGTCTTGAGATAATTCATCTCCACATCCAACAGCAGAGAAGCCCTCCCAGCTTAGCTCAGCTCATTTTCCTTCCTAATTACCGAGACAGAGCATCCAAGTGATAGGGCTTTCGTGCTGAAAGTCACTGAAGACAAACATCATTTGTCCTTGGGGCCATCTTTTTCAGGTTATTTTGATCTAACAAACCATTTGTTTGTACAATGAAGGCTTTCTTGGTATATGTGCAGAGGCCCACACAATCTTTTTAAAATTTTAAACCAATTATGGCAACATTCCTCTTAATGCTGAAGAATGCCTACTAATGAGTGACATAAAATAAAGCTGTCCTGTATTTAAGACGCACCAATCACTGGTATTTCAATTAGGTATTCCTTATTAAACAGTTCAGTTTACAAGTTATTAAATTACTTTTCCCCATTATATATCTATGCATCTGTTCTTAAAATACAATGTCTTCTTCTTCCTTCATAATAACCTCTGGTCCTGCTTATCACAGGGAAACGGAGACACCGTCACTAAGATTAATGGAGCATTGGTAAAGTATTTTAGGTACAAATGACTCACTTTTATGTTGTGGCAAAAACTCAGCAAGGGTTTAGAAAGGAGAAAACACAAATGCTCTTCCATTGAAGCCATGCTGCTGGTGGGTGATAAATTGACTGCTCACTTTTGAAAGTAGGGTCAGGAAGACAAAGAGAAACATTTTCTCTAACTGGCTATATTTTTATTAATTAGTAAACTGTCTCTTCTTTCCATGTTCTATGTCACCAAGATGAATTATCTTCAGTTTTCATTGCAGTGCTCTCAAAGGTCAGCTAAAAGAGCGTGTAAGGGGAATATAACGGGGGAGGGGGCTACTTTAACAAGACAGACCATCTTTTCCCCTCTCAATAAAGCAAGGAGAAAAGGGGGAAATCAGTGATTTATCCCGGTGGACTTTCCATTTTTTTTTTTTTGGACTTTTAATTTTTTTCTTGCAATTATTTTTTTTTAAATTGGGGAGTATTTCACCAAAAAATTATCACCTTAGTTTATTATCTTCAAATACACAAAATTAGAAATAGAATGTGAAGCATATTAAAGTTTGGATACTGCTCAAAACTCAAGAGTGTTGAACTTTGAGCGTTAGTAACCCCTTATCGATATCAGATGCAAACCAAATAAGGCTCAGCCAGGCATCCTGGTGACATTCAGACCCAGTTTCTGGGGAGGCTGAAGCAAGGGGAGGTACAAGTCAGCCAGAGCAGCCCAGCATGAGCTTATCTCAAAGGCAAACAAACACCCTCTAGACTGGAGAAATGGCTCAGTCAGTGAAGTGCCAGCTACAAGCATGAAGACTGAAGTTCAGATTCTCAGTACCCACATAAAAAGCCAGACTTAGTTATGTGCACCTCTGAGACAGTTGAATTCCTTAGAGCTCACTGACCAGCCGGTCTAGCCAATGGGTGAACTCCAGGTTCTGTGAGAGACCCTGTTCCAAAAGGATAGGGTGGAAAGCAATCAACCTTTGGTCTATACACACACACTCTCTCAGTCAGTCTCTCTTTCTCTCTCTCCCTCTCCCCACCCCCTCTCTCAATCTGACCACCCAAGGCAATAATTACTGCAAAACTATCACTAATATCAGTTAAATGGTCGTTTTCTGGGTAATATAATACTTAATCTATATTTTAAACTACTGGGACTCCAGAAACGGCAGGGAGAAAGTGTCCAAATTAGTAACAGTTACCAAAAATCTAATCTTGAAGACCCAGTGGAAAAGCATGCTACTTCTGCCCTATACTGAGTGTTGGTAAAATACATTATATTCAGAGCTACTACTGAATATTCTGGCATATAATTCTAGCAGTGTGTGTGTGTGTGTGTGTGTGTGTGTGTCTGTCTGTCTGTCTGTCTGTCTGTCCATTTACGTGAGTGTGTGTGCATGCTAGTCTCTTTCCAAACATTTGAATGCTGGGAAACCTCACTGCCTACATAAGTACTTATAAAGAAAAATAAATTTTTATAGTGGACTATGTTAGTTCTTTTAAGAAGTCCGACCGCAGTTCAGAACAGACCACTCCAGACCACACGGTTCCAAGGGAGAGGAGGTTTATTCAGGAGATAGGGCAAAGGTGGGGAGAAGAAGGTGGAAAGGTAAGAGAAGGGAAGTAGAGGCCGGCCATGACCACGTGGAGAGAGAGGAAGGTGGGGGAGGGGACAGAGAGGCAAGAGGGTAAGAGAGAGAGAGTAAGAGAGTAAGAGAGTAAGAGAGTAAGAGTAAGAGAATAAGAGTAAGAGAGTGAGGAGGGGGCAAGTAGCCCCTTTTATAGTGGATCAGGCCTACCTGGCGGTTGCCAGGTAACTGTGGAGGTGGAGTTCAGACAGAATACTAACAGACTAAGCCAAGAATTGAAACAGATTTTTACTGCAGATGTAGACTCAACTTTAAGTAAAAAACAAAATGGCAGTTTGCCATGACAAGTTCTAGAATTGATAATTTACTCAGCAGAAAAAGACTGCTTTTTTTAAAAATAAAAATCTGGCCGGGCAATGGTGGCGCACACCTTTAATCCCAGCACTTGGGAGGCAGAGGCAGGCGGATTTCTGAGTTCGAGGCCAGCCTGGTCTACAGAGTGAGTTCCAGGATAGCCAGGACTACACAGAGAAACCCTGTCTCGAAAAAAAAATCTGACAATAAAATGATTGCACAGGTGACTTAGTGTGAAGACAAACAGCTTCCCTCTAAATATGTAACAGTTCCTTAGGGCATTGTCTCACTTCTCCGGAAAAGGCAGAATATAAACTGATTCATTTAGAAAGATTTTCTTTTTTTACTAAAATAATTATTTTGCTCTTGAAATTTGAGACTTTGATAGCTGAAAAAAAATTCATTTGATACAACTCTAATGTTTTTGTTTTATTTCCTATACTCTGTCTTTAAATGTCAAAGGTGTTTCTGAGTAGGCATCCTATGTTCAGGACGCGTGTGAGGAGTGTGTGTGTCTTCAATGTTGTCCCTATTTCAACTGCACTACAGTTAAATATTGAATTTTGAAAAAAGATATCTTAGGTTTTAAAATTATTTGCTTTGTTCAAAATCTTGTTTTCTGATCTGCTGTAAGTTTTTAGTTGCACACAATGTCTCTTCTATTGTAGGATACTACACCTGTCTGGGAGCAGACCATTGCTGCAACTGTTGTTTTAAAAACTGATGCTCAAATTCAGGAATTAGGACCTGGAAGGGGACCTGCCTGCAGGAGAAATGTCAGGAAGGGCTCCTGGAAACAGTGCTTCCCGGCTTGTTAATGACTTCTTGAACGTTACAAGTCATAGATGTGTGCCATGAGCCTTAGAGGAGCCTCAAAGACAACAGATTAGATCTCAGACTAGCTGAGGTCCTTAACTCTCTCTTTGAAAATCTTCTGTCACAAGTCCAAAGGATAATGTCTCTTTTCACCCAATGAGAAAGTTGTTCTCATGTGAGTGTAATTAATCTTCTGACACCATGACAAAGCCATTTCTTAAAAGGATTTCTCTGATTTCCTCTTGAGACAGAAGGTTGTCTTTACCCATCATCTGTTCTTCCTGACCCTTCTTTTTGAATATTCACATCAGCAGGATTGTCCATCAGAAGAGGCAGTAGGAGAGGAATCTCTGCGTGACTGATAGGGCCCTAATGCTCTACAGGCCTATTTAAGTGCAAGAATCCATTGTTGCAAACTTACTTTACAGCAGTTAAACAAATATAATGGTCACCAATTCAACCATTGTGCCGCCAAGACTTGACTAAAACTCCTAAGTGAAGTTTGCTAATGACAAGGCACTGATTTTGAAGGCAGATAAAGACTCTGCAGATAAATTAGTTTAATGTCAACTTAAAAAAGGAAATTCTCAAAGCTATGGAACAGTATGTATATAAATGAACGTATAGCATACTATACAGTATATCCATGGACAGTTTCATCTAAAATAAGAAAAATTTAATATTTGTAAAATATTGTGACCTTTAAAATTTTTCAACGATCATTTAATACTTCATATGTATGCTGCAAGCCTTTGTGGGAAAGGGCTACATGTGTTACCATAAAATAGGATAGCCAGGCTCACAGAAGAGAGAGAGCTACCTTTGAATTCTTTTCATCATAGTAATTGTTTCAAAGAGAGATGTAGGTAAGCCTTTGTGCTTTTAGCACCATCTGTAAAAGAAATGCTAAAACCTTCTGAATTCCCTCTGTTAGTTCCTTGGTGGACTAATGAATCCAGGCAGCACGGGTCAGTTTCAAATGGAGGAGTGAAGCAGTCTGGGCAAAGGTCCAGGGAACGCAAGTCTAGCTTCAGTTTCAAAGCAATTGCCACGAAATGGAAAGAGAACGAGACATTTCACTGAACTGCTGAAGGAGCACCCAATATCTACAGAAGAGATTACAACATGCCCTCTGTTCTTTATGATGCTGCCAAGAAGGGCAACTTGAGCACAGACAGCAGAACACCCTGACACCATATGTCCTGTTTGCACCACAGTAACCTTGACAACTCAGTTCTAGATGCTGTGAAAACATTTGCTTATCCTTCCAACTCCCAAATACTGAAGCCAACTCTCACAGGCCAGGGACCCAGCTCATCGGTGTTCTCCTTGACATAGTTAAAAGACAGACTGCCATTTCCTGTCTCCTCAGCATGACAACCAACTGACAGATAGCTAAGCTACAACTAGGACACTTCATGTCATCCAGTGGGTAGCTTGGTTTCGGTTTTTCTTAAATTACAAAAATATGAAGAGCTAGGAAAACAGGCTTATAATATCCAAGAGCAGAAGCTACCAGTGAATGAGCTGTTAATGAAAGCCAGAGAGAGCTAGCTGCAAGATGCAAGTGCTAGCAGGGGTAGAGAGCGGGGGAGGGGTGTTCCTTCCTAGCAGAGGAGAGAGCTCCCAGAGGCTCAGGTCTCCAACAGCTCTGTTGTTGGTTAATCCTGCTTTTGTAAATAGCTTGCCTTCTTACCAGGATTGTGGGATTGTTTTTCTTTTTTGGGAGGGTCAGGAACCAACTCTGATCATTTTAGTTTGTCCATTATGGAAGAGCATTTAGTCAAGTGAACAATAAACACTTACCAGGTGGAACTAGCTAGGTGGTAACTTGAGCAACAGGGTATTAGCTCTGTCCAAGGCCATGTGGGTAAAATCTGGGACAGGAACAGGCAAAGTTTTCTAGACGCTGCGTATGGAAAAACAACTTTGTCCTTGAGATTAAAGACCAAATCCAAAAAGAACATGTTGCTTGCAATGATCTTGGAGCTAAAACCTTGACAAGAAAAACATACCAGAACTCTGACAAAAATCAAGGCAAAGCGTTTCTTTCTCTAGTCATTTAAAGATCTCCTCTTAACATGGAATTAGGTTTTTGTTGTTTTGTTGTGGGAGCAGGGCCTTTCTATGTAGTATCCCAGCCTGGCCACAAACGTATATCAATCCTTCTACCTCAGCCTTAAATACTGGGATTACAAGTAGAAGCCACCAGGTCTGGCTAGTAAGAGTCTTGATGTGGTTTATTAGAGCATTTTAAGATTGATTAAATTTACTGTGCCAACTTTGTAATAAGACACATGTTCACTGGCTACTAGTTCTCCCAAGTCTCAAGAATAGATGGTTTCTCTTTGCGTCACTTAACTTGCCTATAAAATTGAGATGATAATAATGGTGTCTATACTTCAAAGTGTGGTTGGAAGGATTATATATAAATCCTAGCAGTGTGTAGGTAATGACCCTTTGTCTCATTTACACATTTCTTTTACTTGCACTTCCCATTCTATTACTGAGGTCGAGGTAAGATATACATACAGAAACACACATAAATACACACAAAATACAACATAATAGCCTTCAGTGTTGAGAAAGGAGCAGCTGTTCCAATTGAACTGCATGGCTCCTTGAGTAATCAAGAGGCAAGGCAAGAATGGGGAAATCAGGCACAACAACGACAACAGCAACAATCCAGACCAGGCCAGGGTGCCAAGAGGAATGGAAACAGCTTATTCCTCAGCATCTGATGTGAACTTTGGCAGACCATGTGTGTTTCCTACCTCATAGGTCTCCTGCACCTTCCAGTTAATTTCCTGGCTGTTTTGGCACTTTTTTCAGGTTCTATGTAGTCAAGAAATATGAGTTACAGAAAGTACATTCCATCTTGTTTTTCCTGGTTGCTAACACAGGTGCCAAGTATCATCACAAAGGTTGAGGCCTCATATGCAAGACCCTACTGTACAAAAGACCAATTTACTGTCTTATAGGAAACCGTTAGGGCTCTTATAAATCATCAAGAAGCCTGGCTGTGAAGGTGAATGTGGTACTAACCAGGGACTACAAAGCTGATAGCAGTTCACGTTACTCAGAGGGAGTGAGGCTGAAGATATCCCACTCCAAAGACAGGGGGACCAAAAAGTTCCAGAAGTCACTGTATAGTGCTTGCAAGTCTGGGTAGAGAGCAGAGGAAGGTTCATTTTTTTTTTAGACATAGTCTCTCTATGTGGCCCTGGAATTTACTATGTAGATCAGGCTGGCCTCAAACTCAAGAGTTTTTTTTTTTTTTTTTTTTTTTTTTTTTTTTTTTTTGCTGCCCTCTGAGTGCTGGGACTGAAGGAGTGTGACACCATACCCAGGTTACTTTTTGTTTCCTTTACAGACAAGGAGAGCCCTTGATGACAGTGAACAAATTCAGAACACGATCAAATTTATCTTCCTAGGAGAAATTTGAAGGACCAAAAAGAGCATGTTGGAGTGAAAAGAGGAAGACAAAGTAGCTAAAAAGCTGAAAAGCTTGGCATGGGGATGATTAAGATAGCTTGAGAAACGGGCAGGGAAGGACCAATGTACTGTAGGAGAATGGCCACCAGATGCTAGCTGAGATGCTACACACCAGGTTGAAGACATGAGACATGAGCTGGAACAGGGTGCTGGGTAACTGAGAAGTTTCTAGTTTGAACATTCCAATAAAGTAACCAAGTTACTTTAAAGAGGGAAGAGTTATTTTGATCAGGTGCATTACTGATACTTAGACTCCCCAGGAGGGAACTAGAGTATAAATCAAAACAGGAACTTAGAATTATTTTTAATAAAATATTCTTTTATTTCCTCCCTTCAGACCAATCCTATATTATCTACTACCTACCCATGCTGACCAACAACTGTCATAGAAAATCAGAGTTCCACGGTTGATTTCATAAACCAAGTGGCTTGATGGCTTAATAGATTTTTTGGGGTGGTGTGGCTTAGACTACGTTTTTTGCTATGAGACAGCTAAATGGAAAAAGAAGAAAGAAAGAAAGAAAGGAGAAAAAAAGAAAGAGAGAAAGAAAGAAAGACAGACAGACAGACATCTGCAAAAAGGCCACATAAGCCAAATGGAGTGAGATAAGAGTAAGGCTAGAGGAAGAGGAGAGGGGAAGAGCAGGAGGAGAGGAAGGGGAGGAGGAGGAGGAAGAGGATCACGGGAGGAGAAAGGGGAGGAGAAGCAGGAGAAGGGGGGAGGAGGAAGAGCAGCAGGAGGAAAAGGGAACTGGCCCAGCACTTGGGTTTTGCTGTCAGAGTTTCTAGGTGAGAAGACCTGATTTATTGATGAACTTCATGGTCAGAGGTTCCAGTTGAAGGGACTTTAGAGGCCATAACAGCCTTAGTTAATCCCATGCTACTGTTTAACATATATTTGATTAGATTAAAGAGTGATTTGTAGCAATAATTAACTAAAACAATACAAAAGTAAACAAAATGAATGTGGCATGTGAAGAAAAAGCAAGTACCAGATTATTCAGCACACCCCCAACACAGAAGAATATAAAATGAGCACTGATGGTGTGGAGAGGTAATGAGAGGATGACTGCCGCTGGGCAGCTTTCATGAGCCTGAAATATCTTTGGGAATCCGGTAAAAGGAAAGAAAGAGCCTGACTCCAAGAGCCACACCTCAGGCCTATTTTTACTCTCTTGGGACTTGCTCGAAGACTGAAAGAGAAAGCTGTCATTTACGTTAGCACTCCTCCAGGGGGAGTATTTGGGAAGTGGCCTGACTTCTCAATGGACCTCTATGACTTACTGTAATTTTCTATGCAGTGTTAAGAGACAAACATTTCATTCAGCTCACTCTGCAGGATTCACTCAGATGAGAGGCACAAGAGGGAATTTAGCAGGTACTTGGTTATTTGTCCATCAAAGGTAGAAAAGAACAGCAGCTAAGGTTGTAGCCTGGTCACAGCTGCTACAACTAATATTCTTTTAAAAAGCTTCAGCCTAGAATTTTCTATCCCCCTTTATATAAAATTTATCTTGTAAGCTCTATGGTAACTCTCTTAGTTTAACTAGGTACAAAAAAGACAGGACTTTGGTAGGATTTCTCTACTAAAGATGTTACTGAGAAGCTCATAAACTATAAATTATGTTTAGATTTGACATAAAATAAGGAAAATACTAATAAAGCATACTCTTACTGTTGTTTTTGTTATTATTATTATGGTTTATTATTATTATTATTTTGGTTTTTGGAGAGAGTTTTTTTTTTTTTTTTTTTTTTTGTATAGCTCTGGCTGCCCTGGACTTGCTTTGTAGATCAGGACGGCCTTGAATTTACAGAGACCTGCCTGCCTCTGTGAGTGCTAGAATTAAAGGCGTGAACCACCATGCAGGTATTCCAAGCTATCTTATTTAAGACTTTTTGCAAAAATTTAGTGACTCTGCAGAGGGCACTGAAAAGTCTGTCCTCTGTAGTGTCAGATGAGTAACTGCTGTTGGGGGCTGGGCCCCATCAATTAACCTACACCAAACAGTGTCTTTGCACTATGTAAATAAAATGACTATTTAGAAACTTCCAATGGTAAAGATCAAAACAAAACGTTTTTAGCTCTGAATTGGGAGTGATTTAGAATTTCAATGATCTGTTATTTTATTAAACAACACAATAATAAATTTCTTCTATATTTAATAAAGAGCCTATCTCATCCACCTTTATGAGTCAAATTTCCCCATAGGAAAATAAACGTAGCTGGATTAACTTCCCACACACAAACTTCCAGCTAGGCTTGCATTCCTAGAGAATTACCACAGGACAGGATAGAGTGGTTCTTCAGCAAGGCGAACTGGGTAACTGCCGAGCACGTGACCATTCTACCCCATATTTCTAGTTAAAGAGCAAAGTGTATGCCCCAGTTTCTTAACCATTCAAGTACAGTAATAACTTTACTCACTAGGGGTCACTGACCCACAACTATAGAGTACTGAAAACAATGTCCAAAAGCAAGTAAATAAGTAGCTTAAACAGAGCCAACCAACAGCACAAAGGTCACATTTGACAGGAACTCGCTCTCCAGCCAGTGTGTACTGGCCTACACCTGTCTCCTCTCCTTTCAGATACAGGTTGAAGATGTTTGCGTACATGATCCCTATCTTTGGCACAGCAAAAGAGCAGAATGATGGGATGGGTACTGTGACAGCAAGAAAATGAGGGCGCTATAATCTGACATCAAGAGTAAGTACAGAGAAAACCTTTGAAAAGAAGGAAGAAGTTAAAGCAACAACAGCCGGGACCAGAGGTCTGGTCTAGAAAGCCTCCTCCACACTGTGTAGCCTGGTTCAGAATTATCAAGGTCATCAAGGAAAAGGTAAGCTTTTAAGCAATTAACAACCTACCCCCGGGGGAATTTCTATAAAACATTTACTTTGGAAAGCTGAACACCTGGTCTGGGAAGATGGCTCGGCAGTTACGATTGAACACAGGACAGGGGACCTGGGTTTTGTTCCCAGCACACACAAGGCAGCTCACAACCATAGGCCACTTCAGTTCCAGGGTTCTGAAGCTCTTCTGACTTTCAAGGTACTGGGCAAAACACACATGTGGTGCACAGACATATAAAATACACACAGAATAGTAAGATAAGTAAATGTAGAACATTTCCGTTAAAAAAAAACCCACGATAAAGTATAGAGATCTTTTGTCAAGTATTCTATATATTCATGATTTTTTGGAAAAATTACGAGTTCTTCTTTTTTTAATGAGGTGGGATATATACATATAATTTAAAATATTAATTTTAGAATTAATATTTTGGTAGGTGACATATACACACATACCCTACAAAAGTAAGTCTTTCCACTCAATACCTTTCCTGAGGAACAAGACGTATTCCTAGTTCTTTCTTCATCTGCAAGAAAATGGCATGCACCTATAATTCCAAACACATAGGTATATACTGATAGAAGTTGTAGTGCACACACATGTCTCTGCATATATTTTTGATTTTATAATATATCCAGGAAAAATTTACATATCAAAATATGTGGGAAAGGTTCTTATTCCTTCATCATTATGTATAGTCCATTGATTTAACAGGGTAATACTGGGTGGTTAAGCTGTGTGTGTGTGTGTGTGTGTGTGTGTGTGTGTGTGTGTGTATACACATGGGCATACGATCACTGCATACTCCTGAAGAGGTCTGAGAAAGCACTGGTTGTTTCCCTCCATCACTCTTGGCCTTATTTCTCTGAAGCTCATGGTTTTGTTGGCTGGGCTGGCAGACAGCAGGCCCCACTGGTCCTCCTGCCTCTACCCCTAGTATCACTGAAGTTTCAAGGCATGCAGGAGACTGTGTCCAGCTTCTACATTATGTAACTGTTCTCTGTAAAAATGTTATTTTCCCACCAACAATGCATTTAGACGGTTGCCTTTCACCTTCACCATGCTCCCATTTAGAACTCAGATTATTTATTTGGAGGAAAACTGTAGTTCAGTGCAGTTTTGATTTTTATTTCTTTTATTTTGAGTGACGTTAGACTAGAGCTGTAGTTCAGTTGGTAGAGAGCTTACTGTGCCCTGGATTCTTCACAACCACCGCAAAGACAGGTCAAAGCAGCCATTGCTGCTGCCTCTGTGGAATGACTTCCCTTCTCTGCCTCCTTTTCTTTCCTCTCTTTCTGTCTGATGTGGAATCTCTACAACTAAGGAAGTCAGCCACTACGTTTTCAGTTTAGTATTTGTTTTGACTTCAAATTCTATTGCTGTACAATTTTAATTGATGTGTGTTGAAGTAATTGATATTTTATTTTCAAATGTAAAAGTTTTGCTCCTAAGCTCTCCACTTTAATAACTGTTCTGCCACCCTTGGCTGCTCTGCAGAGCAGGGAGCCATGATCTCTAAGCATCTATCACAAGTAGGCCAAGCTTTACCTTCACTGTATTTGGAACTACCTCTTCTGGCATTTACTTAACAAAGGTTTCAAATGCCTTGTAGCACTGGGTTGTGTATCTGCTTGCCTCTTCCCTAAACTGTGTCCATGAGGCTTCTAAGAGAAAGAGGGGGAATGTGCTAATTTGAATATCCTTATGATGTTGTTTAGGGCTGGATTCATACTCTCTCTCTCTCTCTCTCTCTCTCTCTCTCTCTCTCTCTTTCTCTCATACACACACACACACACACACACACACAATCTTGAGCTTTTTACTAAAGCAGTTGCTGTATCTGCAAAGTGCCCTTTAAACATCTATGGGGATAATCATGTATGTTTTCCACTAATGTAGGAAATTGAGCAATTTTAGAATTCTTGGAATGAGCCCAACTTGGTAATGGTAAAGTGTTCTTTCAGAACATTTCCCAGTTCTCCGAAGTTGTTTTGTGTGATCTTTGTCAAGGCTTGTTACTGATGTCACCATAGCCTCACAAAAGGAATTTTAAAGCTAGCTTTCTTTCTTTCTTTCTTTCTTTCTTTCTTTCTTTCTTTCTTTCTTTCTTTCTTTTAGTTTCAAGTTTTAAATAGAATTGAAAATTTTGTTTCTTAGAAGTGTAATAGAATTGTTTCCATGTAAACATCGGAAATTGATGTTGTTTTGGGGAAGTGGGTCAAATTTTTTGTTTGATTTATTAAATTGGCAAATTTATACTCTTTTCTGAGGTCAGTTCTGATTACTGTGTTCCCCTAAAACATCACCTGTTCTTTTTCTATTCATATTTTAAAACTTATGTGTATGATTAATCATGATTGGCCCATAGGAATCGTTGTTCCATTATGTAGCCTAGGGTAGCCTGACCTTCTCCGAGTGCTCTGACTGCAGGTAAGCCCCACCAGCCTGCTCAGGCTTCTGGCAAGCAGCTCCCTTTGCGTTTGTATTACTTCCTCATTAGTATTTCTTCCTTTGGTTTTCTAACATTACGATTTATGGCTTTTTTTCTTCCTTTTGGATTAAATGATCTAAAGGTTTATCATTCATCCCCACTCTCCTTGGATCTGTTTTTTACTTTTAGTTAATATTACCAGCATAATTCTAACTTTTTTTTTTTTAGCACATTGATCAATTCATTTATTTTTGTTCTATTCTGTTTACTAAAAGATATGCTTTGGACAGTAAGAGCTTGCCTGAATGCTGCTACAGCTATATTTGAAGTTATAAATGTAACCAGTGACATTCTGATGCTTAGATTCAAATTCTATTCAGCTCACTTACAAGTAAGATCAAGAAGTCTCAATGTCTTGCATTGGCTCCATCTTCTCAAAGCAAAATACCTTATCTGTGCAAATGAAGGATTGCAGCAGAAAAAAAGACACAGATGCTATCATTTGTGTTGGCCTCTGATTTGGAAGAAAGAGTGGAAAAAAGGGGAGGTTGAATTAAGTGTTGGCTTGCTGTTTCTTATACTTTGTAGATCATAAATAAAAGAGAGCACAAATTAGACCTGTGTTAAATAAAGAGCTCTTTCTGAAAGCTTATTCAGTCGTGGCTAGCTTTCACAGTACCAGAGGTGCTATCCAGGCTGCTGGAGGAGAAAGTCACCAATAGACTCACCCAGCCATTAACCACGTGAGCTACAGTAACAACTACTGTGGCAAGAAGTGCCAGGGATACACAAGCAGAACAAATATTATGGGCATAAGTAACTGTTTCCTTTAATTTCTAAAAATGTATTTATTTGACCAGTGGCTGGAGCAGTCTCCCAGCCGATCTGCTCCCCTCTGGAAACTGAGTCTGGAGGCAACAGACTGCAGAGAAGCAGATAGGAGAACCTGCATACCACCCTAGGCCTTAGAAGCACAACTAGCAGTAGGGAGCCCCCAGAGGGCACCTGGTATCCAGACCTTGCCCCTGCGGAGAGCCACTCCCCTTCCGACCCTGGCCCAGATACAGGTGGCTGGAGTAGTCTCCAGGCCGATCTGCTCCCCTCTGGAAACTGAGTCCGGAGGCACCCTAGGGAGGTCATGGACTGCAGAGCTGCAGGCATCCTAGAGAGGACAAGGCCCACAGAGCTGCAGAGCAGGGGACATCATATCCTGAAGCATCCTAGAGGAGCAACTACATTCAGAGCAGCAAACACCTAGCTGGTCTACTACCGTGGAGACACCATATCCTGAGATATCCTAGAGGAGCCACCGTACCCAGAGCAGCTGGAGCTCAAGATCATAGAGTCATCCAAACCCTGAGGAGTTCTGACACAACCAAGATAACTGGAAAGGCAGACCCCAATCAGAACCAGGAAGTTCGAGTAGCACTACAGCTAACCAAATGGCAAAAGGCAAGCGTAAGAATGTAAATAACAGAAACAAAAGTTACTTGGCATCACCAGAACCCAGTTCCCTCACCATAGCAAGTCCTGAACACCACATCACGCCAGAAAAGCAGGACTCAGAATTAAAATCACTTCTCATGATGATGATGGAGAACTGTAAAAAGCATATAAACAACACTCTCAAAGAATTTGAGGAGAACGCAGGTAAACAGGTAGAAGCCCTCAAAGAAATGCAAGAAAACACAACCAAACAGGTGAAGGAATTATACAAAACTGTCCAGGACCTAAAAATTGAAGTAGAAACAATAAAGAAATCTCAAAGGGAGACTACCCTGGAGATAGAAAATCTAGGAAAAAGATCAGGAGTCATAGACTCAAGCATCACCAACAGAATACAAGAGATAGAAGAGAGAATTTCATGCATAGAAGATACCATGGAAAACATAGACACAACGGTCAAAGAAAATGTGAAATATAAAAAGCAACTAACACAAAACATCCAGGAAATCCAGGACACAATGAGAAGACCAAACCTAAGGATATTAGGTATAGATGAAGGTGAAGACTCCCAACTTAAAGGGCCAGTAAATATCTTCAACAAAAGTATAGAGGAAAACTTCCCTAACCTAAAGAAAGAGATGTCCTTAAAAATACAAGAAGCCTACAGAACCCCAAATAGACTAGACCAAAAAAGAAACACCTCCCGTCACATAATAATCAAAACATCAAATATACAAAACAAAGAAAGAATATTAAATGCAGTAAGGAAAAAAGGTCAAGTAACATATAAAGGCAGACCTATCAGAATTATACCAGACTTCTCACCAGAGACTATAAAAGCCAGAAGATCCTGGACTGATATCATACAGGCCCTAAGAGAACACAAATGCCAGCCCAGACTACTATACCCAGCAAAACTCTCAATCAATATTGATGGAGAAACCAAAATATTCCATGACAAATCCAAATTTACACAATATCTTCACACAAATCCAGCACTTCAAAGGATAATGGATGGAAAAATCCAACACAAGGAAACTACAACCTAGAAAAAGCAAGAAAGTAATCTTCCAACAACCCTAAAAGAAGGTAGCTATACAAACATAAACCCACTGCCAATAACAAAAATAACAGGAAACAACATTCATTTCTCCTTAATATCTCGTAATATCAATGGACTCAATTCTCCAATAAAAAGACATAGACTATCAGACTGGATACATAAACAGGACCCAACATTTTGCTGCATACAGGAAACACACATTTGTGACAAAGACAGACACTACCTCAGAGTAAAAGTATGGAAAATAATCTTCCAAGCAAATGGCCCCAAGAAACAAGCTGGAGTAGCGATTCTAATATCAAATAAAATTGTTTTTCAATCAAAAGTAATCAAAAAAGATAAAGAAGGACACTTCATATTCATCAAAGGAAAAATGTACCAAGAGGAACTTGCAATTCTGAACATCTATGCCCCAAATGCAAGGGCACCCACGTACATAAAAGAAACTCTACTAAAGCTTAAAGCATACATTGCGTCTCACACAATAATAGTGGGAGATTTCAACACCCCACTCTCAGCTATGGATAGATCGTAGAAACAGAAACTAAACCGAGACACAATGTAACTAACAGAAGTTATGAACCAAATGGACTTAACTGACATCTATAGAACATTTCACCCTAAAACAAAAGAATATGCCTTTTTTCTCAGCACCTCATGGTACCTTCTCCAAAATAGACCATATAATTGGTCACAAAACAGGCCTCAACAGATACAAAAAGACTGAAATAATCCCTTGTACCCTATCAGACCACCATGGACTAAGACTCGTCTTTGACATGGACAAAAACAACGGAAAGCCCACATACACTTGGAAACTGAACAATGTGGGAAGTAGTCAATGATAACTTGGTCAAGGAAGAAATGAAGAAAGAAATTAAAGACTTTTTAGATTTAAATGTAAATGAGGACACATCATATCAAAATTTGTGGGACTCCATGAAAGCAGTACTAAGAGGAAAAATCATAGCTCTAAGTGCCCACAAAAAGAAAATGGAAAGAGCATACATTAACAACTTGACAGCACACCTGAAAGCGTTAGAACAACAAAAAAAAAGCTAATATACCCAAGAAAAGTAGACGGCAGGAAATAATCAAACCCAAGGCTGAAATCAACCAAGTTGAAACAAAAAGAACTATACAAAATATCAACAAAACCAGGATCTGGTTCTTTGAGAAAATCAACAAGATAGACAAACCCTTAGCCAGACTAACCAAAGGGCACAGAGACAGTACTCAAATTAATAAAACCAGAACTGAAAAGGGAGACATAACAACAGAAACAGAGCAAATTAAAAAAAAATCGTCGGCTCCTACTATAAAGGCCTATACTAAACAAAATTGGAAAATCTGGATGAAATGGACATTTTTCTAGTTAGATAGCAGGTACCAAAGTTAAATGAGGAGGAGATAAACCATCTAAACAGTCGCATAACCCCTAAAGAAATAGAAGCAGTCATTAAAAATGTCCCTACCAAAAAAAGTCCAGGGCCATATGGTTTTAGTGCAGAATTCTATCAGACCTTCAAGGAAGACCTAATACCAATTCTCTTCAAACTATTCCACAGAATAGAAACAGAAGGAACAATACCCAATTCATTCTATGAAGCTACAATTATGCTCATACCTAAACCTCACAAAGACCCAACAAAGAAAGAGAACTACAGACCAATCTCTCTTATGAATATTGATGCAAAAAAACTCAATAAAATTCTCGCAAACCGAATCCAACAACACATCAAAGCAATCATCCATCATGATCAAGTAGACTTTATTCCAGGAATGCAGGGATGGTTCAATATTCGGAAATCCATCAATGTAATCCACTACATAAATAAACTCAAAGAAAAAAAACCACATGATCATCTCACTAGATGCTGAGAAAGCATTTGACAAAATTCAGCATCCATTCATGTTAAAACTCTTGGAAAGATTAGGAATTCAAGGTCCATACCTAAACATAGTAAAAGCAATATAGAGCAAGCCAGTAGCCAACATCAAACTAAATGGAGAGAAACTTGAAGCAATCTCACTAAGATCAGGGACTAGACAAGGCTGCCCACTTTCACCTTACCTATTCAATATAGTACTGGAAGTCCTAGCCAGAGCGATTAGACAACAAAAGAAAGTCAAAGGGATACAAATAGGAAAGCAAGAAGTCAAAATTTCACTATTTGCAGATGATATGATAGTACACTTAAATGACCCTAAAACTTCAGTAAAGTGGCTGGATATAAAATCAACTCAAAAAAACCAGTAGTCTTCCTATACTCAAAAGATAAACAGGCTGAGAAAGAAATTAGGGAAATAACACCCTTCACAATAGCCATGAATAATATAAAATATCTTGGAGTGAATCTAACCAAGCAAGTGAAAGATCTGTATGACAAGAACTTCAAGTCTCTGAAGAAAGAAATAGAAGAAGATCTCAGAAGATGGAAAGATCTCCCATGCTCCTGGATTGGCAGGATTAATTTAGTAAAAATGGCCATCTTGCCAAAAGCAATCTATAGATTCAATGCAATCCCCATCAAAATTCCAAATCAATTCTTCATAGAGATAGAAAGAGCAATTTGCAAATTTATTTGAAACAACAAAAAAACCCAGGATAGCGAGAACTATTCTCAACAACAAAAGAACTTCTGGGGGAATCACCATCCCTGACCTCAAACTATACTACAGGGCAATAGTAATAAAAACTGCATGGTTCTGGTACAGAGACAGGCAGGAAGATCAATGGAATAGAATTGAAGATCCAGAAATGAGCCCACATACCTATGGTCACTTGATCTTTGACAAAGGAGCTAAAACCATCCAGTGGAAAAAGGACAGCATTTTCAGCAAATGGTGCTGGTTCAACTGGAGGTCAACATGTAGAAGGATGCAAATCAATCCATTCATATCTCCTTGTACAAAGCTCAAGTCAAAGTGGACAAAAGATTTTCACTTAAAAGCAGATACACTGAAACTAATAGAAGAGAAGGTGGGAAAGACACTCGAATACCTAGGCACGGGGCGGGGGGGGGGGGGGGTTAGTTCCTGAACAGAACACCAATGGCTTAGGCTTTAAGATCAAGAATTGACAAATTCATAAAATTGCAAAGCTTCTGTAAGGCAAAGGATATTTTCAATAAGACAAAACAGCAACCAACAGATTGGGAAAAGATCTTAACCAATCCTACATCCAATAGAGGGCTAATATCCAAGATATACAAAGAACTCAAGAAATTAGACTTCAGACAACCATATAACCCTATTGAAAAAATGGGGTACAGAGCTAAACAAAGAATTCTCAACAGAGGAAACTCGAATGGCTGAGAAGCACCTTAAGAAATGTTCAACATCCTTAGTCATCAGGGAAATGCAAATCAAAACAACCCTGAGATACCACCTCACACCAGTCAGAATGGCTAAGATCAAAAACTCAGGTGATAGTAGATGCTGGTGAGGATGGGGAGAAAGAGGAACACTCCTCCATTGTTGGTGGGATTGCAAGCTGGTACAACCACTCTGGAAATTAGTCTGGCATTTCCTCAGAAAAATGGACATAGCATTACCTGAGGATCCAGGTATACCACTCCTGGGCATATACCCAGAAGATGCTCCAACATATAATAAGGACATATGCTCCACTATGTTCATAGCAGCCTTATTTATAATAGCCAGAAGCTGGAAAGAACCCAGATGTCCTTCAACAGAGGAATGGATACAAAAAATGTGGTACATCTACACAATGGAGTATTACTCAGCTATTAAAAATAATGAATTCGAGAAATTTTTAGGTAAATGGATGGATCTAGAAATTATCATCCTGAGAGAGTTAACCCAATCACAAAAGAACACACATGGTATTTACTCACTGTTAAGCGGATGTTAGCCCAAAAGCTTGGAATAGTGAAGATTCAACCCACAGACCACACGAAGCTCATGAAGAAGGAAGACCGAGAGGGGATGCCTCAGTTCTACTTAGAACGAGTAACAAAAATACTCAAGAGAGCAAATATGGAAACAAAATATGGGACAGAAACTGAAGGAGGGGCCAGAAACTGAAGGAGGGGCCATCAGGAGACCATTCTACCTTGGTATACATCCCATGTACAGTCACCTAAGCTAGACACTGATGTGGATGGCTGAAAGTGCATGCTGTCAAGCATATGATATAGCTGTCTAGTTAGAGGTCTGCCAAAGACTAACACACTCAGAGGACGATGCTCACAGCTAACCACTGATATGATCAAGGGTTTCCCAGTGGAGAACTTAGAAGACTGAAGGAGCAGAAAGGGTTTGTGACCACAGGAGGAAAGCAACAATACCAAACAACCAGAGGCCCCCCCAGGGTCTAAACCACCAGCCTGGGAGCACATAGGGAGGGACCCATGACTCCAGCAGTATATGTAAGGGAGGATGGCCTTGTCAGGCATAGGTGGGAGAGGAGTTTCTTGGTCCCATAAAAAACAAACACAGAGTGGGGGGAGGAATGTGAGGGTGGGGAGGGGGTAGTTTGGGGGGTAGGTGTGGGCACTGCCTCATAGAAGCATGAGGAGGGGGGATGGGGTAGGAGGTTTCTGGGTGGTGGGAGGAAGTGGAGTAAGGGGATAAAATCTGAAAGGTTAATATAATACCAAATTTAAAAAAAAAAAAAAAGATGAAAAAAAGGAGGGGAAAAAGGAGAAAAAAGGAGAAAAAAAGAAAAAAAAGAAAGAAAAAAGAAAAGTAGGAGATTTAATAACACAAAGGGAAGGATTTAGAAATTTAGGAGGCAGTTTATGTTAATGGAAACAGCATCATAGAAACTGGAAAATCACACCCTCATAGAAGCATAAGGAGGGGGGATGGGATAAGGGGTTCCTGGGTGGTGGGGGGAATGGGATAAGGGGATAAAAATTGAAATGTAAATATTAAAACCAATTTTAAAAAGGGGAAAAAAAGAAAAGTTGTTAGAACCAACATCTTTTAAAAAAATGTCAGCCCTCTAGGAAAAAAATTTTTTTTTTCTTGATACTAAAACTTGTTCTGAGAATTGTATATTGCAGAATACACAGCCTTGGTGTATCTACTCATCAAGCATACTGAGCAGACCTGCCCAAACCTCCGATGTCCTGGAATTCCATCTGGATGCAGTGAAGACACAGCGTCAGAGGCTTATCAATTTACTCTTCCCCCCACCCCTCTTCTAATATCTCAATGCCTGTAATCAGCTTGAAGAAGTTAAAGAAGAGTCAGCGCCCCTATTCCCTGGGCTTGGGGACTAAGGTGGTTAATATTGGTCTGTCTTTCTAGGGAAAAGTAGTGGTTTTGTTGGAACAGGGAGGATTAGCTAGGACTTATTGCATAGCCATAACCTATTGGTAGAAATCTGTATAATTAATATCAAGATGGAGTTATAATTTCTTAAATGGTACACAATTTACTTTAATTCCAAATTTAAGGTTTTCATTGGTATGAGCTTCTTATTGATATAAAAGTGAGATGAATATTGATACTCTCATGGGCATTGTGCCTGTATAACACATTTAGGAATACAAGGCTTAGACCCAGCCCTTCTTTAACTTTTTTAACTGATTTGGGACGGTTAGCCTATGAGTTAAGGGACTATAGCAAATTAATGGCTTTGAGTTTATTGTTAGGGTGTTTTCCATACTTTATTTAGAAATAGCTGAGAGGAGTTAACAGACAACAGTCCAGGTTACCTTACATGGATAGTTGGTTTTCAAAAGTCAGAAGTCCATAGAATTGACGTTACAAATATTTCTATATTAATGTTCATTTTGATTAGAGACCTGTCTGCTCCTGACAGCTTCTTGTCATGGATTCTAAGAAAAAAATGAGCATCCTTGGAGTTACTCCAGTTGTGCGGTGACAGCCACTAGGCAAGAATTGCCTCTTTCCATCTACAGACAAATCACTGTCCAGAAAAGGACACACTTGCAGAATAGTCGACTGATTATATCTGCCTAGACAGAGTAATCATCCCTTAATAATTCTGCATCACTAAGGTCTGTCAGATGATTCTGGGCCAGAAAGCTGAAGATTTGATGCTCCAATGTTCGGTAGTATAGGGGCTTTCCAGGTGTTCAGTAGTCACTCTAAACTGGCTAAGTTTTAGATCTATGCTTAGTGCTTCCCATAATTTCAGTTAACTCGGTCATTCTGGATTTCTGACGTGGTTGAAGACCTATAGTCTCATAGCCAATCCTGGCTATTTACTTTGAGAGAAAAGATCTGAGTGGAAGGTTTTCAGCTGACATTCATTCTAAAGCCAAGAAAAAAGCCAGGTTCAAAACTAAAGTGTTTTAGTTAGGAGAGATGACAGAGGTTCTGGTTAGTCAACAAAATGATGGACTGGGTATTAGGACTATCTTGTACCTTACTGGAATAATTATGCTCTAATTGCATTTTGAGAGAAAAAAATTTATTTTAACAGGAAGGGTGAAGCTAGGTGATGAGAGAGAAAGAGGGAGGGCATGGAGGCAGATGTTCACGTGTCTCCACCAGTCAAAGACAGTTTATATATCTAGGTTGGGTATTGGGTTACACTTCTGATTGAGCATTACCAAACTTATAAAGCCTTTGATTAACATTTTAAAAATGTATAAAAGCAAAAAGGAATAGGGGGCATGGGATAGGGGTTTTCTAGGGAGGGGAAATGGGGAAAAGGGATGGCATCTGAAATGTAAATAAAATATAAAAATAAATAAAAAAGAAATAAAAAAACCAAACAAACCAAAAAAATGTATTTATTTTATTCTCTGTGTAGGGACATTTTGCAATGTAACACAAAGGTAGGTCTGTGTACTACGTGCATGCCTAATGCCTAGGGAAGACAAGGAAGGGAATACAACCTCCTAGAACTGGAATTATGGATGAGTGTGAGCTCACATATGGATGTTGGGGATCAAACTGGGGTCCTCTGAAAGAACAAGTGCTCTTAACTGCGGAGCTACTTTTCCATCCCCTCAACTGTTTTCTGATTTGATTTAAAGCCCACTCCATGGGAGGAAACATGTCTGGTACTTTAATTATGGCCCAAAACTCATGGTTGGGGAGCTCTTAGGCCCAGGAATGAACTTATTGTTATTGTTTTGCTAAACAGACACTGTGTCAAACCGCCTCTAATTCGTATCTCTCTACACTTAGGCTACTGCTGCTCTCAGCTTATCAGAGACGTTCCTTTGTGCAGTGGATTGTGGTTAATCCAGGCACTCACAACTGATTAAGATGTAGGGAATAAGCATCTGCGAATGCTCAGACACAAATGGGACATCTGTGCCCCTGGCTAGTTCACCAGATTGGATAAGACTGTGTTCACAGGAGACTTAAGAAAGGATTCAGAAGGGACTGGCATGTATCTTTGCTGAGTCTCATGGTAGGACACAATCTTTACAGGGTAGAAGCAGTTACCATGTAATCAAGCATGTAAGAAACATGAAAGAAAAAAAAATAGAGAGGGGAAGGTAAAGGTGGCAAGATAAGGAGAGAGTGAGAGGAGAGCAGAAGATGTACTCTGTCTGGGTCACCTGAATGCAAATGTGTTCTGTTTAGCCACAGTCCTTATAGAAAAAAGTCGACAGGAAGAGTTTCCAGAGAGTTGGGAAAAAAGATTGGGAGACAGAGTATAGTTGGTAAAGATGAAGTGAATCACAGGGCTGACGATTGTCCCCAGAGTATGCTAGACTCTTGGAATAGAGAACGACATTTCCCCAACCTTCTCCAGGACAGGTAGATGTGCAGTGGCCATGGCAATGTCCTAAGATAAAGAAGCTGAGCCCTTCAGCTGCTGAGTTTTTAAAACCAAGGGCACTTACTTTTAATGGATGGTAGTGGGCTTTCTGAGATTCTGTCTACCCTCTGTAAAAAGGTTTCATATGTAATCTAATCTTTGAGAGTCTTAAAGTCTTGGAAAAGCCTATGGAAGGATGAGTGTTAGGGAGAGCATTAAAGACTTGTTTGGAAAAAGGTACACTTACAGGACAGGTTATTGAAAGAAAATCTCAGTGCCAAGGGTGGGATAACTTCCTATTAGTGGCTGACTAGGAAGGTCCATGAGGTGTTCTAAACAATAAAGGCAATATTACTATTGCTGTTGGTTACAAAGAAAAACTAGTTAGGCCCTATTATTGAGGATATTGACCTACTTTGGTTACAGAACATGGAAAAATCAAGCTGGAACTGAACTAGAGGTTCCCTCCCTGCTGGCTGGCCTTTTGAAAGCTGGAAGGCAGTATGTAGCCTGTTAGGAAAGATTTGCCATTGATGATCCTGCATACTTATGGATCATTCATGTCACATTGCCAACACTTCAGGCAAAACATGCCTATTGGCACCATAGTTACACAACTGTTGTGGTTGTGACCAACCAGTCTCCCATTGGGTTGATGCCCTCTAGGAGGGAACCCACATTTGGTACTGTTGTTTTGTTATATGGACAGGAGGTACCTGTGAAATTGTCTTGTGAGTTTTTTTATTTTATTTAACTGTAGTTAAATCCCCCCCCCCAAAACCCAAACTGCTACAGTTGCCACTCATGGTCATGCAAGGATGCTCTTTTTGCAATGGGTGGCAGCTACTATAAATATTAACTAGTTGAACTGAGAAAATAAGATACTATTGCTGCAGCATAGTGTCCCAGTGATAATCAGTAAATGGAGAAAAATAATCATACATCTATGAATGGGCCCCCAAGGCTCATAGGACAGTAGGGAAGAGGGATGGAAAAATGAAAGACCCAGGGGAAGTGTGGAGGTTGGTGGGTAGCCATTTCTTGTGTATCAGAGTATTCCCTTCTGAAGGAAAGAACAAGGCACTCCAAGCTGATGGTGGAAAAAAAATAACCCAGCAACAGAAGACTTATGAGGACCTTTCCTGAGTTAATATCCGCAGTGAACAACTGCCCACAACTGCCAGCAAGGAGACTGCCTGTGACACAGCTAACTGCTACAAATTGCACAGGAAGCTCCAGATACAGCTTTCTTGGTTTGTCACCCACGCTGGTATGGGCTTTTCAATTTTATTAGTATTTGAGACTTCCAGGCTGCTGAGAGCAGTCTTTATTTATTCTCCTATAAGTAACCCTAAGATTGGTTTACCAAGCTGGACATGGATGGATGGACTCACTTCTGTCGTCCTTTCCTGGTTTCACAAGACATCCTTTCTCAAAATCGTTGAGTACAATTGAGGAACAGCCTCTGGCACCCACACACACTCATATTAGTGAGCAAATCCATGCACACACATGTGTATACCACACACATGCAGGGAAGGGAGAACCTATCTCAATCATCTTTACAGTTAATTTCTGAGAAATGACAGTAAGATCACTTTGTAAGTTGTAGTAATAAGAGATGGTTCCAGTACTGGCAATTCAACTTTGAATATGGAGACATTTTTTTTTTCCAGTCGCATAAAACAACTTCTGAAAATACTGCCTGCATCCTTTACAACAGCCCAGTAACAAGAATATATATATTTTTTTTCTTCTGCCAGGTAACATGAGAGAAAGCAAACTCAGAAAGTGCCAAGAGCACAAGAACATGCACATAAAGGAGGGTATGCACAGATATTCTGATTAATCTACATCTGTCTCCAGCCGCCTTCAAAATGAGTCACTGCCATTTGGCAGACACAAAAAGATCTGGGAGAGAAATTTCAGCTGTCATCTTCAGAGTATCCTAATGTGATATTGCACTCCTTCTAATTTCTGTAATTTGAGCCAGATCTCTCTCTACTTGCCCTTAAACAAAGACTGGAACACAAGAAAGCAGCTTATGCCCTGGTTTCCCTGATGTAAAAGCTAAAGGTGGCAGCAGATTTGCTGTCTGCTTGCCACAGACTCTTGCTCTCCCGGTTCACTGATTTAAGCAGCTGTTCACTACAGCCAGCATCTCACTCTCCACAGTGGTTCTCAGCCTGTGGGTCATCACTCCTTTGGGGATGAACAACCCTTTTATAGGGATCACCTAAGACCATCAGGAAATACAGATATTTACATCATGATTTATAAGAGTAGAAAAATTACAGTTATAAGGTAGCAATGAAAATATTTTTTATGGCTGGGGTCACCACAGCATGAGGAACTGCATTAAAGAGTGGAAGCATTAGGAAGGCTCAGAGCCACTGTTCAATAGTAACACTAATATCTGTGCTCTAAATGAATACTGAGCCTCTAAATGAATTTTGAAGAGTTAGGTCTTGTGTGCATCTGAGAGGACAGGAATTTATCACAGGCCCAGGGAAGTCTAGGTTGTGAATCTACAGGTCTGGGTTATTTTAAACATCACATGCAGAACACATTGGCTACATGAGTAAATTTTTTATGAATTTTTATGAGACAGGAAGAAGAGTTATTAATGGTCCCTAGTCCTTAGTCATACTCCTTGAACTTGGTTTTCTTTGAACACTGCTCTCGAGTTTATCATGTTCTGAGTGCATTGTTTTCATTAATTGCAGAGCTTCTGGGAGACAAGAAACTCTTGTTTTCTGTTCTCAGTCAAGACAGGATGGTGCTCTATGTTTTTTTCATTCAATTATTAACACAATTCATACTCACCACAGGAAGTTTGATGAACAGGGAACAAGTTAAAGAATCTTTACATAAAACAAAACACTGTAAGTACCCAAGAAATGGCTTAGTGGCCAATGCTGTTTGAAACAAAGCCTGGCAGCCCGACTTTGATCCCTGTAACCCCTGTAACCCACACAATGGAAGGAGAAGAAGCAACTCCTCCAAATTGTCTTTTGACTTCCACATGATGCCATGACACAAAATAAGCAAGCACATGTGAAGAAACCAACAAAGCCAGGCCCTAATCCCAATACCAATGTGTTTGTTCCCAAAGGTCTGTTCACTGGTCATAGGTTTAAAATATCTGGACATACATTTACAAGGGATTGTCTTTGTCCTTTTGTTCTGTGCTCCAACAATGCTGAGGGTTGGGGAAGCCTAGTGATGCATGAATGCTTTAATATGGAGATATCATTGGCTTGCCACTCCCTCACCCACCCATCCTTCTCCCTTTGCTTCTTTGTCAAACAAAATTATTTTTAATCTGGTGTGTGTGTGTGTGTGTGTGTGTGTGTGTGTGTGTGTGTGCGTGCGTGTGTGTGTGTATGTGTGTGTGTGTGTGTGTGTGTGGTGATGTACGAGGAGTCAGAGATGTTATCTCTCCTGGGTTATAGTTACAGATCCCTTAGCTGCCTGATGCAGTTGCTGGGAATTCAACATGGCTCCTCTGGAAGAACAGTACTCACTGAACTGTCTCTACAGCTTAGTTGCTAATATTTTTAATTATGTGTTAAATATTTGTACATAATTGTACTGTATTGGCTTTATTGCCAATTATTTCTTACAACAAATCTTAAGAAAAATAGCAGCTAGGCTAAGGGGCAACAAAAAGAACTCTCAGTGAGCCTTCCTCTCTCCCCTCTACTAACACCAAATTTACTGACTTATATTAACTGTGATAAAGGTCAAGGGTTTTAAATAAAAAGACTTGTATACTTGATCATTTTGTTTCGGGATAGGAAAGTGACTTTCAAAGTTTCTTTTGCGATGAAGTCCATTTAATTTCAACTGTTAAAGTCAGAGGGGATGGTTAGGGGAATGGTTCAGTCAGTAAAGAGCTTGCTGTACAAGGGTGAGCATCTGGGGTTGGATCCCCAGAATCATGTAAAAAGGAGTATGTGCTTATAAACTCAGAGCTAGTGAGATGGAGACAGTAGGATCCCAGGGGCTTGTAAGTCAAGCTGAAGCACGGAGCTTTAAGTGAGAAACCCCTGCCTCAAAAACTAAGGTAGAGAAGGAATTAAGAAAGGCTCCTGACGGCTGGAATGTAGCTCATTGGTAGAGTGCAGGCCCAGCATGTGCAAGGTCCTGGGTTTGATCCCTCACACTTCAGTATTAATAATAAGAAAAGATGCATAAAATAAAATAAAATAAAATAAATATTAAACGTTGCAAAGTACCAAAAGCAACCTTTGGGTTCCACATGTATGCACATCTACACAATATACATATGAATATGTATACAAACAGGCAAAAAATTCCAGGGGGGGGGCGTTAAATGATAGCTTGCTTGATAAATACAGCCCACAGACTTCTTTCACAAGAAACATTGTAACTGTGCTGTGGGTTTCCATGTTACCTCTGGCTGCTTTCATTCTAGGTCTGCAGAGTTGACCAACTGTAACAGATACCTCATGTGGCTGACCTACCCTTCTCAAACACTCTCTATTTGATCCATTAGAGAAAACATTTGTCAAATGCTGATCTAAAGTGATCACAAAATGAAAACCATCACCTAGGTATAGACCCCATCTGCTCAGAGCAGAAGATGGCTGAAAGCTATCTGGAGCCCTGGAGTTGGAGACCAGCAAAAGCAACAAATCACAACCCTGATACAGACAAGCAAACAAGCAAGTAATGATAAATATTAAAAATGCAAAAGTACCCTCTGGCTTCCACATACATGCACATCTACACATACACAAACAAAAAAGTCAGGGAGACAAACAAAAAATACAAGCAGACAAGCAAACAAACATGAAACAGAAGTAGGAAGGCAGAAAGCATCAAGTGATATAGTTGTTCTGGTACTCCTCCTAACGTAGTACCCAAGATGTTATTCATAAAATTGTTATTTCTGTGAACATATGAGTAATTATTGGTTTATAAAATGAAATAAATATTGTTTTAATTTTTTTAATATTATATGATAAATACTGATACTTATGTTATAGTATGTCAGAGTTGGCTTATGCCAGTTTGCAAGAAAGCTAATTCATATTTCAAAATAGTCTATTGTCGGGGTTTATACCATGAAAATCAGGAAGCACCATTTTTTTCTTTAAAAAAAATGTTTTTAAAGACAGGTTTTCTCTGTATAGCCCTGGCTGTTCTGGAACTTACTCTTTAGACCAGACTGGCCTGGAAGCAGCAGATCTGCCTGTCTCTGCCTCCTGAGTGCTGGGATAAAAGGGATGTGCCATCACCACCTGGCTTTTAAAAGAAGCTTTATTTTTATTTTATGTTTATGGATGTTTTGCTTGAATGTAAGTCTGTGGACTACGTATGTGCAGTGCTGTGGAGGCCAGAAGAGGGTGTTGAATTCTCTGGAACTGTAGTTGCAGATGGTTGTGTGCCACCATGTAGATGCTGGGAATTGAACACTGGTTGACTGGAAGAACAAGCCACCTCTCCAACAGTGAAATTTTTGTTTCCAATAATTAATTTAACAGCACAGTACTGGATATAACTCACTTAAAAATTCCTTAGGTCTTCCATAATTTTTAGGAATGTAAATAGTTCCCAAGGCCACAAATCTATTGTACACATTTGACTATTGGTTACTCCATTCCTGCACTCACAGGTTCACACCCATCTCCATACCCTAACTGCCTATCCTTGCCCTGGATGCCAAGGAATGACAGAGTCACTTTCTGACATCTAATCTTTATTACTCAATCTTACCATTTCCTCTATCTTGATAGAGTGCCAACCACCTTTCTTTAGTCTCCGAGACTCTCTGCTAAAATATGCCTCTTCTCAAAGTAGATCAGAATTATCTGTGGTGATTATTAACATTAACTATCCCTAGAATAATCATATCATCCGAAATTTCTAAATCATGTCTCTGTAGCAGGTACAAGTAACCAGTTAATGTTAGAAGTTAGTGGACTGATGTTCTTATGTTTAAGAAGCTTTTAACAGCTTGTCTTTTGGAGGTTTCCTACATTCCATACCCTACGTGCTTCTTTGTTTGTTTGTTTATGTATCCTCAGCTACTCTCTTGGGCTCCAGGTTTGTACTTTAAATGCTCCTGCAACATTTCCACAGACTGTCTTGTCAATGTGCCCTAAACATAACCTACTTCTGAAACAAAACTGCTATTCAAACAGTTGTTTCTTTCCAAATTAAGGATGCCACAGTTGTTCTTATTGGTTGGAATGGACTAATAAAGTGATTTTCAAACCCTTTTAGTTCTTGATTGCTCTTTGTCTAAGAGCACTGGTCTTCCCGCCCATGGCTAACACATCTCATGTGTCTCTTCCGTCCACATCTAGCCTATTGAGTACTTCTTATTCTTTTGGTAAGAGGTATTTAGAAACTCAGAATCTCAATGATTTCATGCCCCTATGACTCCTAGTGCCACCTGCTAGCAGGTTAGCTTTTTTGGAGACTATTGTGGTTCTATTGGTCTATTGTAAGGTATAGAGCTGTTCTCAGCACAGAAAACTGACCCCAGGATAGAGAGAAGACACAGACGTTGGTCCACAAGAAGGCTCAGATATAGCATAGGCATTTTCTATAATGATGTTAAAGAGATAGAGAGGTCTCTCTTGCTAAGCAAGCAAAGCACAGACACTGAGAAATCATCTCACAGTTTTAACATGTGTCATTTGTTGGAATTAAAGTAAGTCTTGTTTGTAAAAGATAGAATGTGTTAGCAAGAGATGGATAAATAAAACAGAAAAAAACTTACATGTAGGATGATTGAGAAGAAATGAGGAAACAGATGGAGGGTGTGGGTCAGCTGATCAGTGAATGTACATTTACTCTGAAGGTCTTGTCTTTCAGAAGTTAAAATGTCTTCCAGCTTCCATACTGTGAAGAAGTCCAAGCCAGAGGGAGAGGCCATTAGTGGTTAACTCTCCTTAGCATCTGACTCAGGCTTCAGCTCACCGCTGCTTCTGGAGACCCCAATATCACAAGTCAGAGACAGGGTTAAAGCCACCAGCACTGTCTGGATGACTAGCCTACAGACTTTAAGAAAATAGTCACAGTTTAAAAACCACAGTGCTTTCAGTTTGTCAGGTGTTTTGAAAACACACACCCCTTCCAGCTTCCTCTAGATTCCTTCACCAATCCTCCTTCCTCTCAGATGCCAATCTTTTCTACCCATTATTTATAAACCAAGATATTCAGGCAGGGAAACTGGGATAGATTTGCATTGTCTAATGACTTCCTAGAACTATGATGTCTGTTTATTTAGAGTTAAAAAAAAAAAACAATGTCTTAGCCATCCAGCCTCATTTCAAGTGATAAAAGCCATATATAATCCTGTCAATATAGGACATTTCCATCAACACTGAATGTTCTGTTCTCTTTTGAGTGTTTTGTTTTGTTTGAGACAGAGCCCTTCTATATAGCCTTGTTTGTTTTGGAACTTACTATGAAGACTGGGCTAGAACACAGAAAGTTCTATTGATCATACTAAGGTATAGATTTGGGTTGATCGAGCTTAGAACTATTGGCATTTTAGGGTTATATAAGTCTTTGTAGTGAGACATTTTCCTGGGTATTATAGAATACTTAGCCGTACTCCCACTACATGACAGTGCCCCCCCCCCCTAGTGTGACAACCAAAATGTCTCCTGACATTGCCACAATCTGTAGCAATGTGAAGGAGATCAAGTAAATAAAAGACACCAGGTCTGTTATTGTATACAATGAGTCTCCGTCTTGCTGCCCCCATGGCCTACTAAATAGCCTAAAATAATTCTGGTACCCACTTTATCCCTGCAAATGTAACAAATTTACTGAAATACAGACTGATGTCTCCCATGAAGAGCAAAAAGTATAGCACTGCTCACATGAGCATCACTCAGTGGTGCTGAAGATGACTAACATAACTGGACAAGTCCCTCATGCACATGAAGACGACTAACATAACTGGACAAGTCCCTCATGTACATGAAGACGACTAACATAACTGGACAAGTCCCTCATGCACATGAAGACGACTAACATAACTGGACAAGTCCCTCATGTACATGAAGACGACTAACATAACTGGACAAGTCCCTCATGCACATGAAGACGACTAACATAACTGGACAAGTCCCTCATGCACATGAAGATGACTAACATAACTGGACAAGTCCCTCATGCACATGAAGATGACTAACATAACTGGACAAGTCCCTCATGCACATGAAGATGACTAACATAACTGGACAAGTCCCTCATGCACATGAAGATGACTAACATAACTGGACAAGTCCCTCATGCACATCCCCCCTCAGCACAAGACAAGGAGTTCCACACCCTTCTTGACCCACTGGCACTCTCTTGCACATCAAGAGCAATGCAAAAACAAACAAACCCTCGTATGGCCTTAGTTTTTAAAGTTTCAGCTATACAAAGCAGCCTCCCTGAAAGTGTGGTCGAGAGCTCAAATGAATACTACAATGACCAAAACCTTTAAAAGACAATTGTTCAAATTATTTAGGCTCTTTATTCTTAAAATATACTTTATTTTATTCTTAAAATATACTCACTGGATGTGTTTCTTGTTTGTTTGATTAGTTGATTGGGATTTTTTGTTTGTTTTTTACCTTGATGCTAAAATAAAACTTTGAGTTCAAATGAAATCTCCCATCTTCCTAGAGGGTTTTCTTGATACTCTACAGGATTTCCATCCAATGAGATCAAGGCACAAAAGTCATCTTGTTGTGAGCTCAGGAAATAGTCATGTTTGAGAACTACAGAGGTCACTGTATAGCAGAAATAGACAGGACCAGGTGTCAGGAACAACTGCATATGGGCTGGTGGTTTTCTGTTTTCTTATCAAGCTGTCCGTATTGGCAATGACTGAGAACTAATGGAGCCTACACATCACGGGCTGTAAATATATGGACATCAGATTGGTATATCTTTCCTCAGTTCAAAGCCACTAAGAGTAGTAGCAGAGGTTTGGGAACTGTGTATTCAAAAGATCTGTAATTAGTGACATGATCCAACCACCTAAACTGAGACATGGCTGAGAGGACTTGCCTGTCCAGTTACATACTATGGGGTGCTAAGATTTAAAGAGAATTAAGGCAAACCTCAAGCCCTCAATATGGGCAAAACTCAGCTCAACATGGACCACAAATGATGGGGTAATGATTACTTTTTTTTTTTTTTTTTTTTTTGGTTTAATCTCACAGATGTGTGAGGCTCAGGTGAAATGGCTTCATCTCTGCCAGGCCCAGTACTGTGATTGATAATTACACAGGAACTTGGAGCATCCTATAAACAAACAATGAAAACAAAGATATGCCTTGGCCTAGCTTTGTGCTTGCCTTAAGTGTTATAGCCTTAGCTACAGCAGCTACTCAGAAAGCAAACACCACTGGAATACTGAATAAGGTAAACGATTCTGTACATCTCACAAGATAGAACCCCAAATGGTAATAAAGCTTTCTTTCATTTTGTGGGTACCACACAGACCCTATCAGGATAATATCTATATGAGGTACTTAAAAAAAAGATCATAAATTCAAGAAACAATAGTTGTATCAAACAGAATCAATAAAAAACTAACAGCACATTTAGATTAAGATAATCTGTGGCAGCTAACCATTGAACTGATCATGGGGTTCCCAATGGAGGCGTGAGAGAGAGAGAAGACTGGAGGAGCTGAAAGGGTTTGCAGCCCCATGGGGAGACCAATAATTCCAACCAACCAGAGCTCCCAGGGTCTAAACCACCAGCCTGGGAGCACATAGGGAGGGACCCATGGCTCCAGCTGTGCATGTAGGGGAGGATGACTGTGTCAGGCATAGGTGGGTGAGGAAGTCCTTGGTCCAGTGAAGGCTGGACACCGAGTGTAGGGGAATTCGAGGGTGGGGGAGGTGGGAGTGGGGGATAGGTGGGAGCACATCCTCATAGAAGCAGGAGGAAGGGAATAGAATAGGGGGATTCCTGGGTGGGGGGAAATGGGGAAAGGGGATTACATCTGAAATGTAAATAAAATAGCCAATAAAAAACTGAAAAAAAAAAAAAGATAATCTGTGGTGACTTCTGTGTAAAGGACAGTCTGCAGAGTAGAGAACTGTGAGAGATTTTGTCCTAATTTGGCATCACTCTTGCCACTCCTAGGAGAAAAGATGAGAGCAAGGATTGATTACAGGAACCCAGAAGGAGAAAGTCTAATGGAAAAGAACCATGACCTTAGGTCGAGGGGCACCAGCAGCCCAAGGCATCCCCACAAGGAGGGAGCCAGGAGAATAATTAGCCAGAACTTACCCCCAACCCTACTTGGAGCCCCTGCTGAGACTGCCATAGGCCAGAAGAAGTCAGGTTTTAGCCCTAGTTTAGTCCTCATGGCAGCCTCCCAGGGAGAGAGCCTAGGGGTAAAGGGAAGAGAGAGCTCCTTCCCAGGAGGCCATCACTTTCCCTTTGCTGTGGATGTTTGGAAGTCTTCAAAATACCAACTCAAGAAAAAGAATCACGATTATTCTTTTATCTCTCATTCTGCATGAGAATTTAAAAATCACTGATTTAAAAACAAGATTTCATCCAGGGCAAAAATATCCCAATTAAGAAAAAAGGTAAATGTAAATAAAATATCCAATAAAAAAATTAAAAAGAAAAAAGTTAAATTCAGATAACAAACAGGAAAACTTTAATTCTGTCAGATCTGAATTAGTCAGCCACAAATACATCAAGTCTGGCTTCCTGGCTAGTTCCTATCAGGGGATCTGATCAAATGAGAAATGGTGATGACCATATATAACCAAAGCTTTTACTGTGAGAGACTACAAATCAACTCAGATTTGGGGATTTACAGTAAACTGGGAATGTGTGGAGAGGTGCCCAAACTCTTAAGGTAAAATTATTATTACCTTGCAAACCACACAAAGGACAGCCATAAAGGAAATCTATGAAAAATGTTACTGGTCAAAGTGAGAGCCGCTACATTTCTTTAAAAGTATAATGGAAAATATTGTTAAATGGCAGAAAATAATATGAAGGAATACACAAAGAAGAATACAGAAATTCTGTACTGATCTTCAGTCAGAAAAGAGACAAAAGTCACTATTGTTTAGATTTAGGTAAGTCTCTTGACTCGTTATAATTAGCTAATAAATGTCAGTAATTTAGAGTATAAAAAGAGAAAAAAGGGCATGCGTTCTCTACTTTTATGGTTTTGTCATCAGTATACACCCAATTTATTAAAGTCAACTCACAAAGATTTACAGTTACAAAACAAATTATTAAGGTTTTATTAGGTATAATAAATACCTAATAATTAATTAATAATTAATTATTAATTCTTTTTTTAAAGGTTTTTATTTATTATATATAAGTACACTGTAGCTGTCTTCAGATACTCCATAACAGGGCATCAGATCTCATTATGGATGGTTGTGAGCCACCATATGGTTGCTGGGATTTGAACTCATGACCTCCGGAAGAACAGTCAGTGCTCTTAACCTCTGAGCCATCTCACCAGCCCTAATTATTAATTCTTAAGAAATCATTAAATATACAGAAACTTCACAGTGAAATCAACTCTTGTTTGCCACACTAATTTGGAAAGAAATGCTTTCTTTCTTGAGAGAGAGGTGTATGCATGGCTACTGCTTAATTAGTCAGGTTCTCCGCATAATAATGACTGCTACAAATTTCATACTTATCTATAATGAACACACACTGGCCTATGGTTCAAGCAAATGCAGTCACATCCAGTTACAATTAAGTGGTATGTATAAACACTTTATATGTGGAGATATGATGACCACTTTACATGTGTATATCTTCAAGAGAAAACACCCACTGACCAGGATTGATATTTTTTTCTTTGTTGTGAATTAATAGACCAATCCAAAGAGATAGGTCTATCACCTTGTCTGTGGATCACTTAAAGATTTGGCAGGACTCATCTCACTAAAATATAATCTAGACTATTCTTTACGAATTCAGCAGCTTATATTTCTTAGGCCTAAATAGCCTTGTTCCCCAATTAAGTCATAAACACTCAGTTTCAGTGTCTACCATACATACACACAAACACAGGGGAAATCTCAGTGAAAAGAAGCTCCTGCCCTCCCAGGCTGGTGAACCACAATAAAAAGGTAACTAAATAAGAACTTCAGACAATGGTCTTTGTTAGAAATACAATCATAAAAGCTACCAGGCCGAAGCTAAGCATGGGAGGAAAGAACATAATATAGACAAGATGTTAGTGAAACCTCACAACAGAGCTGACAGTTTAGCCAAAGAAAAAGTGAGCCATGTTAAAATATAGGAAAGGTCACTTTGGGACAAAGATCAGCTGAGACAAAAGCCCTGAGGTGGGGATGCACTGGGGATGTTTAAGGAATGATTAATAGATACAATGATCAATCAGTAGGAGGAAAGAGATAGGAGATAAGACTGGAGAGTCAGCCAGACACCAGCCCATCAGGGCTGTGGAGGCCAGAGAATTTGCATTTTGTTCCAGAGAAGTTGCCTTAGGGTTTAAAGCTAGAGAGATGTGACCTTGCTTTAAAAGCCTCACTGTCTCTGTGTGGAGAAGAGCCTGCAGTCAGCAGAAAGTACAGCAGTCATTCAAACAAGAACAGTGGGGACAGTGGAAAACACATGAGGAGACTGGGGAGTCAGCCATTCCACAGCTAGGCCTGCTGCTGGCAGACTGAATAGGTGGTCTGTGTGGGGAAGGGGAGATAGAAAACAATAATGGGTTAGGGGTGTGGAGAGGAGAAACGGAGGAATGTAGGTATGAGGTAGGTGAATGCTTATGACATTGAAAAATTGGGTACTGAGTACATGTGAGATACCCATTAACACCCCAAAGGAGATGTACACTAATCATTTGTACATATAAGTCAGGAGTTTTAGGGAGAGGTTAGATATGCTTTTAAAAATAATCCAAATGAAAAAATGTTATTAGAAATACTTGCTCAAGAGAGATAAAGACTGAATCTTTAAGTTTTCATTGTGGACTATTATTCTCACACTAAAATGAAAAAACAAACAAAATTCCATAGGATACTGTGAATTAGTGATGCTCAAATAAGAACTGGAAATGCAGTCTTCAGGTTTTATCCCTTGATGAGCTTGCATCATAGTTCAACTATTTCTCCATCAAAAATTATATAATTTGTAATTACTTGCATCAGAAAATGAACACAATCAGAAAAATAAGAGCTAAGCAAATGAGGGCTGGAAAAGAAGTAAACTGAATACTCTATACACTCAGAACCAGACCCATGGGCTTTCTAGTTCAAGTGACAACAGTCACTCACAGATGACATCTCAAAAGGAGGGAAAATGCAGGTGGCCTTCTCCACACTGCCACATCAAAACACATACAATACAGAAGGTATCCATAGCATGTGGGCACAATTTGTTCTGGTTGTGGGTCAAGAGACTCTCAAGACATGAACAGCTCAGATGTGTGGGGTCCTCAACATGGGCTCTGACAGATGCCCTTGCTCAGTTAAACAATTTGCCACAAAAGGGAAGCAGAAGGCATTTGGATTCTGTAAGAGTCTTCTTGAGTCTCAGTATTACTTTATAAATTATACAATGAAGCAAACACTTGTTTCTTATTCTAAAGATTTTTCCCTTGGTTTAATTTCTTTACAGAGAAGTTTAAAGCTACAAAACAAACAAACAAACAAACAAACAAAAAACCTTTTTTAAGGACAATAGAACAGGAAGTGGCAAAGTCATAATCAGAGAGTGACCTTAGATCTTTTTGAAGTGCAAAGAAGAAAAATAACAGCCTACAGCTTAAAGCTAACATCTAACATCACACCTTGGAGTCAGTGAGTGATGGAGAAAATCACTAACGGCTCTCTGGTTCTTCCGTGGGAACTGCAAAAACCTACTAAAGCAGTGGTTTTCAGCCTTCCTAATGCTGGAACACTTTAATACTGTTCCTTATGGTTTGACCCCCAACTATAAAATTATTTTGTTGCTACTTCATACCTGTAATTTTCCTACTGTTATGAATTGTGATGTAATTAATTGTAATGTAATTTTCAGAGACAGAGGTCTACCAAAGGGGGTCTTGCCCCACAGGTTGAGAACCATGGGACTAGAAAGTTCCAAAATACATGATAGTTAAAAATTTAGTTTTTTCAAAAAAATTTTTCCAGTAACTTTTAGAATTTAAAAAGACTCTACATACATCCTCCTCCTAAAAACCTGCCCATAATGGAGCTTAGCCTTTTCCACTCAGCTTTGATTTACAGACACTCAATATGAGGAGGAAAAGAGATGAGAAAGAAGTAAAAGCACAGCGGTGTCCACTCACGAATGTGAGTGGGAAGTGTCGGATGCAAGCGCTCTCTACCCTCAGCCCCTCTGCTTGCTCTTTCTCCTTTACTGTGTCAGCAACTCCTGGCTAAACTCAGACTCAAGATCACCACAGGCCACAGCATGCAAACTTGGGCCAAAAGTTAAACTATAGGTGTGTCTCAGTAATCTGAATGAAACAGCACAGTTGTGAGAACTGCTCAGCTCGAACTAAGCTACATAATTCAAGATTAATGATTCTCATTCAATAAATCTGAAGAAAAAAAAAATGGGACTGTTCTACTTAGCTATCACGACCGTGTGTAAGACTGATGAAATTTATCTGAGACCATGTAATCAATTATGTCCCATGAGCTATTTCTACAGTTTTATAGGAAAAATTATCAAATAAAACCTAATTAATATTTAATCTCCGGCACATGAGTAATATATACACGAATACCATTTGCCAAATATTCTCACAAAATATCCTCAGAGATAAACACTGGAAGAAAAGTTTCCTTCACTTTCTTTACAGGGCGGCAGAACTTCAGCTAAAGCCAGAAAGGGTCTCCTTCAAAGTTCCACAGAGCAAACAAAATCACAGGTCGTCATGATCATTCTGCAATGCACACAGATAAGGCAGCCCAGAATCTCTTTAAGAAGCAACAAAACACACATCAAATTATCTCAATTATACTAAATGGTTACAAGATAATCTGCAGAAACATTTATATCTTCTTTTCACAAATAGCAGATAACCGACTATCCAGACACCATTACGAATAACAGATAGCCAACTATGCAGATGCTGGTTACACTAAGGGTGCCATGCATTTGAATTCAGAGATAAACATGCCCAAGACCAAGACACCTCTGCAAAGAATCAGACTCCCCTGTACATGCATTGGGCGTGACTCTGTCTCGGGCAATTCTCAAAGCACTAGGAAGTGTAAAAAAAAAAAAAAAAAAAAAAATCCAAGGAGTTATTTTCTAAGAACAAGAGTCATGAGAACATAATCTTATTCTTATAGTCAGACTTTCACTTCCTTACCAAGTGTCTGTGTCCTGGTCAGACTAGAAGAGCATAGTGCTTTAAAAGAGGATGATAAGGAAGGTGAGAATGATGGATATTCAGAATATTAGCAGAGAAAGAAGTATGTGCTTAATTACTGACATATAGTTGACATCCAAGTTGAAAATATTTTCCAGTCTTGGTGTTTATTGTGCTGATTTTATAAAGCACAATTACATCAAAGTGTCTGCTAAGATACAATCTAGGGAGTCTTCAAAACCAGAGAGTGTTTGGAGAGGGGGAGGAGTAAGGAAGAGACACCAGAAGTCAGAGCAGGACAACACCAGAGCCACAAATAACAACAACAAAGAGAAATAAAACATTTGTAAGTGTTTTCATTCATACGACTTCTTCCTAAATCCATTAAAACACTGGCTTAGATGGATTTACACCACAGTGAAACTCTTGACAACTTCAAAATCAACTTCATGTTTGGGTTTTCCATTCTTTCAGGTGATGAATAGTGGGAATCAGGGAAGGAATGTCACTTGAAGTCAGTCATTTATCATGAACCAAAATGGCTAAGTACCCCATAAAGCGCAATGATCCATTTCCTATTAGGACGGCACAACAGAAGGCAACCTCATCTGCATTAACAATTTTTATGACCTCCGTTGGCAGAGAGGCTAATGTTAGGAAATGGCTTGTTTTTGCTCTGCTATAAATGTTCATTATTATACCATAAAAAATTCTTTAACAGTATAAACTACTGATTGGTCCATTAAGGGATTCCTTTTTGGAGAAGCGCTGACAATCTTGGTAAAGCACTTTCACACTTCACAAGCTCTAGTCTGTTTTGGATATGAGCTAAGTGCTTCTTAATCAGAATGTCTAATGTCACAACAGACTATAATTTAAACAATTTCTGCCACTCCCAAAAAATCATTCTGCATCTCAACTTTCAAAACCTGTCCTTCATGTTTTAGGTTATAGTAGGTTTCTTAGTTGCAAAAAAAGGCATGAAATTGGGGTGTCATGATTGAAATTAGGTGAAACTGTGACAGAATTTATATTCAGTATACTGTCCATAAAATGCAACCTCACAGTTTGAACATCTCAGGGGTCACATCCAGGTGTCTTCACTACAGACATCAACAGGAGTTACTGTTACTGTCATAAAGAAATGGCTCCACATACATACTGAGAACCAAGTGGTATAGAAAAGAAATGTCAGCACAGCAAGTATCGGCATGACGGGTGCTCTCTAAGATTCTGTTCCTTCATAATTCTTAGAAACCTGTTTAAAGTGAGTAGTTGAGAGCCCCCCAAATACCAACATTTACCAGATACATACGTATCTAGTTTGGTATTGTATTTAAATGCATTATGTAGTTTAAGATGCACAATGCATTTTTACTAAGGTTTTGAGGATTCTTTAGTTCTTAACCTCATTGTTCTATTTTTTTTCTCATTAGAAACATCAGCAAACTTGGAAAACCTGAAAAGCATATGGGAGATTCTTTAAATTAATTATATTCAACTATGAGTTCCCTGAGAACGCCATTTCACAAAATAACAAGTACCTTCCAGACTATCACTAGCATTTTTACACAAATAAACATATTTTTCAGAAAAATAAAAGCCTTGGGCAGAGAAAGAAAAATAAGATAGGATTCATTTATCATATGTTTAGAAAGACAGATATAGTTCTAAATAAGAAAAAATAAACTCCAAATTATTAAAAATAAGTACATACCAAGTTGCTATTTAAACATAAGGTTAATTTTTAAGAATGCTTGTTGAATTATTTCAAAAATTTAGAAAATGAAAGCAAAAGAATAAGAGAAAGATGGGGAGTTTACATGCTGTGAGCCAGGGTCTGAGGGAGGAATTCATGAAAGAAAAAGTAGAATTTCATGACCTCAGCATGGAAGAAAAATTTATCATAATCTCCCAGAATGTCTGGTTCCTCTGAGAATCCTGTTTGTGCTGGAATGTGTCATCAAGAACCCCAGCAGCAGCCTCTCACACTTGGATCTTTAACCTCTCTCTTTGCTCAAATTCCTCCTCGACCTATCACCAACTGAGGGTCGGCATTGTTCCCTTTCTCCTTTGAAACCACCAATAGCCCTCAAGTCGGACGATCCCACCCACCAAGAACTAGGGGACCACGCAAGTGGGAGCTGGACGTTTATGACCTTATTTATGCCAACGAGGTTTTAATCATCAGAACTGCCCCCAACATAGAAAATGCCATCCCAAACTAAAACAAAACAACACAAATGTTACACAGTGTCTACAAAAAGGGCCAGAGACAAGAAATTTACAACATTCCTTCGTAGCTTTGTCTTAAAGATTTGGGGAAATGTTCTGAGTTTAGACTTTGGGGCAGGGCTGGAAATTGAAGAAGGACCTCAGACATGTTAGGCTCACGTTCTACCACTGAATCTCACTCCTTGTGCCACTACTTGGCTTTTAAGCATAATCAGGTCCCTGAGTGTGGGCCTCTCTCTTTACACGTTCTTCGTTGGTACTGTCCCGTAATGTGTCTCACACAGACAGAGCCCTTTATCCAAAACTCAACTCTATCCTCCATCACTATATGGTTCACAAACATTTTTTAACACATTTATTTCTGTGTGACGCACAATGTCACGGCATGTGTGTGGAGGTCAGAGGACAAGCTATAGACATTGGTTCTCTTTCTCCACTAGGGCAGCAGCAAGTGTTTGCATCTGCTGAGCCACTATTCAACACTTGCCTGTATTTTTGGTTTAAAACTGCTCAAGGGATCCTCACTATAAGCCCAAGCTTCCTTTTAAAAATAATTTATTTTTATTTCATGTGCATTAGTGCTTTGTCTGCAATGTATGTCTGTGTGAGGGCACGAGTTACAGTTTTGAGCTGCCATGTGGTACTGGGAATTGAACCTAGGTATTCTGGAAGGCTAGCCAGTGCTCTTAAACATTGAGCCATCTTTCCAGCCCCAAGCCCAACTTTCTAATTCATGCTTCCCAGATTTCTCCTTCAGGCCACCATACAAAACAGAGTATATCAACATGGCCTTAGGAAACATTTTGCTTTGTTTTTATAAAAACTCATGATTTTCTTGCTTCAGCTTTCAAGTGCTCAGATTTTAGATATATGCCACCACACTGGCACCGAGGAGCCTTGTGATGGCAAGGGAAACATCCTAATGGTTTGAAAGGAAAACATGACAGCCCACCTCTGTGCCCATTCTCAGAGAGCACTGATGCGGGGAGATCTGATCAGCTTGCCTGGGTCTCTCCATCTGTTTCTCATCTTTTCTGTAAAGCTTCCATGTAGGTGAGAATCACCTGAACTCTTATGAAAATGCAAATTCTAATTTCCTAAGCATGGGATGAGGTTACAGTTTAACCAAGCATCCAGGTAAGGCTGACTCTGTTAGTCTGAGGACCATATTCACTACATAAACAGTCTAGTAATGTCCGTAAACATGCATGGGCATTAGAGTCCACCTGGGCAACTAAAGACCCCAATACCAGGCCACACTGTAGTATCAGTCAAAGCGGAATCACCAGGGTGTGGGTTTAAAGCTGCTGCCTCGGGGAGGCTGATGCACAGCCTCAGTTACACTTTCCAGTCAGCGCCTCAGACAGTGCTGCTTCTCCCCTGGCCTAGATCCACCATCCCTGTAATACCTAAGGCCAAGCTCTCCTAGACACTCGCTCCATCTTCTCACTGTGCCACGTGCCTAGCGCTTTTCTCTCTAAGTTCACACGCACAGTAACCATTTTCATATTATGCTTTATCTCACCTCTCCTTCGTTGCCATTTCTCATATCCCTGCTCCCATCCTCAAGTGCCCTCCCGACCCACACGGATCACCTTCACCTCCTGTTGGACTGGCACAGGAATTCTATCCTCCTCCCTTTTCTTCCCATCTTTTAGGCTCTCTTCCTCCTCACTCCCGATCCTCTTTCTAGTTTCTTCTCTCTCTCTTCTCTCTCCTTCTCGCTTTCTCTCTCTCTCAACACATGCGTGTGCGCGCGCACACACACACCCCATAATCTGTCTCCATCACTCTTCACTCTTATTCAATACAGTGTTCAAAGGCTTAGCTAGAACAATGAGACAAGGTAAAGAGAAAAGGGTTACAAATAGGAAAAGAAGTCAAATTCTCTTTGTTTGCAGTTATGATCTCTTACTTAAAAGACACTGAAGACCTCTTTCTTCAATCTCAGCCCTGCCTCAGCAGTGGGTGTGCACTTGGGAGCTGGTAGTGCTCTGTACACAGAGTCACATTCTCAAAGTCTGACAAATATAAATGCTAAATGTCTCTTACTGGAACTCTGAGACAGACTTTTAGGGAAACTCAGCAAATGATGCAAATGAGGCTTCCTTGTGTCTGAGAACACAATTCCTCACAGAAATACAAATTTTGCAGCCAGAATAGGTCACAGGCTTTAGCATCCCTAACTCAAAAGTGTAATTAATATCAGAAACATTTGAGCACTGACATTCAGCACTAAATACAAAATAAATTCCAAAATAAAAAAACAAATTTTTTAAGCCACCTAACTCCAAAACTTCAAACATTCTGGTTCCAAGCATTTCATATAATGAATACTCAACCTGTACGTTCACGGCCTGACTGTGTTGGCCAGTCAGGTGCAAAGATCTAGTTCCCTGAGTTAAAAAACAGAGCCTCTGTCAGTTGCTATGCTGTGCTCTTAGGAAGGCATATAAACAATTGAAAGAAGTGAGAGGCAGGGTCATGACCTTTAAGTTTGTATGTCGAGGGGCTCAAATAACAAGCCATTCCATACCATGCAGAAGCAGGAGCTCCCCCGCATCATGGTCACAGGAGCTTATTCAAATTTGGGGATGAATAGACCAGGTCATCTGATGCAACTGAGTAACTCCTTAACTCCATTTTAGGATATAAAAGACTGCAAGTGCTATAAATACACACATGAAGAAGGAAGAGAATTAATGAAGTTATTTCCAAAACCGGAGTAAATGAACTGTTCTGTTAACGAAACAGACTGTCTTATGATACCTGTTGCTTAGCCAGAAAACATCTCCAACAAAAAACAAAAAAAGACTGCTCAGAAACAAATGATGGAAAGATACAGTTTAGGCACTTGTCCCCAGCTGAGCTGAGAAACTTTTAAACTGGGAGGTGTTGAGAGGAAGAGACTGGGCTCTAAAATCCAGCAAGCTTCATTAGAACTCTGACCTCAGTTTTCTTTCTGCAAAATGGGGATCCTAATAACAATTTCTGTAACAAATTTAAATGATAAATATTGCAGTTACTCTAACAATGTAAGCTGTATAATAAATGTATAATAAGTAATAATGTAATGTATTATACAGCTTAATAATGTAAGCTGTATGATACTTTTCAAAAAATCTTTATCCCAAGAGTCACTTTCTTCAGTGGTTATATTACAGTGAGTTACATGCTAACCCTACCAAGTCATGTACCTTTTCCTGAACCTTCATTATAAAGTTTTTAATGCCACAGTAGTCTTATATATCATATCTTTTGCCTGGTGTAAGCATTCTCTTTTCTCTTTGCCTTTCTATTATTATTATTGTGTGGTGACAGAGAGCAAACCCAGAGCCTTGCATGTATTAAATATGAACTTTATCACTCAAGTAAAATATACATAAACACACAAACACATATATGCACACATACATACACACATAAAACATACATAACCACATACATATATACATATAGACACATGCATGTAAATACATATACATTATACACCCACAAACACACATATAAACACATAGATACATTTATACACATTCTTTTTTCCAAATGAAAGGACAGTAACCATTCCTGACTATTGAAACCTATAAGAGGAAACATATACCGCATATACAAGTTATGGAGGTAATAAACCAGACAAGGGATAATGAGTGCTTAATCACATCAATAAAGTAGTTGAGGACAAAGGAATATAGTTCAGTAGTACAGTGATTTCCTTGCATGTGAGCCCTGCTTCCAATTCTGAGAAGGAGAGAGACAGGACTGAGAAGTTAATGGTTCTGATCATTTGTATTCTGCCAGAAGGTAATGAAGATTTTCTGTTAAGAATTAGCACTTCAGTTGTGAGTCAGTCCCATTCAGCAGTTGGGCTATACGTAACCCACAGATACACTTGCTCCTTTACCTCAGAGGCAGACTGTGGCCCTGTTACATGAAAGTGTGGTGTGTAGCTCTACAATGTCTCCAACAGACTGAAGGAGGCCAGCAGCACCAGCAGCCAAGGAAGAGATTGTTTCTCCTGTAGCTATGACCACAGAATTCTTCCTTTTCCAATCACTGCCTTCTTGCCAAGGACTTTCTCAGGCCCACTGTGCTTCTTCTCTGCCATGAACAGACTGTTAGACACTCAGTCACTTCTGTCTCTGTACTGTGATGTCATCCAACCTGGTATTGACCTCTTTCCCCTGGAGCACTGTGGAAACATTCGATGCATGTCAAAACCCACCAAACACGATATCACAGGAAAGCTCGTTGGTTCCCTCAGTGTTTCCTTTCTCTTGGTCCTCAACCTAACAAACCCAACAGTGACCAGAGCACGAGGTCTTCCTCTGTGATCAGACTGTAGGCTCTGTCCTGTAATGGCTATCATGTCACCCCACAGAACTCCCTACAGCAGAAACTAGCAAGACGTCTTCTTATCTGATTTTTTGACCCAAAACTGGTCTTAATTTTGCTTGCAAAGATGAATCTTGGAAACACTAGGCTAAGCAAAAGAAGCCAAGGTCAAAAGATGATGTATAACACAATCCTTCCATATGTCCATAGCAGGAAAATCTATATAGAAAGGAGATGTCAAGGTTGCAAGGACTAAGGTAAAATAGGAATGGGAAGTGATTGGTAGTATGAGGTATCTTTAAAAAAATTGTTTATACTTCTTCGAGAATTTTATACAATATATTTTGATTATATTCATCCCTAACTTTTCCCCATAACCACTCCAACCTTCTAACCACTCCCCACAAAAGCTTTGGGTTTTGTTTTTAGAAACCCACTGAGTCCAATTTGTATTGCCCTTACACACATGGGTGTGGGGCCATCCACTGACACATGGTTGAACACAAGCCATGCCTTTGAAGAAAACTAACTCCTCCCCCAGCAGCTGTCAACTGTCCACAGCTTCTCAACTACAAGGATGTGGGATCACGAGCGGCCCCTCCACGCTGGAATTCTGACTGGCTTAGTATTGTGCAGGCAGCCACAGCCATTGTGAGTTCAGGACTGCAGATGTCCCTTCGTGTCCAGAAGACAGTGTACTGCTCCAATCCTCCTGACCTCTGACTCTTACATGCATTCTGTTCCATCTTCTGTAACAGTCCTGGAGCCTAATGTGGTATAGACGTACAAATAACTTACAAAACTAACTTCCAATTAAGAAAACAACCAACCCAATTAAAAATAGGTCAGGCAGCTGAGAATGTGCTCAGGAGAGAAAGTACAAATGGCTAAGAAATGTATTCTTTTAATGTGCATTATTCTTAGCCACAAGATAGATACAAATTAAAACTACGATGAGATTTCATTTTACCTTAGTCAGACTGGCTAAAATAAAAAGAAACCAGACACGAGCAAGGATGTGGGAACAGGAGCAACCCAATGCACTGTTGGTAGGGGTGCAAGATGGCAGAGCCACTATGGAAATCTCTGCAGTGGCACCAAAAGAAAGAAAACAAAACCCTAGAAAGAGACCTACTATATGACCCAGCTATACCACTCCTGGGCATGTATCCAAAGGACTCTATTTTTTACTATAGAAGTATCTTACATTAAGGTGACAAAAACTGTCCTGGAATTAAACCCTGTGGTTGCTGTAAACCTTGTGAACAGTAAAAAACACAACACTGAAAGGCTCCCTATAAGAATATATAAATTATACCTCAATTTAAAAGCAAAATCTACATTTCTGACTTTGATAATGAACTCCTTAAAAGTGTTGAAACATCATCAAATAGCAAGTCTCTCACCACAGCTGATTAGACACTAGGGCACAGAGCTGCTATTGACACTGGTGGTTTCAAGCGAGGCATTGTGTGAATCCTGCACTGCTCCTTGTGTTCATTTGTCCCAACCATGTTTCTTCCTTATTCTCTGGCTTCTGCCCTTTTTACCAGCCCAGTGATTTGAACTCTTCTAGCATTAAAGCCACATATAAACACAGCTTCTCTAACTCAGTTGTTGCTGCATATCAAAACTATACTTCCCCTGATGGTACTGTGTACAGGGAAGTTAAAGGGGGGTGCTCAGAACCTCCAAATCTGAGTGAGTTTGAGGGTGCCAAGCAGGATGCAGTAAGGTTTTGTGCAACAGGGGACCATTCTCAACTGCAATTACAAATAACAGTGATACATCCCAGCACCACCAAGAAAAGGCTTTAAATAAAGCACAAAGCACAGCTTACAGAGAAGAAGAGCCAGGATTCCACTGAAGAGAAAGAAGTACAAGATGGCAGGAGTTTTAACTGATGACATGGAAAACCAATACCAGACTAAGTCTGGTTTCTAAGACTCTACTGCGTAAAGAACAGTAACGTCTCTATGATTTGAAACTATGGCTCTCAAGCAAATGGAGGCATCTCCACCCACAGGGCTTTCTAAGTCAGCTCTGAAGGACAAAGAGTTCTCATTATGACCTTATAAAATCATCTGGTATTCCTTATAATTATATTACATAGATATTTAGTATTGCATATGTAGGCAAATACTCACTTTTCAGCTCCTTGATGTCAACAAATATAGATATATACACACATGAGGTATTGGTAGTCTTAAAGTCCCCAGAAATTCCACAATTTATTTCTCTTTCCCTAGGTTTTAGTCCCTAATAAACAAATTCAATCATCTGAGGGAAGCTTCTGCAATTATATATTTCATAATGTCTGACTGGCACATGTTCAAAATTTCATCATGCTACATGACAAAGCCGCAGTCACAAAGTATTTCTGAGTACTTCAGTCCCCCACCTTCATTAAGAATGTGGAGAAATGAAGAAAGAAAACCAAGGTACAGTGATTCACACATGCCTGTAGTTCTAGGAAGGATCATACAGGAGGACTACCTCAGCCCAGGAGACTTAAGATTAAAAGTCTGCCTTAAGCAGTTAACTCTGTTGTGTTGACTGAGGGCTATGTGTCCAACTTGGAGATGCCTCTGGTTTCTGTATCATGGGTGATAAAGAGAGCAGTTAGTTAGGGAAGGTAATACTGAAAGTTACCACTGAGCCAGGTACTCATCAGACTCACTCTTGTGCACAACACAGCAGAGGCAGCTCCCAGAACAGCACAGGGAAGGTGAAGCCACTAAATTTCAGAAATGGAAGGAGTCCTCCACAGAGTCCTCTCCAGAGTTAGGGGACAGTCTTCAGAGAACAGTGACAAAAGAGACAAACCAGGACCCAATCATGATGTATGATGTTGACAGCCTACTGGTCAAAACTTATTTTTAGGTGATGAAATCAATACAATAGATATAAGAACTGTTTTGGCTGGATAGAAAATAAATATAGTCAAATTTTTAAAAGAGAAAGCTTCATGACAAAGTGGCAGCTAATGATGGTGGCTTGTACGGGTTTGCTGTTACATGTTTGGGCCATAGTAAAAGACACCATGAGATGGTCTGTTTTAAATTAACTTCTTTGGAATAAAAGAATCCAACATCTAAATTAGACAAAGGAGACGAAGCCACCTGCTCAGGAGTTAGAGTAAACAACTATGTATATAAGCTTGTATATACACTTTAAATTATACTCACTCACTTATTTTATGTATGTGGTAAGTGAGCAGATGAGCTTACGCCATGGCACATGCATAGAGAGGAAGGAAAGAATTTGTGGGCTTGTTTTTCCCAATTCTATTGAGTTTCCAGGCTGTTAGGCTTGGTGGCAAACACCCTAACTTACCAAGCCATCTCGCCAATCCTATGTTGTGTTTCAAATATTTATTTATTTATTAATGTACATTTGGTGTTCAGCCTACATGTATGTCTGTATGAGGGTGTCAATCCTCTGGAACTGGAATTACAGAGAGTTGTGAGCTCACGGGTGGGTGCGGGAATTAAACCTGGGCCCTCTGGAAGAGCAGCCAATGCTCTTAACTGCTGACCCATCTCTCTGGCCCCCATTGTATTTTTTTAAAAGAAGCATTTTTTTTTTTTTACTGGAGCATTTTTAATGTTTAAATAGAGCAATGACTTAAATATAAAAATATGATCATTCATTTTATGTGCAATGTAAACTGTTCTGCTTGAAAAACAAAGAATAAAGAAATTACCTTTGAAATTATACAATCTGGGACTGAAAAGATGGCTTAGTGGATAAGAGCATTTGCTGCACAACCATGAGAGCCTAAGGTGTGGCAGTGCTCGCCTGTAACCCCAGCACTGGTGGGCAAAGGCAGAAGGACTGCAGCTCTCCAGCCTGGCTGGAGAAAATGCTTACGCTCCAGGACCAGGGGAAACCCTGCTGAGAGAACATAAGGCAGAGTAGCAGTTCTCAACCTGTGAGTCACGACCCCTTTGGGGTCACCTATCAGACAACCTGCACATCAGATATTTACACTATGATTAATAACAGTAGCAAAATTACAATTGTGAAATAGCAATGAAATACTTTTAAGGATGAGAGTCACTACAAGGTGAGGAACTATATTAAAGGGTCATAGCATTAGGAAGGCTGAGAATGACTGATATCGTGGGAGTGAAATAGTGAGAGGAGAACCACCAATAATCTCATCTCACCAGGGCATGCACACACACAGGCACGCGCACATATACATGCATGCACACACACATACACACAGGTACAAATACATACACATATACACACACACACACTATCTATCTATCTATCTATCTATCTATCTATCTATCTATCTATCTATCTTACTATTAGTACTCCTTGAAAACCCTTACTGTCTTATTTTAGCTATATCTGGAAGGTAATTAATATGATATATTTGGGAATTAAATTAAAAAAATAGAATAGAAAGATAGGTGTATATAGTACTATATTTTATACAGAAATACTCCAAGGCCAAAGCACACTCCACTTTCTCATTTCCAGGAGCCAGATAGCAGCATGGCATTTGTTTTTAGTAACCAAAAAGGAAGGAAAGCTACAAGTCACTAGCACCTCTGCCTGTTCCAACACAGTTAGTGAGGTACTGGTTCTGAATACACCAACTATTAAAAAGTCTATTTTACACTTCACAAAAAACAAAACAACAACCCCCCCCCCCAAACACTCTCAACAAGAAAACTCCCGTGTCCTTGTAATTCTGGAAGTATTTAGTAGACACCAAGAATGGAATCTGTTGCTATGGTGATGAGCTACTACCATGGATAAACACCAATTCTGATTTCGTTGCCTAGATAACAGAGAAAACAATCCAGCTTATCACAATTACTATCCTTTTGTTATCTAACTATACATGGAATTCCTCTCATCCTACACTAACTGAATGCCAGGACACAAATAAATTGAAGTCCTTCTACCTAAGTATTTAAGCCAGGAGTATTAAGTAGATACATTATGTCCTATCCAAATAGGTACAGGATTTAAGGACAGGACTAAAGAACATACTTTACTAAAGATGCTTGATGCAGAATCTACAGGAAGTGACAGCAAGTGGTGGTTTCCTTTCAGTTTACCACCTGAATGCAGTCCAGTGGCTCAGCCTCTAACAAAAAGGTGGAGGTAAGTCTCCATCTCATCCTGAGCCTTTGGAAAGGCGACCAGAAAAGAAAAAGAAAGCCTAAAGCCTTACACATTTTAGGATGCTGGTTTCAATTCTCTACCTTCTTAAATATCATAATTTCTATATACTCTGAATTTATCTGAAAATTGAACCTGCACAAAAGTTCTTAGGTTTTATGAACCGGGTGTATTAGCTGAGCTCTCAAAACCTTCTGAATGTGTATGCCCAGAGGGCAACTATGAAAGTGTTCAGTTGACACGTATGCAGCCTTCCTGTTTGTATTTCTTGTTTAGAAGGAATGATCTCTGTGGCATTTCTTAAAGCTGAATTCGGTGCTGGTCATTAATGCCCAATGCCTATTGGTCAGAGGATGGTCTCTGATCCAAAAGCAGTACCTTGCAGCCACACATCAGAGAGCAGGGACCAGCAGGGCACACCACACTGACAGCTGTCCTCCTCAGAGAAGGACAACAACTCATTTTGATTTGTTTTCCCAGATGGTCTTCAGGCTTATCTAGGCCAAAAGCCTTTTAGACTATTTCTAGTTAGCACAACCCCAAATATCTTTCAAACGCATACTTTTCCTCACCCCCAGAAAAAAGGTAGGGACCCCAGAAATATTAAGCTGATTTTATTATCTTTAAATTGTTTTTAACTCATCTGTCTACAATCTTTTCCTCCTATCACAAGCACAGATTCTTTTCCACTAGAGCAGTGACTCCTCAGTGAGACGCTGCTAACTTTTACCATGTTTGCTACAGGACCCAGAACCACACTGGGCATGTTCTTGTCTCCTCTTCCTCCTCCTCTTCCTCCTCCTCCTCCACTTCCTCCTCCTCCTTTTCCTTTTCCTTCTCCTCCTCCTCCACTTCTTCCTCCTCCTCCTCTTCCTTTTCCTTCTCCTCCTCTTCCTCCTCCTCCTCCACTTCCTCCTCCTCCTCTTCCTCCTCCTCCTCCTCCTCCACTTCCTCCTCCTCCTCCTCCTCTTCCTTTTCCTTCTCCTCCTCTTCCTCCTCCTCCTCCACTTCCTCCTCCTCCTCTTCCTTTTCCTTCTCCTCCTCCTCTTCTTCCTCCTCCTCTTCTTCCTCCTCCTCTTCCTTCTCCTCTTCTTCCTCCTTCTTTTTTATTGATTCATTGTGAATTTCATATCATGCACTTCAATCCCACTTATCTCCTCATCCCTTCATATTTATAACTTCTCACAAAAAGAAGACAAAAAATTAGAAGAAAAAAAAAAGAAAAAAATTAAAACCAAAAAAAAAACAAAACAACAACAAAAAAAACCCTCACCATGCAAGCTGTAGTATGTCACAGTGTGTCCCACAGTATATCTTTTTGTCCACACTTCTTTACTTGCAAATGTTCATTACAATGAGTTTGGTCTGGTTCAAGCCCTCTGGCTTCTGCTACCCTATCAATACTAGATCCTTACTAGGATGGCCTCAGATGTCCTGTTGTTGCCCTGTGTCATGGAGATCCTGCAGCTTTGGTCTGCAGGACCCGATCCTTCATGTGCTCCAGTAATTTATAAATGGGGTAGATGTTGAGGTGGGATAACTCAAAGCCCTGGATCTGGGACTAGGTAGTAACTGAGTTGCTTAGTTCACCAGCTCTCCTGTGAATACACTGCCAGGGTTCACTTTACCCAGGTGAGGGGGAGGGCCAGCTCTCTGGTCTGTGGTACTTGGCAAGGAATAGGACCAGCTCTCCCTCACCCATGGCACTAGGGCCATCTCTACTGTCCTGCCCAGGTGAGATGCAGGGCCAGCTCTTTGAAGCCCTTGGATATCAACATGGACCCAGGTGGCAGCCTAGACCAGGGACATCCATGTGGCCTTTGGTGGTAACATGGCCCTCGGTGGCAGCACAGGTCTGGACATCATCATGGCTTCAGGTGGCAGTGCAGACTACTCACACCAGGCTGTTCCTCACCACCCTTGTGTTTCTAGTTCCTCCTCTCTTCACAGTGCGCACACTGTTTTGCTTCTCTTCTCTCCCATCTCTCTACCACACACTCACTCATCACAGAGGTGCCCATAGTGGGCAGGCCAAGCAGTGCCCTCTGGGGTCTTCCACCCAGACATACCATGTAGCAGTGGATGCTGTTACTCATATTAATTGTAGAAAACAGTTCTATGACACTCAGCTGCTAAAAGGACAAAGTAATGGGACTATGTTTTAATTTGAAATTCATTTTTAATGAATATGGTGACACATGACTATAATTCAAGCACTTAGGAGACTGGTGAATTTCAGGCCAGCTGGAGCTAAAAGAAAGAAAAAGGAAAAGATGAAATTCGTTTTTAGAAAGATGCAAGAAAGTTATTTCAGTGAAGAAAAAATGGCATAACTGAATATGTGCTTATGACAAGTTACTTTGAGCACAGACTCTTTTTTTTTTTTTTTTTTTTTTTTTTTTTTTTTTTTTTTTTTTTTTTTTTTTTGAGACAAGGTTTATCTATGTAGCCCTAGCTGTTACTAAGTAGACCAGGCTGTCTCAAAGGAAATACTCTCCAGTGGCAACCGTGTGTGTTGTAGTATACAATTTTAAAAAACAATATATATATGGAGTCTAAGTTTTGGTTTGAGAATGAATGAGTGCACAACTGATTTTGTTACTAATTCTACCTTTGTTGTTGTTAAAGGACTCAAACCAAGCATGGTGGTCCACCCCTTTAATCTTAGCACTTCTGAGGCAGAAGCAGGTAGGTCTCTGAGTTGGAGGCCAGCCTGGTCTATAGGTGTGAGTTCCAGGATAGTCAGGGCTACACAGTGAAACCCTTCTGGAAAACAACAAAAACAAATAATAACAAAAAAACACACAAAAAAACCCTTAATGTAAATTCATCTCTGAAAATGTCAAATCATTTGGAAAAGCATGGTTTCAACAGAACTCTAAGCAAAGAGCCACATCACCGTGTACTTTGGAGACACTGTAAGACAGCCTGATTAGAATCAGAGGATCAAGTAATGATCGCCTAGTTAACATCTTGAGCCTGTGTCACCACCCACCCTACATTTAATCTGTTACATTGGATTAGGAGGCTCCAGTGTGAGGATAGCCCTTAGAATTACTTGTCTGTTGATAAACCATTCCATTCTACCTGAAGCTAATTTTCTAAAAATAGACAAGAGAAGCTTTGAGATACATGACTGTAAGAGGCTAATGCAATATAACCATAGATTTAAGTCCAACCTGGGCAACACAGTCTCTATTTCAAAATAATCAATTATTTTAAATGTAAGATTAGTGAAAATATGCTTGAAGATCTGGGAAAGGTATTTTGTAAGCCATGTGGCACTGAAGAATAATGATAAGTTTCAGCAATCTCTCAGATGCTAGGTAAGATTTGCCAACATTCCTCTCTTAAGTCACTCTTTTAGGATTTCACATCTCACCACTCTGGATGTCATGTGACCACAGGGCAAGTTAATGCACTTCTTGGACTCTACCTCCTTAGGAGAAAAATGAAGTTAATATTGCCACACAGACCTGAAGAAAAGCTAACGTAAGAGAGTATAATCCAAATACTTGATAAGATAGCACATGGGAAACCGCAGTTCCATACTTAGCACCTGATGCAGCTCAGTAACTCTCTGCCTAGACTCACAGCCAGGTTAGGTATTTATTACTTTTTACCTTAACTTGAGCTCAAGACTTGCTTTTTAAAAACCTCATTGTGCTTTCCTTTTCTTTCCTCAATCAATCTAACCACACAGATTTTCACCTTAAGTGTCAGTTTTGTTCTACGACACTGTCTTCCTTCCCCCATCGAGTAGTTCACCCTACCAACATAGCTAAACTTTTGATCTGGCTTTATTCCAGAACATAAACATCCTCTGCTCCCTGTGATGAAGTGTTCGTTCTCATAATCAACTCCGTGCAGAAGACCAAGCCTCCGCAGGGGCTTATCAACATTGTTGCCCTACAGTGTGGTCCATAGACTAGAGATGCCATCTAATCAGAAAGGATTGGACAGCAGTCTTCTGGCTGTGAAAAAAACACGGGGCTGCATTTTATATATAAATTTTATTTCATTAATTTTTTATTATATTTTCTAAAATTATTATTACAATCCAAGTTTCAGGTAATCTGAACTCAGAGAGCAACACTAAACTGTTCAGTACCAACTTTACCTTAGGATAAAACACAGTCACCAAATTTCATATATTACATTGTTAGCTGTAATCTGGTTGTTGGATTTTTGCTAAATGACAACTTACTATGGTGTGGGATGTATCAGGGTTTATCTATTCAAAGGTTCTTCCAAACACTAATTTTCATTGACATACTCTATTCATCTAGTCCTTCATTCATTAACCTATCGCAGGGTTGGGGACCAAACCCGGGGCCTTTTGCTAGGCAAGCATCCTACTACTCAGCTCTGCCCAGAGCCTCATTCACTACTGTCATGAGGTTTAACTTCAGACAAGTATCAAAAGAAAGATATTTAAGGAATTGTGAGCTAGCAGTTTGTAAGGTCACCAACATAGGCATAGACTACTATGGCTTCCTCCTAAAAAACAGCCCTGATTGATGCTCCTACATACATAAAGACCTCTTTATGCAAAACAGAGAAGCAAACACAAACTAATAAACATGTATGTAAGTAAACTATAGGTGTTTATTCATATGTATATACATGTATAGTTTTACTTACTAGTATAAGATGCTTTGTCATACCAATTAAAGAAAATGCTAAATATACTTTTTATGAAATCATATATATTATACAATTATAAATACAGATGTTTAACAAATGAAAATAAATAGGACACATCAACTAGAACCTCTTCATAATATTCTTCTATTCCTTCTTCACTAATGCAATAAGGGAACCCCCCCCGTGGGTATGCCCAGAAGCCTGTCTCCCAGGAAAGTCTAGATTCTTTCAAGTTGACAAGTGAAATTTATCATCACACAAACATCAAACTATGTAAGGGGAGACTAGCAGTTATTCACAAATTATCCCCCCAGTCCCCTGGTACAGAGCCAGGTACCGTAAGCTGCTTTGGGAAGTTCTTGGTGAACCAGTCCCACTTACAAACAAGAAAATGGCTATCTACTTGAGTGGCTGGCCAAGTTCCTTTCATCTGGAGCCAGAACTTTAACGAATATACTTACACTCTCTATGCACAAAGACATACAGTAGGTTGTAAAGGAACCAGCAACCACACATGATGTCTAGGTAGAAAAGGTACGGCTTATTAGAGAAACAATACAGTCATACATGTAACTATAAAGGCGTCAAGCAGGTACTTCTATATGAACTCTAACTATATAAAAGTTTTAAGAAAATATTTTCACATCTAGTTGGGAGGGTCTCAGTAGTTCTTATAGAACAGAGGATATTTAAAGGAAGCAAAGAAAATGGGTAACACACCAATAGCTAGTAGTGTTTCATAAAGAGTGAAGATCGACACTAGTTACACACCCACAAACACTGATCACTCGCTGGCTTCAGTTAGCCTCCTCAAAATCTATGACTACTGTACCAAACACTATTACTTTATTTGTGACTATTATGAACTTATAAGAATCATTTTTTGTCATTGAATTGTACTATACCTTATGGCTATCATCTCAAATGTGAATGTAAGAACACAGATTTCTGCGGCTGGAGAGAGTTATGAGTGCAGAGAACCCATGCTTAGTTCCCAGCACACACATCAGACAGTTTTAACCCCAGCTTCAGGGATCTAACACCCTCTTCTGAACTCTCTGGATACCCACATTCACATGCATAAATGCCATCCCCAACACATACATATAATTAAAACAACACAAAATCTTTAAAACAGATAATAAAAAAAGAAGATTTCCTAGTGGCTGAAGGATGAGGCAAGAAGGAAGCGATAGGTAGCTTAACCAAAGCTAGGAATGTATGGAAAAACCCTCTGGAAACCCACAGATTAGCAAGCTAACTTTAAAATACATCCTTGAGACAAATGCATGGGTGGTTAGTGATGCTTCCAGAAGACATGGGCAATTACACAAAAATCAAGCATAAGTCATGGGATATCTCCTTATGAGTTATCATAAAAGAGGTCAGAGAGGTCTTCAAACAACAGAGGCTATTGTCACTTCCCTTGGTTACCTACCATAGCAACACCGTAAGACCTTCTGGCTAAAGACCCCTTATACTGTAGCTGTAGGACATACACAGAAAAAGGGAGTCTCAAGACAACCTCTTTCCTTGAGAATAATATTTTCAGGGGTCTTTCATGTCATAGGTTGTAACTGACTTTTCTCAAGGAAAGAGGTTCATTTCAAAATCATGTCCAAGGCTGTGAGGTTTGAAGAGAAATGGAAGTTATTACTAATGAGAGTAGGCTTCATTTCTGGAGATGCAACCATGTTCTAAATTAATTGTGCTGATGGTTACAGAACTCAGAAATTTTGTAAATGGAAAACTTGCTGGTGTGTGAAATAAATCTCAGTAAAGATGCCTTTAAAGACAATGGGCCTTTGAATGAGCAAGAGGGTGTGATGCAGGAGTGTGGAAAAGCCAGCAGGCACTGCTTGGATCCCGGGAGGGAAGCAGAGCTTCCTGTCTCTGACATTGGGCTTCCTGGCTACCCAGGAACTAGAGAAGGGATAGGCAATGATTACCAAGGAAGGAGAGAGATAACTTTGAAGTCTGCATGGTCTTTATAAATTGTCTTCTAAATGTTGGTGACAAGTCTCCAGTTGTCAAGCCTGTCACAGCACAGAAGCCAACAAGAAAAGCTACAAGGGCACATAGTGTGTCTTAGGAACTGGCTTGAGCCTCTAACAACAAAGTTGGCCCCTGAGTATGATCTTTGTATCTTACAGAGAATTAACACAGACTTCTAGTTGCTGTTAACTTCAGAACAAAACCCTCAGATTACCTGACTTGGTGACCTGAGTCTTTGTGTGTTCATTTAAATGGTAACATATACTTCTGGAACCTTGTGCAGAATACGCAGCCACTTAGTCAAAAAGTGCCATTAATGCTAATTTAAATTTTCTGTGTTTTAGGTTTAAGAAATGGTTCCTCAGTGTGTATCTAGTAGAGAAGAAGTGCAAATCAATGATAACACACACACATAAGTCCTGAAACAAACAAGCATTAGGATTTGAGCCACCCTCAAGTGTGTACTGTATGTATCCCAACCTAAATTGGAGGCCCTTACATTTGGAAGTTTTCAGCAGAGGAAAAACACTGAGGAGCTATAATATTTATGAAATATGTATGAAAATATTTATGAAAGACTATAATATTTATGGAATTTTCATGGAATCCATGCCTTCCTTCATTCTTCTACTGGCATACCTGGCAGTTAGTACGTTAAATAAAATACCAGGAGCCATGATGTAGAATGATTCAGAAGGTGATATTAGCTAATTATATTGGTTCAATATACATGGAATTTTTCCAAAGTATATTAAAAAGAAATTGTTTGAAAGTCAGTTTTGGCCACATGGTAACACAACTGAGCTCTCATCATCTGGGAGGTGGAGCAGGGGTCAGGAGTTTGAGATCAGCAAGACAACACAGCCAGTTCAGGACCAGCTTGCATATGAAGTGAGACTTCTGTCTCAAAACCAGCAAATGATACAGAGATATTCTGTGAAGTTGTCTAAATTCAAGAGCAATAGACTTCCAGGAATTTATCCTAATAAAGGGGGGGGGGGTAGTTAAATGAATGATCTACGCTTTTGTTGCTGTTGCTGTTGTTTTGTTTGCTTATTTGTTTGCTTTGTTTTTCAAGATAGGGTTTACTTGTGTAGCCCTAGCTATCCTGGAACTCTGTGGACCAGGCTGGCCTCAAACTCACAGAAATCGATCTGCCTTTGCCTTTCAAGTTCTGGGATTAAAGACATGTGCCACTACACCCAGATAAAACTTAGTATAATTTTACAAAGAGCCACTTTTTTTGTTTGTTTTGGGTTTTGTTGGTGATGGTTGGATTGTTTTGGGAGGAGGGTTGGTTTTTGCTGTTGTTTGTTTGTTTGGGTTTTTCAAGATAGAGTTTCTCTGTATAGCCCTTGGATTTCTTAGACCAGGCTGGTCTCAAATTCATAGATCCATCTACTTCAGCCTTCCTAGTGCTGCAATTAAGGTATATACCATCACTGCCCAGGTAAAACTACATCTCTATTAGCAGAAAGTCTGAAACTACCTAAACGGCCCAATATCAAAAAATAGGTAACTATCACATGACAAATAGGTAATTAATATGTTACATATGTATTTTAGAGAGTATCATGTAACTGCAAACAACAATTATAAAAAAATGATCAGGATACTGGTCTCTCTCTTCCTTTCTTCCTTTATTTTTGTTTATTCATTTTATTATATATATTTTTTGAGATAGGTTCTCACTATGTAGCTCTGGATGTCCAGGAGCTCACTCTGTAGAACAGACTGGCCTCAAGTTCACAGATGCCTGCCTGCCTCCAGAGTGGTGGGATTAAAGGGTATACCACCAAGCTGGGCTAGGATGCTGATTTTCTGTCCTAACGCTTACTTGTATGCATGCATAGCTGTGCACTGGTGAGCAAGCACATAGAGACTGAAAACAGGCAAGAGAGAAAACCTACCAGGAAAACATAACTCCATATGACACTTTATTAGATAAGAAAAGAAGAGTGTGGGGAGATAGGATGATCAAGCATAAATTGGTCATGATTTCTGCACTGTCTATACTTGCTGACATAAAACTTTTAGGGAGCAAAGGCCTGTGGCATTCGGTGTGACAGGGCTGGTCTTTTGGACAGTTACTGGGAAAGCTCATTTCATAATTTTATTGATGTATAACTTACAAACTATAAAATAAGCCAATTGTGGATGTACATTTCAGTGGCTTTTAAAAGTGTGCATCACTACAGTGCATCCTGGAGCATCTCTGGTACCCCACCATGCTGCCTCCTGGAGTGTGCAGCCAGCCCCCCCAGACCCCTGCATCTGTTTCTGTCTCTATACACATCATCATATTTCAGACAAAAAAAGAGAGAATTACATACTTATGTGTCACACAGTCAAATAAAAATAGGTTTGCACCAAATATTTATGCAGGTCCATTTATAGATAATATTAAAGTATAAAAACATATTTTGGGAGGTTTTAGTCAATTGGCTTCCATTGTCTATAAAAGTTACATTTTTCATTTCCGTTTTAGCATTTGTTTGTTTATATGTGCACATGCATGCCACAGCACACATGCATGCCACAGCACACATGCGTGCCACGGCACACATGAGGTGGAAGGACAACTGGTTGGAGATGGTTCTCTCCTGTGCCATGTGGATCCCAGGAGCTAAACTCAGGCCATCTTAGTGATAAGAATCTGCATTCACTGAGCCATCACTTAATTTTTTTCTATTCTCTCTTGGAAAATGAGTAGGAGTACCATGTAAACATAACACAGTATTCATACACATTTATACCGTGTAAGTATAACACAGTATTCATACACATTTATACCATGTAAACATAACACAGTATTCATACACATTTATACCATGTAAGTATAACACAGTATTCATACACATCTAGTTGTACTTCTTACCAAACCCAACTAAAAGTATAATAAATATTTCTTTAAAAGCATGGAAATCACTAGAACAAATGAGAGAGAAGAGAAAAGCAACGGAATTTACCAACTCAAAGCAGAAGAAGCAGTAACAGACTGTGCAGGTCAGAGAAAGTTGAATTCCATCTCAGCCACAGGGTAATGACAAGATTTAGCCAAGAAAATGCATACTTGCCCCAAAGTCAGAACCAGGTCAGGTTCCACACATGGGGATAAAGATTAGAAGCAGAAGGATTGATGGAGATACTCTGTTAGGAATCAGTTAAACTCCAAGGTCCCTTCCCCACAAGCAGGCACCCATGCCTGTTTCGCTCTGTGGGGAGGCATAGTGCAGTGGGAAGATTGTTCTGTAATCAAGAGGATGAGGCGAATGCTGTACACACTGCAAGCTGATCTCTTCATCGCAGCTCCCAGAAAGGGAGACCAGCCCTTCACCACCAGTGCAGGCACTGGAAGACTTTTCCCTGTAACCAGTCTAAGGAGCAAGACTCAATATGTTATAGCTGGCTATTCCTGGGGGAAATCACTCACAGGTGGCAAGCTTCACCATGGAACTGGAGCTTCTTAACAGCTTTACAGAGCACTGGTCTTAAATAAGGGCAGACAACCAAGATTAGCAAACCCCTGAGAAATATCTCCAACATAGAAAACAGAGCCCAAAATAAATAAATGAAAGGCAACCTGGACAAACAGAGACTTCCAGGAGGAAAAACAAAACACCAAAAAAACCCACCTAACATTATTTCAGTAATATATTCAGAAACAGAATGCATCTGTAAAATAGCATGAACATTGAAAAGCATATTCCTGAAATGAGCTGAAAATATGTTCACACAAAACTTGTGCATAACGTTAACCACAGCTGCCCAACTAAAAATAACCAAGATGTCATATAATTTAGTGATAAAGAGAAATGAGCTATCAAGCAACAAAAAGACATGACAGAAGTGTAATTGCATATTGTTAAATAAAAGACTCGAACCTGAAAAGCTATACACTCGTGTGTCACATAACAATGAGGATGGGCTAAGCCCTGTGAAATGCCTCATTAACTGCATTTGTTACTATGCGGACATCCAGTGGGTATGCACACACTAAGACAACTAATGAGCTTACTGAGCAATATAATCTGTGGGGATCACTGCTGTACATATGTACACTGATTAAGCATCACCATATGGTACAGAATACATATGGCATTCTAAAAGAAGCAAAATTCAGGAGACAGTAAAAAGATCTATGGTGACTCAAGATTTGGAGTTGAAAAGGGAAACGAGAAAGGTGCAGGCAACTTTCAGGCAGTAAAACAGCAGTGACAGATGACCTCATACAGTTTTGTTTTAGTTTTTCAAAAGCCCATAGCAGTACAACACAAAGAACACACTAATATAAGCTTAACTATTTGATAAGAATGTGTCAAGATCTGTCCATTAGTTGTCTTATGTGTGTTTGTGTGTGTGTGTGCCCACTGGATGTCCACCAGTAGCAAATGCAGCTAACGAGGATTTCACAGGGCATACTCATCCACTGTATCAAGTAGCTTGCACCAAGACAAGATGTTAACAATAAAGAAAAAGAGAGAAGGCCAGGAGTCACAACATGTATCTAAAAGGCCCTGTACTTTCCAGTACATTTCCCTATAAATCTAAAATGTCTCTGAAAATAGTCTACTCACTTAAACCAAACAAGAACTATGAAATGACTCTTTATGAAGCCCACTAAACCAGCCTGAACATGAGAACTAAAAATGGAAGGATCCTCTGGGAAACCAGTAAGAGATTATAAACCAAAAAGTCTAGCTTGCCGCTAGGTAATCTTACTTTTAGAAGTCTACCCAAAGAAAAAACTCACAAGTACCAAGGAAACGGTATCCCATTTAAATCACCCAGTGGATAAATAGCTAAATAAACTATGACATACTGCTATGTGGAAGTAGACTTCTCCAAAAAGTAAAATCAATTATTTAGTAACATCACACACACACACACAAAATGTCCTGGGAGTTGTTTGTTTTGTTTTTGTTTTTTTCTTTTTTTCTTTTATTTAAGTACAATGTAGCTGTCTTCAGATACACCAGAAGAGGGCATCAGATCCCATTACAGATGGTTGTGAGCCACCATGTGGTTGCTGGGAATTGAACTCAAGACCTCTGGAAGAGCAGTCGGTGCTCTTAACCGATAAGCCATCTCTCCAGCCCTTGTTTTTGTTTTTTCAAGACAGGAATTCCTTGTGTAGCCATGGCTGTCCTGGAACTCATTCTGTAGACCAGACTGGCCTCGAACTCACAGAGATCAGCCTACCTCTGCCTCCTAAGTACTGGGACTAAAGGTGTGTGCCACCACCATCTGGTTGATGGTAACAGTTTCAAGAGTGCAAAGTCATATGTGCAATTACAATTATAAAAAAATAAATAAAAATAAATTTCTGCAAAAAGCCATATGAAGTTGGTGGAATTATAGATGCCATTTTTCTCCATTTCCCCAAATTCCAATGCTCTATTTTCTTCAAATAGGGAAGGAGCTGGAGTGAAGAAGCAGGCTGCATGTGACTGTCTTAAAACAAGGTTTCCCTACAGCCCAGGGTAGCCTGGGCTCCCAGTTCTCCTATGTTAGCCTCCAAAAAGCTGGGATAATAGGCATACCCAACTATACCTGGATGAAACTTGTATTTCTGAGTTAATAAAGATGTTGGAAGATTTAAATCTTAGCTGCTTTTATAATATATTTTTCAGGAAAATTGGAGAAGCATGAAGTTAGCTAAAGATAGAATTGTTACTCTGAATGCTTTTAGCCAAAGAAGAAGCACTGTGGCTCCTGTCGTACTAGGCTAATGTTCATAATGGTTAAGGTTCCAAAGTCTGGGCTTGACTTTTTAAAGTAAAACAACATTATTGGCATTAAGACTGTGGAATTATAAAGACAAATGATTGGTTTCATTTTGCATCTGCATCTCTTCCTTATGATTTCTAGTTGCTACATTATCCCTGGGTTCTGGAAATCAACTTTTCGACTTGATACAATGTGATTGGTGTTTTCATTGCTGCTTATTTTTATACTTGCTATTATGTATCACTCCAGAATTAATACTCTGATTTAAAACTTTTTGATATCAGAACATTTTATACTTAAGAGTTCTCAGTACCATCAAGTGCTAAAACCCATAAAATATAATCTGAAGTGCACTGAGTGCTAAATGTAAAATCCTTGATGCTTAGTACTAAACTTCAGATTCTGAGGAGGATGTTGCAGCCTTGGTACCCTATACTCTAAAGCTTAAATGGCTTTAATACTAAATGACAAAACAACACCTTCTGTAGCTAAATCTGTTTCAAGGGGCCTTGTATGGCTTTTTGGTGTTTTATCAACAGACCTTACAATAGCGGGAACATTTTTGGTCTTTCATCTGTCAGGTAATTTCCCAGACTGGGTTCATTTAAGAGGCCACAGTCTACCAGACAGTTGTGAATTTTGTTGGTAACACTTGAACATAAGTAAGTTTCATCCTTTTAGCTTCCACAGAGAATTGAGAAAAGTAAAACACAAGATCTGACTTCAAACTTTTACAGGTATGGCAGGTAAATCACAGAGCACTGAGGGGTTCTCGGGGTATGCAGGCTGCAGGATGGCACAGTGTCACTTAGCATGGTACGTGGTGATAGGGAGCTGAATTTCAGCTATATCCAGTTTGAGAGATATGATATTAAGGCACAGGAGAACTCTTGGATGAAGGAGTCTGCACAAAGATCTAGGCTGGGAATAAGACTTGTGTGTAAAGAGATAATGAGATTGCCTAGAAAGGGGTGTGTAAAGGGAAAGAGAGGGGCACTAAGGACTGAATTCTACCTAAGGAGTAGGAACATGAGGCTCAGAAGATAACTCAGTCAATAAAGTGCTTGCCTGAGTCTGATTCCCAGAACCCACATAAAAGCCAGGCACAGCAACAAGCATCTGTTACCCCAGTGCTGGGCCAGTTTAGCTGAACCAGTGCACTTCATGTTCAGAGAGAGATGCCATCTCAAAACTTAAGATAGAGGGCAAATGAGGATGACACCTGACATCCACCTCTGGCTTTCATACATATGTGCACCACACATGCTTGTGCACACACACACAGGTTTCAGAACAGGGTTTCCCAGAGAGGAAACAATTAATTTAACTGTATTACCAAAGCAGTATTGTAACTGTATTATCAAAGCAGTGTTGTAAATGTTTCTAGCAACAGTTAGTAACCTAAGTGCGAAGACATAGAAGATGCAGTGACTAGCTTGCTAAGTATCGAAGATGACAGGAAAAAAATGTTAACCCTGAAGACTAGGCTTGTTCTGTGAATGAAAAGACTGCAGGAGAAGGTAGAGTACAAAGACCCATCTGGTCCACTGTCTTCGAAAGGAAATAAATGCTTTCTCTTTTTTAAAAACACACTCTTTCTCTCTGTCTCTCTCTGTCTGCCTCTCTCTCTCTGTTTCTATGTGTTTGTGTGTGTGTGCATGCACACACACACAGACACACACACACACATGTGTCATGTATGTTGGCACCACAGCATGTGTGATGGTCAGAGGGTAAGCTTGTGTATCAGTCTACCTTGTTTGAGACAGAGATCTCTTGTTTACCAATGAGTACACCAAGCCAGCTGGCCCATGAGCTTCCAGAGGTTCTCCTGTTTTTGCTTCTCATTTGCTATCCAAACACTGGGACTGCAGACATGTGCTTCCACGTCTGGCTTTATGTGGGTTCTGGGGAGGATGTTGAACCCAGGATCTGTAAGTGCCTCTGTAAGAAGCCAGATCATAAGCACCATTGAGTCTGATGTATTCAACTCTACCACTGCAGCTCAAACGCGGCCATAAACAATATTTGAATGAATAAACCAACTGTACTCTAGTAAAACCTATGGTCCAGGGTGAATGTGTCAACCTCTGTTCTATACTACTTGTTCTTTACCATGTGTTATAAAATTCTTTATATAAAGAGAATTGTAATACTTTGTCTTATTATCAAGATGTTTCGTTGCTGTTAATGTCTTTGTTTGTGGTATTGGAGAGGAATGCAAAAGCTTAAATGAGTGTATTTACATAGAGTCAAGTCTATACTTTCCCCTTGGTTTGGGCTCTATAATCATGTTCAGAATCATCTTTCCTACACCAATATTTTAAACATATTTTCTCTCTTGTTTTCATTCTCTCTTTAAACCCCCATAACCATAAAGTAAGAGGGAAGGGATTCTTATAAGATCAGGCTGCCAGGACTAAAGGAGGGAAAGAAGCACCTACACCAGGGCTTGGCACATAAGAAAAGCTGAATGAATATCAGCTAGTACCATTTTGGTACCTTTACACATTTTGAATTTAACATTGAACTTGACATCAGAGGGAGTTCTGTTGACCTATTTAGCCTGTCTCCTCCTACCACACCACTCACCTCCCATCCCATTTTCCTAAATCGACTTGATTTCTTTCTTTCCTTTTATAAAGGGGGAGCTATTGTTACAAGTATATTTTTATCTAAAAATAAAATTGTACTTATTGCATTTATAAGACAGTCATGAGTCACTTACCCATCATGACACATCTCAAGACACTGGTTTTGAGTAGTTTTATACTATGTGAACATCACAGAGTATATACTTTTGAACACTTATATGGTATAGGTCAATGAATCACTCAACATGACCTCTTGAGATAATCACAAAATGAATTGAACATTATATATGAGGCTACTCCAATATAACATATCATAGCTTTATAGTTCCTGTTTGAAAATAAGACCATGATCTAAAACACTGAGAAACATAGAAGATAATATAAATCAAATACCCAGACAAAAGGAGCCATTTGTTAACTAGTATTACATATGTGTTACGCTTTTACACATGTACAGCACATGCAGAGACATGAATAATGTGTTGTTTTGGGATGAGACAGCTACTACATTATGGGGAACAGGAATCTTTCAGGTTCATTGCCCTCAATGATACCATGGTCATGTATGTGATCTCTTGCAGAACAAAGCACTGTGTTAAGTGACTGGGTTTGCTGTAGTACGGCTGAGTGTTTGTACCAACACAAAATTCCTGTACTGAAATCTTGTATTTTTAGGAAGTGGAGCTTTCAGAATGAGATTTGGTCATGAATAGGATTAATGCTTTCATAAAACAGACTTCACCCTCCACATGTGAGGACAAAGTTATGAGATACCCTCCACGAAAAGAAGAACCTTGGTGTTACACTCTCCATCCATGGGCTTGGAAGAAATAGATTGTTTGTTATACAAATTATCCCACTTAGATATGTCCATCTTTGCATCCTAAATGAACTGAGACATTTCTGTATTTTACTGCAAATGTTTTATGATGGCTAAAAGATTGGGGTCAAAGGGCCTATTGGGCTTGCAAGATGGTTCTGCGTGTAAAGGGGCTTACTACCAAGCCCAGTGACCTGAGTTTAGTCCTCAGAACTCTCATAATAAAAGGGGATAACCAATTCCTACAAATCATCTTTGGAGCTGCATGCAGGCACGCATATGCAGATAGATGGATGGATGGATGGATGAACAGACAGACAGATAGGTAGGTAAGTGGATGATGATGAGAAAAAGAAAGATAGATATAATTTTAAAGAAAATTTAAAGGTTTATTAAATATTGTCATAAAAAGTAAGATTTTGGAATCTGGAGAGAAGGGTCAAGGGTTAAGGGCCCTGGCTAAGGATCCAAGTTCAATTCCAAGCACCCACAGGGAAGCACACAGCTGTGTAACTGCAGTTCAGGGGATCAATACCTCTTCTGACTTTCACAGGTTTCTGTTAATCTGAATTTTAAAGAACAGTACAAGATATCCATATTTTATTCATATTGTACTTAGTTCTTTTTTAAAGTAATGGGTATGCACATGTGTCCATCTGTGTGAATTTGTGCATTTAAGTACAATGATCTCAGAAGCCAGAAGAGATCCCCTGGAGCTGTAGTCATATGCAAATGTGAGCTTTGTGATTGGGGGAAGGTACTGAGATTCAAACTCAGATCCTCTGGGAAAGTAACATTCTGGCATGTTATCTTTCCAGCCCCCCATGGTCTCATTTTTAAATACCCACCTCTCTTCCTTTTTATAAACAAGACTCCCTTTTTGGGGAGGTGTCAGGTCACACAGCAGCAGATAGAGGGTTTTGGTTCATCTAAAGTGATGAAAATTCTGTTTCCCATCTTCCCATGTGGCCTAGGCTCAGCTAAGGGAAGAACCTAATGAGAGGCTGGTTACAGGCTTGGAAAATGTTTTCCTTTGCTGAAAGACAGAGGTTGGTGTAATAGACATTATTCCTCCCTTCTCTATCCTACCTTAACTGGGATCCCACATAATGAGGTCTACATTCTAACAAAATAAATATATTGCAAATATGCATCACATATTTTTTAATACTGTAACTTTTGGGGATATCACGGAGCATGCATGAAAATACATTGCACCATCTAAAAGCATTCAGTGATATTTTTGTTTGTTTGTCTGTCTGTCTGTTTTATTTAAGTATTGAAGTAACAAAAGTCTCAATGGGCCATACCATGTATAAAATCTGAAATATAAAGATCTATTAATTTAACTCTTGTCAACATCTTCTGAACATATTTATCTCTCAGCTTCCTTATTTCTTTTGTTTTTTTAAAGACATGGTCTCGTGTGTGTGTGTGTGTGTGTGTGTGTGTGTGTGTGTGTGTATTCCTAGGGACTGAACCTAGGGACACATATTCTGATGGTGAGCAGCAGCCCTTTCTCTCCCAGCTTCTTGGTGTGCTTTCTTTAAATTGGAATAATATACCCACCTGTGACATTTACTATGTAAACTTCCATAGTATTATACCTTTGTCTTATAATTACTAAAATGGAGAGAACTGTAGCACATATTTCTAAGAATAGTGATAACGACAAATGCTAAAAAAATAGTATATAAGGCATTTAGTAGAGTCTTGGCACATGTTTAATAAATATAAGCTTAAAAATACTTCCAAATGTTAGTATCTAGATTCAAGTAGGGAAACAATCCACTGTGTGAGAGATAGACTTGGTGTCTAAAAGTGCTTTGTGCTCCAGACCTTCTAGTAAACAGACTGAAGGATAAATAATTAAGGTTGCCTGACAACCTTTGGACTGCTTGGGTTTGAAGAAGGGTTAAAACAACACCTCAGCTAAGTTGTCTTAAGTAAAGGATTACTCAACAGTTAGCAGTCAAGGGCAGTGTGCTGGCTAGTCTCATGTCAACATGACACATGTTATTTGAAAGCAGGAAACCTCAACTGAGAAAAATGTCTCCATAAGTTCCTGCTGTAAGGTATTTTCTTAATTAATTATTGATAGGGGAGGCCCCAGCCCATTGTGGGTAGTGCCATTCTTGGACTGATAGTCCTGGGTTCTATGAGAAAGCAGGTTGGGCAAGCCCTGAGAAGCAAGTCAATAAGCAGCACCCTTCCATGGCCTCTGCATCGGCTCCTGCCTCTAGGTTCCTCCCTTATTTGGGTTCCTGTCCTGACTTCCTTCAGTGATGAACAACGATGTGAAAGTGTGAGCCACCAAAACAGAAGCTGCTAAATCAGAGTCATGTATCATGTGCCTATAGGATACAAACAAATCCACTAAATGTCAAACTTCATAGATACATGACATGTGTTAATAAAAACAGTAGTAATACTGAACTGGAGGGGCAGTTTCCCATAATACTGCTGTAATACTGGAGGGGCAGTGTCCTATAATACTGTTCTGGAGGGGCAGTGTCCCATAATACTGTTCTGGAGGGGCAGTGTCCCATAATAGTGTTCTGGAGGGGCAGTTTCCCATAATACTGTTCTGGAGGGGCAGTGTCCCATAATACTGTTCTGGAGGGGCAGTGTCCCATAATACTGTTCTGGAGGGGCAGTGTCCCATAATACTGTTCTGGAGGGGCAGCTTCCTAAACACTGTCATGGCACTCTTTCTTTTTTTCAGAATTAAAGAGCCAAAATTCTAAGACATTTTTTAGTTACTCACAATACAACAAAACACATGATGCATAGACACAAAATTTAATATTTGAGTCAAATAACAAAATTATCTTTATCTCTCCAGCCTTGTATTGGACATTTCATTGTCATTAGTAACAGTTCTCTCCCATTTAAACTAGATTTGATATAAGTTATCAAACAGAACCACCTGCCTTCAAGTGCTCTAGGTCTGCTGAGCACACGGGCAGGAAGGATGTGTCCACAGACAGTTCCAATGTCTTCCAAAAATCTTAGACCCACTCTTCTCACTATACACTTTATTTCTTTTAATTTTTGAAAACAGGGTCTTACTATGTAGATCAGGCTGGCCTTAAATTCACAGTGATCTGTCTGCCTCTGGGACTGAAAGCATTCGTCATTAGGGCCAGCTTACCCGCACACTTTTGTTTAAATGTTTCTCATCATCTCAACCTCAATTTCAATTTGAAATTAAATATGTCAGCTCTATCCCCAGCTTGTCTTCCCATTGCCTATCCATGGCATCCTTCTCTTGGTAACTAGGCTCGGAATATGACGCCACTAGCCCTTTATTCTACCTCCTTGATACTTAAGTTCAATTAGGAATCACCTATTGTGGTTGTTTTTATTCTTGAATTTACTTCTTTCTCTTTCACTCTGAACACTAAATACTCAGGTTCCAGTTATCCTGCTCCCAGATTTATGTAGCTTATTGTCACTGTCTAAAACAAAGCTGTCATATTGTTCTTCAGGAACTTTCAGTGAGCCCTTAGTGCTCACTAAAAGTAGGCTTGACCTCAGAATCTAAAATCTACATCAAAACATGGTCTCAAACCAACACCTTTCTCTCTATCAATCTCTTATTGTCTCCATTTTCAAAACTTTCCTCATAAACAAAATTAGTTTTTCAAAGCTTAGGTTCAGTACTTTAAACCTTCCTTGGCTTCATTTGCAGCACTTCCTGTCTTCTACAGAGCTCACTCATCAGCCTTTGTACATTATGATACTCAATAATTTTCAACACCTACGCTGAGGGCTCCTGTGAGCATACACCTTATCCTCCAAAGGTCCGTGTCCTTCTTTTTTGTCCCTGAAGTGCTTATTAGCTAGTAAGCACTTTACTATGTCACAATATTTGAGAAACTTCCAATGTTCACTCAGGATGAGTCTCCTCTCAACATCTGCACAACCCACCCTCCAGTCTGTGAAGCACTGTACTGAAACTTCTTGGCCACATCAAAAGACAGCCTGTCCCATTCATAAAGAGCACTAGGTGGCAGATGGGCTTCTATCAGTCTCCAAGATGCAGTTAAATAAAAATATAAAGTACAAAACACTATGTCCTAAGCTTCCTTTATATGTGTGATATGCGCAAGCAGAATCTGGGGTTATCTTTAGTTAAGGGGCTTTTGAGTGACTGGAAGATGAGACTAGGAAGACATCATTTTCCTTAGTGTCTATGGTGTGTTTAATAACAAAGTAAAACATGTCTTATGTTCTTTTTTGTCATATGTTTAAATCTTCAATGAAACTTGCATCCTGATCCTCTTTTTCATCTCCAGACTGACCAGCACAACTCAAAACATGCTTATTGAGCAGTTAATTAAAAAGTCAATGAACTACTGCTAAGGCTCACACAGGCACACACCTGAGGGTTATTAAAGCTCTCAGAAGTGATGGGTTGGGGGAGGGGTGGGCAGTGCTGTTCATGGTAAAGCTGAGCATATGGAAGGTCCCAGATGTGACCACCTACACCATAACCATGACCACACACACACACAAAGTAACATATTGTTTTAATGAATTAAAAATGTATCCTACTATACATTAACATGCTCTATCAGCCCTTAAGACAAAGAAACACTGTCTCAAAATTGTATGTCTTAGTTTTTTCCATATGCCTTAGATTTTATTTTGTTTCTACTGGCACATGATACTTGTTACCTAAAGCTTATACTTCACCTATCTGTGCTGCAGGATAAGCTTTAAGGTTCATGGTGCCCCTTAAATTATCTGAAGTCCTTAGGCATCTTAGATGATTCTACAGTAACAGTTTTCAGAACTAATTACAAAATAGCCTTAGGAGAAAAAAAAGACATTCCTAAGTATTATGAAAACTTTACAGAATAGCAACATTCTTCCTCCCATTATGAATAGGTATTTCCTATGCTGCAATCCAGACCTTTTACATATTTCCAGCCTACATCAGTAAAATATACACAAATATTAGATAATCTCTGGGAGCCCTTCCCAATCTAACATTTGTCTGCTCATGACATCTTTGCTTCAGAGCATACTAGGGCATCACCACATATACAGTTAGACTTTATAAAGACTCACCTAATGAAAAGTATCCTGAAGCATACCTAGCTGAAAGAAAGAGTAGATAAAACATCCTTTTTTTCTGGAGCCATACAAGCATTGTGTGTGTGTGTCTGTGTGTGTGTGTCTAGTACATGAGTGCATAGATATGAAGGTATGTAGGTATGTGCCCATGTGCATACATTCAGAAGCCAGATATACTGGGTGCCATTCTGTATCACTCTCCACACTACTGCTTTGACACAGGTCTCTCAATGAACTAGCAGCTTGCCTTTTTGGCTAGGCTGTCTAGCCAGGGAGCTCACAGGAACTCTCTCTCTCTCTCTCTCTCTCTCTCTCTCTCTCTCTCTCTCTCTCCACTGCTGGGATTACAGGCATGTGAAACTATGCTTGGCTTTTTATTTGGGTGCTGGGGATTTGAACTCTGCTTTTCATCTGTCCAGAAAAGCACTCTCACCTACTAAGCCATCTCTCCAGCCCCCAAGGTTTCCTTAATGATGAAATCAATACTGGCTCTAGGCATTTCTGACACTTGCCCACACAGAACAGCTTTGCTTGATCAGAGAAATATTCTCAAGCCTCCATTTGACCGACCTACCACTTGAACTATAATATGTTAATATCATAAAGCTTATCCCTAAACTCATCTAAATATTAAGTACAGGGGACTTCAAGCAACAGTGACAAAGGTCACCAGTAATGGTAAACACTGCCATTTATAAAAGTCCTATTAATGGCATTCAGTTCAATCCCATATGCTCTCCACAAATGTCTACTGCATCCAAAGTATTGTGCCAGTAGTTGGAAAATTCTTTCCCCCCTCCACCAAGTACAAAGAGAGACTCTGAAAGACCCAGGAGCGGAAGAGCTAGCAAGTTCCCATCTGCTCCCATCAGGTCTCTCCTTACTGGATTTCAGCCTTGCATCTGGGAATCCTTGAAACTCAGACCTTCAGTTCTAGTTTTCAGTAAGTCAAAACCAACTGGACAATATGAAAACAAATTCTAAAGTCTTGGCTGCTGATATGACTGTTTCCTAATGTACTCCCACAGCTGCAGTAAGAGACTAGGAAAAGTCACTCCCCCTTCTGGTGTGCCACAGTTTCTCAACTCATATGAGTCATGATTTCTACATTCGAGTTTTTATCTCTTAGGGTCAAGGAGCCATGCCTATTTTTCCAAACACAGTGGTAGTCTGGCCTCCTGGCAAAAAGAAAAGAAAAAAAAAGAGAGGGGGGTGGGTTATCTTACATCTCCTTTGTGGTTACTGCTGTTCCTGAAGGGCAAAGGAGAAGCTGGGGAAAATTCCTGCGAATACCTTCCCTTATCACCTTCAGAGATGGAGGCAGCCAAGCAAGTGCTGCTGCTTCTACAAACAGGTCCCTCTCAGTCTCACATCTCTGCTAGGATCTGAAGAATCCCAAAGCAGTAAAGACATTGTTCTTTTTCTTTGGAGCCATGGTTCAATGAGGAGGTGGACTTTACCCCCAACCCCAATAGAGAATAGCTGGGTGCCAAATTATCCAGCCCCAATAGCAAAAAATAAAAATAAAATAAAATAAAAAAAATCAACTACCCAATCTGAGAACTATTAGTAATTTAAATAACACACAATCCAATTTTTACTCAGCGCGTAAAGCTTCCATTAACCTTGTGATCAAATGTGGAAATTGAGATTCACCAATCAGTTTGTTTAAATTTTCTAAGTTTCTTGTGGCTAAAACAATTTTATTCTAACAAGAGATAACACTCTTATCTGTTATTCTATATGGTAGTGATAGTCAAGACTTTACTTTTTAAGAACTAAGATGTGTGTGTGTGTGTGTTTTTAAATATCAGGCACAAATCCAACACAGAAAGAAGTTGAAAGTAGAACTGTTCTCTAGGCAGCTACAGGGGACACTCAACATGTCTGCCAGGCCCTTCTCTACCCCAGTACAGAGCAAGGCTGCACCACAAAACCCATGAAGCTATGCAGAGCACAACTTTAAAAACACTGCTTTAAAGGTAATTTGAATAAACCTAATTTTGCACATGCTTCAAGATGGCTGTCTTGTTACCTTGAAAATGTTACCTGGTAAAATTTCTCCATTTCAGTGATATATTCAATTTATGTTCTGTCCCCCTTCAAATCTCCCAATCCTAATCATTCTCCTCAAAAATATTTTTTAATCAAACTTGTATATGAACATAATTTTGACAGGATGAAAATCTAGCTTTTCTAACTACCTGGCCACCAGGTTTAGTTAAAAAGAGCTTAATGATGAAGGGGAGCTGAGTGAGACCTTAAGGACCATACAGTTCAAGTAGGCAGAGAGGAGAGAAGATTCCAGGCTGGAATACAGAAACAAAGATGAGGCCTTCTGACACACTCGGCCACTTCTCTTCCAGACTCATAGCTTCTGCTCCACTTGCCAGATGTTCCTTGCCAGATGTTCCCTTTCTCATTTTAAGCCAGATCTTATCTCTCTGAATTTAGGGGTTTTGGCTAGAACCAAATTAGTGGCATGATTCAATCAGAACCAAAGCTGCAACATTTCAATATTCTCATTACCATAGGGAAAAGCGAACTGGATGAAGATGTTCGATAAATCTGTGGAAAAACCTGTGTTATCTGTCAATGGGTCAACATCTTGACAATAGCAGCCATACGATGCACATCCCTAGGGGTTTCAAATCTAAAGCCAATCCAAAGGACACCTTGACTGCAGAAAAATCAATCTTTCATTTATGTCATGGGTAATGTGGTACACCCCATTTGGACTGTAAAAATAACAGCATTCTCAAGGAGATGGCAGTCCATCCACTAGGGAACACATCTGTAAAAGCAAATATTAAAAGACCAAGCACTTGTAGTTTTGAAAACTCCATTCAGTACCACATACTTCTTGAATTTCCCACTTACAGTTAAGAATGCAAGCACGTCACATTTTTACATCATTTGGTTTTTCGTTCAAGAGGAATGATTTTTAAAGACTTTACTACAACCCTTTTTCTCTTCGGATGGTTCTTTACAGATTATCTGAATGTCACTGAATCACTTCACAGGGTGGGGATTTCACATAGTCGTCCTCCTACACTTGAGGATCTCGTCCTAAATTTTAACACATGTTTCGAAGCTAAGGGTTTTAAGACATAAAAACAAAACATACCAATGCAAAGTCCCAGTCTTGCTAGCATTTGAGGTAATTGATTCAGACATTTTATTCCTGTTATTTTCTCTTTTTACTTCCTCTCAAAAGGAGATAATCTGAATTGCTCTAATCTGAGAAACAACAATAAGTGTAGCAAATACTTGACAATGAAGATGAAAAGCCTCGAAAAATCTGTTACCTTAGCAACAGCAAGAATGTAGAAGAATAAGAATACACTGTCAGGGCATCATTTCAGACTCCACAGATTTGAGGCCTAAATACAGTCAGCTTTCATTAGCTTTTTGTTTTTCCCAGCAGGTCCTTGGACTTTGAAACAAAACCTGAATGACAGCTATGAGCAATCCCAGCCTGGCTCCTGATTAGCTATGCCAAACAAAACATCTCTCTGCAGTGTAAACTTTCCAGGCATCAGCAGCCTAGCCTCTGGAGAGACTATAATTCCTCAGTGAGACTTGAAGGAGAGCTAGAGGTTGGGGGTGAAGGGTAGCCAGGAGGGGGATGGGTGAAAAGGATGAGACCTTCCCCTCCACCTCCAACTAGTTCCCCAAATTAAAGCAGGAGTGAAATTGTTGCCATGCCGTCATGCAGCTGTGATTTCTAACTCTGACTTACTCTGTTTAACTCATTCTTTAATCCAGAATAGTTTATTCCAATTCACATTCACAACATCCATAGCATCTGTGCTTCCAAACCACTAACATGTTTAACCAGAAAGCAATTCTGGGGCCTTCTTTGGATGTGAGGGAGCAATAATCAATGAAAGATACTCCAAAGAAGAAGGAGAGACAACATGCAAACAGACAATACCTCAAGTGGACAAAAACAACTTGTGTTGTTTCTTCTCATTCACTTTTGCTAGATCTGGACCTAAAATCAACTGCAGCAAAGGACACTGAACTGCTGCAAGGGGTTCCATGTGCTACACAGTTAGATCCTCAAGGAACCAACTAGTAAGCTTCCTTCTTAAGAGCAGGTCCATGGATCTTGTAGTACCTAAAAAGTACCTTTACCCACACGAAAGAATTAGAGACGAGATTTCCAGGCAGTCAACTCTAATTGAATGCTTGTGTTGTAAGTTATAAGTAGTTTCAGGAAGAGCGGGAGCTAACTGCACTGGAGTGGTATGAGGCAATGCAACTAACAGGAGATGAGAGGTGAAAGAAATGGTTGGCTGAATCTGCTAGCCATCCTGCCACTTCAGGAGGGAGAAGTCACTTTTTTTTTCATGACCACACAATGAGAGGTAAGCTTTTGTCTTCTGCAAAGTGGCACTTAGCTAGATTCTGATCTCTGCTACATAGGAGATAGCCTACAGAAACTTCTGGCCCGCTCACTTGGAATGCCAGGCAAACAAAACTCCCTACTTCTAGTGAATAACCACCTCTTTAAGAAACAGTTATGATGACTTAACAGGAGGAAAGCTCAAGGTTCCTAAAATCTGATTTGCAGACATAAAACAATGAAGGCCACAGAGAACTAACTATATAGCTGCTGCCTGAAAGCCTCATCTAGGGTTCGTCCAGCTCTTTAAAGCACCAAATGGAAAGCTCAAGCCCAGACAGAAGATTTGATTAGAAAGGCTTGTTAAAAAAAACAAAACAAAACAAAACAAAAAAAACAAAAAAAAAAAAACAAAAAAAAAAAAAAACCACAGTCAGAGACATAGCAATTTAAAAACTAGACATGAGGAAAATTTCAATTTCTTAAAACAAACTAGAAAGCTTTATTTCAAATTATTTTGCTCAATGTGTCTCTTGAAACCATCTCTCTATGAATCTATACAAAACTCTTGGAACATTGTTGCAATTGATGAAGACAGGATGGGGACCTCAGAACAATAGAGAGTCTTCCAATATGAATTCCTGCTTGCCAACCCAAACCAAACCTGCTGATTCAGCACAAAGTCACAACAGAATTCTTATCTTTAAAAGGAACAATCCATTGTGTGCCTGGGACAAAGAGCCATGCACAGGAAATCAGCCAAATCTAGGCCAGATGGTCACTGATTCAAGTTTCATTCTTACCATCCCCCACTCGCCTTGACACTCCAGAAATAAATTCAGATAGCTTTTCGCTTCCCAGGTAATATCCCTGTGTAAGGTATAAGGGGGGCTTTCCTCTTATCTACATCTCCACCTCAATGATATCTAATGGTTGAAACAGAATTCAGTTACAAGTTTAGACAGTAGCCAGGCCACAGTTACTAAAAATGAAACACTACTAGCAAGCCACTGTCTGTTGCCTACACATGCCATGAAGTTCCACTGGTGTAATTAAATATGTCTATGCTAGTCTTTTCTCCTCCATACAAAACAGGAAGGAAAAAACAAAATCCAGAGAACAGATTCATCACAGATATGTGCTTAGAGAAGTTATCACTGGGGTATCACATTGCAAAGGTGTTACAGTTTGTAACCCAGAAATATTTAATACAATTACCAATAACAAGCTACCAATAAAAATCATTATAATAGATATTAATGCTGATTTTTAAGTTAAATTAAGAAACATAAAAATTGTGTCACAAAGTACACGTCAGACAAGCAGGCTTTGTTCCACATAGTAAAGTAGTGCAGTAGGTTGTTGTGTTCTTTGTTTTTTATTTATGTTTTGAAAAAGTAAAGGCATAAGCATGGCATGGGGCTTTTAAAGTGTGCATGTGCTGCGTGGGACAAGAAAGCGTCCTCCACGTAGATGCTCCATACTGCTGTCATTCAGAGAGGAGACTGAATTTAGAATTCACTCCCTGTAAGCCTCAGGAGTCTGAAGGAAGAGAAGGAAAAACTGTAGAAGTAGCAAGAAAAAGTTCTGTGTTTGATGGGAGAGGTGCATGTAAGAGTGGTGCTTACATTTCTGTTTGCAAGGAAAATACCTCAGCATAGGCCACCGCAACTCAGGAAAAACAGAAGAAAAACATTCACTGATTTTGCTTACAAAATGATGTATATGACTTTAATCTAAAAGAACCTGTGCCCTAAAATTCTACTGTATGCATATATTTCAAACCCCTATTGGTTACTGGAAAACTCAGTTTTGAACAGCAGTGATTAAAATAAAACATGAGGCATTGTGCCTCAAAGCTGCAAACAGGTGATGGAAACTTTGTTACCAAAGTCTGACGTAAATAAGAATTAAAGACTCATAAAAAATGTTCAACCCACTCTTGTATGCTAAAATGAGGTTTAGAATAAATAAATTCTTTTCTTTGAAAGAAACACTTGACTCCATAGGGGGTGGCTAGGGAAATATTTACATTTTGGGGGCTTAGGTAAATTTTATCAGTCAACAAATAGTAATCCCTTCAGTAAACTTTATAATCCATTTTTATAATTACTTTGAAAATGTCGATGCAGGAGTACATTTTATTGGCACACTGCAGTGTTACTCTTCCGAAATTAACATATAGAAAGGTTAGGGTAGATCAAAGAGGTTTGAAGGCTATTTGTTTGTTTTAACACAAGATAATCATGTGCTAGTAGGACAATGACTGAAGAAAAAAATATGCTATCAACAGCAGCCCTAAGAAACAGCCTGTTTTATTGTAGGAAAGTAGAAAGGGCTCTGAAGACACCAAGGTCCCTTCCATGAGAGGACGCCCATGGCAGTTGACAATGCGGGTGGAGACTATAGGATAAAAGCCCAATGCCTAGAGCTCGGAATCTCCACCATTCGAGGCACTGGCAGGAAGTGACAAGTAAAAACTCTCTTGAAATCTTGATTCCTAACTGTTTTTGTATAATTTTATAATGACAGGGTGAGGCCAAGTTTTATTTAGGATAAAATAGGTCCTAGATCCATTGCGCTCAGACACGTGTGAGTCACACGTCACAGCAATGTGCTGTCTGCAACAGTTGTTTTTGGTGTCTCAGATTTAATTTTTTTAAGATGTATTTCTACCATCTAAATTTATGCTTAAAACTGTACTGTTTTTCTTTATAGTAACACCACAAAATAATATTCAGAATCATTCTATAATTGCTTAGCTATTGTTATTTTAAGGCATACCAATTAATTTTTGTTTCATTTATTTCTTGGAAACACTGTTAATAAGAGAAAATTGATAACCAATTAAGAATCTTTAAAAATAGGCTAGTTAAGTATTGGCTGTTCAATGTTGTTAGTTTTTGTTTTTCTTTCTTTCTTTAGTATAAAACAGGGATTTCGGTATTCATGAAAAAAATGACTACTCATGTTAAAATTCTCTTTACTTTTGAGCCCATCTTTAGAGTCCCTCCAATAAATTTACATTTAAATGAAACACACAAAGGCCACTGGCTGCCCAAACTACCTCTTACACACCCGTGCTGTCAGAGGTCTAAGTCTTCAGTCCTTGGAGGAAATAAAATTTGTGGCCACACAACTATTTCTAAACAGCTTCATACGTCACTTCTTTGAGATTTCTACGGCAATGCTTTACAAATTAAGACAGAATTAAATCTAAGTAACTAAGACACAAGAAGCTTCTTTCTACTCACAAAACCCAACTCAGACTCCCTGTATGAAAACCAAGTTTTAGTAAATAAAACTATATAAAAACAATAAATGACTATATGATATAATAAACCAAATCTTACAGCCTAACTTCTAATCTTTTTCTTTAATGTGTTTTAAAATAACAGATAATTAAACAGATAAAATAAAGATTTAAAACACTCATGTAAGTACTGTGTTCTCATCGTATTAATTAAGCCTTTTTTTCTTTCCACTTTGTTCTCTAACTTGAACTTTCTGCCTTACAGTAATCTACAAATCTGGTACAAAATTTAATTTCATTAGGCTAATAGAAAACTTACAAATAGATAATATCTGTGGTAAATGTTTACTCAATCTCATCTTATCTTTAGATAACTATATACCAAGAGCTAAGTTAGCACACAGTTTTCATTGATGAAAAGCACCAAGAGTCCCAATGCCTGAATTAATTATAAGAAAATACTTGAGGAACATCTAATATGAGTGAAGAGGGTCAGTACTAAGGGCTAAGGGATTAGGGCTGAGAGGTGGGCTGACGGACAGAAAATTAGGATGTGTGAAGAAAAAAAAACCATGGAAACTCACTACTTTGTAAGCTAATATTACTAAGCTGATGATTGGTTCTTCTGAGGCAGAGCTTCTCTGGGGAGCCCTGGGCATCCCAGAACCCACTCTGAATTGGCCTCAAACTCAGAGATCTGCCTGCCTCTGCCTTTAAAAAATAATTTTTAAGATGCTTTAAGAACTCTGCTTATGAATATATTTTCTTCATAATCTACATGTATCAGTAGAATAGTTTTATATATACATATATTACATATATAGTAATACATGAAGTTACCTTATATAGTTGTAAGTGTGCTTTAAACACAGCCTGATGGTTAAAATTTTTTCTAATTGATAATTCCATGTGCATTTAACTTGTTACAAAAATGTCATCTCAACAGGAGTACATTTATTAAAAATTGGCTTCGGCTGTATAATACAAAAGAAGGACAAGAACTAATATTGATATTCCATTTCTCCTCCATCTTCAGGGCTGAGGAAATAATTCAGTGTGAAAGGGAACTGAGTTGAGACTCCAGCATTCGCAGAACAGCCAGATGCAGCGATTTGTAGCCCTAACCCTAGCACTGGAGAGGTAGAAGCAAGTGTATCTCTAAGTTTACTAACCAGCCAGTCTAAAGGACTGGTGAGTCCGAGATAGATAGATAGATAGATAGATAGATAGATAGATAGATAGATAGATAGACAGACATAATATAGATAGATAGATAGATAGATAGACAGACAGACAGACATAATATAGATAGATAGATAGATAGATAGATAGATAGATAGATAGATAAGATAAGATAATAAAGCCGATGAGCCAGTGAGGTGGACCCTTGAAATCTGAATTTGAATCCCAGACCCCCATGTGGTAGAAAGAAAGAGCCCACTCCTGAAAGTTGTATTCTGACCTCCACTCCTGCATAATTGCCTGTACACATTCACACATACACACACACACACACACACACACACACACACACTCACTCACTCACACACACCATGCATATATACCCATGTCCCTATACATACACAACTCCTACCACTCTCCAAAGGATACATTTCAGTTTTAGTGCCCGAGAAGCATCAGCAACCTGACAGAGCTTGACGGAACACTGTCTCCGCATCTTCAGCATCACCCTGTTCGCTTCAGATTCCAATGCCTCAGAAACAAGTTTAAAGCTTAAATAAATGTTTTTTATAAATGTTTTTTTTAAATTAGAGAAGAATGTATATTTAAACTCCATTAGGTTTTAGCTTTAATTAGATTCTCTTATCATTTTGGTGTAGGAAAACAGAACAAATATCCTTACTGTTGTGTAATTTTTATTGCATTTTAGTGATGGCTTGAGAAATATGCTTCATATGAAATTAAATCTGAATCTACAGAACCACAAGCCCCAGGACCATCCGTAACTGGCTGTCATTTTCCCCAGGGAAGGAACTGTTCTGCATGTGTCTGTCTCTCTCTTACAGTTCTCACCCCAGCCACAGGTACCTAAGGAGGTCTTACTAACTTCTTTCTAGCATTCACTTGCTGGAAAGTGCAGACATCTATCATCACCACCGGATACCAACCTCTTGCTCACTCTGAAAACTATGAGGAAAAAATGGTTTTTTTGGTTTTTTGGTTTTTTTTTTTAGGAAGTGACAAATCTGCCTGAGAAAATGATTACTTCTTATCCAAATGAAAACTGAGAGACAGTTTGATATTATAATTTTTGTTGCCTTTAGAAAATATCACTACATACCAAACACAACCTTTAATCTAAAATGGAATTATACTGTCTATAATACATGAACTTTGGCTTCCTGCCACATACAGACTTGGGATAATTTCCAGGAAAGAATATCTGAAACAATCCCACAATGCTTTGGTTTGGGGAAGCTTTGCCAATTTAAAACCTAGTCAGTAATATGAATTATAGTACTTATTCAGTATAAAAATGATTACATTTTACAGAACACTTATCTCTACTATCTCTTTCACAGTTCTAGCCCACTATGTGGAATTATAACTAGAAATACATGACTTCCTTCTTTTGTTGTTTTTGTTTTTGAGACAGGGTTTCTCTGTGTAGCCCTTGCTGTCCTGGAACTCACTCTGTAGATAAGGCTGCTCAGAGCCACCTGCCTCTGCCACCTGAGTGCTGGGATTAAAGGCATGCACCAAGCCTATATTACGTAAAGCATATAAGTAAATTACTAAATTTATATGTTTGAGAATGAATTAAATATGCAAAAGAATTACAGACATAATTTTGTAAACTTCATAAGAGAGAAATAAAATTAATCTTCAACTTCAGCCCCAGAATTGATTTGGAGTTATTTTCCTTGTTGCTAATCTTTATTCAAAAGATGTTACCAACCTAACTTTCAAAGGCCATGAGCCTTAGCCTGGTATTCCAGTGAAGGTATAAAGGTGGTACTGCCCCGTCAGTCCTCCCTGCCGTCCCTACAGGGTTCTGTGGACAATAGCTTTGATCTGAATGAAGTTTGGTTCAGGTCAGGAGGCTATATAGTCATGGACTAAAGCTAGCTCGTCTCAACAGATGGTGTTTATTTGCTTATTAATAAATAGTTATTCTATGTGTTTGTTTCAAGAGCTGCAAATACAGAAATAAAGAAAAGGAACAAACCCTCTGCAGTTTTGGAGCCTTGGTTCAAGCTTGGTGAGTGAACCCAAGGTATGATCCCTACTGACTGATCCTTCAGGACCACAACACAGCCATGCGCAGCCTGTTTCCCTTGAGGTATGGAAGAGTGAATATGCCACTTCAGCACACACCTACCCCCAACTGATCTTCCTGAACACTAAAAAATATTTTAAGACACAATTAATGTCTATTGGGTCTTATACACCAAAATGTCAAGAGGATGACTTAAGGAAAGAAAGATGGCTCCGAAATCCAGCAGCTTCTGTCTCTGCATGCAGACTTAACACTTACTACCTAGTGGGCTTGTGAAACAGTGTATCTTCTTGAGCTTCCCTTTTTCTTTTCTTTCTTTCTTTCTTTTTTGTAACTTTAAAAATAAAAATTTCACAGGTTAGAAACAATGTATGTACAATGTGTGAGACAAGATCCATTGGCCTTCATTAAAGCATCAAACAGCTTTAATAAGCTGTTGCAAATTATTAAATTCTATGAGAAGATTAAGCAGAGAAGAGTACAGGGTCACAATATCTTTTGTGGCTAATTTTCAAGGACAGCGTTTTGTGCATATACAAATATTCTATTCTGCTCTCCCTCCCCCTGCCCTCATCCTATGCTCTGAATAATAGATATGCAACAATACTATGCATTATGATATTCCTAAACCAATCCTACCCCAAGGCATCATTTAGATAAGGTCATAGATAGTCCTGGCTCAGGGGTATCTATGGCAGTATCAACCCTTTAGTATATCTGAAATAATATCACTGAACCCCACACTTCAGATTTAACCACTTTGGTGGATTATCTAGATGGTCCACTTAATATCTCCCAGTCTCAAACAATTCCAATAAAATGTTTCACTAATAACATTGTTAAAAATACATCACATTTAGCATTTGATCCCTGGGAGGGGATAGCCTAATTGCTGAGCCCCAGATCCCTATGAGAAACACCATCTCAAAGGAGGTGGACAGTGTTTCTAAGGATGGCACCTGGAGTTATCCTCTGGCTTATACATACACATCTGTACATACACACCAAACAGCCACATCTGTTTAAAATCGTTTTATGAAAGAGAGACATGAATCAATATACAAGCCAGAATGTTCAGGTAAGATACACAGGCAGAGGAGACAACTGATTGGCTTCTTCAGGATTGAGGTTTCCTACTAGATTATTGTGGTGTCAGGCTATGAAAAGCCTTGAAAGGAACTACGGGAATTCAGCTTCATGTTAAAGACTGCTGACTGCCTAACCAGCCACTTTCTCACCTTTCTGACTATTAACAACCCCCAAACTCATGTATGTTTATCTCAGAGCAGACCTTTCCTCCAGATTTAGGGAAATCTCAAAGGTTCTACATGCAACCATTTTCCTTGTCAAGGGGCTTGTGATAAATTTCTGGCCAAGGAGATTTGGGCATCTCTTTTTTTTTATTTGATTTTTATTTATTTATTATTTATTGATTTAATTTGATTTGATTAAACTTTCATTAAAACAAACATCTAAGTAGACACTGTAGCACAAGCCTATAATTCCAGTACTTGGTAGGCTGGTTTATACAGCAAGTTTCAGGCCAACCAAGGCTACATAGTAAAATCATGTCTAAATAAATAAATAAAAGCATTTTTCTTTTTCTGCATCTAGTGAGAACTGGGTGACTATTTAAATCTTGAGTATGCTGCAAAATACTGGAATAATAAAATATTGCTGGACAAGGACAAATTCCAAAAAGCTGATAGCAGAGTGCCTTAGAGACCCTGGCAACTGGGCGCAGGGTCCACTCCTTTCTTTAACTCACACTCTAGAGGCTCAGTCAGGAGGTTTGTGAGTTAAGAGAGTAGCCTGTGCCATACAGAAGACTATCTCTCAAGAAAAACAAAACCAGATCATGAACAGAGAACATCTCACACAGAGCGATCTTTTGTGTCTGGTGTTGACTGATTACAGCCCTTTGGGTATGATAGTGATAGAGCAAATTTATTGTTATTAAATACACTTGCTTTTTCTTTTGCTACACACAGCTGATAGTAGACAAGTGCTCTAAGGTTTAAGGCGTTTTCCTTTGGGAAAGGCTGTGAAGCTGCTGGTGGAGACTGATTTTTAAAAAGATATTCAGATCTTTAAAATGGCATGGGTGAAAAACTGATCATCAGAAGGAAAGCTGGAGAAGCTAAAACCACCCACATCAGCAGAGACCATGGAAACGGTAGAGATTCATCTACTGTACTCGTGTTACAATTATACATTTTGATGACTCTTTCACACAAAATAGTAATGACACATTTTTTTAAGACTGTCAAGACTATAAATAATGTTTTTTCTGACTTTTACATTGTTGTCATGTTATTATTCTACTTAAGATTCTATTTAAGGAGTTGGACAGCTGACTCAGTGATTTAAAGCACTTGTTATTCTTGCAGACCTGTGTTAGAGTCCCAGCACCCACATGGTGGCTCACAACCACCAGAACTCAAGTACCAGGAGATCTTATGCCTTCTTCTACCTTCTCAGGAACTAGGCAGATACATGATATACATACATACACTGGGGCAAAAACATCCATACACATAAACAAATAAACAACTTTCAATTAAAAAAATTCTATTTAAAATCTAAACATACTAAAATATAATTTCTCCCAATGTTGAGTATTCAGTATTTTTTTCAAAAATGGAAAAAATATTGTAGTGTGGTTGTTCTACATTGTTTGACATTAGCTGTAATTTCAGCCCTGCCTGAGAAGACTCTGAAAGCCAAGCAGAGCAAGCCAGGTGACCTTGGAAAAATCACAAAACAAAACATGGTATTGTTGTCTCACCTCTGGCTGCAACGTCTAAGGGGTAAATAAGATCAAAATACATTGTATGAAATTCTCAAAGAACCAATAAACATGTAAAGGCTATAATCCCCGGAGAGGGTAACTCAGCAGTAGAGGCTATAATTCCCGGAGAGCGTAACTCAGCAGTAGAATATTTTCCCAAGATGCATGAGGCTCGAACTGCAAAAATCAGCAGATAACAAGGCAACCTAAAAAACGTCCATTTTCTAAGCTTTGTTCTCACCTTTTAGTTTTTGGCTCAAGTCAAAAAGGAATAAAAGTCATTTTCTCTCAAGTTCTCTTAAGAAACAGAAAACCTTGGGAGAGGTTCGGGGATTGGGTTTTACGGCTTTAATGTAAATTTTAATATAAATTTTAGAACAAAATATCTACATAAGATTTTCAGTGAGGAAAAAATCTGATTTTTGACATTTTAATGTATATTAACATTCTATATTAATATCATCCAGTGGTATAGCTTATTATGATTTGTCACTGAACTTCCAAACAGAGCTAGGCATTTTCATATTTACTGACTATTTTGAATTGTGATTCTGTAAACAGTTAGCCATATTATTTGCAATATATTTTAGAGTATTACACACATTTTAAGGGCTAGAGAGATGGCTCAGAGGTTAAGAGCATATACTGCTCTGGCTGAACACCTGGATTCAGTTCCCAACATTCACACGAGGCAGCTCACAACTGCCTGTGACACCAGCTCCAGGGCCCAATGCCTCTCTTGAAGGAAGGAAGGGAGGGGGAGGGGAGGGAGGATGGTATGGGAAGGAATGGGAAGAGGAAGAGTGAGAAAGAGTGAGAGAGAGCAAGCAAGAGAGAGTGAGAAAGAGAGACAGAGAGACAGAGACGAAGAAAGAAAGAGAGAGAGTACAAACCTGACTTTATGTTAGTGAGCTAACCTGGTGGTTAGCAGCTCCTGCTGCCTTCTGATGCAAGCCTGACCTCAGAGTTCTATGCCTGGAACCCACATCAAGGAAGAAGAAGATGGAGAGAGACAACTCCACACAGCTGCTTCCTGATTTCCACATGCTCACCACAGCTCACACGCACCCATATACACACAGAGAGACATACATAACAGTAAAATATTTTTTTAAAAAAGAAACGACTGCTAGCTTTAAAAACTATGATATGATCCTATTGCTATAAAAGTACTTGTTTTGGTAAATATGTACATGTATATAAAGATTCACAGAGATATAAAAAGAGTAGCTACTAACCCACTGTGGTGTTGATTCCAAGATTTACTGATATTTAAGTCCAGATTTAAAGATGGCAAAAAGAAAAAAAAATGGAAAAATAAAGCAATATAACAGATTTAAGCTCTTCCTTAAAAGGTGTGGGGGGGTGTGCAGTCAGGACTGTTGACATGGAAAGTGGGGTGGGGTGGGAGTGCAGACAGGATGGTTGACGTGGCTCAGGGCTTGCCAGGGAAAGCCTGATGACCTGAACTCAATCCCTGAAACTCAGGTCATGGTACAAAGGACCCTGTCAAAGTATCACATGCCGTGGCACACATGCACACCTCCATCCACACACACTTACATAAATAAATCAAGTCAAAATTTTAAATTAAAAAGAAAAGGAAAAGACTTGGAGGAGATGAAACAAAACTGTCAGGAGATACTTCCTGACTTGGATACAATTGATAGTGATCGTTTTCCATCCACTGAATACCATGAAGCTGTATGAAACAGCCACTTTCATCTGATTTAATGACACAGTAATTAAAAGAAGGGATACTCCCGTCATATCCTCTCTTCACACCGGAACCTGCGGCCACGGCAACTTCCCATCATCTATGCTATAAAACTGAATCTCTAGGGTGATATGTTGAGGGAGACCTAACTTTTGTGACTAGAAAAGCATTAGGTAAGTCTGACAAGGTACATTCATAGGCCGCACCACAGAAATGTTACCACAGTTAGTAAGTCAGGACTAAATTTCACAAGCAAATGTGACAAGTGTTGAACCTGAAACACAGTGACCTTGGGAATGTTTGATTTTCTTCCAAAGAATTCACAGCTGCAGCACAACAGAGAAGACAAGGAATTGATGTAAGACTCCTCATCTGTAAACTCCCAAGGGCTCAGTCCCTCACTGACTCAGGTCTACACTCAGTGTTGCTTCTGAAGGATGCAACCTCAGGCTCACTTCTTTTTCGTCTCTTTCTTCTTTCCTTTTGTAAACTTTCTCTTGATTCTTTGTGAGTTGCACATCACACATCCAATCCCCCTCTCATCTCCAACCCCTCCATATCTGCCCTCCAACAACGCAACCTCCCTGTGCTCCAAAAAAAAAAAAAAAAAAAAAAAAAAAAAACCTAATAAATGAACAAAAAATTCTGACTGTGGAAGCTGTGGTGTGTCAGTGTGTCACACAGTGCACCCTTTTGCCCAAACAGCTGCAATGTTCATTGCAATGGTCCGCTTCAAGGCCTCTGGCTTCTGCATGGAGACTCCTCTTGGATCTCCTGCTGTCACCCTGTGTCAGGGAGGTCCTGCAGCTTCAGGCTCTGCGTTCCTCTCTAGCACGCCACAGTCTAACATCCATAAGGCTCACATCTCAATCATGCTCTGTTGTTTAACATTTGGCTTAATTTTACAGTAGCATCCCACAGTTAGAACGGGGCCTTAGACAGAGCTCAGGAGTTAAAACTCCATCATGTAACAAAGATGCAGCTTGAGGGGTGCACAGATGGAGGTAGAGTTTATAAATTCACAGATTCTTAGTTCCTGCTAGAGAATCTTATTCAACAATAGAGGGGAGGCTGGGCTGTGGCTTTCTAACAGAAACCCACGGGAAAAGGCTGTGTATTTTTTCAGGAGGATGGGTTCCTTAATTTCTTGTACCTAAGCTATCTACCTAAATGAGCAAAAATGATTCTATGATAGATATTTTCATTTAATGGATTCAGTACAATTTTCACAACTATTTATTGCTTGCTGATTTTTTCTTTTTAACCTGGTATTTACATTCTTTCTAAACTGTATACTTTTTAAAACTTTATTCATTCATTCATTCATTCATTCATTCACTCTGTGTGTGCATGCATGATATATGTGTAGAGGTCAGGGGACAACTTGCCAGAGTTGGTTCACTCCTTCCTCAGGTCATCAGGCTTGGTGGCAAGTGTCTTTACCCACTGGACCATCTCTCTAGCCATAAACTTTTACTCTTAATTTTGTTATATGCTTCTGTTGTATTTGTTGAAAATTTTTTCTTTTTCTTTGAAACAGAGCCTTGCTAAGTAGTTCAAGCTGGCCACCAGTTCCAGATCCTCCTGCCTCGGGCTCCTGAGCACTCAGATTACAGTGTGAGCCACCACATTACACCTAATTATTTTTTCCAACAAATTCCTAGGAGGGAAATTTCTAAGGAATTTAGTGCCCTTCAAGTGAACTTACTCCTATAGAGAACAGTTCTTATTTATACTTCCCAGCATGGCAGTCCACACTCTCGAGTCGACTTGAAGGTGTTAATTAACTGATGTTTAATTGACTACCTGTGGCCTGGGGTTACAGTCTTACAGTAGACAGTTGATTGAGTCATGATATATGATACCAAAAACCCTGAATTTTTACCTCCACTCTTAGTAGAAGATAATAGCCAATTCTTTACCTAGGCAACACAACTTTCATCTATTGAAGTTTTATGCTCTGAACACTGAAAAATGCCTGTTACTCTTTTTCATTATCATGTGATGAACAGTACCATTTCTTCTGTCCTCACGAATTAGTAACAAATATTTTTAGCCACATTGCTTGATTCAGAGGAAGGAAATGATCTAGCTTCCAGATTTGTTTGTTGGGTCTATTTTTTGTCACTAAAATCCATTGCCAACATTTAAATTCATATAAAAATGTGAACTTTGTGCTTTATCTAGTCTGTTGAACGGCCTCACCACAGTGCCCAGTGGCTAGGCAACAGTTGGAGGAGCCTTCAAAGTTCTGCCATCTTCAGACATCTTAGCCGGTTCATCAATGTAGCAGTAACAAGGGTTACTATTTTACAGGTGTTCTGCTTCACCCCACATGTTAGTGTTTGGCTCATCAGATGTCTGAGTTTGTAATTCTTGCATGAATTACATTTTAAGAGAGTAAATGTCAAATAATAATAATAGCTAATTTTCATCCTATGTTTAACATGCAGAATGACTCGATGGTGTTTAAGATCCATTTACAACTAACACTTATCTCACAGAACACTTTTTTAGTGGGTGCTGAAGTTTCTTTCCCCCTAGAATAGTCACCCAGAATTATATAGATTGTTAATATGTAGACTGGTAACCTTGCTTCCTAGAGTTTCTAACTCAATAGATTAGGGCTTAGACTCTGCAGGTGCTCTCCAAGCTCTATCATATTGAGCTGAAGCTTTCTCAAAGCCTACAGGGGGTGTTCTGACACTCCTAAAAGTGTTGTAGCAGTGTGAAATTCTGACAACATAGTACAAATGTGTGGGCCTTTTTACCCCTAAAAACAGTTCCACATTTTTCCATTTTATCTTTACAACAGTCCTTTTGCAAAAAGTTGGTAACTAAAGTTGTAATTGCTTATCCCATTTTCCAGAACAATACCAAAGAAACCCCTTCTGAGCACACAGAAAGTTGGAAGAGTCAAATCAAGAAAGTGCCCTAACCTTGTAAATAAATACAAGCGGACTCAGCATCACCGTCTATGACTGAAGTCTGCTCCTAGGCTGGTATCATAAACCATGCCCAGGAACAGAGAAGGCAATCCAAGTCATGATTCCTGAAGCAAACATTTCTCAAGGGTTGATTGCCAATCACTGTAGTCTACTGTAGGGACTACTGAAGAGAGTCATTAAGTATAAGAAAAAGACAGTTCTCTATCTGCTTTACTGTGTATAGACAGGACAGAAACCATACACCAACCAGTGTGTGGCAGAGGTAAATACAGAGTTGTGACTATGTGACTTCACATCTAGACTTGGAGGAGTGGCCAGTCAGGAATTAGGGGAAAGAGTACACAGCAGAGCCGTCCTGCACAAACAGCAGCTTTATCCACACTGGGAGTGTGTTTGCCAAAAATATCAGGGCTGCTGGCACTCCAGAACTTACAAGGGCATGCTTTTGTGTAGACTAAGCTACCTTGACTGTGTAAGAGTGTAAGAGTTAGGGAACATAACTTCACGATCCATTTGTAGCCTTAGACAATGTAAGTGAAGGTCATAAAATGTTTCTCTCTGATTTTTTAGAAGTATTCTTAATTGAAAGGGAAAAAAGGACCATAAATCTGTGACCCCAATTTTACTACCTGTAAAGCGGCCTTTCAGGAAAAGAGAGAGTATTCTTGTCACTTTAATAAGACTTATGCATGATGCTAGACATTAATTTTAACAGTGACTTTCCCAAGTTTGAACCAATAATAGCTAGGAAGTACAGGATGAAAACAAACAAAACTACAACTGATCTAGGAAAGGCTACTGCATGACTTCATGCACCCTGCGTGAACATTGTAACTGACTGTTTACACAGCCATCTAATAGTCTAGCACAAAATCATGGAAGTAACAACTCCATTTAGAAACCCATTGCAATAGTCCTCCCATGCACAAGACCAAAAACCACAAATTCAAAAATGGATTTAATTTTACCCTTACCAAATACTAATAAATTGTTTCAAATTTCCAGAAATCTGAAGTTTTCCTAATGAAAGGGAGAACATTCATATATGTTTTCATGTGTTATCTCTTTTTATCTTAACCTTTTAGAGAACTACCATTATAGAATTAGAAAGTTAAATTCTTAGAAAATAAGTTGCTTAACCAATATTCTCATTATCCGTTATAACTGGGTTTGAACCCAGAACTTCCAACTTCGAAGCCAACATTTATAAGCACACGATGTTGCCTCTCTGAAACAATCCTAAGAACTTGAGAAGTGGGGGAAAGGCAAAGGAAAGAACAGCTGGTGGGGAAGGAGGAGGAACAAAGTTTACAATCATAAGGATGGTCACATTTTTTTCATTACTGCAAAATCCCAAATCTTAATCTATGAGGGAGTTGGTCAGTAAATCAAGATTTCTAAAGTGTCTTTACAAATGTATTCTTCTGATGTACGATTTTTGCATGCTCACCAAGTATTTTCAAGATTTTTGCTGTCATTCATTTGTAGAACAGACCTCCATCTTAACAGCAAGGAACTTGGCAATCACTACCTGCAGTGTATTTTTAAATTCCTTAACTGAGGCTCTTCATAGTAACCCAAATTAAATGTTTTTACTTTCCCAACTTTGTAATCACTCCCCATTCAGTTCAGAGGCTGGGTATGATCTGAAGTTTCCTTCCCTATTAAGAATATGAATATATACTTACATTGTAACCAAAATATCATAGCTATAAAGAATATTTCTAGCCTCAATACTCTTGAGAGTTACTAATTAAATTGTCAAGACTCTTTGAGGCAAATGAACTTCACCTCCACTTTATCACAAGAGAAAAGTAACAATTTGGGAAGAGTGATTTTCCTTAAAATAGCATCATGAATTGTGAAAAGGATTCTCTTGCCAAGGTAACATGCAGAGGCCCATTTAGCCCCAGAGTTGGCCTTCACCATCAGCAGAAACAGACATTTTGTGAGAAAGTCAAATCACTGTTCTCCAAAGATATCAAATCCTAAGAACAGAAATGTACTTCAGACATCAAAACTTCTCCTTTATGAATCTACCTCCAGAATATTCTTATCATGCCACTGACTAATTATATAGTCCAATGGCTATTCTGATCTAGTCTTAAAACTCCTCAACTATGTTAACAATAAAACTTAGGAGTCAGAAGGACCCTTGAAATGCCACATAGTAATTCCTTTACTTAACTAAGGGGACAGGAGCTGAAGAACATTGCCAAGAAAAGTACTTTCTGTGGTTAGTTTACGGCAAATCAAGGCCTGAAATAAAGAGATCTTAAACTTGGCCTCCATGTGCCTCTTGTCTAGTGTGTGTGTGTGTGTGTGTGTGTGTGTGCATATAGTTCCAACCCAGGGTCTCAGACCAAGTGCCCTACTACTGAGCTATGTCACCACCCCTTTAAAATGTTGTTATATATGTTATATCAATGGGAGATTACAAATGTCTACTTGATGTTTTCAGAGAAACATTCTGGTGGACAAAGCAACTACCATTTGCTCTGCTTCCTAGAGGGTAAAGATAGAGGGAAATAAAGGTTACAAGAACTAGCTTGAAGAAAGGGTGTTCTGCTTTGCACTTAAACATTTGTTCTAAGATCTTAGCTTTCTAACTGATTGTCAAGGTAATAAGTACCCACCACAGGCCAAATAAAAGTTTATGTCATCACAAGAGGACATCAGATTGGTAATTGCTATCATTAATATACTAGATATGAGCAATCTTTGCTTACATTCTACTCCCTTTCTCTTCTATTTCCATTTGAACAGAAATTTATCATATAAATTGACAACTGTGGCTGCCTCCAGGAGGAGAAATTACAGATAGAAAAGAGAGTTCAATTTGCACCGCACACTCTTTGATGTTGCTTGAAGTAAAGTTTTCACTTTTAAATGAGTCTTTCATATTGCAATTTCACCAGTTTTCAGAAAGAAAAAAAAGAATCAAAATAATAACTAAACTTAAGGCAGATTTTCAGACTAGAACTCGACAGAAGAGCAAGTGGGTTTTAAGAGGAAAATTCGGTTAAACCCCTTTGAACTGCTTATATCTAAAGGGCTGTTTTAAAATGGGATCTAAAAACGGTTTCTCAAGAAAGGTAGAGTAGAGAATCTCACGGTTTCACAAGTAGAAATCAAAATTTGTTTTTATCTAGTCAGGCACACGGATCCGGGATGGAGTTTAGAAGAAAGGGGAACACAACTCAGTTCTTAGCTTTCTGGAGCAAGAACCCTCCCTGTCCTGCATGTTTTTAGGCTTGGTTTCAATGGGAATCTCCATGCAGTGAACAGATAATCTCCTTTTAATGAAGCTCAGAAGGACTTCAGGAATCACGGACTTTAACCAACCGCCCACATTCACCCCGCCTGGCTAGGATACTCCTCACCTCACCACCTATTTTTACGGTCAGCTGTCAACGCAACCCTTTGTGTCCCAATCAGAATAAGAGCAGATAGGAACCGCTCTCAGAGAAATTGAAATGATGACCGGAAGACGCGCGTGTGACGAAGTGACATTTGGCGTGGACCCCAGCGAATGCCGGACCACATCTGGCTACTCTCAACTTTCCCAAGCCCGGTTCTACCCATCCTCTGCGCGGACACCTCCCCATCTCACTTCTTGCCATCCATCCAGCGCTCGGGGACCGCTAGCCGTCCCCTCGTGCTCGGGGAGCGGCCAGGACGCGCCCCCTCGCCGCAGCCTCCTTCACCCCGCACCGCATCAGCCACCTCCCTCCCGCCACAAAGGCAGCGACGGAGCCGGAGTGACAGGCCTGTGGCCACAGGCGGCGAAATGAAGGAGCCAGGGACGGGACCGGGATGGGGTTTGTTTCCCGCTGGCACAGGCGCCTGCCCGGCCGCACGAGTCACTCCACTCCCGCGCCTCCTCTCAATTCCTCCAGAAGAAAGTCCGCGGCCCTGCGGACAGGCCCTGCCCGCCACTGAGTCCCCTCGCCTCCCGATCCCCGGGAGCCCCCGTAGCCGCTCACCTGGCCCCGGCGGGAGCAAGGGCAGAGGACCCGGGTGGTCTCCACAGCCCCGGGCGGCTCCGTGCTGCTCTCTGCTCCGAGGGGCTAGCGCCGCCGGTGGCTGGCGTCTCTGCGGCAGGGCGCGGGCTGCGCGCTCAGTTCCCGGGGGCGGAGCGAGGCGCCACCGCGGCCGGAGGCGGATTCCTCAGGTGCTGCCCCTCCTGCTCGCCCCCCTCCTCTCTTTCCCCTCCCGGCCCGAGCGCCCTGGTGGCCTTTTGGGCTCCCTCGCCTTCAACCCCTAGAGTGTCGGGGAGCACACGATGCCAAATACACGCCCACGTGCTGCGGAGCCCTACATGCAGCCTTCACGCTTGGGTTTGAGAACTCTAGCGCGCAGATGATGTGTGTCGCCACTCTGGGATAGGGAGGTGGCAGTGTGCTGGGGGTCTTCTGGGAAGAAGGATTGCCCCCTAGTGCTGCTGAAGAGCGTGGTCAAGAAGCACAATTATTTTCTCTCTGGATCCTACTTTATTCAGAGTGCTCTCAAGTCACTGTGACTTCTTTGTCATCTAGTGACAACGTTCCATTGCCTGGGCAATAGTCAGTCAAAAGCCTCTTGGCCTTTTGCATGAGCCGGGGTTGTAGGGAGCAGAAAAAACCAAACCCACCCTTGAGCTCCAAGCCGGAGCAGATTTCTGCACCTCTCCGATGGAGCTCCAAGACACTGGTCCTACTCTGCAGTCGTGGCTCCCGGACCCCCAGACTCCTGCAGAGCCTCCCACCTCCCGTAGACCACTGGGAAACTTCCCCCAGAGCAGCTACTTCCAGCTGGCCCTGGTCCTTAATGGTTGCTGCAGGGATAAAAGTTCTGGAGGGATGCTGTAGCTGGATTGTGACGAATGCGATCCAATTTTCACAGTTGATGGCCTCTGGTATTCAAAGTTGCAGCTGGTTTTCTTGAACTGAAACTGCTGCCAGAGACATCATTGACCATAACTTCCAGCAGAAGCAGCTTCATGCTGGATGCAAAGCACAGAAAAGTAACTACAGCATAGAAGGTACAGAAGGTTAACAGTTTAATCTAATCATATTTTAAAAGAAAATTCATTTTGTAAACACCTGAGAACTGAGCATAAGTGTAGAAAGGGAAATTAAGCAGTAACCTGAGGTCCAGGCTCACCTCATGTAACCTAAGTTCACACAAAGTTAAACAAAGAAAACCACTTTCAGTGACTTACGTCTGATTCCAGCACTCGGGAGAGTGAGGCAAGTTTCAGGCTAGCCTGGGCTATGTAGTGAGCTTGAGAGTACCTTATCTGCATAACAAGTTACCTGTCTCAAAAACAAAAAGAAACAAGAAAATAGGAACAGTTAAGGCAGATGAGAAACTTTGGGAAAACACTGTCCACTTGAGCCTTTACAAGGCCTGTGGAATTGAGGGAAAGAACACTATCCATCAACAATCTCAAAAGTCAAACCACAGCACAGATTCCACTCAATTTAGTTCAAGGACTGTTTGTTAGTGCTAAGCACCCTAGACTATTCGGATATCATAATAAGAATGGCAGAAGGACCTTGGTCTAACACAGGCTTTGGTATTCTTCAGTAGCTCAACAAACATTTATTGAACTCCTACTGAAAGCTGGCTTAATGCACTGATAGCACTAGGCTTCATCATTAAACAAAATGAGTCTTTAACAAGGTTAAAGTTAGTGATAAAGTGATAATGTTAGGTCAAGTTACTTGATTCCGTCAGCATCCTGGAAGTAGCTGATTGAGATGAGGCGTTAGCTCCCAGAATAGAAAGCCAGAATGGGAGTGGGGTGAGGTGGGCTAGAGAATTAGCGCAGTGGTTAAGAGAACTTGTTACTCTTTTGGAAGACACAGATTCAATCTACGTGGTTGTACACAACCATCTGTAACTGCAGTTATGAGATATGTGCCCTCTCCTGACTTGGGGCCCCAGACATATATACATGTGCACAGACATATGTGCAGACAAACACATAACATAAATAAGCCTTGAGAAAGAAATGAAAACTGTGAGCTTTGACTGAAGTGCTTGCACAACATGTACAAGGCGCTGGGTTTCACATACCTAGCTGTACAAAAACAGAGAATGCAGGGGCAATCTTTAAGTATTGAAAAGTAAATTTAAAAGGAAAAAAAAGGAATTGTATACTGTAAACTATAAAACACTATTATAAGGGAGAGAAATAAATGGGAAGACACCCTGTGTGGCTACATGTGAAGATTTACCATTGCTACCACGACAGGACTTCCAACTTAATCTATAGAGTCAGTGTGTCTCCATCAAAACCTCAGGTGCTTTCAGAGAAACTGAAAAGTTGGTCCTATAATTCATAAGGAACATAGGGGACCCAGAAGAGTCAAAACAACCTTAGAAAAAGAACAAAGAGGACTACAGTGGTTTTAAATCTCATTACAAAGCAACAGGAAATAAAGGCCATGGTAGTGGCAAAAGGAGAGATATAGATCAATAGAATAGAATTAATCATCTAGAAACAAACCCACACATGTGTGGTCAATTAGCTCTCAACAATGGTGGTGAAATAATGTGATGAAGAAACAATAGTCTTCTTAGCAAATGGTGCTGGGACAACTGGACGCTCATATGCAAAAGAATAAAGCCGGGCATCTCCCTTATAGTAGGCACAAAAATTAATACAAAGTGGATCACAGTCTTAAATGTAAGGGCTGAAACTATAAAAATCTTTCTATAGAATCTTAATATATCACAAAAAGCATGGACACAAATGTTAGTAATTTTATTACATGAATAAATGTAAACAAAAGGTTACCTAAGGCCGTGTGTCTCATGATTCTACTTACATGGAGTGTCTGTCTGCAGAGCTTCTAGAGACAGGCAGTGGTTGTTACTGCCTGACGCTAGGAGGGTTCAGAATAAATGAGGAGTAATTGCAGATGGTTGAGTGCAGGCCTCGGTTTTTTTGGATAGTGAAAATGCTCTAAAATAGACTTGGTATAATGTATCATTTCTTAAATACAATAGAAACCACTGCGGTAGCACTTTAAGGGGGAAATTGTATTGTATGCCAGTTATAGGAAAGGAAAAATGGAATTAAGAAGAAACAATATTGGCTCAAATAGTGGAGAAGTATTTTCTGAGATAAATATAAATTTACATATTCAATATGATAAAGCTAGATTACTTACAAATGAATTACACTTAAACAAATCCTTGTGAATTTTCTGCTTTTGAAGCTAAAGAACCAAGTCATATGCGCTTTCAGCCTTGCCCCCCCCTACCCGCCAGCAAAAACGTACATGTAAAGAAGATATAACCAGGTCCTCAGCATCTCAGCTGCAGCATCACATGGAGGGATATTTAGGACTTGTTGGAAGGAAAAGGTGCATTAACTCAAATTTCAAACCTGAAGCATGGCTGCCTCCCTAGCTGCCCACTGGGCGTTGCTCCCGCTACGCAGCATTCTTCCAGTGGAGGAACACTGTAATTTTCTTGCCTCTGTCCTGGAGATTGGATCCGATTTCTAGGATTTAAAAGTGTCCCCTCAAAAATCAATTGGAAACAATCGCCACTGGCACAGCGTTGAGACGGGGAGCTTTTCCAAGGTGTGGTTATGAAAGCCCCATGTTCATGAAGGAGGATGGGTGGCACTAAAGCGGGAGCTTGCAAAGCATCATGGGATGAATCCATAATACTAGAACACAGGAGCTAGGAGCAGAAAGATCCCAAGGTCTGGCCATCTTAGGTTACATAGTAAGACACCATGTTCAAACATAAATAAATAAACTTGTTTTAAAGACCAAACACAAGTCAGGTATCATGGTACAAGCCTTGTAATCCTAACACTGGGGAGGCTGAGGCAGAAAGATCAAGAGTTTGATGCCAGCCTGACTTGTCCATAGTGAGATTCATAAAACCAAGGTCTAGATCAAGAGGAGGAACACATGCACAAAAACAGTCAAGTAAACTGCATAATCATTAGTAGTTTTTAATATCTTTCTAGTTTGTTTGTTTGTTTGAGGCATAATTTCTCTGAGTAGCCCTGGCTGCCCTAAACTTGCTCTGTAAACTGGCTGGCCTCTAACTCAGAAATCTGCCTGCCTCTGCCTCCTAAGTACTGGGAATAAAAATGTGTGCCACCACGCCCCAGCTGATAGCATTAACATAAATGCTAAAAGTGTTTGAATATACAAAAAATATAAAAATCACAGTGTATTTGAAAGAAAAAAATATGGATGGTATCAGTCCCCAGGATGGAGAATCAACCGTGTTCCTTGACCTGAATTACCTCCTCAGAGCTTCTGAGCAAAGGGCAGAACTGACCCCAGAAAGTTGAAAAGTTGTCTTTTGACTTCTCTGCACATGATCCAAGTGCCATGTAGCAGATACACACACACACACTACACACAAAAATAAATAAGTAAATATAAAAAAAATTAAAGATTAAAAATAAGGGAATACAGACAAAAAGAAGCACAGAAGTCGTTTTTAAATCAGCCGTCAATCCCAATGTTGACTTGTTGACCTGGTCTCTTAGGAAGCTGAGGCAGAAGAACACTCAGCCCAGAAGTTAGACATCTTCCTGGGCAACATAGGCAGAGCTCCTCTTTCAGTTCTTTTTAAAATCAAAATGAAATGATGATTAACAGATAAGGACTAAGGGTGGGGGTGGGGTATGACTCAGTGGGAGAGCACCTTCCTAGAGTTTCCAAAGTCTCCGGTTAAAGTCCTGGGTTCAGTCCCCAGCACTGCAAAAACCAAGCTTTAAGCATTAGGCAGGACGAGGCTAATTTACAGGGATAAAAGATATGATAGGAACAGCAGATAATTCTTGAATTCTCACTAATTCCAGGTGCTGAGTGCTGACATTCACGCCCTCGAATAGTCATCAGGACACTATAGGAATGGCTGGGGTTGACACTGTCATCTGTAGATATGACAATTAGATGTTAGATACAGATTAGATAATGTTCTCAGTCACACCAGTGATGGAACAGAACTCAGTGCCTGATCTGTTTATTCCAAAGAGCAGACACATAACACCAACAGCATTTAAGGGACAGTTTAGTTGTAAAGTTTTAATTGATTTCTTTAAGTGTTTCACAGACCAGAGAATAGGTATAACAAAGATAGTTGCAATAATACAGCTGACAAAGTTTCCTATTAATGTAACGAGGTACTTGAGCGAACTTATAAATAAGAAGGGCCTTCATACTCCAGAGCTTGCCCAGTCTCCATCAGTCACACCCATGATGGCTAAGCTGTGGCCACACTGTACATCTCAACATGGATCACATGACTGCACAAGCTACCTACCTCATGGTGGTTATGAAAGAAAGGGACAGGAAGAACCAGAGTCCCTTGCAACTATTTCAGTGACCATTAGTCTTCACTTCTTGAAGTTCCCTAGCAATGCCAAGTTAGAGACCAAACCTTTTTTAAAAGATTTATTTCTTTATTCTATGTATTTTATTTAATGTACACTGTAGCTGTCTTCAGACACATCAGAAGAGGGCATCGGATCCCATTACAGATGGTTGTGAGCCACCATGTGGTTGCTGGGAATTGAACTCAGGGCCTCTAGAAGAGCAGTTGGTGCTCTTAACCGTTGAGACATCTCTCCAGTCCTAGAGATCAAACTTTTAAACTGGGTCTTTAGGAGCGTTCAGAAGGATACAAAACAAAACTACATGTATATATTTATACAGAAACTTTGAACTCTTAAAACAGTAGCTTATGCACTCTTTTCTAAAGTTAAAGAATATTTTTAAGTACTGACATAAAAAACAAGGCTAACATACAGGTTTTGTTGTGTTTATTTGTTTGTTTGTTTTTAAAATGTAGTTTTGTGTATCCCAGGCTGGCTTGAACATCCTATGTAGACAAGAATTATCTTGAATTTGAGATCCTTCTGCCTCTACCTCTTATGTGCTGGGAATCCATCAGGCCTAGATTTTATGCAGAGTTAGGGATCAAACTCAGTTTCCCTAGGCCAGCACTGTACGAACTGAGCTATTTTAAAGCCATAGTAAAGTAATAAAGCAACTAATTAATTTAAAAATGAGAAACTATCTTGATGATTGAAATATCTTTCTAAATAAAACTACATCTAATTTTAATTACAGTTTGGCTAGAAATTTTAAAGAAGTAATACAACCATTAAAAATCTGAGGTGTAGGGCTGGAGAGATGGCTCAGTGGTTAAGAGCACGGACTGCTCTTCCAGAGGTCCTGAGTTCAGTTCCCAGCAACCACATGGTGGCTCACAACCATCTGTAATGAGATCTGGTGCCCTCTTCTGGTGTATCTGATGACAGCTACAGTGTGCTCATATAAATAAATAATAAACCTTTTTAAAAAACCTGAGGTGTAGGACACTAGATTTTGCAATGAGTTCTGAGATACAAAAGCACAGTAAAAAAAAAAAAAAAAAAAAAAAAAAAAAAAAGATTAAACAGGCTACACAGAAACTGGAGCCTCTGGTGTTCAGAAGCACAATCAATGGGGAAAAGGCACCTATGCTGGTTGATATTATCAACTTGAGAGGATACAAAGTCACCAGGAGATCAACTCTGGGCATGCCTGTGGAGGACTATCTTTATTAGGCCCACCCAGAAAGAAGGCACTGTGGGTGGTACCATTCCTTGGGCTGGCAACCAGGACTGTATAAAAGAGAGAGCTAAGCATAACAGGCATTGCTGTTTCTCAACTATGAATACAATGCAAGCAGCTGCCTCAAGCTCTTGCTGCTGTGGCGTTCCCTCTATGATGGATTAAAACCTCAAACTGTGAGCCAAAAGAAACTCTCTGTCAGAAGTTCCTATTATATGAGGATCTTTTATCCCAGCACCAGTAACAAAGGCAACTGAAATGAGAGGAAGTATTAGCAGATCATATATCTAACATCTGTTTCCCTTGCATGCTCTGTGATTCACGACACACTCTGCAGGAATACTCCTGCATTTATTGAAATCCACAAGCTGGAAAGGAGTCTGAATGCATTTTCATGTGTCTGGCATAGTCAACTAATGCATGAGGATGTTCCTAGTGAAGTTTGTATGTGGTGGGGGGAGACGGGGTTTCTACCACTGAATTATGCCCTAACTCTTGCATTGTTTCTTTGGTTTGGGGGCAGGGCCTCATTATGTGTCTCATTATGTTGGCCTGCGGCTCAGTCTGTATCAGAAGCTGCCTTGAACACGAAAGCCTCCCCTGATACCTGAATGATAAGATTAAAATATGCACCACTCTGCCAGCCTTCCTGGTTAAATTTATTTTATTTTGTTTTATTTGTTTGAAACAGATTGACCTTAAATTCACTATCAAGCCAAGGATGACCTTGAACTGGTCCTCATGCCTCTACCTTCTGGATACTAGATTACAAGTGTGGGTCATCACATTTAACTTTATAAGGTGTTAGGACCAAACTCAGGGATTAACACACAGTAGGCAAGCATCTGTACTACATTCCCAACCCTCTAAGAAACTTTCAACACCTACTTTCCTTTGACCCCCAGCTTTAACAGAATTGGCATGTGTTTCATAATTTATAGATAGTGAATGTGATGGCTGGTTATGTGTCAACTTGGATAAGCTAGAGGACCCAACTATTTATATAAGCACTGGATGTTTTTCAAATGTAGTTATGATTTACAATCAGTTTTACTTTAAGTCGAAGAAATTATCCTATAAAATGTGACGGAATGTATGTAACCCATAGTTGAAAGACTTTATCCAAGAAATTCCTTCTCTAGGCAGCAACATGAACTCTGGCTTGTGTTTCTAGCTTGCTAATTTATCCCTTAGGTTTCTGACATGTTAGTCCTTACACAGCCTGTTCTCTAAAACAAATGCTTCAACTCATGTATGTGTGTGTATGTGGTTGTGTGTGTGTGGTTTTGTGTGTGTGTGGTTTTGTGTGTGTGTGGTTTTGTGTGTGTGGTTTTGTGTGTGTTTGTGTGGTTTTTTGTGTGTGTGTGCATGTGTGTGCTCGTGCATATGCCCGTGTGCACTTGTGTATGTGTATGTCCGTGCACATGTCCACACGCACACATGCAACCGTGCGAGCGTGTGTGAGCGTGTGTGTGCGTGTGCGTGTGTGTGTGTGTGTGTGTAACTTGCATGGTACACATAAAGGCCAGAAGATGTCATCAGATCCCCTAGAGCTGGAGTTACAGCAGCTATGAGCCACCTGAGGACAAGGTGCTGGAGATCAAGTCCCAGGTCTTTCAAGAGCACTAGGTGTGCTTAAGTAATCTCTCCAGCATGCTCACCCCGCTTTCCACAAAGCTTAAATAGTTTCATTTCAGCCAGGCATAATAGTACTCAGCCAGGACTAAGCAGAGAAGCCCTTTCTCAAAAAATAAAACAAGTTTTCATTTCACATTTAATTCCTCCTCCTCTTCTTCCTCCTCCTCCTCTTCCTTCTCCTACTCCTTTTCTTTTTTTTCTTTTTTTGATTTCTTTTTTTATTAGATATTTTATTTACACTTCAGATACCATCCCCTTTCCCCATTCCCCCCCCCTTAGAAAACCCCTATCTCATGCCTCCTTTTCCTTTTTGCATTTATACATTGTTTTAAAATAATGTTAATCATAAGCGTTATAAGTTTGGAATTGTTTAATCAGAGGTGTAACCCACTGACCAACCTAGATATAACAACTATCTTTGACTGGTGGAGATACATGAAGATCTGCCTCCCTGTCTCCCCCCTCTTTCTCTCTTTCATCACCTAGCTTCTCCTCTCCTTCTTCTTTTCCTCTTCTTACTCCTTCTCTTCCTCTCAGTACTCCTCCCACCTTAGCTCCTCCTACACATCACCCTTCCTGTTAAAATGAAACTTTTCTCTCAAAATACAATTAGAGCATAATTATGTCAATTTGTACCAGTGAGGTACAAGATAGTCCTAATACCCAGTCCATCCTTTTGTTGACTAACCAGCACCTCTGTCATCTATCCTAACTAAAACATTTAGTTCTGAACCTGGTTTTAGGATGAATGTCAGCTGATCCTACTCCTTTTCTTCTTCTTTTTTTCTTCTTTTCTTCTTTTCTCCTCCTCCTCCTTTCTTCTCTGTGTATCCCTGGCTGTCCTGAAACTCAATCTTTAGGCCAGGCTTTGCCTCAGACTCAGAGATCCTCCTGCCTCTGCTTCCATAGTGCTGGGATTAAAAGTGTGTGCCACTATGCCTGGCTATTCTTATGCCAACTGAATTTCTTCATTTTTTTCTTTCTTTTCTTTTCTTTCTTTCTTTCTTTCTTTCTTTCTTTCTTTCTTTCTTTCTTTCTTTCTTTCTTTGTTTTTGAAACAGGATCTCACTATGTGACCTATACTGGCTTGCAACTTGTGATTCCACCTCTTACATAGTGGAAATGAGGCCTGTTAATACAGACCTCACTCTCCTTAGACTCTCAGACTCCGTCTCAGTTAAGAACTGCAAACTCCCTCTATTCCACCACCTAGCTTCCCTGGATTTCTTCAAGCCTACTCCTGCCTCAAAGACTTATGCTTCCAATGGACTCTGCCTGGAATGTCTCACTCAGAATGTGGCGTGTTTTACTGTCTCTCCAACCTTCCACCCATGCAGCGTATCCTGAAGTCATTCTTAGGCTTTGATCAATTACATGATATAAAATGGCTTATAGCACTTTACTCCTTTGAATTATTTTGTTTTGCTTTATGATGTTCTCACTACCTGTTTGTTTATTAGAGGTTTGTTTGTATATTGTCAGTCTCCTCCACTAGAATATATGCCACAGGAGGTAAAAATTTTCCACCTCTTTTGTTTATGTTATAACTTCAGCATCTAACTGTAACTGCCATAAGGTTGAGGCAAAATAGATATTCATGGGAGAGAAAATGGCTGGCTGGGTGGGTGGGTAGATGGGTGGGTGGATCGGTGGGTGGGTGGATGGGTAGGTGGATGGGTGGGTGGATGGGCGGATAAGTATGTGGGTGCCCATATGATGTGCAGAACCTCAGAGAAAGTCAATACTTTCTCCACAAAAGTTGTATATTAAGTATTTAATCCTTCTGATCCAATAATGTTGCTATTTATAGTATCTATAACTATAATTTCCCTGTGTTAAAACCCTAATACACTATGGCGATGGCAAGTAATTTCTATGTAGCCATATTTTAAATACTATACCTGTATCATCAATAAAAATCACACACACACACACACACACACACACACACACACACACACACACACACACGGCTGGGGGGGGGAGATACATCTTAAAAGAAAATCAAAGGGCTTGGGAAGTGTGCTTTCTCAGCAGATGCAAAGACCCAGGTTTGATTTGGCAAAGAAAACTAAAAAAAGCAGATGCTTTAAGATAGTTGATGGACAGGGAAACGTGTAAGCATGTACCAGAGTGTCCGCAGTCCTTTGTAGGGGATGGATGTTCACAGTAAAATGTTTTCAAGTCCTCTGTATGTTTAGAAAGTTTTCTAATGAGACTAGAAAGGAGAAGTTTACTATGTAATTTTATTTTTAAAGTGTTTTTTTTTCCAAGTGTAGTGGTACACATCTCTAACCCCAGCACTCAGGAGGCAGAGGCAGGTGGATCTCTGTGAGCTTGAAGCCAGCCTGGTCTACACAGTGAGTTTCAGGAAGCCAGGGCTCCACAGAGAAACTCTGTCTCAAAACCAAAATATCAAAAAAGAAACTTTTAGGTTGAAACTGCAGAACAATTAGCATAATAAAATAATATATTTTAAAAACATTAAAAATATTTATAAATAATTATTATAAATGTATAAAAACTGATTTCACTTCCCCCTCCAATGAATGCTAACGGGAATTTACTAATATGGTAAGAGTAGACATTTTGAGATGGTATTATACGGGTAACTTTTTTCCCATTTTTGTATATTTTAGTATTTTGTGATTTTTTTAAAAAATGAATGTGTTATAAAGTTCCAATGGGGGGGAAACAACCTTTTGTTTTGTGTTTTGTTTTATTTTGTTTTGTTTTGTCTTAAGACACGGTTTCTCTGTATAGCCCTGGCTTCCTGGAACTCACTCTATAGACCAGGTGGCTTCAAATTCACAAAGATCCACCTGCCTCTGCCTCCTGAGAGCTGGGATTAAATATGTGGGCTACCATGCTCAGCTAAATAATAATAATTAATAATAATAATAATAACAATAATAATAATTTAAAAACTCTTTAAAATAAAATTGTACAGTAAATTTTACCTTACAATTCAGTGGGGAAATAGCAGGATATATAAGAGAGAATGAGAACCAGGGGCCAGGTCAAGCAGAGAAGGTAAGAGAGTGACTGCACTCTTACTGTGATAAGTATAACCTGGGGGTACTTATAGAACCACCTCTTCTACTGAAAGAGAGATGCCTATTTGAAGGCTATGATAGCAGAAGCCTGCACTTCTACTGCTTGGGAGTCTGAGACCAAGTATTTCAAGTCCAAGGCCAGCAGCCTAAGTTATAAAGCTAGCTTCCTCCCTTCCTTCCCTCCTCCCTCGCTCCCTCTCTCCCTTCCTTTCTCTCTGAAGACCTATTTCTAGTAGAACTACCCTTCAGGATGTGTTGCTTAGGGCTAAGCTCTACCCATGGATTCCTCGACAGCAACTATCTATAGTTCTGCCACTTCGTGTGCCAGTGGAGGCCGCCTAGTCATGTGCAGTTAATGATCTGGGAAATATCTCAAGGCTTTAAAAAAATAAGTATATCTTGAACTCAGTCTGCCTACTGTTAAATAAGTTTTCTCCTCTAGCATGCCAGAGTGGATTAGGCTTCCATAAGGTCAAGGCCAGGGCCAGTCAGCAGGGATCATAGAGAACCCCAGAAGCCAATACTTCAGCACAAAGTCAAGCTCTTTCTAATGTAAAAGCCAGTTTTTTGCAGGCTCTCAAAGAAATAAACAAATGTGACTTTGCATTTTCTCAGCAGGGAGAACACAGCTCTTTCCCCCCACCCCACTTCAACTGTTATCAGGTGGTAGAATCAAAAATAATGCTCCAAGCCTTTTTTTATTTAAAGGGTTACTTTTTCTGGCTATAATTATTGTTTCAAGCAAGCCTTTCCACCACATATCAAATAGTCTATTTAGTGGGTGAAAATTGTCTCTGAGGAAATTAACTGTAATTTGACTTGGGTTGCTAGAGATTGGGGATGGGTATGAATATGTCTTTCTAAAGTATGAAATAGGTGGAAATCATATGAGTTTTTACTAAAATTAGTTTTAAAATGCTTATTATCAAATCTACAAGGATGCATTTAGCTTACAAATGCAGAGAAGGCTATTCTATTTCCCTAACTGGGTTTTCAGAACACCCTGTGCCATGATTTGGCAAAGGCTCTTCCATGGGCATGTATCTGGAAGACTGTATGTGTTTTGCTCTCATCTGGAAAACTCACAGTTCAAGCAATCACATTAAAAGATCCACAAAAGTATGCTTGGAACTAAATATAAATTGGCTTAATCCGAAGCTTTTGAAGAGCACAGGGCTGGGGAGTGCCTTCTGTGTCTAACATCTGCTAGCATCTTGCAGAGCCTTCTGGGATAACTGATTTTACACAATGCCCTCATTTTTTTTTTAACAGAAACTGTGGACCAAGAATAAGATTGATTTGCTTAAGGAAACAGTTCTTTGTCTATTTAGAAAAAAAAATCACAAGCAGGAGAGCTACACAGGGTTTTTATTTTAAATCTGCTAAAATTTCTAAAAAGAAATCTTTTTGAAACTTTGCTTTGAAGGACAAGTGAGCATACACAAAAGCCATTTAGAGTTGTCTTGATCTTTGTAGCTCTATTTTTTTGTAAAAAACACTAACTCTAATCTTGGTTGGCCCTTAATTAGGATTGTGTAAGCCAAATAGCTCAGTTCCTGATGCTAACTAAACTGTTTAGGGATGATACTCAACCTGGGCATGACCTTTTAATGAAAGGCTAATGGGAATATCACCACAATAGCCCTTTTGATGTGCAGTAGAGTTCCTACTCCCTGTCAAGCCTTCTTTGCCACCCCCCACTCACTACAATTTGCTCATTTTCTAATCAACACATAAGCAGAGTCTATTTTCTGTTTTTATGTACCTGCATATATATATATATATACAGCTTACCTTTCTACATAGACTATAAGAGTCACCTTAGACACATAGTAGAATCTCAAGAAATATTTTTGAATGGCAAACAGATAACCAGTTGAGTGGAAAGGGAGAAGTGGTCTGTGAAAGGCCTGGCTCATTTACCTTTCCTGCAGAACTCTCTTCCATCCGTGTCACTGTACATGGCTAGCAATCCTTCTTGGCAGTTTTTTCTGGGTGTCTGCAGAGAGTTAGCTGCTGCTGTTGCTTGAGGGACATCACCTGGTCCTGCCAACACTCTAGTGACTCAGTGGCCTGTTCATCTAAGCAGAGCACGGAGCTGTCGTGGCCCCAGTCAGTCTGGAGAGCAAATGGGCCTAACAATAAAACAGAAGTGTGATGCTATCAGCCTGCATCTTAAGTATATTTCCCCCAAAGCACATGTGCTCTCACAGAGAAGGTGGTCCCAGGGTAGAACCCCAGTTCTAAGGACCATTTGAGCCTCTTTAAACGGACCATACAGACATTGAAAGGGAGAAAATGAGACTCCTCACCCCTCCTTGTTTCAGGTGATTCAGGATGACTTTGGTCAGGGGACAAACTACTCAAAAGTTTAAACAAACTCAAGACCCACAGAGTGATAGCCATGGCATCCAGGAATTACTATTGTTGTTGCCTGTGTTTATGTGATAGACAAGAGCTGATATTGTCAGATAATTAATTCTTTTGGCAACAATTCTTTTTTTCCTGTTTCTAAATATGTTTTATTTTATTTTATTTTATTTTTTTATTTTATATTTTATTTACATTTCAGATGCCATCCCCTCTCCCCATTTCCCCTCCCTAGAAAACCCCTATCCCGTGCCCCCTTTTCCTTTTTGCTTTTATACAATTTTTTAAAATGTTAATCAAAGGCTTTATAAGTTTGGTAATGCTCAATCAAAAGTGTAACCCAATACCCAACCTAGATATATAAACTATCTTTGACTGGTGGAGACACATGAACATCTGCCTCCATGCCCCCCCCCTTTCTCTCTCTCATCACCTAGCTTCTCCTCTCCTTCATCTTCTCTCCTTACTCCATCTCTTCCTCTCAGTACTCCTTCCCCCTTAGCTCCTCCTACATATCACCCTTCCTGTTAAAATAAAACTTTTCTCTCAAAATACAATTAGAGCATAATTATTCATAATTGTATCAGTGAGGTATAAGATAGTCCTAATACCCAGTCCATCATTTTGTTGACTAACCAGAACTTCTGTCATCTCTCCTAACTAAAACACTTAGTTTTGAACCTGGCTTTTTTTCTTGGCTTTAGAATGAATGTCAGTTGAAGACCATCCTCTCAGATATTTTCTCTCAAAGTAAATAGACAGGATTGGCTATGAGACTATAGGTCTTCAACCCCGTCAGAAATCCAGAATGACCGAGTTAATTGAAATTATGGGAAGCACTAAGCATAGATCTAAAACTTAGCCAGTTTATAGAGACTGCTGAACACCTGGAAAGCCCCTATACTACTGAACATTGGAGCATCAAATCTTCAGCCTTCTGGCCCAGGATCATCTGACAGACCTTAGTGATGCAGAATTATTAAGGGCTGATTACTCTGTCTAGGCAGATATAATCAGTCGACTATTCTGCAAGTGTGTCCTTTTCTGGACAGTAATTTGTCTGTAGATGGAAAGAGGCAATTCTTGCCTAGTGGCTGTCACCGCACAACTGGAGTAACTCCAAGGATGCTCAATTTCTTCTTAGAATTCAATATAGGAGGCTGTCAGGAGCAGACAGGTCTCTAATCAAAGTGAACATTAATATATAAATATTTGTAACGTCAATTCTATGGACTTCTGACATTTTGAAAACTAACTATCCATGTAAGGTAACCTGGACTGTTGTCTGTTAACTCCTCTCAGCTATTTCTAAATAAAGTATGGAAAACACCCTAACAATAAACTCAAAGCCGTGAATTTGCTACAGTCCCTTAACTCATAGGCTAACCGTCTCAAATCAGTTAAAAAAGTTAAAGAAGGACTGGGTCTAAGCCTTGTATTCCTAAATGTGTTATACAGGTACAATGCCCATGAGAGTATCAATATTCATTTCACTTTTATATCAATAAAAAGCTCATACCAATGAAAACCTTAAATTTGGAATCAAAGTAAATTTTGTACCATTTAAGAAATTATAACTTCATCTTGATAATAATTATACAGATTTCTACCAATAGGTTATGGCTATGCAATAAGTCCTAGCTAATCCTCCCTGTTCCAACAAAACCACTACTTTTCCCTAGAAAGACAGACCAATATTAACCACCTTAGTCCCCAAGCCCAGGGAATAGGGGCGCTGACTCTTCTTTAACTTCTTCAAGCTGATTACAGGTATTGAGATAGTAGAAGAGGGGTGGGGGGGAGAGTAATTTGATAAGCCTCTGATGCTGTGTCTTCACTGCGTCCAGATGGAATTCTAGGACATCAGAGGTTTGGGCAGGTCTGCTCAGTATGCTTGATGAGTAGATACACCAAGGCTGTGTATTCTGCTGCTCTGGGTTCGTGCCCTCCTTAGGGTGCCTCCTGACTCAGTTTCCAGAGGCGAGCAGATCGGCTGGGAGTTGGCAACAATTCTATGAGTATTAATTGTTCAGTCACCATGTTCTCAGTATTGCTTTGGCACCATAAAATGAAACAAGTCATATAAAGGTAGTGTTCTTTCCCTCCAGGCATGTACAATCTATTATGATGAGATAAGAGTAATTTTAACACAACTGTAAGCAATACAGTATGATGTATGTTCTAGTGTGACTTGGGAGTCTGGGACATTATAACTGCATTAGGAACACAGCAAAAAGGGAGAAGCCACCAGCAATCCCTGAAAATAGAAAAGAATTAAGAAAGAAAATGTGACAGAAGTTGAACAGTAAAGACAAGATTTGGGACAAAATGCTGTCTACCCTGGGCTCAAACTTGCTGTACAGCTGAGAACAGCCTTGAAACCCAGATACTCTTGCTGCCAGATCATTTTGTTAATTCCTAATCCTCTAGTTCTTAAGCACAGGACAGAATGTATATGTGCAAACACACGCTTAGTAGAACTTTCCTGTAATTGTATGACTTGGAAAGCTGAAGCCAGATGAGTATGAGTTCAAAGTAAGCTTAAGCTACATACTGAGACTCTAACTCCCAATCACTCAGCTACTGTTTGTTTGGTTCATAATATTGGTCAATTTTCCATCATCTACTATATAAATTATACATGTATTAAGCGTAATAGATTTGTCTGAATAGCTTTAGGGTTGTTAATGACATTGATATAATTTATTAATAAAAATCAAAACGTTTATTGTATGTTGGATGCTGGGGATAGATGATCAATTTCCTTCCCTTTCAACTTTAAATGTGATTATAAAAACATAAAAATGACTATATTTATAGTGTGTTTCATCAACAAAAACCAGATAGCTTTAGGAAAATCATATAACAGGAAAGGCTGCTTCCATTGGAAGACAGTGACAGATTTCTTGAGGAAGCCATAAGCCAGGTCCAGATCTAAGTATGTAGCAGAAGCAGAGGGAGGAGGAATGGGTGCTCTAAGAGCAGAAAGGCAGCTAATGTCCTCAGAGAGGAAAGGGAGATAAGACTGAAATGGTTTGTGCTTACGCATTTATCTACATCATCAGTATGTTAAAATTATATTGCGCTGAGTCAGACACATGATGTGTGCCTTATAGGCCCAGTTACTTGGTTCAAAAAGGTGAAATAGGGAAATTTCTGGGCCCAAGGGTTTGAGACCAGCCTGAACAACATAAGATCTTGTCTCAAACAAACAACATCAATATGTAGCAATAATGATAGTTAAATTTTATCCTTTCATTACAGGGTAAAAGGGAATTCAATTTCTCTTATGAGGAAAACAACTTGAGAGACAAACTTAAAATGAAAATGGGTTGTTGTTTCCTTCTGCAGTTGTTCACACAGTAGATGCCCACAAGATAGAAACACAACTTTGTGTGCAGCTGACCTAGTTGTCTCTAAGATGATAGAACAGGACATGAGCTGCCCGCCCTGCCTCAGCAGGGCAGTGAGGTAGTGAGGTGCAAAGGGCTCCAGAACCACATTTGCTTTTGTTTTTCAAATTCTATTGCAAATTCTTGCTGGAGCCTGTTGGCTCTAACTGGCTGTTAAAGAAAGGCCAGGAGACAAACTGTTGATTCTGGTTTATTTTTAAATATTAACAAACCTAAGAACATTCTGATCTGGTTGCAAAAGTCTGATGTGATCACACTTTATAACATTTTTTTTGAAGATGGAATCTTTCTACATAGTCAAGGCTATCCTCAATTCTACCATCTGTCCTAGCCTCGGGACCACTGGGATTATAGGTGTGTGTCACTATACATGAATACAGTACATTTTATTGCATTTAGTTCCTATACAGTTGACTCTAAATACAAAATTCCGCTTTATTTTGCATTACCTCATCATTGTTGTGAGCCAAATTATTTTAAACTAACTAAGAAATAATATTATGCCAAATCTATTATGTTTCACAACAGCAATGGTGAGTCACTCTATATCTCCTAAGTTTAGTTTATCTATCATTCACAACATAGTCAGATTCACACACACACACACACACACACACACACACACACACACACACACACACACACATTGTTTTTTTTCCAAGACAGTACTTCTCCATGTGGCCCTGGTTGTCCTGGAACTCACTCTGTAAACCAAGCTGGCCTCAAACATACAGAGATCTGCCTGCCTCTGCTCTCTGCTTCCTGACTGCTGGAATTAAAAACATGTTCCACCACTGCCCAGAGGCTTAATATTTAATTATCCATCCAAATTTATACAGTGATTTCCCAATGCCTACACACACACACACACACACACACACAGACACACACACACTACAGTCAGGGGTTGGATAGATGGCTCACTTATTGTTCTTACAGAGAACCAGGGCTGTGCTCTCTCTCTCAGTACATGCATGGCAGTATACAACCCTTTATAACTCTAGTTCTATGCATGTAGAGCCTCTCCTGTCCTTCATGGACACTGTGAGCACATGGTACACATACATTCAGACATAAACACTCATACACATAAAATAAAAATAAATATTTTAAATAATTTCAACCAACATATTTTAAGTTTTACACTTATTAGGTAAGGTATGGGCACATGTGTGGAAGTCATACGTTCTTCTCCTTAGACCAGGATGTTTCTGCAATCAAACTCAAGAAGCCTGGTTGGGTGGTAAGTATTTCCCATTGTGAAATCCTGCTGGCCCACACTACAAATTTCTGTTTGATTTTTCAGGCCTTCAAGATCTTTTTCCATTCATCTGTGAGATTTGACATTTAGCTACACTGTACTTCCACTCTAGTTTGGCCCATATGTTTATTACCCTCTCCCTAGAGCTTGCCTCTCCCCACAGCATGCACACACCTGAGTATTACCCTCTTCCCACCCCCACAGCATGCACACATACAAGTTTTGCTGTGTGTAACAGTCTGCTTGGCAATAGCTAGCACCTATAAAGAAAAAGCAGACAACAACATGCTCAAATAGATGATATGTAATTTTGGCAAATACAGAGATTAATTTTCTCTGAAGTACTTAGAATGGGAGATCATGAAGAAGGAAGAATCAGAGGCAGAATAATGAGCAAGAGGAAATTTAAACAAAGATAAAGGCTAGAGATGGGAATTTTAGGTAGAGGAACAGTGAAAGAAAAAAAGTGTGTGTGTGTGTGTGTGTGTGTGTGTGTGTGTGTGTGTGTAAGTAACTCTACCACGCAGGCCCCAACTCCCTCTGTCTTTCTTTATTCTTTGTATTTGTCAGGACCATTTTGGTTGAAAGGAACAAAACCCTAATTCAAATTAGTATAAGAAAAAGAAAGAGTTCACCTAACATAAATAATGTGAGAGTGTAGTAGGATTCGGGAGCACATTTGAACCCAGGTGTTTAAACATCATCAAAAAGGGTCTTCTTCTCTGCTTTTCTCTAAAATTATTGGGAACTCTTCCCAAATATTAGGAATGTAAGTAGCAATTCAGAATTCCAAGCTTTATAATTACAGAGATAATCTCAGGTCTGACTCTTCTTGATGTTGGTGGGATCACACACGTTCACCTCTGAACCAATCACAACACCTCGGGTTAATGAGTTCTGGGTCAACACCGGGCAAAGCCCAGAAGTTAAGAGCATGTTCTTGCAAAGTTCTGTTCCCAGCACCAAGTCACAGCTGCCAGTAACTCCAGCCTCTGGGTATCCTCAAAGTGAATTCTCTGGATGGAAAAGATGAACTATCTTTAATATGTGCTTTATGTCTTTATATATGTCTTTAATGTGTGCAAAAAAATGTGAAAGAAACTCAGTGGATCAGGCATTAAAAGCTTTATACTAGAAATCAAGATGGGCTTGTCTGGGTTGTTTGGTTGGGTTTGATAATGGCAATGCAGTTTGGAATTAGAAGTGGAGCCCTATACATGTTGTATATAGGCCCCCACCACCAAGCCTAATCCCTACCCCAAAGCTAAACTATTTAACAGGAATGTTGTAGAGTCCCTCATGGATGTAAAGCAGGGGAGGGTTGTCTGTGAACGTTTCTGTATGATCAGGGTTTGTAGTGTTTTCTTCACATCTGAGTGTATCATGTGTACCATACTCCAGCATTTATTTGTGGAATAAACACAAGAATGACCCTAACTTAGGTCGACCTAGAAATCAAGAAATATCAGATAAAAATCTGTAAAGATATGATTTTACAATCTGTAATTTAAAGAAAATAAGATAGCATACAAACAATACTTATCTACCTATCGCTGTACTTGAATAAGAAGCTCTGCTCCAGCAGTATATGAAACCCAAGAAATCAAACGTCACCAACAGAGCATTGGTTTTTATGTTGATGCTGTTTCCAGAGTCTTTGAGCCTTGTGCAGATATGAAGTCCTGGTCAGGTTCAAAGTAGAATGCACTTCAAATTCCAGTTAGCTGCACATGTTCTGAAGTGCTGGCAAATCAGTCCTCTTTGGTTAATCTTCATAGTTAGTCTTGTTTTTTTTTTTTTCTTTTTTGGATATTTTATTTATTTACATTTCAGATGTCATCCCCTTTCCCCATTTCCCCTCCCTAGAAAACCCCCATCCCATCCTCCCTCCTCCTTTCTGCTTTTATACCATTTTAATTACACACAAATATTAAGATCAGTTCTAGGTTGAGGGACTAGCAATACAATAGATAAAAATGGTCAAAGAAAAAGCAAGACAAGAAACACAAATAGTCAAAGAACAAGCAAGGCAATAAACAAAGCTCTGTGAACACTCCCATAATCACTGTTTCTAAGGGCTTATCAAGATGACCAAAATATCTGAGCCTACTTCCCTGTCCTAGCCCAAAGTCATTTTCATGTCTGAAGCCTACTTCCTTGTTCTAGCCTAATATTTAGATTCTTGACTGAAATTACTTCTTTGTTTTAGCCTAAGATTTAGATGCCTGCCTGAAATTACTTCTTTGTTCTAGCCTAATGTCAGATTCCTGACTGAAGTCCACTTCCTTGTCCTTGGCCAATGTCATAATTTCTGCCAAGCAGCCCATTTTCTTGTCCTTGGCCCATGTCAGATTCTTGTCAAGCAGCCCCAAAAGCTCTCCACCTCTCCCCCTTTTTCATTTAATAAACAAGACTGAGCCTGTCTTATTTGTTATTGTCTTATTCTTGTCAGGTTGTTCTGACAAGAATGCCTTCCTTACCCATAGTAGAATATGCATTATCAAAAGCAATGCACTTATGTTTTAGGTTGGTAAGGCTCTGTGCAGAATCTTATCCATCCTTGGCTTGCCAGCCTGTTAATTAATTTGATAACTCTGTCTGGGGGTCCATTTTCAGTTTCAAGCCATGTACTTTGGCTGCCAACATGTTGATGTTGTTAAAGACAAGCTTTAACATGATGGGCAGGAATAAAAGTATTCCCAGGACAAAAAGGGCTAGCATGATCAAGCTATATATGCCATTCTTGAAGCTTGACCAAAATAGAAATATTGACTTCAGGTCATGGGTAATTTTATCAGCAGTATCTGCTTCATCAACACTCAGCAGAGCAGCATTCTTTAAATTCATAAGCTCACTATGCAAGGTTAAAATATCCAGAGAGGTGTTAGAATTATGCCAAATACACTGTAAGTGTCTTTAAACATTTTCCTAATTATAATGACTACCACTGTAAATTTTAGAACTAACATGAATCCAATGGTATTTGGCAAGACACTCAAAATGGCTCCTTACTCTTAAACTCTGAGGATAAAGAACATCAATCCATTGTTCCAAATGCCTATCTAAATCCTCTTGTATACATTAATTAATACATTAATACATTAGTAACATTTTTTGCTAAATGATTAACAAAAGTAGCTATCTTAACTTCTGTCAAAACAATGCAGAAGCAGTGGTGCTAGCAATTAATGTAATTAAAGCTGTTATACCAGCAATAATCAAGCCCACTATCCTCTTGCTTCTGCTTAAAGCTTGACTCACTTCTTCCCGTACTTGCAAGCTTTTTTCAGAAGACAAAGGTTCTGTGATACTCAGGGCAATAAAACAAAAGCTGGTTGATAGACCTTCATAACTGACATGCCGGATTTCAACACACTAACACAATTAAAAAGTGTGCAATCAATGTAACATACATTAAATACTGTAGAAGAAACAAAAGCATTTTTAACTTGACAATTAAAAGAGCCTTAACACATGCACTAACACTTGTTTGAAATCCAGATCCTGTCCCAACTTTATCTCTTGCTAACATAACATCATAGAGAACAGCAGCTAACTTCCAAATATTTCTCTGATGAAGGGATCCATGGCTCCAGCTGTATATGTAGTGAAAGATGGCCTTGTCAGGCTTCAGTGGGAGAGGAGGTCCTTGGTCTTGTGAAATCTGGATGCCCCAGTGGGGGAATTCGAGGGTAGGGAGGTAGGAGTGGGTGGATGGGAGAGGGAACACCCTCATAGAAATAGGAGGAGGGAGAATTGAATAAGGGGTTTCTGGGCCGGGGGATGGAGAAAGTTGATAACATCTGAAATGTAGATAAATAAAGTATCCAATAATAAAAAACAAAAACAAAAAAACAGATAATGGAACTGGCTATTACAGTCGAACATTTGAGACATTTTGGCAGCAATTTAATGCTACCCATATTACTGGGATTCCTTATAACTGCTAAGGACAAGGGGCTGTGGAAGGAGCCCATGGAACTGTAAAACAATATCTTCATAAAATAAAAAAGGGGGAGGTATATCCCTGTATACCACAAATTTATTTAAATCAAGTTCTTTTTATTTTAAATTAAAAAAAATTTTTGGATGCCAAGGAACTCTCTACTGAGTGTCTATGGCACTCTACAACTAGGCATACTTATGCCTAAGTGAAAGGAAGGATCCAATTACTGGCATGTGGTATGATCCCGACCAGGTATTTAATATGGGGAAGAGAGCATGCTTGTGGGTTTTTTGTTTGTTTGTTTGTTTTGTTTTTTCAGGATGCTGTAGGAGCATGGTGGCTGCCAGAGTATGGTGAGACATACTGATGCTGGAACAAAGAATGATGCTGACCTGTGAGCTTGCTGAGTGCCCTGACAAGGATGACTGGTATTGGATATATGTTCCCAACCCACCTTTGCTTACCTATATCCCAGATGGGACAAGCTGCCTTGCCTCAAGTTTTTAGACCTTGTGGAACAGAGAATCTAAAGTTATAATGATTCTTGTATTTTTCTTAAATGTGACTAGTTATTCGGACTCAATCATGTACTGGTCTATCTGGTAATCAATCCAATATTGGAAATAACAGTCTTCATTTGGAAGGCTGTATTTTTTTTTCTTTTTTTTAAGGTGTCAGTCTGGTAAACCTTTGTATGATCGCAGACCCTGCTGACTGCCATTTAAAAAACTCACCTAAATGTGTATTTTCAAATATAACAGTAGACAAAAAAAAAACCCCACCAACTTTAATCAATAATCAATAAACTTCCATATTCAAAAAGAACAATGACATGGTTCACTTGCTGTCAGGCCAGATGACCTGAGTTTGAGCCTCAGACCCATTTGTTGGAAAGAAAACACACAGAAATAGAAATGCAATTTAAAAAATTTTAAGACCTTAGAGAGATGGCTCAGCAGTTAAGAACACTTGTTGTTCTTGCAGAATACCTACCAGAACAAGGCTCATGGAGGCCAGAGTTCACAGCATCTTCATGGTGCCTCACAACTCACTGTTAACTCCAGGCATGCACATGGTAAACAAGAATTCATGCAAACAAATTATATATATATATATATATATATATATATATATATATATATATATATAATGTATACACACACACACACACATATATATATATATATATATATATATTTAAAGCTATGTACATTGAGAAAGCAATGAACAAAAACAAGGTGAGAAAACAGTAAAAATAACTTTTACCAGTTACCAGAATGCTGTCCAAGTAAGGTTCAGAAGAAGTCAGCGATTGGGACTGGGCTACAGACAATATTCAACAGGGCATGATTATGACGGCATTAACAGTTCCAGGCATCCTTCAATATCAGCAAGAAACTGGTTCCAGGAATCACCATGGATACCAACATTTGCAGCTTTTCAGACCCTTATTAAAATAGCATATGGGTTGGGAATATAGCTAAGTGATAGACTGTTTGCTGAACAAGCTCAAGGCCCTGGGCTTGATCCACCAGTATGGTAAAATGCAGGCACAATGTATTCACACAAGTCCTTCTATCTACTTTTAGACAGCTCAAGGATTCTCACGGTACCTAATACATGCCAGTGACACACAAATGGTGCCATGCTGAGTGTGCTGAGAGTGCAGGGGGTCTGCATATGCTCAGTGCATTTTCAAGTTTTGACTTTTAGTGACTCATGCTTGGTTGACTCCCAGAAAGTGAAGCTACAGCCACAGAAGTCCAACCCTACACAGTTTTTAAAGGATTCATGAGAAATGCCACTTTCCTTTAAACAACAATTATATTATATACTTATCAAACAATTAAATGTTTGCTAAAGTTACTGGGAAACAAAGTGAAAAGAGAAAATGGGCAAAAAAGAACAAATTATAAATAATGAATATGACCTTGTAAGCACCAGGTTAATCCTCTTCTGTAGTATTCTGCGGGGGCTGAAGTTTTTATAGTGGAATGGTGATAAGTGTTGGGACATGGGAAGAATCTCTAGCCTTCCATATCAAAGAGGAAACCCGGGCTCTTAAGCCCACACCCTAAAATTCCCTTTGGACTCTGCACAGCCCAGCATCTGCCACTGTAATTACAAAAGGTGTCATTTGGCCAATCTCATGCCGCAATGTTAGGCCAGGGTGTGAAACAAAACAGAACTTTACTTTCTTAACCTCTTTAGGTGGGTGTTACTTCCCTCAGTGGCACTGGGAGCTCCCTCAGTGGGGGAGACCTAAGCTGTACTCAGACCTGTGTGGCCCTGCCTGTTATTGCTGAGTTCATGGACTTAGGCTCTAAAATTCTCTGGCTCTTTAAAAATTTTAAAGTAGGTGGCTTTAATTTATTTTTAACTTGTTCATATTTAAAGTGTTAAATACTTAGTAGAATTTTTAGGCTTTCACCCCTGGGATGGTAAATTTAAAATTCTAAGTATAAATCCTCTTATAGCAGAGCAAAAAAGTTTTCTTTAATTTGCTTGGCACCTGACTCTTAAGTATTATTTTTTCCTGTTATACGTGAATATCACAGCTTATCTTATGACCAAGACATAGTAAGGGGAAGAAAATACATATTTGATGATTAAAACTGAGATAACTTTTAACATTTTCTCTGGAACCAAAATAAAGATGGAAATAATTTATGCATCTCTATAACTCAGGCTTATAGTTTAAATAAAAATATTTTTAGTCATCAGTGAAATTTTCATCTCATGTCCAACTCTTTTTTTTTTTTTTTCAGACAGGGTCTCACTGTGTACCTCTGGCTGGCCTGGAACTCACTGTGTAGACCAAACTAGAGTCAACTCAGAGATCTGATGCTTCTGTCCCAGGGTGCTGGGGTTAAATTAGGTGTGTGCCATCATGCCCAGCACATGTTCAACATCCTTAAATAAAGGAAAACTCTGCAAAGTTAACAGAAAGTGGAGGCTGGAGACCTGTCTCAGAGGTTAAGAAAATTTGACTTTACAGAGGACGTAGGTGTGGGCTACGGCATCCACATGGAGGGCCACAATTCACTCCATTTCAGGGGAAGCATCGCCCTCTGCCGGCCTCCTCAGGCATCAGCCACACACGGCAAAACACTTAAATGCATAAGATAAAGTAGACTAAAATATTAACAAAAAGAGTAAAATGCTGTAAATAAACAGTAACTAACTATGAGAAGTTACAGTTGTGTTCCTTTTCTCCCATAAAATAATAGCTACAGTCATAAGTTAACCTGTCAATTCATAGAGCAGCTTCTCGGGCCTCCAGAGATCATTTCTTCCTACCCAGTTGTCTGCCCATTAGTTTGTACTCCATGTTGGCACAGAGGCAATGTTCCTAAAGTCTATTATCAGTCTGAATTTCAATGCTTCTCTGGTAATCCAATCAAAGGACTTATAGCATTTGAGATTTCTTTTAGGTTCCTAGAGAGCTTTAGGATTTTCCTCACACAAACACAAGAATTACCTACAAAGCTGTGGCTTTCCTATCAATCATCATGAGCACAGAATAATAGATAAAATCTGTATGTAGAATACAGATATTAATTTAGATTTTTTCTATTATTTAAAGGAGTGCCAGGGCCTGTGACATGGCTCAGCCAGCCAAGATGCCAAACCCCATGGCCTGAATTTCATCCCCAGAATCCACATAGTAAAAGGAGAGAACCAACTCCCCAAAGTTGTCCTTTGACTTGTACATGCATACTGCAACACACACGTGCACACACGCACAAGTCTTTTTAAAGGTATCTAAGTTCTTATGCAGATTTTTGAGAAGCATTTTCTATGTCTGGTGATACAATTTCAAAAGCAATCTAGCAAGTATTTTCTAAAATTTTGCTTGGCTCAGACAAGTCCTCCATGTTCAACTACTTCTTAGGTTAGCTTATTGGAAATATAAAACTTCAAAATCACCAAAATCACTTAAAATTTTTTAAATTATTCTTAAGAGGATCTACTTGAGAATAAGAGGTAGGTGGCTGGAAGCAAATGAACAGATACATTTTGGGTCCAGAAAAAGCTATGTTGGAATCTCTGTACTATTTATTACATGATGATTTTGTCTCTTTGGGAAGTTATTTAACATTGATAATTGTAGGACCAGGAGAGGCTGCTATGCCCTGGCTGAGACTTTCTGTGAACTGCTGTCTACTAAGTAACATTTTGCAGTTCTCTAAGATCGAAACATCCTGACTAAGGCATGGTGCCCCAGGAAGGCAATTTACACTTGACATCCTATTGCCCCCCCCCACCCCCGTTGAGTTCCTGTTTTTTTCCTAAGTTTGTGTTCCAGGATTGTTCCTGGAAGAAGCTGGCCAGATGGTGTAGTGAGTGGAACGTATTGGAGAAGTGGCGCGGGATCAAACTGAAAGTAGCAGTACGTGAGTTTGAGTTTTGATCACGCCATGGGGATTGTGAGTTCCTTCCTGTGAGTATTGGCACAGGATGATGCAGCTAAGAAATCCTTGTATGAGGCGGAGAATAGCTCCAGTTCTGAGAATGAGGAAGAAACTTTAGAAAAGGAAATAGCTTATTTAAAGGAAAGATTGAAGAAATGCAAAGTTCGAAAGGGAGCAGATTGGAAAGGGGAGCGACCACCTAGTAAAAACCCTTTTGTAGATTCTACAGAGGCCGCTGCTCCTCCGGCAGATGGTGAATGCTCCCAGAAGGATTGGTAGGCAGCAGAGCCCATCCCTAAGAAGGGGGTGATTTTTTCTAAAGCGGGTTCCAATCATGCTTATCCTGTAATGGAAGACCCGCACCCTAATAACCCTGGGCAAATGCTTAGGCAGCATGTACCTTTGTCTTTTAAGGAATTAAAGAGCCATAAAGAAGCAGTTTCCTCCTATGGGGCCTTGGCACCCTTTACTTTGGCATTTTTTGATTCCTATAGCACCTTTAACACCAGGGGATTGGCAACAACTGTGCCATGCGACGTTGAGTGGAGGAGACCTTACTGTGGAGGGGAGAATATCAGGAACAATGCGTTACCTTAGCAACATTAAATGCACAGGCAGTGCAGCCCCAGAGCAATCTGGAAATGCTGACCGGATCAGGACAGTATGCTGCTCTCCATCACCAGATTCATTATGATCCTGCCGTTTATGCCCAAATTGCCGCGGCAGCCATTAGAGCCTGGAAAGCCTTGCCTAATAAAATGGCAGGAGGTCAACTATCCAAGGTGGTCCAAGGACCCTCTGAGCCCTTCGAAGAATTTGTGAATAGACTACTCCAAGTTAGCAGAAAAATTGTTTGGAGATGCTGATACCGCCATGCCCGTAGTAAAACAGCCTTCGAAAATGCTACTAAATGGTGCAAAGAAGCCATTAGACCACATAGATCAGAAACCTTAGATGATTACATTGGAGTTTGCAAGGAAATTGATGGAAATTTTGTTATGGGACAAGTACTCGCAGCTGCCGTGAAAAAAAGGTAAAACTTGCTTTGTATGTGGCCAAGCTGGACATTTTAAGAGGGATTGTCCAGGGAACAAGGGGATTATGGGTCCTGGCCTGTGCCCTCGATGCTGAAAAGGCTATCATTGGAGCAATGAATACAGGTCAAAATCAGATGCTGATGGCCGCCCTCTCCCAGCTTCGGGAAATGGGCAGCAGGGCTGCTCCAGGGCCCACAAACCCAAGTGTACGGAGCCATGAATACCACTATTACCCCTACTCCAGTTCGGTTTGTGCCTCAAACCAATCCCTTTATGTCAAAGACCTTGTCAAAGGTACCCCAGGATGCGCAGGATTGGACCTCCACTCCTCCACCAGAGCAGTATTGACACCTCAAATGGACCCTCAAGTGTTAGGTATTGGAGTGTATGGCTCCATCACTTCAGGGAGTGTAGGCCTTCTCCTTGGACACAGCAGTGCCTTGCTGAAGGGAATTAGGATCCTTCCAGAAGTGATAGACTCAGATTATACTGGAGAAATTAAAATTATGGTTACTGTGGATAGGGGAGTTGTAGTTATTCCCCAGGGAGATAAAATTGCTCAGCTAGTTCTTTTGCCACAGTTACCCACTAAACATGCTACAATTAAGGATACTAGAGGTGATGAAGGATTTGGATTCACAGGGACTGCAGCCTTCTGGGTTTCCACCCTCGAGGACCACCTACCCTTACCCTTTGGGTTGATGGAAAATCTATGCAAGGAATTCTGGATACTGGTGCAGATACTACTGTGATATCTAAAACATCTTGGCCTACTAGCTGGCCCCTGGACAGGTTCTCTTCCACCTTACAAGGAGTGGGGACAGCTGCTGCACCCCTCAAGAGTAGTAAGATCTCAAAATGGCAAGATGAGGAAGGACATGAAGGATGGTTTCAACCATTTGTCTTGGAACATCTCCCCATAAATTTATGGGGTCAAGATGTACTTAACAACATGAGAGCTGTTCTCACAACCCAGCCAGTTCAGGGTATGATGAAAAAGCAAGGATATATTCCTGGGAAAGGACTAGGGAAATATTTACAAGGAAGACCCCGTAGTGTGGCCAAAGGATGTCAGATAATCAGATACCATAAAGACAAAACTGGAATAGGAAATTTATATCAAGGGTCACTGTGAAGCCTCCTAAACCATTACCAATCACATGGAAATCCAATGAGCCCATGTGGATTGAACAGTGGTCCTTATCTAAGAAAAAATTGGAGGCAGCTCATTTATTGGTACAAGAACAACTTTTGGCTGGACATATTGTCCCATCTATATCCCCCTGGAATACTCCTATAGTTGCTGTTAAGAAAAAAATCAGAAAAATAGAGATTATTACAAGATTTAAGGGAAATAAATAAAACCATGATGCCAATGGGGGCTACTCAACTTGGATTGCCTACACCAGTTGCTATTCCAAAAAATTGGCACATGTTGGTGATAGATTTCAAGGATTGTTTCTTTACCATACTCTTGCATCCTCAGGATTGTGAACACTTTGCATTTAGTATTCCCTCAGTCAACTTTAAGGAACCATCCCATAGATATCATTGGGCGGTGCTGCCCCCAAGGGATGGCTAGTAGTCTCACCATGTGTCAAGTCTATGTGGCAACTGCTCTTTAACCATTAAGGAGAAGACATCTGTACATGTATATATAATCTATTTTATGGATGATATTCTACTTGGAGCTAGGGAAGTAAAAGAGCTTTATGAGGCCTATGCCGAACTGCAAAATGATTTACAAGCCATTGGGTTGATTATTGCCTCCGAGAAGGTTCAAAAGAATTGTCCATATAAATATTTAGGACATAAATTATTACAAACGGGGATTCGTCCTCAGAAGTTATAAATTAGAATAAATACTCTGAAAACTTTAAGTTATTATCAAACATTGTTAGGAGACATAAATTGGTTGAGACCTTCCTTACAATTAAGCACAGGACAGTTAAAACCTCTCTTTGATATTCTTAAGGGAGATGCACCACCTACTTCTCCCAGACAATTAAATGAGGAGGCCAGGGAATGCTTGAAAATGGTACAGGAAGCTCTATAACAAGCTCATTTAAATTATGTAGACTATTCAACAAAACTGTTATTTGTGGTTTTTACATCAAAACATTCCCCAATGGGTGCCTTTTGGCAGGAGGGCCCTATCTTATGGGTTCATTTGCAAGCTTCACCTTCCAAGATTGTTTTGTCTTACCCACAGGCAGTAGTTTCCTTGTTGTTCAAAGCCTACAAATGTTTGGTAAAGAACCAGACATGTTGATTACCCCTATAATAAGGATAAGATCCAAATTTTATCTCAAAATTGTGTTGATTAGGCCTTGTTTGTTTGTACCACTAATAGCCAATTTGATAATCATTATCTGGATAATAAGTTGTGTCAACTTTTAAGTTCCACCCAGTGGTTTTTCCAAAAATTATTTCCAATCATCCCTTGAATCAGGCTTGCCTAGTATCTACTGATGCATCCTCCAATTGTAGAGCTGTAGTTGTTTCCCAAGGTAGAGCTGAGACCTTACAGATGACCAATTGCTCTGCACAATTAGCAGAGCTAAAGGCCGTACAATTGGCACTATGTTTGTTCCCAAATGAAGCTTGCAACATATATACTGATAGAGTACATGTTTCTCAAATTATGGAACCCTTGGAGACTGCATCTTATGTGGCACCTGTATCTTTGATTTGTTCTTGCCTATTGCAGGTGCAAGCTCTTTTATGGCAGCGAACTTTGCCTGTGTTTGTGAGTTATATTTGGGGACATTCATTGTTGCCAGGCCCCTTGGCCCAAGGTAATAGTGAGGCTGATTTTCACACCAAACAAATTTTGCTTGCCTTAAATTTAGTCACTAATTATGATAAGGCCGTTGCTATGCATAATAAATTTCATCTTAATGCAAATTCCTTGAAATTTCATTGTGACATTACCAGAGAACATGCTGTTCAAATTGTTACTCACTGCTCTCACTGTGCTCAGTTTATCTCCTTCCCTAATTTGGGAGTGAATCCCTGAGGTCTTGCATCCAATGATATTTGGCAAATGGATGTTACACATGTTCCCTTGTTTGGGAAATTACACTTTGTTCATGTTACCATTGATACCTTTCCTGGTATGATTTTTGCCTTGGCTCACAGTGAGGGAAAAAAAAAAAGATATTAAGAACTATTACCTGCAGATATTTGCCTATTTTGGGGTTCCCCACCAAATAAAGACTGATAATGGCCCAGCCTATGTTAGTGTGTCCTTTAATAAATTTTGTGATGAATATAATATTACCCATAAGACCAGGGTTCCTTATAATCCACAAGGCCAGGCTATAGTGGAAAGAGCACATTTAACTTTGAAAAATTATCTTGAAAAAACCTCACCTCATGCAAGATTATTTTTTTATTTTATATATTTTAAATTTTTTATTAGTGGATAAGAATGCATTGTCTGTAGCAGACAGACATTGGAAACGAGCCCGGAAGGCACTGGGCTTAGTGAAATGGAAAGAATTGTCATCAGGTGTATGGAAAGACCTTGACCCTGTGTTAGTCAGGGTGAGAGGCTCTGTTTGTGTTTTTCCTAAAGATTCTGAAAGTCCTGTTTGGATTCCTGAGTGTTATGTATGCCCCGTCACTATGTAGCCTCACCCAAGTGGAGATCTACTGGAGCCTTGTGAAGAACCCCCCAGTTCTGATGTCAGTGGGATAAGCAGCTCGACCTGCCCAGTCATAGTTCCCACCAACAAGACTACTGGAAAAACTGCTTCTAATTTTGAGAAACCAACGATTTCTTAATGTTACTCTTCAGTTATTTATTTATATTCAGAATATTGATGATACTTGTGTGCAGCCTCTCTATAGAGAGAAGTTTCTAGCAGGACTCAAACTGGCCAGAAGGCTCCTTAAAGGATGGGCTAGAGGTCCTTGTCTCTGGGACTACCAGCCTTTGGAGCAGCCACAGCAGGATTGATATTTCTTTGCCGCTTTCACAGACAGCAGATCCAGTCCCAGGCAGTTAGTAAGCAGGTGCTCATGTTGCTGGCATGAGAGAACCCTTCTGCCCAGGTTGGCTCAGTCTTTACTGAGAATAGTTAGTCAATGATGGGCAACTCCTTTGCAGTCCTTACCTACCTAAGACAGGGGCCTTGAGGCTGGCAGGTATTCCCAATGACAGGTAATTGGTACTGACTGAAGGTGACCTAAGACAGATGCTATTTGCCTATAAAATTAAAACGGGGGACCTGTAGGACCCCAAAGGGCTGCTATGCTCTGGCTGAGACTTTCCTTGTGTTGCTGTCTACTAAGTAACATTTCATGGTTCCTCTAAATCAAAACATCCTGACTAAGGCATGGTGCCCCAGGAAGGGAATTTACACTTGACATCCTATTGTCCCCCAGTTGAGTTCCTGTTTTTTCCTAAGTTTGTGTTTTTCCTTCCCTGGCTTAATGTATATATTAAACCTGCCCAGTAAAAGCTTTGGCATTCTCTCATAACGGATGACCTGAGTCTGAGTCTTTCTTTAATCCCCCAGGCCTACGCCCGAGCTCAGTACTGTGGCAGCACTGGAGCTGTCAAATAATTTCAGTTCCTTTAGCTGTAAACCAAACTTTGTAGAGATGGTATAAAAACTAACTAGGTTACATGAGAAAACATTCAGAGTGCCTGATTCAGATACTGACGCAGAAAGTGTTCAATAAATAATAGCCAACATTACTGACTGCATATTAAACAAAGGTAGAATGGTATAAATGATTCCTACTTACACAGTAGACTACTGTTGTCTATAGTTGTTCTATACCTCCTTATTCAAAAAAGGAAATATATTTTTGTTATGATAGAAATTTTTAGACTATTTTAATCTGAATTGGGGATGGCTCTGTGGCTGAGATGCTGAGTGCTCCCTGTGAGAACCAGAGTTAAGATTCCCAGAACTGACATAAATTTCAGGGTGAGAGAGGCAGCCTTCCTTCCTGTAATTACATTCTCAAAATATGGAAACAGATCCCCAGAGCAAGCTGGCTAGCAAGGCTACCAACATTAGGCAGCTCTGGGTTTGATTGAGAGACATGGGCTCAGTGAATAAGGTTGAAGAGTAGTAGAGGATGAATACTGACATCAGCTTCAAACCTCTAATGTTTGTGTACCCCAACACACATGCAAACATGCACACATATATATACACACCCAGCAACACACAAACGGGAAAAGAAAATAATTAAAACACTTTCATGTGAATATTAGAAATAGTGGGAAATGGGACATGGCTACTCTAGCATGCATGAAGCTCTGGGTTCAATCCCCAGAACTGTGTAACAAGCTTCTCTGCATTGAAAGTGGTAGCAAGGTGTTATGTGCAACAGTTATACGTGCCTAATGTTCCTTCTCTGTCCTAGATGGGAGAAGAAAGACTATGCCGAATCAGAGAACAGTGAGAAACAACTAGACAGAAAACCCCAGGGACCAGGAACTTTGAAGCTGAAAAAGAATACTTCATCCCCATCCTCAAAAAAATTATCACTTGTTTCTCTGCAATGAAGCAACAAAGTACAAATGAATAAAGTTAAGTATATATTTCCAGGAAGGTTTAATATACTCTTCATATTGTAGTCAGAACATTTTATGGGGGAAGTTATATTCTCTTTAAAGAGAAAGAAAAAAGTTTGCTTTGTTTCTAAGTCAATCACTGGAAACTCTCTGGAAGGAGAGGTTATCAAATAAATGATCTCCAAATGAGTTGCAAAGAGGTTCAGCTGATTAGAACAAGAAGACGACATTGTCAATTATCTCTCCAAAAGCTGCAGCACTGGATGACAAAAAGCATGCCTGCTCAGAAGAAATGCTTCCCAGACACGGTGTTCTTTCACTAATGTAAGTAGCCCCATTTTGGCAGTTTTGAACATTTAGCGTCCAACAAAGAAAAGAACATTGCCAGTGACACCTGCTGTGACAAGGAACTGCAATTCTCTTTTCTTGAAGCATGAGGAGTGATGACTTTGTGATGTGCCTCAAGTGCTTCCTAGCTCCTTCCAGAATGTGCTCTTCCTTGGATCATTTCCAATTTCAGGTGACCTTCTATACAAGGGTGTTCTCTGAGGGTGTGCTACAGAACAAATTTAGAATAAAGTTGCCCTCTTGTTACTGAGGTTCATAATGACTTGGGCAAAAATTAAGAAGGCTCTTGTAGTAGGTGACTTATACTAAGAGGCTGACAGAGCTAGGATAGAAGCCAAATTAGGCATATATTTTAGGAGCAAAAATAAATGAATTTGCCAATAACTTGGATATTGATTGTGGAGGAAAAGGAAAACTCAGGGGTGATTGTAGTTGAGTTTTAAATAATTAGATGGGAATGGAGCCGCTTGCACTGCTGGTAAGAAGGGTTACTGGGTTTGAGAAGAAAATGATAGTTAATAAGTGTCTTTCTAGAGCTTGCTGAGATGGCTGAGTAGGTAAGGACAGTTGCCACTAAGCTAACCTGAGTGCAATCCCTCATGTCCACATGGTGAAAATAGAGAACCGACTCCAACAAGCTGTCCTCCAAGCTCCACTCAGTTGCTATGGAGCACACACACATAATAAATAAATACATGTAACAACTTCTTTTGAGACAGATTCCTGGAACCCAATATGGGCCTAAAACTTGCAGAGATTTACCTACCTCTGCCTCTCAAGTGCTGGGGTTAAAGCTGTGCTCCACCATGGCTGGCTGTAAAAAAAAGTATGGCTCTTTCTGTATATAAGAACTATACAGGGCTGGAGAACCCATGGCTCAGCTGTTAACAAGCACTGGCTGGCTGCTCCTCCATGGACTTATGTCCAATTCCAAACATCCACATGGCAAATCACAACCCTCTGTAACTCCAGTCCCAGGGGATCTAGTGAACTCTTCTGGCCTCTGTGAGTACTATTTATTTACACATGGTGTATAGATACCCATACATATAAAATAATAATACAAATGAAAAAACTATTAAAAACACCTTAAGAAAAGTTAAAGCATTATAAAGAATTTATTTTCAAAACATCTTCTAAATGTTTGTCCTTTGTATAAGATTGTTCTTTTGTGTCAGACCTCTTTCAACACTAATAGCTTGGTGGTGAATTGTGGTAGATCAGAAAACATTTACTACTCTATGAAGCAAAATTTAAAAGACAGATTCCAGCCTTTTCCTCAAATTTTATAATTTTTTTCAGAAGAATACATGCCTTGTTTTGGTAGCCTGCAAATATTAGCCAGCAGTGCAGAGTGATATACAAGATATAAAATGTAATATAAAAGAGTAGGTTTTAATCAGGGCTTTAGTCGGTCCTTGTTGAAGCTAGATAGATATAAAAAGTTGGTATCTTTTAAAAACAAAAACTTTAGTTCACAAATATATAAAACAATTAAAAGATTTAGCTTGGGGGAAAAGACATTTTATTTTATTTTATTTTATTTTATTTTATTTTATTTTGAAAAGACATTTTAAAAGCTAAGTTTAAGGCAGGACATGCTAGCACATGCCATAAATCCCAACACTTGTGGTGGGTGGGAGGCAGGTGATTTCTGTGAGTTTAAGACTATTCTAGCCTACATAAGTCCTTGGCTATCCTGGGCTAAAAGAAAAGAAAACAAACAAACAAAACGAAGGAAAGAAGCACAAACAAAACAACAAACAGCTGTGTCTCAAGTGGTTGGTCTGCTCACCTAAAGTTTCGACTGACCCCTAGTGTTCATCCGGGGCATCTGCAACCGTGTAACTTCATACATTTACAGAAAAGATACTGAATACACACACAAAAATAAAACGAACAAGGTAAATGATGTTAGCCTGAGCAAAACATAACAAAATGAAAACGAAGAGAAAAACAAAGTCAAAAACAAAAACAGGCCTACCACATCCAAGAGTTCAAAGAAGGGTCCCTTGACTTGACATCAGAAATTATGGTATGACATCCTAAGGTACCTTCTGAGTAAACAGAAAAACTCACAAAGTGACAAGAGTACCTGGGATACGACTATCAGAGGGAAGAGCATCGTGAGTCAAAAGCTGGAAATCAAGTAGCTGTGTGGCATTTGGGACAACTTGGGCAGTGTGAGCCTGAAGCACTGTGTGTCCAGAAGAGACACTGAGGAGAAAGGCAAGGCCAAGCTCAAGGAAGAGTGTGTATTTTCTGCACAATGAGAAATCACTCAAAAGATAGCTCTGAGATGCTGGCAGAGCCCCAGAAGCGTGTTGTGAAATTACCGTTTGGGAAAGTGTTGAAAACTAAAATTGGGATGCTACTCTGTGAATGATGGTACTGCAAAGAGAAAAGCAGACAATAGAGAAAGAAAAGACAAAAGCTAATAGTTACACTTGCTGGCTGACACACCTTTATCCAGAGTCCATATAGACTGTTGGTGTGTGTTCCTATGTGCACACATGCAGATGGCGCCTTCTTCTGGTGTGTGTTCCTATGTGCGCACATGCAGATGGCACCTTCTTCTGGTGTGTGTTCCTATGTGCGCACATGCAGATGGCACCTTCTTCTGGTGTGTGTTCCTATGTGCGCACATGCAGATGGCACCTTCTTCTGGTGTGTGTTCATATGTACACATGCAGATGGCGCCTTCTTCTGGTGTGTGTTCCTATGTGCAGACATGCAGATGGCGCCTTCTTCCAATTGCTCTTTCACCTTTTTAAGAAAACATTTATTTACTGAGGAGAGCAAAAACTATCAAAGGGCAACTTCTCTCCTTCTACCACTCAAGGGGTGTACCCCCGTGCCTCCCTCGAGTGCAGCTTAAGTAGCCTCCAGTGGACTGCCCATCAGCCCATACTACGTTCTGCTCCACCATAGGCTGACACCCATGACGAGAGATCAGGCTACTGGCAAGCCCAGCCTCCTCACCAAATAAGGACTTGTTTACCCCAAGAGGGCTAAGGCAGTAGGCACCACCTTTAGGGTGCAGCAGAAGTTTTCCACATCTCCCCCTTTTTTATTTATTGCAAAAGCAAGCATTGCTTGATCAAGCTGGCTCCATTCCGTAGGAGCTCACGATCGAAAGCAAGCGGCTAAGACTAGAACACTCACTCTACTGGGTGCAATGGGTCAAACCCACCAGGTACAAGAGCTGAGGTCTACACAAACAGGTAGGACACCCATCCCATGTGCAGTGAGATCACAAGTCTCCAGGGGTACAAGGGCTGTCCAATCCTGAATATAAGGGGTTATAGAGAGTTACTGCTTCAAAGCCATCAGCCAAGCTTGAGGTGAGACACCAGCCTCAATGGCTTGAAAGGCACGCACCACCAGGGCTCTCTCTCGTCTTTGAGATCTAGCCATACGACAAAGACAAAATAAGCAGAGCAGACAGACACCCACTAGGGCAACTGCTAACACTCCTATTCCCGCCCACTCCTTCAGATGATGAACTGCTTGCAGGATCCACGACGTCAAGCCATCTGCCAATGATAATGTGGCAGCTGTTTGATTATACATTAATATGCAATCACTCTTATCACTAATATTCTTAATTACCTGAAAACACAAGGTTTCTCCTGACTTAATTCCTTTGCAAAAGGGAGACCACTTTGGTTGTGGGGGAATGGTACTATTGCCCTTAGAGTCCTTATCCAGCCAAACAGCTGTTTGATTATACAATAGAATGCAATCACTCTATTCACTTATACCACTAACTGCTAAAAAAACAAAGGCTACCTAACAAATCTATACTTCTATTCTCACTTACTCCTAACTCACTATAAGGTAACTCCAAACTAGCATTACTGGCAAAAAAGCGGGGAAAAACTTGGGCATCATGTTGTATTGGCATTGGTCTCAGAAACGCTGACAGAATCCTCCATCTTGTCTCCATCATCGTGGGTCTCGCCATCAGGAGAAGGAGAAGGAAAACCAGCCATCCTCTCCGGCACCCATATAGGGTCATGTTGGTCCTGCAGGAACAAACAAACAGAACCCCTCGCCCACACCAACACTGAGTCTTGACCATGACATTTTCCTGTTAGAATATCAAGCCCTTTTCTACTGGCTCAGGGTGAGTATGTCGATCAGCTGCAGATCGTCCTAGGAGTGCTTCTGTGCTAGTATAGATGAGGAATGCCGAGACCACGCCTAGTAAGATGCCCACAACCAAGGAACCCAGGCTGTCATACAATGGATTGCCTGTTATGGAGGTAAGGCCCATGCAGGTAGCCGCGATTATCACTCCTAAAACAGCTGTAGCGTCCCCCAACAGAATAACATTTGTACTTGGATCACGTCTTTCCATGACATTCTTATAAAATGATGTGCCCTTGGCCTGAGCACTCCTGCGAAGTTCACTTATGGCAACAAGAAGCGTTGCTCCTTCAGACACCAAAGATTCTGCTAAAATACAATATGCCCATAGGAGGGATTCCATTGGTTGAGGATGAAGCAATCCCATGACTCCATGATACCAAGAGAGTCCTGCACCCATCATGAAAATACCAACACCACTAATCAATGAAGAAATATAAGAAGAATCTGCTGTTTGAATAGACTTGCTGATGTCCAGTGCAAGCAAACCCTGGTTACAAGTATCAGATAATGAGTGTATAGCTTCTGAGAACATACTTGCTGAACCTGTATAAATCCAGGCAAGAAATTTAAAGAAGCAGTTTAAGCCATAATGCAAATAGCAACCATAAAACATTGTGCTCTTAACTCCCTCCAGGCCTCAAGACAAAAACTCCTTCTTGAACCTCCAGTAGGATCGTTCAGAGGCGGCCAGGGCGGCCCTGGTGCAGTTGATTCTATTTCCAGTTTTGTTTCTATTTCTAGTTTCTCTAATTCGCCCTCAGAGACTTCCTCCTCTTTTAGCTGTTCTAGTGCTTCAGTTGTCTTCTCTAGCGCTTGGCAGACTCCTCCCTTTTCTCTCTCTTTTGACTGTGAGCAAGTAGATCGAGTCTCTGGCCACATCTCTTTCACTTGCTCTAATGCTTCTGTTGTCGCTTGAATGGCAGGAACACACTCCTCACTAGTCAAGCAGGTGCGAATAACCTTCTAGATCCCTCGCACCCTTGTCTTTCCCTTTTTGTCCTGCAGAGTACCCTCCTCCCATGCTCAGACCAGATCCCTTCCTAATTTATCCCAGCAGGCTAACGACAGGTTTCCTGACACTGCAAACCACGGAGCCACCCCTTCCACCTCGCTAAGAAATTGAGCCAAAGCTCGATGTTTAAATTTCAAACCTTTACTATCAAGAAGCTCATGAAGAGCTACCTTCACTGGGCAGGATGGCGAGGTCCCCATTTTAGTGGCGACGCTCGTGGCGCATCAAAACCACAGCTAAGAAAAGGATCCCTCTTGGCACAAGCGCAATCCTTCAGCCTTTATACTTTCACTTTTATTCGCCTCCTTCCGAGGGCCTTAACATATGCTGCCTCCTTCCGAGGACCTTGTCTGTTGATGGGCCCCACTTACCGGCCACTTACCGATCGATCACCCTGTCTGTCCCTGGTTCTGGAACTCTGGGAACTCACACAGAGAAGTTCCGCGTAAGGGCCACCAATTGTGCCGCACCGACCACCCTGACCAGCAGGGAAGAAAGACTAGCACATCAGTTCCTTCCAGCGACAGTTTTACTCAGGAATGACTTTCAGTTACAAGATCAAGGGGTGTGTCCCCCCCCCCCCCGTGCCTCCCTCGAGTGCAGCTTAAGTAGCCTCCAGTGGACTGCCCATCAGCCCATACTACGTTCTGCTCCACCATAGGCTGACACCCATGACGAGAGATCAGGCTACTGGCAAGCCCAGCCTCCTCACCAAATAAGGACTTGTTTACCCCAAGAGGGCTAAGGCAGTAGGTGCCACCTTTAGGGCGCAGCAGAAGCTTTCCACATACCACGTGGGTTCTTGGGTCTCGAACTCAGGTGATAAGACTTGGTAGCAAGTGTTTGACTGTCTTTTAACTACTGGACTATCTTCTCAGGCTCCTACCTTTTTAAAAACACATTTATTCATTTTGTTTGTGTGTGTGTGTAGGCATGGAAGTCCAGGGACAACCTGTGGGGATTGGGCTCTCTCCTTGTACCATGTAGGCCTCAGGTATCCCACCCAAGTATTCAGACTTGGTAGTATCTTACTTATTGGCTAGACCATTTCACTCTAACCCTAGCCTTATTTTTAAGGTAGGATCTGCCACAGAATCTGGAGCCCACAGACTGGCTAAATAGGCCAGCCCCAGGAGTATCCCTGTCTCCCTATCTGCAGCACTGGGGTAACTGGGGTAACTGGGTTTTAGCATGGGTGGTAGGATCTGGACTTGATCCTAATGCTTGCACCAGTTCTAAACAAGCAGCATATCAACTGAGCTGTTTCCACAACTCCAGATGGTGTGTTTAACAACTAATATGGCAGTAGTCGGAATAATACTTGATTCTATATTAGGGAAATCAACCTTAAGGTGCCTGGAACACTGGAAACTGATGTCAATAGGCATCTGGCAACTTTGGGGAAAATTTAAGCAAGGACTGTGAAACATACAGAAGTAGTTGCAGAAACATTGAGATCATCAAGGAAGGAAAGAAATCACATCTTATATCCAAAATGTTTGGATATGGTCTGGAAATGCTTCAGGTTTTGAATTTTTTAATTGTTGGAATATGTCTATATAGATAATAAAATTTCATGGGATTGCGATTTAAGTCTAAGCACAAAATTCATTTATGCTTTTTTTTTTTTTTGGTTTTGTTTGTGGGTGGTTTTTTTTTTTGTTTGTTTGTTTTGTTTTGTTCTTTTTTTTTTTTTTTGAAACAGGGTTTCTCTGTGTAGCCCTGGCTGTCCTGGAACTCACTCTGCAGACCAGGCTAGCCTCGAACTCAGAAATCCACCTGCCTCTGCCTCCCAAGTGCTAGGATTAAAGACGTGCACCACCACCGCCCGGTGGTTCATCTATGCTTTCTATATACCTGTGTATACCTGAAAGTAATTTTATGTTTTTCAGTACTTATGCATCTTGATAGTAATCTATCTCATGAGATAGTTTACACTATAGAATCACACTGGAACTCCAAAGTCTTGGGATTTTGAAGACTTTGGAGTTTGAATTTTCAGATTAGAGATGCCCAAGAGTGTAGACATTTTTCTTTTTAAAGGAATTATAAATGTCTTGAACTAACTCCTTCACAGCAGAGATAGGAGTTAACAGTATAAATATATTTCACAGACTTCCTATAGATTCTTCACCCAGCTTCCTCTCATTTTTTCCAAGTTTTAAGTTTTTAAAAATTTTATTTATAGTTTGTGTATGTGTGCGCGTGCGCGTGCGCATGTGTAGGCTATAAAACAACTGTGGGAGTCAGTTCTTTCCTTCCATCGTGTTGGTTCCTGAAGATTAGACTCAGGTTATCAGTCTTGGCAGCAAGCAACTTTACTTACTGAGCTAACTCACTGGTCCTTGATTTCTTATTTAACAACCATTAACTAATATTATTGTCCTAGAAACTGATTATTCCAGAAAAAGAATATTATTCTTTCTAAAACTGTGGGGGTGTGATCATATTCCTTGTCAGTTAAATGAAATATGACTGTAATTTTAATAATATTTCCTATGTTAGGTACCTTCTGTCCCTTACAGATGTATTTATATGAAAAATGACAACTTACTATATTTGACAAGTAGTTATGGACCGGCAGTTGTGTTTATCCCTATGATTATAATGTGCTGAAAAGATGTCTTTGAGGTTAAGAGAAAATGCCTATTGGAGTGGCTCTCAGCCTTCCTAATGCCATGACTCTTTAATACAGTTCCTCATGTTGTGGTGGCCTTAACCATGAAATTATTTTTGTTGCTAATTTAATATAAGTAATGACTCAGAAAGACATGAGACACTAACCCATCCAGCCAAAGTAAAGAAAAAAGGATAGAGATGAAGCTATATTGATAGAGGCTGAGACCACACAGGGTGACTCTTTCTATCATTTTCATTAAGCCAAGTTCTGGTCTTTTCTTGTCATAAATTTTATTATTTTTATGGTCTGTGTTGTCTGTTTTTACTTGTAAATTAGTGACCTTTGTTGGCTTTAGCAGTCCTCTAATTATTAAGCAATGTAAATTTAAAGAGCAGTTCATAGTTCTTACCTTGACTCTCTTCCTGATCAGTCATGACAGGACTAAGCAGAACGTGAGGTTCTCTCTGAAGATGGAGCTCAGTTGAGCAGGACAAGGTTTGAATTGTACTAGTAATCACCATCAGTAAGGACCTGGCTGCACTCTTGGCTCTGCTTCAGCATTGCCCCTGCTGGGGCTAACCTGATCACCTCCTCTTTGTAGAGGCCAGAGTCTGAATGCATACTCTAAACTATTTTCTTGTAATAAACTATTTTCTTGTATGCTTTGTCTTTTAAAGTACTCTAATTTTGCTTGTGAATACAAACAGTAGAACTTTCAAATATTTAGGATAAAAGTTTGAAAATCAGATCTTTGAAAAAAATCAACACTCTAAGAAAATACTTATAGAAAATACTTATAGATTTTCCAAGTTTGAGATGCAGTAGACATAGTTTTAAAAATAATCAGATGTTGAACTCTGCACTGCCAAGCCATTTCCATTCCCGTTTCCATATCTTCCAGAAAGAAAGGCATAGAGAAGGAAAACATTCAGATAAAATTTCTGTGGTGCTGATCACTGTTTTAGGAAATATGAGTCTTTAACAACATCAACATGTTGGCAGCCAAAGTACATGACTTGAAACTGAAAATGGACCCCCAGACAGAGTTATTAAGTTAACAGGCTGGCAAGCCAAGGATGGGTAAAATTCTGCACAGAGCCTTAGCAACCTAAGACAGAAGTGCATTGCTTTTGGGTAAGAAACACATTCTTGTCAGAACAACCTAAGACAGTCTCAGTCTTGTTAATGAAATAAAAAAGGGGGAGAGGTGGAGAGTCTTTGGGGTTGCTTGGCAAGAATCTGACATGGGTCAAGGACAAGAAAATGGGCTGTTTAGCTGGAATATGACATTGGCCAAGAACAAGGAAGTGGGCTTTAGGCAGGAATCTGACATTAGGCTAGAACAAAGAAGTAATTTCAGGCAGGAATCTAAATTTTAGGCTAGAACAAAGATGTAATTTCAGATAGGAATCTAAATTTTAGACTATAACAAGGAAGTAGGCTTTAGACATGAAAATGACTTTGAGCTAGGACAGGGAAGTAGGCCCAGATATTTTGGTCATCTTGATAAGCCCTTAGAAACAGTGATCATTTGAGTGTTCATGGAATTTTGTTTATTGCTTTGCTTGTTCTTTGACTATTTATGTTTATTGTCTTGCTTTTTCCTTGACTATTTGCATCTATTGTATAGCTAGTCCCTCAACCTAAAGCTGACCTTAATACTTGCATGTAATTAAAATGGTATAAAAGCAAAAAGAAAGAGGGGGTGGGATGGGGGTTCCACGGAGAGGAAATGGGGAAAGGGATGACATCTGAAATGTAAATAAATAAAATATCTAATTAAAAAAACAAAGCATGAGTGACTGAGGTGTGGTGAGGTAAGAGAGTTCAGCACTGGTACTTTATCCTATGAATCACTATTTTGGAATCTCAGTTTCTTTTATTGTGGTTTTGGCTATTTCTAAATCAAATAACTGCACACAAAAGCCTTTGGGGAGATCCCATTCTTGAATAAATCATTTATTAGAAAAAATATTTTATTAGAATTAAATGGTTTAAATCTTGAAGTTCTAAAAAAAAATTTGATATATTTGTCCCTGTGCAATTTTACTTTAGATAAAACACACTTGTATAGACAAGAAATTGGGCTTTGCATTCTATTAAAGAACTGATGAAAAGCACTTGAAATGCCTAGATGATAAACAGGAAATGTCGACAGAAAAGTGAAAAGTATAAAAAAAGAGCCACACATATCTACATTCAAGGGCCAAAAAGTACATTCACTGAGTAGGCTTAACAGCAATTAGGGATAGCAGGAAGAAGGATGCCCTCTGAGTAGATGCAGGAAGGGTACCTCCCCCTCTTCTTCTCTTGGGGATAGACTTGCATGACTATATGATGGCTCACTCAGCCGTCTCCATCTCCCTCCCCATTTTTCTTTCATTTCCACCAATAAAATCCTTGCCTCGATGCGTGGATGATCCACCCAGTCTAGTGAAAATCTCAAAAGGACACTGAGTGTCCATGACGTATATTCCTAACACAAACACTGCAGTAGATTTCAGAGGCCAGTGGCCCTGGGCCTTGACCTGTGACCTTCACTGAAACTTAAGGTCTGAGAAGTGTTTCCTTGTACCAACTGTAGTCCAGCACCCCTGGTCCACAAGTCACTCTTCCTCACAGGTGGAGAGCAGCTTCCTCATGTGCTTGTGGACTTCATTCCTGAGGGAAAGCTCCAAAGAGGGAAGCCAGTGGTATGTTCATCCTGTCACTTCCACAACCTTGATTTCAAGATAGCAATCTTCTTTGCCAGAGTGCCATGCGAACACATGTCTGAGGTGCTGCTGTTCTGATGTACACACTTGCCTTTCTACTGGAGGACCTTTTAAGTCATGGCTGAAGGACCTGGCTCATGCCCTCAGCTTTTGCTGTTAACCTTCCATCTTTCATTACTCCTCTGAAGAACATTAACAACTTGGCATTAATCAGCCCACTCCACTCTCTTTGGGAACCATATGGCCTCAGGGTTTTCTATTTCTGTTACTTTACTTTTCAAAATATTGCCCTCTAATAATTTGTTTCCTTATTTCAACACAAATTAGATACTAAGTGAAGAAAATGCCATTTCCCAGAAGCCATTTCTGCTCCATCTGTCAACAGAACAATATTCTGTCTGCCTTCTAGGCCATGGACAAGTCAGTCGTAGACATTATCTTACTGCCTGCTTCATTGTGTTTGTTACTCGGGCACTTCCTCAAAGCAGATGCTAAAAGTAAACTAAGTTACATTAATGGGTCAAGCATAGTGTTATTCAGGAAAATTATTGTTATAGAAATTGAGGGAGTATGCTGTACAGAGATGACACATGCTTTCAATCCCAGCATTTTGGAGGCAAAGGCAGGTGGATCTCCAAGTTTGAGGCCAGCCTGGTTTGTATAGTTAGTTCCAAGACCGCAAAGGCTTCACAGAGAAATCTCATCTCAATCAAAAATCTGTTACAGTGACTCTTGTTTTACCTTGTATGAAGGTGTGTCTCTGTATTTTTGACTGTTAATTCTGTATTACCAGTACTTATACTGGCAGACTTTTGTTATTGTCATTTCTATGACAAAGTTTTCTATTTTGTCAATATTTGTCCTTCTTTACCTGCCTAAAGGCAATCTAGAGATGTAGCAGAAGTTGTCTCACTGCTGATTGGCTGTAATAAAGATCTGACAGCCAGTAGCTGGGGCAAAAGTTCTAGGCAGAGAGAGGGATACAGGGAAGAAAGCAGATTTCATAGATTCAGAAGAGACATGAAAGGGAGCAGAGCAGACAGACCAGAGCAGAGAAGAGAGGTAAAGATCTATCCACAGGTGAATTATAGGCTAGAATAGTCAGTTTAAGTATAAACCATAGCTGGGAGACTGCCCCAGCAAAAGGCCTAAGCTTTGAATTGTATTAGAAGTTTACATGTTTTATTTATGCCACTGGCAGGTCTGAGAAAAGTCCTAAAATTAAAACAAAATGAAACGAAAAGAAAAGAAATTGGGAGAGCTGTGATGGTCATCAGCCATTCTACCAATTTGATTTAAAACGGCAGAGTGAAGGAACATGAGCTGGAACTTTCCTGGAGCATCTTGAAGATTCACTGAGAAGTCCTTGAGTAAAAAGTCAGCCCCAGGGGAGATCTTAGAACCTTCTTCGTGTTCACTGGACCAGGAAGCAACCTGTGGGAAGTATGGCCTTTGCATAATTAATTTCAGAGAGTAATTCAGACTCAGTTATATAGTTTTGTAGCTAGCCACCAGCAAGACAATTCTGGTGACCATTGTCATCCATAAACTCATTAAGGAGCCTCTAGAAAATAGAATCCTAAAAAGCAAAGGGGATGAAGACTGGTAGTGGTGAACAGGAAGCACTGGGAGCAAAGAAGGAAGTTCTTTCCTCTGCTAAAGCCAGAACCAAGGCCAAGATTTCAGAGCCAAGAAGGCAATGCATAAAGACATCTCCACAAGAGATGCATTTGTTCTGGAGGGCTTTTCTGAGGACGTTTGGACACAGGAAAGGTGATCTCACTGAGCATGAGTTCATCATAGTAATTTTGCTCAAGAAATAGAAATGACTATCTATTGGGATCTGACAAAAAATAATTTTAAAAAGTCAAGGCCATTGATAAAAACTATCTAAATATCATTTTACATCCATTGTTTTTCACAATTCTGCCCTCGATGGGTAAGAAGTCCTGAGATATTGGTTGGTGAATATGAGAATCAACTAGTATTTTTAAGCTAAACACTCATAACTTGAAGACAAATGCTCAGTGTGTTTCATAAACACTTACACCTAAAATATTCATCCTAGACCCTTACAAAATGAGGCACCAGAAAAGTATGCACATCACCATCTTAAGCAGCCCAGACTCCACCACTCCCAAGGCAGCACAAAATCCTCAGAAAAGCCCTCCAGAACAAATGTACCTAACGACATTATACCATCATAAAAGTTTCCAGACCACTGGCCCTGACAAGAAGACAGAAGACAACAGACTTGTATAAAATGCAACTGTGAAGATCAGCAAGCACCTGATGCATGAAAGAGCTGTAACACTAAGTGACCGAGATCCTAATCAGGCCTGATGAAGAGACAAAGTCATTTGCTGGGTGTGTATATGAACCAATAATTTCAGTACTTTTCGGGTTAAGGTAGAAGGATGTCAAATCCAAAGCTAGCCTGGACTATCTAGTGACACTCTGTCTGAAAGCAAGCAAGCAGTGTGTGTGTGTGTGTGTGTGTGTGTATGTGTGTGTGTGTGTGGGGGGTGACAAAGGAAAAAAGAAAAAACTCTAAACTGAGTCCAGCTGGCTAATTCTAAATGTATGCTTTTCAACATTAGAAAAAAGAGGAAGAAAGAGAGAAAAGAATGAACAGAGCTTCAGCTTTATATCCAAGACCCAGAACAGAGCAGCAGAGCTGAAGGGCTGAGCTGACGACAAAGGGAGCTCACATTCCCCCAGGTTTGGTGGAAACAGTCGACTTACTCATCCAAATAGTTCAAATAAGTTCCAAGATAAATGTAAGAAAACCAGGGCTTAGACGATAGCTCAGCTAGCAAACGTGTTTGCCTGTGAGTGGGGGCAGGGACTCAGCAGCACTGTCAGTACATGATCATCTCCAGGCCAGCTTGGTCTAAGGAGACATTGTCTCACATACATGCACACACAAAAAATGAAAAGAAAAATTACGGTTAAGCACATAATTCAATTACCAAAACTAAAAATTTAGAAATTATACTCAAAGTAGCCCAAGAAGATCAAGTCACAGACAGAAACAATTGTTATGAGGTATCCAACAAAAAAGACTGCTCAGACACGGATTTAAAGCATCAAGAAATCTTTATTAGCTGGCCAGCAGCTATACTGAACATTCAGAATCCCAAAGTAGCACTGAGCCTTTCTCAGGGTGACCTTTTAAGCATAAAAACCATGTCCTGGGTTGACATACTTCAGTTGACAAGAACAGATAGCCAGAAGCAGAATTACAGAAGCCAAAAGGCAAGGTTAGTACATTTAGAGGCTTTTTGAGAACTATGGACTTTGATGTATTAGGCCTTTGTTTCAGTTTTGTCAGATGGTGTTGTTTATGTGCTGAGTTAATAGCCTGAATGGCACTTTCATCATGGAGTCAGTTGTGCTAAGATCTGGGGCCCTGGTACACAATGATATAAATGGTGATAATTCTTAATAAGAAACAGTGAGTGGAGTGAGCCCCTGCCAGGTGAACTACCCCACTACCTAGACTCAGTTCTCTAAGATCCATTCTACAGCCACTGCTCACCTTCCCCTTACTACCCCTGCCCCCAATTCCAGCAGACTCTAGCTACTTAGGTACAGGCCAAACCAGTTAGAAGGACAGTAAGCTCCTGACAACAGAACTGCCCCACTCCCTAGACTTGGTTTCCCAAGACCCATTCTAATGCCTCCCCAACCCTGTGGCCTAGCATCTATCTCCAATTCCAGCAGTCTCCAACTGCTCAGGTAAAGGCCATGCCAGACAGAAGAACAGAGAACCCCTGCTGTACCAAAGACCACACAAGTTGCCAGACATCAAGCCCCCACCTTGCCAGAGATTCCCTAGTGGTTCAGAGGTCAAGCGGGCCAGTAGAAATCCAGGCCACAAAGCCCAGACAACCAAGGTGGAAACAGAAACTAAGGAACAAAATACACATCTAACAAAGGCAAACTCAAACTCAGAAATTAGCAACTAGAAATAACCACACTAAATTCAGATGCCTGAATGCCAGTGTAAAAATACAACAGCCAGGGCAATATGGCATCACCAGAGCCCAGCTATCCTATGACAGCAAGACCTAAATATTCCAATGCAGCTGAAGCATAAGAAAAAGACCTTAAAACCATCTTTATGAAGAGGATAGAGGTCCTTAAAGATGAAATCAAAACATCCTTTAAATAAATCAAGGAAAAGACAAAAAAAAAAAAAAACAAAACAAAAAAACAGAAGAAATCAATAAATTCCTTAAAACACACACACACACACAAATAAGTGAAGGAATTTATTCAAGACCTGAAAAGTAAAAGAGAAGCAATAAAAAAAAGCACAGACTGAGAGAATTCTGGAAATGGAAAGCCTAGGTAAGTGAAGAGGAACTACAGATGTAAGTCTCACCAAAAGAATACAAGAAATGGAAGAAAGAATCTCAAGGACAGAAGAAATAGATTCATTGGTCAAAAAATGGTAAATCTAAAAAGTCTGACATAAATCATCTAGTGGGATACTATAGAAAAAATAAAAGCTAAAAATAATAGGAATAGAAGAGAGAGAAGATTCCCAGTTCAAAGGCCCAGAAAACATTTTCACCAAAATAATAGAAGAAAGTTTTCCCTATTTAAAGAAAGCAATGCCTGTAAACATACAAGAAGCTTACAGAACACCAAATATATTGGACCAGAAAAGGATGTCCCCCACCACATAATAATCAAAACACTAAATGGACAGAAAAAAGAAAAAAAGAAAGAATGTTAAAAGCTGAAAGTGGAAAAGGGAATGAAACATGAATGCAGACTTATGTGAATCATACATGACCTCTCAACAGAGACTCTAAAAGCCAGAAGGGCCTGGAAAGATGTCTTGCAGACTCTAAAATACTAGATATTCCATGACAAAAATCAAACTTAATATCTATCCACAAATACAATCACTGGTCATTAATATCTCTCAATATCAAATAGGCTACAGACTGGAGAGATGGCTCAGAGCTTAAGAACATTGGTTGTTCTTTCAGAGGCCCTGTGGTTGCTCAATGCCTAGCAACCACATGGTGGCTTACAATCACTTATAAGGAGATCTGATGCCCTCTTCTGGCCTGCAAATGTATATGCAGCAGAGCACTCATACATTGAGTAATTTTTTTTTAAAGACATAGGCTAACTGAATGGATATGAAAACAGGATCTATCATTCTGCTAATACAAAAAAACACACCTCAGCAATAAGACAGACATTACCTCAGTGTAAAGGGCTGGAAAAAGGTTTACCAAGCAAACAGACCTAAGAAGCAAGCTGAAGTAGTCATTCTAATATCTAATAAAATAGACTTTCATCCAAAATTAATCAAAAGAGATGGGAAAAGAGGACACTTCACACTCTTCAAAGGAAAAAATCCATCAAGATCATGTCTCAGTTCTGAATGCTATGCCCCAAATGCAAGGTCACCCACATTCATTAAAGAGACATTACTAACGCTTAAACCACATATTGAACTCCACAAGTTAATAGTAGGAGACTTTAACACCTCATCTTACAAATGGACAGGTCATCCAGACAAAGACAAAACAGAGAAATAATGGAGGTAACAGACATTATGAACCAAATAGACTTAACAGATATCTACAGAACATTTCACCCAAACACAAAAAAATATGCTTCTTCTCAGCAATCACACAGAACCTTCTCCAAAATTAACCACATACTCTGTCACAAAGCAAGCTGCAACAGATACAAGAAAATTGAAATAACCCCTTGTATCTTATCAGACACAATGGATTAAAGCTGAATTTCAACAATAACATATGTCGCTACCCACGTCCGACCAGCGGAATAAGGCAATGGCAACCATGTTCTTCCTCGAGCGGTTTATTCAGCTATCCCTGTACAGCAAGCTTCTTCTCTCTCTCCCTCTCTCCTCTCTCTCTTGTCTCTTCTTCTCCTTCCTGCCTAGCTCCCGCAGCCCCTTATAAGCATTGCCTTAATCCTATCAGCAGCTGCCACGAAGTCACTGGTGATTGGCCATTCTCAATGATGTGAGGTGGAGTGGTTGGGTAACCACACCTCTCAGCGCATACAACTCTATATATGGAGTTGTCTTTTCTCTCAAGCAATGCCTATGCCAAGTGCCACCTTGTAATGGCAAGAGCGGAGCCGCTTCCCACAGCTCCCCCTTTTTTGTTTTATGCAAGCAGAAGGACATAGAGGTCTGACCCCCTGTATTTGAAGGGAGATTGTCAACCCCATTTTCACCACCTGCCATCTACAGTATGGTTACCATGGGTGACCCAACCCGATGCTGTTTTCCAGGGAACAGGAACTATGGCAAAACCTGTATGCAGTCAGACATATGTCCGAGGGTGTACAGCACCCTCTGTGGTGCTACACCCTACATCCTGCTGCATGTTACAACTCAGAGCTCTTCAAATAGCTTATCCAGATTTTCGGGGACTGGCCTCCTTCAAGAGCAGTAAATGCTTAAACAATCATGGCATTAGCATTGCACTGTTGCATACGCATCTTTAGAATGGACCATAGTGCTAGGCAACTGACTAAGCAAAAGGCTAAGGGCTGTAATTCCCGCTCATTCTTTTAGGTGGTTCATTGCAGATCGGATCCAGGAGGCCAGGCCCTCAGCAACAGACAGGTCAACATGGGTGGAATTCACTTGCACTATGGCTAGCTGCAGCTTCTGCATCAAGCCATCGAAATCTTCCATCCAATTTCCTGTAAGATACTGAGACAAATTTCTAGACAAATGAGCTGCTTGACTTGCATTTTCATATCTTACAGATGTCACACAAAGACCTGTATACTTCCACTGACAGCCCAACTGAGCTAATTCCATGAGCACGTCTACTTGCTCCTGGACTAGATCCACTCTTTGATTCACCAGCATAATGCTGGCTCTCAATTGAGAATTAATCTGCCTCTGTGTATCCAGGGCCGTAGCCGCATTGGCCTGCTGCAGTAGCGGCAGTAGCTGATACTGCAATAGGTGTCACGATGGCGGCAGTGATACCAAAATCCCTGCGTGTCCTAAACAGGGTTATAGCTGATGGTGCCTCCAAATGATTTCCCTTTTTGCACTTCAGGTATAAACCTGGAGTTCGGCTTCTTTGATCCTGATTACCCTGCAGCTGTGGGCATTGAAGCTTCAGGTGTCCTGGTTGCCCGCACTTAAAGCACGAGTTATTATTTGCTGCACCTGTACTGTGAGTCATTTGCATCACAGCAGCGGCTAGCCCTGCATTAGATAAAGGTCCTTCTATTTCCCTACAAATTTTTCATATTGAGACCAAACAAAATTTTCTTGTCTTTCTAGCTGTAATTTCAAGAGAAAAGCACCTTGTCACTGAGATTTTTCTAGGAAAGACAACTCTTCTTTATCATAGAAGCCAAAAAGCTGCTGGGCCTTTTAAAAGCAGCTTATGCTGACAATCAGTTCCTGGAAAGGTTTTTCCAGCTCAGCTCGACTCTTAGCTACAGGTGTAGGGTAACTTATCAACCTCTGCTGTGCATATTAAGACTGCCTTTCAAACCAAGGTAAACTAGATTAAGGGCTGAATCAAGCAGTTTTAACGATCTTTTCTTTTGAACCTGAAACATAGAACACCATAAAACATAGACCACCAATCATTCAAACAATAATTGACACACATGGACATTGGTGCACCAAGGACAAGACAATAAACAAAGAAAGAAGAACTAAGGATTTCTCCTGTGGAAGAGAGAAACTCAAGACGTCTCCTGAATTTTCTCTTGTTCCTAGGAGAGCTCTGAAACAGCCTTTTCATTCTTTTTTGCTGACACAACCCAGAGAGAGAACAACTACTTTTCAAAACCCTTTTTCTCTCTGATATTCAAGATGGTCCATCTACCTTGTCCTAAAAGCATGTCCTGATACCATTGTTGCTGTCCGGCTGCCTGATTTTGAGCCACATATTCAGCTGAATATTCTATGAAATAGGCTTTCCAGTCTAACTATTGGCCAGGTGTTAAGCAGGCCTGCGCAAGCCTTGTACCCACAAATTTTCAATAGAAGAAATTATACCAATGAAATCCTTGAATTTGTATCAGCTTAGTAACAATTATACAGATTTCTACCAATAGATTATAGCTGTGTAATCAATTTTACCTCTTCTTTCTTGTTCCAATAAAACCATTACTTTTCCCTAGAAATACAGTCTAATATTAACCACCTCAGTCCCCAAGTTCAGGGAATTGGGGCACCATCTCTTCATTAACTTCTTCAAGCTGAACATGGGCATCGAGATATTAAAAGAGGGATGAGGGAAATGGTAAATTGATAAGCCTCTGATGCCTGTGTTAACTGTATCCAGTTGGAAGTACAGGGCATCAGGTGAACATGCAGGTGATAAGATTCATTCACCAAAGCTGTGTATTCTGTAATATACAAATCTCAAAACAAATTTTAGTATCAAGATAATTATTTTGTTTGATTCTCTGGAATCTAGTCTTCTGGAGGCCTACCACTGTCATATCTGATCCATATAATTCTGGAAGATATAACTACTACCTTAATGACCTCTTCAAAAAACTCATAGAAAAACCTCTTTTCCCAAATTAGCCTTTCCTTAAGCCAGTAACCAGAAAAACCTATACATTGACCTTTTGTCCAGAGGAAAAACTACAACTCAAAATCACACCCATTTTAAAAGTTAAATCAATTAACATTATCATTCTTGGACCCTTCGTTCCTTGGCCATCTTAAGATCCTTCCCCGAAGCTGAAACCTCATCCATGGCCTGTAAGAACTTTTCCAAAATAGCCTTCTTAAGCTCTACTCCTTTCGATTTTTCTGCTTAACTTGTCCCAAAACTGGGAACTTTATAGTCTCTAAACCGAGAACTTATCCTTGTCCCACTTACCTGGGAACTTTATAGTCTCTTCTGAGAGCCTGACTTGTTCCACTAATGGGGAACCTACTTTCACTTTCAATTGTCACTTTCAACTGTCGCTTTCAACTCTTGCTTTCAACTCTTGCTTTCAACTGTCACTTTCAACTCGTCCCAATACCAGGAACCTATCTTGTCTCCTACCCGAGAACCTAACTTGTCCCACTTACCTGGGAACTTACCCAGTCGACTGTCCTGAAGCGGCAAGAACACGTCCCGAGAGGTTTCGGTGGATCCCGGGTTTCGGCACCACTTATCGCTACCCACATCCGACCAGCGGAATAAGGCAATGGCAATCATGTTCTTCCTCAAGCGGTTTATTCAGCTATCCCTGTACAGTGAACTTCTTCTCTTTCTCCTTCTCTCCTCTCTCTCTTGTCTCTTCTTCTCCTTCCTCCCCAGCTCCTGCAGCCCCTTATAAGCATTGCCTTAATCCTATCAGCAGCTGCCATGAAGTCACTGGTGATTGGCCATTCTCAATGATTCGAGGTGGGGTGGTCGGGTAACCACACCTCTCAGCGCATACAACTCCATATATTCTCTCAAGCAATGCCTATGCCAAGCGCCACCTTGTAATGGCAAGACCGGAGCTGCTTCCCACAAACATAAACAACAGAAATCCTACAAAATTCATGGAAACTGAACAGCTCTCTACTGAATGACCATTGTGTCAGGAAGAAATAAGAAAGAAATTAAAGACTACCTAGAATTCAGTGAAAATGAATACACAACATACCAAAACCTAAGGAACACGTGAAAGCCCTACTGAGAGGAAAGTTCATAGCACTAAATGCCTTCATAAAAAATTAATGAGATTTCATACTAGTGATTTAACAGCACACCTAAAAGCTCTAGAACAAAAAGAAAGCAAACACATGCAAGACAGCAGAAAATAATCAAACTCAGGGCTAAAATCAATAACATAGAAACAAAGAGAACAATACAAAGAATCAACAGGACAAAGAGTTAGTTTTTTTGAGAAAATCAACAAGATCAACAAACCCTTAGTCAAACTAACTAAAAGGCAGAGAGAGAATATCCAAATTAATAAAATCAGAAATGAAAAGAAGGTCATAACAGACACTGAGGATATCCAAAAAATCATTAGGTTTTACTTTAAAAATGTGTATTCCACAAAATTGGACAATCTAAAAGAAATGGATGATTTCCTCTTTAGCAGTTTCCAAAGTCAAGTCAAGATCAGATGAACAATTTAAATAGTCCTATAACCCCTAAAAAATAGAAGCAGTCATTAAAAATATTTCAACAACAAAAAAGGTCAGGGCCAGACAGTTTTAGTCCAGAATTATAGGAGGAGGTGCTGTTTCCCTAATTGGTTCTTGATTTGGTCAATAAAGAAGGCAGAAGCCAATTGCTGAGCAAAGGGTAAAGGTGGGACTTCCAGATCCCAGGAGGAAGAGAAGGGACACAGGGAAAGAGGAGGTCTTTTGGCCTTGTTTTGCAACGGTAAGCATGTAACAACCATGTAAGATCCTGGGTGGCTGGAAACAGCTAGCTGAGAAGGTTAGGGCAGGAGATAATTTTGTTATCTGGCAAGTTCTAAATTAATAAAGCTGTCTAGTGGTTTTTCTTCCACAGAGATAAGATGGGCAGAGAAAGAGAGCAACAGGGGTGATAGCTGGCAGTTTGGTGAAGCTAGCCAGGAGGAACAGGCGAATTGGGAGTGAGGCCAACGGCAGCTGATCTTGGAGCTAAGCCTGGAGCACTGGCTGGCAGAAGTGTGATCTCAGAGCTAAGCTGGAAGCAAGGGGCTGCAGTCCCAGGCAAAGGAGCCAGTGTGTTTTTAAAATTACATGCTATACAGAATTCTACAATACTTTCCAAGAAAAGCTAATACCAATACTTCTCAAACTATTCTACAAAATAGAAACAGAAGGAACATTGCCACACTCATTCTATGAGGCCACAGTCACCCTGATATCTAAACCACACAAAGACTCAACAAAGAAAGAATTTCAGACTAATTTCCCTCATAAACATTGATTCAAAATACTCAATAAAACACTCACAAACTGAATCTCATCATCAAAAAGACAAAGTAGGCTTTACCCCAGAGATTGTATTGTTCAACATATGAAAAATCTGTCAATATAAACAAACTGTTTATTATATAATCAAATCATCATATAAACAAATTGAAACAAGCAAACAAAAAAACCACATGATCGTCTTCTTAGATGCTTAAAAACCTTTGGCAAAACACTCCTTCATTATAAAAGTCTTGGAGAGATCAGGGATATAAGGTATCTAAACATCATAAAAGCAATATACAGCAAGCCTATGGCCAGCATCAAATTAAATAGAGAGAAACATAAGCAATCCCACTAGAATCAGGGACAAGACAAGGCTGTCCACTCTCTCCATTATTATTCAATATAATACTTGAAGTTTTAGCTAGAGCAATAAAACAATTAAAGGACATCAAGGAAATACAAATTGGAAAGAAAGAAGTCATAATATTGTTATTTGCAGATGATATAACAGTATACATAAGCAATCCCAAAAATTCTACAAGAAAACTTCCTACAACTGATAAACATCTTCAACAAAGTAGCTGGATACAATATTAACTAAAAAACAAAACAAATCAATATGAATGATAAACGGGCTGAGAAAGACATCAGGGAAACAAAACCCTTCACAATAGCCACAAATGGTATAAAAATACCTTGGTGTAACTCTAACCAAGCAAATGGAAGACCTGTATGAAAAGAACTTCAAGTCTCTGAAGAAAGAAATTGAAGAAGATCTCAGAAGATGGAAAGATCTCCCATGCTCATGGATTGGTAGGAGTAGCATAGTGAAAAAGGCCATCTTACTGAAATCAAGTTATAGATGCAATGCAATTCCCATCAAAATTCCAACACAATTCTTTACAGACCTTGAAAGAATACTGAACTTTATTTGAAAAAAAAAAAAAGCCCAGGAAAGCTAAAACAATCCTGTATAATAAAAGAACTTCCAGCTGTATCACCATTCTTGATTTCAAACTGTTCTTCAGAGCAATAGTAATAAAAAACCCATGAAATTGGCACAAAACCAGACAAGTTTATTAATGGAATAAAATTGAAGACCCAGAAGTAAATCCGAATACCTATGGACATGTGATTCTGCTAAAGAATCCAGAAATATGTAATGAATAAAAGAAAGCATCTTCAACAAATGGTGCTGGTCTAACTGGATATCTGCCTGTAGAAGAATAAAAATAGATTCATATGTATCACCTTGCACAAAACTCAAGTTTAAGTGGATCAAAGACCTCAACATAGAGCCAGGCACAGTGAACCTGATAGGAGAGACAATAGAGAACAGTCTTGAACACATTGGCACAGAAGACAACTTCCTAAACAGAACACCAACTCTCAGGCACTAAGAGCAACAATTAATAAATAGGGCCTCCTCATGAAACTGAAAAACTTCTTAAAGCAAAGGACACCATCAAAAGGACAAAAATGGCAGCCTACAGAATAGGAAAAGATCTTTGCCAACTTCATATCTGATAGAAGGCTGACATCCATAATATATAAAGAACTTAAGGAACTAGACATCAACAAGCCAAATAATATAGTTTAAAAATGACATACAGACCTAGAGAGAATTCTCAACAGAGGGATCTCTAATGACCAAGAAACACTTAAAGAAATGTTCAACATCCTCAACCATCAGAGAAATGTAAATCAAAACAACTCTGAAATTCAATCTTTTAAACCTGTCAGAAGGGTACTATCAAAAATACAAGTAACATTTGTAACACATGCTGATAAGGATGTAGAGCAAGGGGAACACTCTTTGAATGCTGGTGGGAGTGCAAATTTGTATAGCCACTTCAGAAATCAATATGGTGATTTCTTAGAAAATAAGGAATCGATCTACCTCAAGACCCGACTGTACCATTCCTGGGCATATACCCAATAGATGCTCCACCATACCACAAAAACACTTGCTCAACTATGTTCATAACAGCTTTATTCATAGTAGCCAGAAACTGGAAACAACCTAGATGTCACTCAACTGAAGAATGGGTAAAGAAAATGTGATAATATACATAATGGAGTACTACTCAGCTGTTAAAAACATCATAAAATTTGCTGACAAATGGATGGAACTAGGAAAGGTCATCCTGAGTGAGGTATCCCAGACCCAGGAAGACAAACATGGTGTATACTCACTTATAAGTGGATATTAGCAGTAAAGGATAGTTACAAGGAGGTCTCAAGGGGCTGGGGGTCATGTGAACATCACTGAGAAGGGGAAACAGAATAGACATCTCAGGTGGATGAGGGGAGGGAGCTGGACAGGGTTGGAGTGGAGAAGGATGGGGAGATGGAAGGAGAGAGTACTGGGAGAGACGACTGAAATGTGTGGGGCTGGGCATCTCTGGGATGAGCTAGAAACCTAGGACAATGGAAACTTCCAGGAATTGATTAGGATGACCTTAGCTAATACTCCTAGCAATGGGGGATATGGAACCTGAACTGGACACCAGGAACTGGACACCTGAAACCAGGCAAGACTTCCAATGGAGGGACTGGGACACCAACTCCTTCACAAAACCTTCAACCTACAATTTAACCTGCCTTCAAGATGTGCTTGGTAATGGTGGTATGCATCTTGTGGTAGTGGCAGGCCAATGACTGGTTTAACTTGATACTCATACCAGGAGAGGAAACCCATGCCTGACACTGCCTGTATGGTCAGGAGCCAGAGGATGGATAGCCCAGAGATCTAAGATAGAACCAAATATGACTGGGGAAAAAAGTCAACGAAATGATTCCTAATGCTATTTTGCTATACTCACTCATACTTGGTGTACAGCCCAATTGTCATCAGAGAGATTTCACCCAGCAACTGATGAAAACATATGCAAATACTCACAGCCAAACATTAAACATAGCTTGGGAAATCCCTTGGGAGACGGGGAGGAAGGATTGTAGGAGCCAGAGGAGTCAAGAACACCATAAGAATCAACCAACAAAACCCACAAAATCAACCAATCACAGTCCACAGAGACTGAATTGCCAACCAGGGGGCCTACATGGGACTGATTTAGTTCCTCCACATATATGTTGCAGTTGTGTAGCTTAATCTTCTTATTAGATTCCTAACAGTGCGAGCAGGAGCCATCTCTGACTCTTGCCTGTCTTTGGAATCCTTTCCCCGTACTTGGTTGCCTTGTCTAGCTTTAATAGAGAAGGTGGTGCCTAGTCTTAATGTAACTTGATATGTCATGGCTGGTTGATATCCATCCAAGCGGGCTCTTTTCTGAAGAGAAACTAGGAGTAGATGGGAGGGAGGAATTGGGAGGAGAGGAGAGAGGGGATACTGAGGTCAGGATGTAAAATAAATAATTTTTTTAAAACAAAAGAAAGAAAAAAGAAAGAAGAGAGAGAGAGAGAGAGAGAGAGAGAGAGAGAGAGAGAGAGAGAGAGAATGCCTTTGGAGTATTTGGAACATATTAGCATTGGATTTGGAGAATGGACCAGAGTGGACCACAGGCTAAGTCATAAAATAAGTCTTCAGAATGAGACCTATGTAGAAAAATCCTGTGCCAAAATGGATAAAAATAAATAAAAGCAATTATGTTTTTATATATTAGCAAATAATTAAAAATATAAAGATTAGGGACTGGTAAGATGGCTCGGTGGTTAAGAGCACTGACTGCTCTTCCAGAGGTTCTGAGTTCAATTCCCAGCAACCACATGGTGGCTCACAACCATATGTAATGGGTCCAATGCCCTCTTCTGCTGTGTCTGAAGACAGCAAAAGTATACTCATATACATTAAATGAATAAATAAATCTAATATATATAATATATATTATTCTAATATATTATATATTGTTCATATATATGTATGTACACACATATATATATATATATATGAAAATGGTGATAGAAATGTAGTCATGACAGATGGAGGTAAGAGATGGAGAAGTTGAGAAAAAGATACACCCACTGTCGGTTCATTTATGACATAGGAACCAAGGTGATTCTGTGGCAAAAGGAATCTTTTTCACAAACTATATTTCACATATTCCAATTGCCTTAGGCTTCCCAAATGCCAGTCTCTGACTTTTCAATTCACCAAGATCCAAGACCTCTGGGGATGGTTTGGATTTTTGCTTTTTCCAGAAACCCTGGAATCTACTTCAGAGAAAGGTAGATATTCATAGGGTCTAGTAGTGTTGTGTTCTTTTTCTCAGGAATAGCAACCAATTATGTGATGTCTGGAAAAAATCTGGAAAACACATTTAGCACTCTTTTCTGGTTATTTGGAAGGTAAGTCCAGACTCTGTGATTCTATTATGGCTCAAATTATAGATATAAAGTTATAAAGAAACTGTTCAAACAATAGATATTGCCCAGATGTGATAACACACATCTGTAATGTGTGTTACACATAAATCAGAGGTAGAGGCAGGAGGATCAAGAGTTTGAGGTCAGCTCTGTCTATAAAACAAGTTTGAGGCCTGCCTGTACTACATGAGATCAAATTTTAAAAAAAACAAGCTGGAGAGATGGCTTATCAGTTAAGATGGCCCCTCCCAAGGGCCTGAGTGTGATAGCCAGCACTCCATGGAGGACCACAACTCTGGAGTCCCAGGGGAACTGACACTCTTCTGGCCTCTGAGGACATCAGGCACTCAAGTAGTTTACAGACATACACACAGGCAAAATCTATATTCATATTTTAAATAATACATTTTTTATAAATAAACAAGCAAATAAAAGAAGAGGATGTCATAAAATGAACATGAAAGCAAAAAAAAACAACAAAAAAAAAAACAAAACAAGGAATCTATCTTGAGAGGACTGCATAGTTTAAGTATGAGACGAAGATACCTACTGTAGTAGCATCAGCAGAGGACAAGTTGGCTAGTGGCTAGTGAGTATAATTTGGAATAAGAATGGGAGTATCACCAGTTGTGGTGAGACAGCCACTAGGCAAGAATTGCCTCTTTCCATCTACAGACAAATTACTGTCCAGAAAAGGACACACATGCAGAATAGTTGACTGATTATATCTGCCTAGACAGAGTAATCAGCCCTTAATAATTCTGCATCACTAAGGTCTGTCAGATGATCCTGGGCCAGAAGGCTGAAGATCAGATGCTCCAAAGTTTTGTAGTATAAGGACTGTCCAGGTGTTCAGCAGTCTCTATAAATTGGCTAAGTTTTAGAAGCTATGCTTTGTGCTTCCCACAATTATAGTTAACTCAGTCATTCTGGATTTCTGACAGGGTTGAAAACTTATAGTCTCATAGCCAATCTTGGCTATTTACTTCGAGAGAAAAGATTTGAGTGGATGGTTTTCAGCTGACATTCATTCTAAAGCCAAGAAAAAAGCCAGGTTCAGAACTAAGTGTTTTAGTTAGGAGAGATGACAGAGGTTCTGGTTAGTCAACAAAATGATGGACTGGGTATTAGGACTATCTCACACCTCACTGGTACAAATTGGCATAATTATGCTCTAATTGTATTTTGAGAGAAAAGTTTTATTTTAACAGGAAGGGTGATATGTAGGAGGAGCTAAGGTGGGAGGAGTACTGAGAGGAAGAGAAGGAGTAAGGAGAGGAGGAGAAGAAGGAGAAGAGAAGCTAGGTGATGAGAGAGAGAAAGAGAGAGAAAGAGAGGGGGGAAACATGGAGGCAGATGTTCATGTGTCTCCACCAGTCAAAGATAGTTGATATATCTAGGTTGGGTTTTGGGTTACACTTCTGATTGAGCATTACCAAACTTATAAAGCCTTTGATTAACATTTTAAAAATTGTATAAAAGCAAAAAGGAAAAGGGGGCATGGGACAGGGGTTTTCTAGGGAGGGGAATTGGGGAAAGGGGATGGCATCTGAAATGTAAATAAAATATCCAATAAAAGAAAAAGAAAAAAAGAGAAAAGAATGGGAGTATCTTCTGATAGACTGAATTTGTGGTGGTAAGTTGGAGTCGTCATGGACATTCAGAAGCAGCAGGTTTGGGCTCCCAACTGAAATACCATTTACTTAAAGCAAAAGAAACATGTATGAGGAGATTCAAGTATGTGTATGCATGCACTGTATATGTGTGGGTATATTATGTGAGTGGATGAACATATGCACACGTGAATGTGGAGGTCAGAGGTCTTAAGAGTCATGCCCCAGATTCTCTCCATCTTGTTTTATTGGCCAAGGTCTCTAGTTGCCCTTGGCCAAGCTGATTAGGCTGTTCTGGCTAGCAGTCTCCACCTCCTCAGCTATGAACTACAAACTCACACTGCCACACCCTGTCCTGTCTTTAAAATAAATTCTGAGGATTGAATCAGGTCCTTATGCTTGTGCAGCAAGCACTTTACCAACTGGATCCTTGGCTGAGCAGGGCAAAGAATGGAAATTAAGCATAAAAATTCATCTAGCTATGGTAGTACATACATGTAACTCCAGCATGTGAGAGAGTAAGGTGAGAGATTCCAAAGCCAGGGGAGCTACAAAGCAAGTCTGTCTCAGAAAAAAGATTCATATTCAAAGCCCTACAATACTAAAATCCTAAAGTGTTTTAATGTATCTTATGTTGCTTCTTCGAAAAATTCTTTTTAAAATTTACTTTTATTTTAAATGCATTGATGTTTTGCCTGCATGTATGTCTGTGTGAGAGTATTAGATCTTACAGTTACAGACGGCTATGAGATGCCATGTGAGTACTGGGAATTGAATTGAACCCGGGTCCTCTGGAAGAGCAGTCAGTATCTTTAACTGATGAGCCATCTCTCTAGTCCCTGTTTATATCTTTCTTTTAACCATGTATTACTTGAAGAAAGTATTATATATACCTGTCCTTTAATAAATGAGAGAGAAGCTGGGCAAGCCAGCTTGCAAGTAGTGGTGCAAGCCTTTTTTTTTTTTTTTTTTCTTTTTTTCAAGAGGCAGAGACTGGTGGATCTCTAAGTTAGAGGCCAGTTTGATCTACAGCATGAATTTCAGGACAGCCAGAGCTACAAAAAGAAATTCTTCCTCAATAAATAAATAAATGATAAATAAATGATAGATAGATAGATAGATAGATAGATAGATAGATAGATAGACAGAAGATACTAGAGAATCTGTGTAGGCATGTTTTATGCACTGTGTAGAGGTTATCCTTATGTTATTCAAAGGCTGATTTCTCTGTCCTCATATTTTGTTCAATCCAACATGGCATTATAATGCTTATGTCTAGAATCTCCTGTCTCAAGTTTGTGTAAACAATTCTTACCATTTATTCTCTGCCTGCTGATCACCCAATTCCTGGGCAGAAGAGAGAATAGGGCAGAAACTTTTACCAGTCAGGTGGAAGAGAGAGAGAGGGGAGGGAGATTCAGATTGGTCATGAGGAGGAGAGGGTCTGAGGAGACACAATGGGAAAAAACATATGAAGCAGAGAGAACTAGAACAATATTAAACTGCAAGTATGGGGATGGGAGGCAGCCAGATTAGCATAGGAGGTTAAAATAGACCACTTAATGCCCCAGGAATTGAGGTACAGCTTGAAATAAATCTTGTTCCTTTGTATGGTTATTGGAGACTAGCAAAGGTAAAGAAATATAGTCACTGAATTAATTCACTCATTACATTTATATTAAAAATAATTCATTTCACAAATCTGATAAACTTAAGAGTGAAAGATGAAGAGCTGAGCATTCTGGGATAGAAAAGAAATAAAACTCAATCTCTGGAGAACTTGTGGAATCCTCTGTTAATTTTTCTTGGAAACTGTTGAGAGCCCAGTAAGGAAAAGAAATGTGTGCAAAATCATACTGTGCGTTTGCATAACCTTAGATGGAAATCATCAGAAAAAATTGTATGATTTTGATATTCTTTGTTTCTTTGAAGAATATCATTCTTTTTTTTGAACTTAAGACTAAGGGGTGAAATGGAGAATGGAATCAAATATGTGTCTACAATAACCCAATATATCCAAATGTTTAAAACACATCTTTCTCCATAGAGTGCTAGCTCACAGTTTAGATCCCATGTAGCTCTCCATGCTCACACATGACTTTGTTTCTTTTACTTTTCATTCTTCACAGAGTGTTAAGTGGATGTTGTGTTCTGATGGGGCAGAAAGGAAGAAGAAAAGCCCTATAAAGCAGAGAAAGGCCTAACAGCTCAATACCTTAGTTTTGTTAGAAAAACTTAGTATAAGCCTGTTTCAATGAAAGAATTGCCTCAAACAGTCATTAAAAGAGGGGTGTGGTGTTTTATGCCTGTAATGCCAGGATTCTAGAGGCCAAAGGCAGGAGGATTACAGGAAGTCTAAGGGCAGCCTAAGAAGGCTATCCAATGAATTCAGGCTAGGTTGGACAAAAGAGTGAGATCCTATTTTAAAAATAAATAAGCGAAAGTACACATTAAGATGTTTTAAAGGTTGAATTGTTGGGTGCGGGAGAGATAGTTTAATGGCTAAGAAAATTTGCTACTTTTTCGGAGGTCTCTAGTTCTGTTTCCAGTCCCCATACTGGGCAGGTCACAAGCATCTGCTATAACTCCAGCTCCAGGGGACTGGATGCTTCCAGCCTCCAGGCACCTGTACTCATGTTGTGATCATTATTCCTGGTTGTCAACTTGACTACATTTGGAATGAACTACAATCCAGAAATGGAGGGCACACCTATGATCTATATCTTGAGGCTTAGGCCCAGGCAAGGTAGTGCACACTTTTAATCCCAGGAGACAGAGGCAAGCAGATCTCTGAGTTCAAGGCCAGCCTGGGACAGAACAAGTTCCAAATCTAGGCATGGCAGTACAAACCTTTAATCTGTGCCATACTTTCTGCTGGTGCCTACATAAGGACAATGGAAAAAGAAAGGGTTTGTTCTTCTTCACCTGCTTACACTTACTTGCCAGCACATCTGTTGAAACTACTTCTTCAGGATTCCAGCTTATACAGAAGACCAGCTGAAACACTGGGCCTCATGGGACTGAGGCTAGACTCTTGGACTTCCCACTCACAACTCCCCATTGTTGGGTTAGTTGGACTGTAGATTATAAGTCATTCCAGTAAATTCCCTAATATATAAAGTTCTGTAACTCTAGAGAACCCTAATACATATATACATATACATACAAATTTTAAAAAATATTTTTAAAGTCTTACTTGTATAAGGTAGTACAAATTTTTCAGTAATAGAAAATTGTAGATACAGTTGTTACAAGATTATTGTATTATTGACCTATGATATTCCATTTTGCAATCTTCAACAAAAAAATTGAGCCTCCTTCTCAATGTATTAATTTCTGAAAAGGATTAATAATATTCATCATACTAGGTCACTGTCAATGTTAAATCAATAATAAATAAACAACTCCTCTATGAGCTAAGAAAGAGCAATATATAATGAACAAAGACCCTGAACAGGTGAATTTTGATATGAAAGAAGAGAATGAGAAAGTCATAAAGCACACAAAACCATGGAGGGAAAGGACAGGCCTTCTTTAAGGGCTCCAGCAAACAGACAGCACTGTGGAGATTCTAAGAGGTATTGGGGACACCACAGGAGAGAGAAGAAGGTGACATGGTGGGGTGTGAAACAGTTGCCTAAGCATGTATAAGACCCTGGGATCAATTTCCAGCACTGGTAAAACCATCCAATAAAAGTTAATTTTTAAGAACATTTTAATTTCTGTATTTCGTTTTTATTAGATATTTTATTTACATTTCAGATGCCATCCCCTTCCCCCAATTCCCCTCCCTAGAAAATCCCTATCCCATGCCCCTTTTCCTTTTTTGCTTTTATACAATTTTTTAAAAAATGTTAATCAAAGGCTTTATAAATTTGGTAATGCTCAATCAGAAGTGTAACCCAATACCCAACCCAGATATATCAACTATTTTTGACTGGTGGAGACACGTGAACATCTGCCTCCATGTCCCCCCTCTTTCTCTCTCTTTCTCTTTCTTTTTCTCTCTCATCACCTAGCTTCTCTTCTCCTTCTTCTCCTCCTCTCCTTATTCCTTCTCTTCCTCTCACCTTAGCTCCTGTATTTCTAAAATATTTAAGGAATTAAAAAGTGAAGACCGTGAGAAGGTCATTTGCTGCAAAGCCTAGTGTCCAGATTCAGTCCCCAAAATTCATGGTGGAAGGAGAGAACCAACTCCCACAAATTATCCTCTGATCTCTACACACACACACACACACACACACACACACACACACACACACACACACACACAAATGTAAAAATAATTTAAAGGAGAATAGAAACTTCACTGATGAAAAAGTAACTTGGTCTGCTGATTCCTCAACATGGGAACATCCAGTAACTGGCTTAAACATAAAAATGTTTCTAGCCATAATTTCAGCAAAAATTAGACAATAAACCTTGTTGGTTATGGAATCCTTAAGATTCTTTGTGCCTTTCTTCATATGGCATGAATGAAGATTACAACTGGTTATCGATCAAATTAACTTATTAAAGGATAGTCATCTTTCACCTGTTCAAAGAAGGAACAAAATTCATCCTTAACTGATTTGTGCACCTTGCACAATCCATACAAATATCTAAATAGTACTAAAATTTTGGTTATGAGATTCATATATTACATAATGTAAACCTTTGCCAAGATTCATCCTTGGAGATGCTTAACTAATCTTCTGTTCCAGCCCCTGCTTCCTGATGCTGTCCAGAGACTTGCTTCCAGAATAGCTTCAGGATTGCTGCTGATTCCAGATGATATAGCCTCATCCAACCTTTCAGACAAATTTAGTTAGAACTTCAGTCAAGCCCTGAGGCTTCTAAGCATACAGAGACTGAAAAACAGATACTAAAGTCTTTTTAAAGTCTAGCCAAATTTTCTAATTTTCCTATTCCTCCTCACTCCTTTAAAGAATTTCTCATTGCCTCTATTCAGCAGGAAGAAACCATGGAGAGTCATTCCAATCCCTTGGGTTTGGGTGTCTAGTTATGGTTAGTTATTTTACAAATTGTAGATAGGTTGACATTTTAAGTGATTATTTGGAAATTGTCATAATTTTGAACAGGGAGAAAATAGAGGGGATGGATTACTAATTTTATCCTTGAACAAAGCATTGTGTAGTCATAATGTTACATCAATAGAAATCTTTGTAATTGAGACAAAATTGAAGTTCTAATTTCTTACATTGGTATAGAACTTATATATTGATGTGGAATTAAGGTTTTCATTGGTGTAAATCTGTATATTGGTACAAAATTTGAAATTAATATTGTTACTCTTATATAGGCATTGTGCCTATGCAACTCACTTAAGAATACAAGGCTTTGCTGGGCGGTGGTGGCGCACGCCTTTAATCCCAGCACTTGGGAGGCAGAGGCAGGCGGATTTCTGAGTTCGAGGCCAGCCTGGTCTACAGAGTTAATTCCAGGACAGCCAGGGCTACACAGAGAAACCCTGTCTCGAAAAACCAAAAAAAAAAAAAAAAAAAAAAAAAAAAAAGAATACAAGGCTTTTATTAAAAAATGGGGAACAGGCTCACTTGGTCCTCCTATGAAGATACCATATCCTGAGGCATCCTAGAGGAGCCACTGCACTCAGAGCAGCAGAATTTCAGGATCCCAGAGGCAGCCTGAGTCCCAGGAGTTCTTCCACTCAAGAGCTCAGGAACACAGAGACATCTGAACTCTGAGAAGTTCTGACACAAGCAAGATAACTGGAAAGACAGGCTCCAGTCAGAGACAGTGAGTGCAGGTAGCACTAGAGTTAACCAGTTAACCATTCTTGCAAGCGCAAGAATATAGGCAACAGAAACCAAAGTTACTTGGCATAATCAGAAGCCAGTTCTCCCACCATAACAAACTCTGGACACTCCATCACACCGGAAAAGCAGGATTCAGAATTAAAATCATTTCTCATGATGATGATAGAGGACTTTAAGAAGGACATAAATAACTCCCTTAAAGAAGTACAGGAGAACACAGGTAAACAGGTAGAAGCCCTTAAAGAGGAAACACAAAAATCCCTTAAAGAATTGCAAGAAAACACAACCAAACAGGTGAAGGAATTACACAAAACTGTCCAGGACCTAAAAATTGAAGTAGAAACAATAAAGAAATCTCAAAGGGAGACTACCCTAGAGATAGAAAACCTAGGAAAGAGATCAGGAGTCATAGACACAAGCATCACCAACAGAATACAAGAGATAGAAGAGAGAATCTCATGTGCAGGAGATACCATGGAAAACATTGACACAACTGTCAAAGAAAATGCAAAATGCAAAAAGCTCCTAAAACCCAAAACATCCAGGAAATCCAGGACACAATGAGAAGACCAAACCTAAGGATAATAGATATAGATAAGAGTGAAGATTCCCAACTTAAAGGGCCAGTAAATATCTTCAACAAAATTATAGAGGAAAACTTCCCTAACCTAAAGAAAGAGATATCTACGAACATACAAGATGCCCACAGAACTCCAAATAGACTAGACCAGAAAAGAAATACCTCCCATCACATAATAAAACATCAAATGCACAAAACAAAGAAAAAATATTAAATGCAGTAAGGGAAAAAGGCCAAGTAATGTAGCCGCCTGCAGCTACAGGAAAGCGGGTTCACCTGAGAGGAAGGCTGGGAATGAAAGGGGAATGGAGAGCAGAAAAGCATGGGGCCAAGACAATGTATTCTGATCAAGGCCCAAAGTTTAATATTTTGCTTTTACATATAAAGGGGGAGCCCCAACCCCCAGAGTCTCTTCTCGGTTCAGCCCAGGGAGCGGGGAGGAGACAGTAACCCGAAGGTGGAAAGGCAAGCTCAGCAGGCGGTCCATTCTTCTTAGTTCCATAGCAGACTGCAGAGTGCCAAGGCCCTCAAGGCAATGCATCCCATGTCCTATTGTTTGGTCTACTGTGGTAAATATCTCTCAGGCCTGCTCGGGCCTGGGGGAAGGGCACAAAGTAACATATAAAGGCAGACCTATCAGAATTACACCAGACTTCTCACCAGAGACTAAAAGCCAGGAGATCCTTGGCAGATGTCATAGAGACCCTAAGAGAACACAAATGCCAGCCCAGACTGCTATACCCAGCAAAACTCTCAATCACTATAGATGGAGAAACCAAGATATTCCATGACAAAACCAAATTTACACAATATCTTCCCACAAATCCAGAACTTCAAAGGATAATTGATGGAAAACTCCAACATAAGGAGGGAAACTACAACCTAGAAAAAGCAAGGAAGTAATCTTCCAACAACCCCAAAAGAAGATAGCTATACTGTAGAGTGAAAAATTATAAAGACCATTTTGTGAAAAATATGCAGGCTTTTTCTTTACCCTAAACCTGAGCAAAAGAATACAAGTTCTAGAAGGCGGAACTGAATATAAGATTTTCACTGCCTGGGGACACATTCCGGTTGGAGGACATTATCCCTGAATCAGAGGACACTTGCTAGATTAACATTCCTAAGCCTCAGGGAAGAAAAATAGTTAATCTGAAATAGTTGGTAATGACAGGGTGGGGCACAGTGACGTGGTAAAGCTACATTCTTGAGAGGAATGAGTGTGCAGAGTGATTTTCACATGACTCTGGATCATTTGGGCTGGATTCCTCTGGAATGTTCCACTGTTCTTGGTTACCCCTCCCTCACTTGGTCTTCCCAGTGCTATGTTCAAAATTTGTAAAACAACCAATCATGTGTAGCCGCGTGAAAGTGCAATGAATCACGTGTAGCCACGAGAAAATGCAACCAATCATGTGTAACCATGTGAAAATTCCTTCCTTTCCCCACCCCCTGCTATAAAAAAAACCCCTCAGCTTGTGGGCCTTTTGTCAAAATTCTGTTCCTGCGTGGACAAGCGGATTTGACCGTTGGCTAGCCAACTTTCCCCAATAAACCTCTGCTGATTGCATCCAGATATGGTTTCTTGTGATTTTGGGGTGGTCGTGATTTCCTGAGACTTGAAGAAGGGTCTCCCGAGTCTGGGGGTCTTCAATACAAACATAATTCCACCTCTAATAACAAAAATAACAGGAAGCAACAATCATTTTTCCTCAATATTTCTTAACATCAATGGACTCAGTTCTCCAATAAAAAGACATAGACTATCAGACTGGATACATAAATAGGATCCAGAATTTTGCTGCATACAGGAAGCGTACCTCAGTGACAAAGACAGACACTACCTCAGAGTAAAAGGATGGAAAACAAATTTCCAAGCAAATGGTCCCAAGAAACAAGCTGGAGTAGCCATTATAATATCAAATAAAATTGACTTTCAACCAAAAGTAATCAAAAAAGATAAGGAAGGACACTTCATACTCATCAAAGGAAAAAAATCTACCAAGATGAACTCTCAGTTCTGAACATCTATGCTCCAAATGCAAGGGCACCCACATACATAAAAGAAACTTTACTAAATCTCAAAGCACACATTGAACCTCACACAATAATAGTGGTGGATTTCAACACCCCACTCTCAACAATGGAGACATCATAGAAACAGAAACTAAGCAAAGACACAATGAAATTAACTGAAGTTATGAACCAAATGGATTTAACAGATATCTATAGAACATTTCATCCTAAAACAGAAGAATATACCTTTTTCTCAGCACCTCATGGTACCTTCTCCAAAATAGACCATATAACTGGTCACAAAACAGGCCTCAACAGATACAAAAAGATTGAAAATAGTCCCTTGCATCCTATCAGATCACCATGGACTAAGGATAGTCTTTAATAATGACAAAAACAATAGAAAGCCCACATACACATGGAAACTGAAGAACGCTCTACTCAAGGAAGAAATAAAGAAAGAAATTAAAGACTTTCTAGAATTTAATGAAAATGATGACACATCATACCAAAACTTGTGGGACTCCATGAGAGCAGTGCTAAGAGGAAAACTCATAGTTCTAAGTGCCTACAAAAAGAAACTGGAGAGAGCATACACTAACAACTTGACAGCACACCTGAAAGCTCTAGAACAAAAAGAAGCAAATATACCCAAGAGGAGTAGACGGCAGGAAATTATCAGACTCAGGGCTGAAATCAACCAAGTAGAAACAGAAAGAACTATACAAAATATCAACAAAACCAGAAGCTGGTTCTTTGAGAAAATCAACGAGATAAATAAAATCTTAGCCAGACTAATCAGTGGGTACAGAGACAGTATCCAAATTAATAAAATCAGAACTGAAAAGGGAGACATAATAACAGAAACTGAGGAAATTAAAAAAAATTATCAGATCCTAATACAAAGGCCTATACTCAACAAAACTGGAAAATCTGGATGAGACAGACAATTTTCTAGACAGATACCAGGTACCAAAGTTAAATCAGGAGTAAATAAACCATTTAAACAGTCCCATAACCCCTGAAGAAATAACAGCAGTCATTAAAAGTCTCCCCACCAAAAAAAGCCCAGGACCAGATGGTTTTAGTGCAGAATTCTATCACATCTTCAAGGAAGACCTAATACCAATTCTCTTTGAACTATTCCACAAAATAGAAACAGAAGGAACACTACCCAATTTGTTCTATGAAGCTACAATCACATTCATACCTAAACCTCACAAAGACCCAACAAAGAAAGAGAACTTCAGACCAAGCTCCCTTATGAATATAGATGCAAAAATACTCAGTAAAATTCTCACAAACCGAATCCAAGAACACATCAAAGCAATCATCCATCATGATCAAGTAGGCTTCATCCCAGGAATGCAGGGATGGTTCAACATTCGGAAATCCATCAATGTAATCCACTATATAAACAAACTCAAAGAAAAAAACCACATGATTATCTCACTAGATGCTGAAGGTGGGGAGGTGGGAGTGGGAGGGCGTAGGTGAAGGCACATCCTCATAGAAGCAGGAGGAGGGAAGATAGGATAGGCGGTTCCTGTCGGGGGTGTGGGGGTGGGTGGAGAAATTTGGTAAGGAGATAACATCTGAAATGTAAATAAAATATCCAATAAAATAAATTTTTTAAAAAATTGGAAACAGAGCTAAACAGAGAATTCTCAACTGAGGAAACTCAAATGGCCAAGAAGCACCTAAAGAAATGTTCAACATCCTTAGTCATCAGGGAAATGCAAATTAAAACAACCCTAAGATTTCATCTCACACCAGTTAGAATGGCTAAGATCAAAACCTCAGATGATAGCAGATGCTGGCGAGGATGTGGAGAAAGAAGAACACTCCTCCATTGCTGGTGGGATTGCAAGCTGCTACAACCACTCTGGAAATCAGTCTGGCAGTTCCTCAGAAAATTGGACATAGTACTACCTGAGGACCCAGCTATACCACTCCTGGGCATATACCCAGAAGATCCTCCAACATGTAATAAGGATACATGTTCCACTGTGTTCATAGCAGACATTTTATAATAGCCAGAAGTTGGAAACAACCCAAATGTCCCTCAACAGAGGAATAGATACAGAAAGTGTGGTACATTTATACAATGGAATACTACACAGCTATTAAAAACAGTGACTTCATGAAATTCACAGGCAAATGGATGGAACTTAAAAATATCATCCTGAGTGAGGTAACTCAGTCACAAAAGAACACACATGGTATGCACTCACTGATAAGTGGATATTAGCCCAAAAGTTCAAACTACCCAAGATTCAATTCACAGACCAAATGAAGCCCAAGAAAAAAGAAGACCAAAGTGTGAATGCTTCGGTGCTTCCTAGAAGGGGGAACAAAATACTCACAGGAGGAAATATGGAGACAAAGTATGAAGCAGAGACTGAAGGAAAGGTCATCCAGAGACTGCCCCACCTAGGGATCCATCCCATATACAGTCACCAAATCCAGACGCTATTGTGGATGCTGGGAAGTGCTTGCTGTCAGGAGCCTGATATGGCTGTCTCCTGAGAGACTCTGCCAGAGCCTGACAAACACAGAGATGGATGTTCAAACCCAACCAATGGACTGAGCATGGGGTCTCTGATGGAGGAGTTGGAGAAGGGACTGAAGGAACTGAGGGGGTTTGCAGCCCCATGCGGGGAGCAACAATGTCAACTGGCCAGACTCCCTGGAGCTCCCAGGGACTGGACCACCAACCAAAAGTACACATGGAGGGATCCATGGCTTTGGCTGTATATGTGGCAGAGGATGGTCTTGTTGGACATCAGTGGGAGGCTCGGCCCTTGGGCCTGAGGTTGTCTGATGCCCCACTGTAGGGGAATACCAGAGCAGGAAGACGGGAGTTAGTGGGTGGGTGGAGGAGCACCCTCCTAGAGGCAGGTGGAGGGGGAATGGCATAGGGTTCCAAAGGGAAGACCTGGAAAGGGAAAAACAAACAGAAAAAGAATATAAGGCTTTGACCCAGTCCTAGCTACTATTACAAACTGTTTAGGATAGTTAAGTAACGCAAGTTAAAGGCCAGATAGCAAACTCATGGTTATGTTAGATTTTGATTTAATTATAATAAAATATTTTCAACTTCCTCAAACAGAAATGGCTAGAAGTAGTTGAGGTTTAACAGTCTAGATATACTTTACATAGATAGTCTTCAAAAACATCAGAAATCCACAGAATATGACATTTAATGTTATTTAATTATTAAAGATCATTTGACAACAAGACATGTCTGTTCCTGACAGCTTCCCCATTCTCCTCCAAAGAAGAAAGTGAGCATCAAAACCTCTATATAGAGTTGCTTCAGTAATGGCAAGGTATCCACTGGACAAAAATTGCCCTATTCATCTGTAGAGAAAATACTGTCCAAAGAGGAAAACATATGTGGGACAGGAGACTGCTAGACTCTGCCAAGACAGGGTAAGCTAGTCCCTCATATTCCTGCTTTATTTCAAAGTCTGCCAGATGTCCCAGTGTTTTGGGGAATAGGGGACTGTTCAGGTAGTCAGCTGTCCCTACAATTTGTTTAAGTTTTGGAATCTATGTTTTGTGCTTCTTAAATATTCAGGTAATATTTAATTCATTCTCAGATTTCTGACAGGGTTGAAGACTAGTTATAGTCTCATAAGCAAACTCAAGTTGTTTAGCATCGAGAGAGATGATATAGAGTTAAAAGGATGGTTTTCAGATGGTGATAAAGGCTAAAGTCAGAATATAACTCAGGTATAGAAATATAACTCTTTAGTTAGGATAAGTAATAGAGTACTTTATCTAACTGACAAATATGATGGACTGGATGTTAATTGTATATCATACTTTGTAATTTACATAATTATAAATTGTGCTCAATTTATGCTCAATTTATGTCTAAGAGAAGAGCCATTTTTTTTAATTTGGACAGAAAAGGTCAGATATTGGAAATTAGTTTTAATGCTTTGAATTAATCCTGCCCCCTAAATCGGGAATCTGTGTGTCCAAACGCTAAAGGTCCTTGTCCCCAATTGGTTTTTGACCAATTGACCAATCAACAACAAGCCAACAGCCAATGATTGGGCAGATAAACTGAGGTGGGACCTTTAGATCTGTGCAGGGTAGGAACTGTGAGAAAGGAATGAGAGGGAGAATCACCATGATTCAGAGACAGACAGATCAGATTAGAGCTGTAGAAGGAAAATTATCCAAAATGAAGGTGAGAAGGAATGTGGACCCCACAAGGGCTCCCCAGGAAAAGTCTTGGGCAGCAAAGACTAGGGGGATGCCTAGAAGGAGCTAAGGAAACAAAGATAAAATATAGCACTAAGTGTTATCCTGTGTGTTAAGCCAGGATTACAGGAGGGAAGTGTTTGTTATAGGGAAATGTGTTGGATGTAGTTTTAAAGTTGCTGCCACCTTTGCTGGGGATGGGGCCATGCTCTGACCCCTCCCAGCTTCCCTTCCCTTTGGTCTATCCAGCCTAGCTCCTGGAGTTGACCTAGCTACCAGCCCACTCCAGAGACCTTGAATCTACAGATAAAACACACACACACACACACACACACACACACACACACAGAGAGAGAGAGAGAGAGAGAGAGAGAGAGAGAGAGAGAGAGAGAGAGAGATTGTCACTTTACAACTTGCCTTCTAGGCACAATTGCTGGGCACAAATATCTCCTGCCTAGAAAAGCCTGGCCTTAACAATTATTATCTCTGTCTCTTCACCTGCCCTAAACTTAGTGGCTAGTCCCACCTTGCCCCTACCAAGCATTCTTGGTCTGCAGTGGAGGCTGCAGGCTCTAGCTTCCTTCCCCACCCCAGGCTTTACATGACTGCTGCATTCTTCTTCCTCCAAAACATGGCAGAAAAAGCTCCTCTCTCCTTCCCTGCATCTCCTTTTTCTCCTGGCAACTGGAAGTCCTGCCTGTACCTCCTGCCCAACAATTGATCCCCCACCCTTCTTTACTGACAAATCAAGAACCAATTGGGGAACAGGACAGTAGTATCAGAACCTCACCTTACAGGGAAGGATTAGAACTGCCCAACCTTTGAGCTAGTCAAGGCATTTAAAATTAACAGCTGTGTGTGTGTGTGTGTGTCTTTCATTCATGAATCCAGAGGGCAGGCAGCTGGGAACGCAACCCACTGGGATCATAAAGTGGCTTAGATAAATTACTGCAAAACACACACACACACACACACACGTGTAAAAAAAATTTAAAAGAAAATAGAAACTTCATTGATAAAAATAATATTTTAATAATTAAGTTAAATAAAGCAATTAAAAATAGAATCGAGATTTGTTTGTGTATGTACATGTTCATATGTGTATGCACACCTGTGTGTATTTGTGTGTGCTACATGTGGAAGTCAGAGGTTGATGCTGAGTTTCTCATTAGCTTTCCATGTTTGTTTGTTTGTTTTGTTTTGAGATAGTCTCTCACTGACTATGAAATTCATTAACTAGGCTAAACAGGCTGGCAAGCAAGGCCCAGGAATCCTCCTATCTCTGTCTTCCCAGTGCTGGGATTTGGTCACATCATTATGCCTGGTAGTTTTGTGGGTGTTAGGGATCAAACCTGTGCCATCCTGTAAGCACTTTACTGAAAATGAACCACCTTCTCTACCCAGAAGCAAGATTTTGATGCCAGAAAACAGATAGGATAAAAATGTCTTAGCAGCACAGCCCACCATCATTCTTGCTAATGGAATATCAAGTCAGCAGCAGCAAGGCTTAGACCCATCCCAGTTTCAACACAGAATTTTCAATAGGCTCAGGTAGTGGTCATATGGTTTCTGTGGATGTATGGCTGAGTTGGAAGTAAAAAGAGAAACAGAACAATTGACCATTTATTTAAGTAACAAAAGGATTTCTTCTTATAAAGCAATTGACCATTTATTTAAGTAACAAAAGGATTTCTTCTTATAAAGACCTTCATCCTTCCCCAACCCTGATAAGTCCATGGACATTTACCCTTTGGAGACAGAAAGACAACAGGTGAAGGATAAAAGGCATGAGAGTAAGGTACACAGCATCAGAAACAGAGAGTCCAAGGAAACATACATCTGGATTCTAAGACACCTAACCATGGGGTAACTCCCTGGCCCTGTCCTTATGAAAGTTCAGAAATTTTGAGAGATTTGACCAGCTTAGTAAAATACATGTAAACACATAACATCAATTCCCCAGTAAAGTGATGTGACCAGATTACTCCATCGTGAAGGTCACATTCAGCAAGTAACTTTTCCCTTTGTAAAGCCCAACCAACTTCATTTTTGAGAGTGCACAAAGTTCACTTGAGTAAACAGTCTATGGCTATTCCCCCTTAGCAACAGCCAGTCAGGTTACAACAGCAGGGTCAAGGTACACACAGATAACTTTTAAGACATCCTACAGAAAATAGATATAACATAGCTGTTTTGGCAGGTTCCATGTTTGGTTCCCGCAGATTAAGCCAGAAATGCAGTTTTTAAAATATTAACTTGCCGACCCATATGGAAATTCCCCGAGCTTGCTGTAACTATAATAAATATCCCACACCCCTAAACTTGGGGCTCTCACTTCTGACCTGCTGTGACAGTGATGGTGAGAGCACTTGCTCTCAAGCTTGTAATAAAGACCCCTTATGTGTTTGCATCAGAATTGGCTCCTTGGTGGTCTTTGAGGTCTCTGCCACTTGGGCATAACACCTTCCTCCTCAGATCTATATAAATAACTGTCCAGTTCCCTGCTCTTGAAGTTAGGATAGCCAGGAATTGACAGACATCAAACAGAAAAGCAGACATAGCATTCAAGATTTAATGAAGAGGTCTAAAAACCCTAAAAACAAGGGTTTCATTGAGAGCAAGGGCTAGCTAGGGGTGCTGTTCAGGGATGTTGATTCTCCACACGGAAGGGCAAAAACAAACAAAAGAAACATGTAATAACTGTCAAAGAAAGCAAATAAAATGTCCTGAAACCAAAACTCATGAATGTACTGATTAAATGGTTCCATTGAGAGCACAACACGATGAATTAAAAAAAAAAAAAAAAAAAAAAGATGGGTCAGAACATGTGAGGGTAACACTTGTCATGGATTAGGGCTGTAACAGTAAGGGATATTCATACATTCTAAGCAGAAGCACAATTCCTATCTCTAACAGGGCAATTTGACCCAGTTGTTGCTCTTGTAAAATTTATCTTGAGGCTGCATTGTCAGGACTACAAAATAATTTGTCCCCTAATAACCTAACTTCAGCTGTATCACTAGAGCAACTCAGGTTCCCTTTGAGTTGAAGTCTGAAACAGCCCAAGCTCAGCCAACCCCTGACCCCTTCTTTCATAGAACATTTAGTTTTAAAAGCTCTACGGTTATGAATTTGTTCTGAAACTTCTTAATTTCAGCTAAGAACTGAATTTGTCCTTAAGTGTTCTGAAACAGTTAAGACCTTTGTCCCTTTGAGATATATATAACCTACAACCTCTGAGTATCATTCTCAAGGATGTGAAAATCATTCTTTTGAAATGTAACCATCCATCACTGTGGGAGGTCAGAAATCTAGCTTCAAGACTCTCCACACAGCTGCCCTGTCACATACACATTGGCCAACCTTCCTGTGTGCTTTTCTTCATTTTCATTTCCCAGACTTAACCTTACTCATTCCTTTTCTCCCTTCTTGTCTTTGAAATGCCCAGCTGCCTCTGTAGCAAGTGGAGTAAATCTTGTCTTTCCACTATGAACAATAGTTACTGGATAAAATCTATTGCTATCATTTTAATGTCTGGCAACCAAGGTCACTTGTTGCAAGTCACAGGTGTTAGAACAAGGATGTGGCTCTGAGGTGAAGCACTTACCTAGAAGCATGCACAGACCTTAATTTCAATCCTCAGTGCCACAAAGAACATATTTGTTGCATGGTTATTGGTAAATAATTATTCATTAAAGTCAAATTGGTAAAAATCTATAATCAGTGTGAGTCCATCAATAGGAACTGCTTGAAAAATAAACAGTGCATCTATACAAAGACTACTACTCATAATAAGGAATAAGGCCCTTTATGAAATGAATTAAAAATCCCAAAATATACTAGGACAAGAGTACAGAGTAGTATGTATAATTGCTTTTACTTATGTGGATGAGTGCCACACTAAGACATGAGAGCAACGATTGGTCTCCTGTATTGAAGAGATAGCATTTCCTTCTGGGCACAAAAGTGAACAAACAGCTGCAATCCAGAGCAGGGCAGAGACTTAGGTGGCTGTTTTATGGACAGCTGGTCAAGGAGGTGATGGACCGCATATGGGCAACAGTGTGTGAGGAGCACAGAGAATAGACATGATGCAATTAGGTGAGCTTTGAAGCAAGGAACAATCCAAGGGCCAAGACTGTGGGGCGCTGAGCTATGAGAGACAGTCGGGCGCCTGTGGGGCGTTCAGCGTTGTTCCTGGGCCCCTGGCTCTCTCAGCTTCGGCCCTCCACAGCCCCTCCCACAGAGAGAGGTCTATGGCCATCAGTCACATAGAAATAATGCCCCAGGCTCTCCCCACATGCATATGAGACATCCTCAAGCTCTCAGACCAAGCCAATAGGGGTTACCTGCTGCCAAAACCTTAACCCACCCCAAACTGTATATATTGAGCCTAATTCAGAAGTAAATTGTGTGCAAGAATCATCCCGTTGTCCGAGAGCTTCTGTCGTTGATCCTCCCCTCTTCGCCAGCTAGCCGGCTCAGTGAGAGCTGTTAACACTGGGCTAGAGATCCGTTCTCTTCCCCGCTACCTGGCCAGCACCTCCCGGCTTAACAGAGAGCTGTGACACTTCAGAAGATGCCTGCTCTCCTGAAATGCCTTCAGGATTCTCCCATCTCAGAGACGAGGTGGGAGGAAGCATCAGAATCGGCAGCGGACCTTCCCTGTTGGCACGCCACCCTGGACTGCCTGTGGGCAGTGGCAGAGACAACGGCCGTTTGCACCCTGTCCTCAGCCAAGCCGGAGATTCTTGTGGGACCCATCCGGAGCCGGTCCCCACACAAGATGACTGGGCCTTGAAGCATGTGATAGTTTGTATATGCCCAGCCCAGGAAGTGGCACTTTGAAAAGGTGTGACCCTGTTGGAGTAGGTGTGTCACTGCAGGTGTGGGCTATAAAACCCTCATCCTAGCTGCCTGAAGTCAGTATTCTGCTAGCAGCCTTCAGATGAACACGTAGAACTCTCAGCTCTGCCTGCATCATGCCTGCCTAGATGCTGTCATGCTCCCACTTTGATGGTGATGGACTGAACCCCTAAACCTGTAAGCCAGCCCCAATTAAATGTTGTCCTTATAAGAGTTGCCTTGGTCATAGTGTCTGTTCACAGTAGTTAAGCCCTAACTAAGACAAAGCATTTATTACCATTTGACCTTCAGAAAAGCAGGCAGAAGTTTGCATTAGGGTTATGACACTACTTAACTTTGGAATTTGACATATATACAAGAGTTACTTGGCAAGCAGTAGACTCGCTGAACCTCCACTGAGTCAAGATAATCTTGCTCCATGTTACAGTACGGGCTTGGGTTTCTGTTGTATCCTCGTGGGTTTGTGGGGGAAAAAAAAACGCTCGCGGGGAGAAAGTCCGGTGTTGGGGTCCCACGGCGGTCCGGCAGCGGGTCCCGGTGGGCTTCCCACACCGCCTGCGGAGGGTCCCACGTTCACACAGCTGCCATGGCTGGCTGGCGGTGGCTGCAGTTCAAGGTTCCAAAGGTTGGAAACCTGGCTGCAGCAGGCCCAAGACCAGGAGACAGGAGTCAGGTTTTCCAAAGCTTTTATTGTTCATGGCGTGGTGAATGGGTGTAGATGGTATGCGCTCCCCCCCCCAAAAGTCAGGGGGCCATGCTTTTTATAGGGAGCAAGGGGAAAAGGGGGAGGGAATAACTTAATTAGCTACAACCCGTGGCCTTTAGATAACTCATTAATATTTAAATCTCTGGAGGTGGAGACCTCTACCTGTGTCCTCTGTGATTGATGGTGCAGGTTAAATGGAGTTACCTCGTCCAAGGCCCAGCATGGGTTTACTGTTAATTTAGCTGTTCCCTGAATTTAATGTGTCTGTGCCTCTTTTATATAACCGACAACGTTTAGGCTTGTCCCACAGAGACTAGAAAGCTTCAGAAATCTCAAACTACTTCCCAGCCTTATGACAGAAATGGCCCAATACCAGTTTGTTCTGTAATTAGTATTTCCTTCAGGACGACAGCTTTCCTCACTTCCAGCTCATAGTTAGGCTGAACGGTGACGGAGAAAAATACTAGGCATTGTCCCTCCGATTTTGAGAAGAAGTGCCAGTATTGCAGAATACTAGAGTTTGACACCCATTTCAAAGGAGAAAGAAAGGCATCTCCTTCATTTCTTCCTCTCTCCCCACTTTAGTGAATCCCTGGCCCCTAAGGTCATAGGTTCATGACAGCTGGCACTCACAGTAAGGGGGTATAGCCAGCAGGAGTTGCCACCCTCACCTGAGCTTGGAATTCTTGTTCATCAACTGAATTTTCCTCAAACTTCCTCCAAGCATTCTGAATTGTAACTGACTGTTCTTGAAACCTGCCCTTCATACCGCCACCCCACTGACCTGCTTTCTCAGCATTACTGATGCCCTGTATCTTGCCACACCTAGGTTTTCTCCAACACTCTTACTACCCACTTCTCAACTCCTTGCTTCTCCTTTTATGTCCCAACACTTGGTCACTTTCAGAAACCACCTCCATTAAAAATTGACTTGACTTTTATTCTTCCCTGGACTAGAGGTAACCAACAGCTGAGAAGTACATGCCCAAATAAATGCCCTGACTGATGTCTGTCTGTCTAGCTTTACACTTCACATTCCCTTTGCTGTACAAAACAGTTTACAGACAATAGATGTAGTTATTTGAAGGAGATATCCCCTATATTCTTGGGCATTTGAACATTTGGTCCCTGGTTGATGGCTGTGTTAGAAAAAGCTTAAGAGGTGTGGCTTTGCCGGAGGAAGTATGCCACTGGGGGCTTAGAGAGCCTAAAGATTTGGCTCCATTTTGAGTTTGTTCTCTCTCTACTTTCTGCTCAGGGTTTGAGATGTGAGCATTCATCTGCTGCTCCATCTGCTATGTCTGATACCTACTGTCATGTTGTTGCCATTATTATGGACCCTGACCCCCTGGCATCATAAGCCCAAAACAAACCCTCCTTTCTATGACTTGCCTAGGTAGTGCTGTTGTAGCACAACAACAGACAAGTAACTAGTACAATAGATCTATCTGGTTCTACTTAAATATGGGCTCAAGGGGCTAGCTCAGAAGTTAAAAGCTCTTGCTGTTTTTGCAGAGGACGTGAGTTCAGTTCCCAGCATTCACATGGCACCCCACAGCCACCTTTAAATCCAGTTCTGTGGACTCCAATACCTTCTAGCCCAGGAATGCACACAGTGCACATACATGCATGAAGGGCACATGGGCCATGCCACCAGAGGAATGGGCATGGGACTGGTGAAGTGGAGCATACTCAAACCCTGGAAACCTCAAAATTTGAGACTGGCAGGAGTAGAGCTAACTGTCTCCGTGCTTCCATGCCTGCCTTGGGACACATAACCCACGACCCTCAACCAGGCAATCACAAGCAGTCAGTACCTGGAATTCTACCCCATGCAAACCGCATCATGAGCATCTTAGTCTCAGCCAATAGAATACATTTACTCCCTGTGCTGGATTGTATATGTTTGGCCCAGGAAGTGGAACTATTAGCAGGTGTAGCCTGGTTGGAATAGGTGTGTGTCATTGTGGGCATGGACTTTTAATACCCTCGTCCTAGCTGCCTTCCAAACAAGAGGTTTGTGGAACTCTCAGCTCCTCCAGGCCCACATCTGCCTGGATGCTGCCTAGACGCTGCCATACTCTCACCTTGATGATAATGGACTAAACCTTTGAATCTGTAAGCCAGCCTAGATTAAATGCCATCCCTATAAGAGTTGCTTCATGTTTTCTGTTCACAGTAGTAAAACCCTAACTAACACAACCCCTCAAATCCCATCCCACTCTCCAAGGCTCATATAGTCCCTGTCCACATGGAATAAAGAGCACAAGCTGTGTCATCAAGGATTGTCTGAAGCTGGCTGTTTTTACTGAGTGATAATACTTGGGGGAGGCTCTTTTCCCCAACCCCCAGGCACTCATCGCTGACCTTGGACCTGCTGTCTGGCAAGGCTCCCATTGCCCTGGGACCTCCAGCCACCTGCCCTGCGCCAGCCACCCAAACTTCTTTATTCCTTTGCTAAGAGCTGCTAAGAGCTATAACACTTTTGGCGTTCCCGGCCAGACCAGAGCCCTATGGACCCTATTTCACCCAGACTCCCCTTCATCCTCCTCAATCTGGCACTCAGTCTGACACCCCAGAGGGAAGAGGCAGACTGCAGACCCCACACATTCAAGACTTTGCCCTGCCCTTTCTGAGCTGGTGTACCAGTGTCTGGGCACCCCACCAGGAGATCTCAGCAGAATATGGAACCACATGTGCAGGCAAACACTCATATACATAAAACAATTTTTACTCTAAAAAAAAAAAGTTTGGGCTCTAGTTGAAACCAAAACCAAACCCAAAAATGTCTATTCCAGATTGTAATGGGAAAGCAAGTGAGAGGGGAATTATCTCTTAATTAGAGAAAAAGATTAAAAAGAAGCCTGCCCCAGCCTCCACTTGCACTAGACACATATATGGCATATATAAATATGTTCAGGTCAACACATATGCATATATAATATATAAATAAATCTTTAAAATTTTCATATTATAAAATCTACTAGAAAAGTTTATTATGTGACTATTTTTTCCTCTTTGACTTCTGTGAACTTTTAAAAACTTGAATATAAACTGATTATTCTTTTTACATTTCTTTTTTCAGAATATGAAAATTTATTACTGTGTTTCCATTGTCAAATTTTATGATCTTGGTCTTTCCTTCTTGCCTTTGTATAGAGACAAAAGAGACACATTGGCTACTTTAACCACCTTAAAGCGGACTCCAGGAATGTCACCTACAGCATGACCCTTGTGACCAAATCCAGCAACCAGAACTTCATCATTTTCCTCCATGACGTTCAAGCAGCCATCATTGGGCATGGATTCTGTGATCTTCTTGCTGTTCTTAATGAGCTGCACCCTGACGCACTTCCTGATGGCAGAATTTGGCTGTTTGGCTTCAACCCCTACTTTTTCCAGCACAATTCCCTTTGCATGGGAGGCACCCCCAAATGGATTGGCCTTGAGGGCTGTGCCCACGTGGGCTTCCTTGTACTGTTTATCATGCCACTTCTGGTCCCGTCGGTGACTGCGGAGCTTCCGGGCAGTGTAGAGACCAGGACACTTGCCCATCTTGCCGGCGCCACAGGCCCGAGAGAAAGTTCTTTTTACATTTCTGTCAATAAACACTATTCAAAATTAAAAAAAAAAAAAAAAAACACCCTGTCCATCTTCTGAGAGAGAGAGACGACAACGGGGATGTCATGGGATATACTTTCCATTAGCCTACCTAGAACACCCTCCTCCAGAAATACATTTAAAAATATTGCTAAACCATCAACCAATCATTACCATGCCCAAGGAAAGCTGAACCCAATTCCCATGTACACATAGACTAGACTCCATAAACTGTTAGCTAGCATTCTCCTGCAAAGTCTCTACTTATTTGAAACACTTCGAGCTACCAGACTTGAGTTAAAACTTAAACTTTCTAAACATGGAGCCTGAGGAGAGCAATGAAGATTATCACTACAGTTTGAGAAGTTTGCCAATTGTCAGGGTCTTAGACCAATAATCCATTCACATAAGCACTAACACAGCAATGACTCTGGTCCTGCTGGGACACCCAAGGCTGTGTATCCACCCATTGTTTCCTTGCCTCAGACAGTGTAGAACAACAGTGAGAACTTCCCCATACACTAAAGAAAGCTCTCTGTGGGCATGCAGCTAGCAATCTTCCCACATTTTATTGCCTTCCACACCAGCTAGTTACAGCACTCTTGACAGAGGCCAGGCAAAACCTAACAACAGCACACGGTCTTTAACAAACCCACGACTTCCATGTAGCAACCAGCAGCCCAAAGGGCCTGTCATCAGGTGACATTCAGGATTCAGAAGACAGGCAAGAGTACAGAGAACAGATTTCCACTCACACCCTAAGAGTAGTCGGGGGACCAGGTTTATTCATGAACCCTCCCACTAATGCAGGGTGCCGTCCAAGCCAGAAACTTTAAGTTTCTTCAGGACTTCATCTCAAGGCCATGAAATGGGCAGATTTCTGTGAAAAGAAACATAAACTAAAATAGGATCAACAAGGGCTGTGGAGGATTAATAGGATTATAGCTAGCCTGCACTCTGAGACTTCAGACTGGTAGCCACACTAGTCAGTAGTGCTTGTTTTATTTGGCTGAAAGTCCCCAGTGTTCTCAACTGAGAGGACTACTGCTGATCATAGAGGCTCTCTCTTCCAAGTCCTCCTAGGAAAAAAATGGACGCAGGAGGAATCAATTGCTCTCACCATTCTGAAGAAGCGATTCTACTGAATCAGTGCTTCTATTGGCTTCTTTGTGGTACCCAGCCAAATGCACCAGCTAAATCAGCCAGGGGAGACTTCCTTCTGTCTCAGGGTTCTTGTTCCACTCTCCTCAAGAATAGAGTAAGCATTTGTCCCAAAGGGACAAATGGGAGTTCTTTGTTGTTAATTCAAAATTAACAATCTTGAACAGGATAAAACAGCTATACACAGCTTGCCATATGGGATTGAGAACAGGTTCTAACTCTTAGAAGCAGCAGACTGCTGGCTGAGAGCCATCATAACTCTGAGAAGTAGCTCCAACCATCTTGGTGGGCTTCGGTGTGCTAACCAAGCACATTTGTAAGTCACCAATACAGATATCAGGTCTTAGAGATTGTGGAAAGCTGTGGAATGAATTCTGGTCTGTTGAGGCCAATGCTGGAAAGAGTCCTTACTGCTTGCAGCTTCTGGTTAAGTCCTAGAGGCTGACTTGAACAAGCTCACTTCCAGGATCAAAAGTCTCAGTCTTGGGAAGCCTCCAAAATGTCTCTGTCCCAGAGAGTCTTAAAGGCTTCCTTCTTCTGGCTGGAAGTCAGACCCTGAAATCTTTAGGCTTTTTCCCCTAAAGAGATAGAAATGAGGCTGGAGAGATGGCTCAGCAGTTGAAAGCAACCAACTGCTCTTCCGGAGGTCCTGAGTTCAATTCCCACGAACTGCATGGTGGCTCACAACCATCTGTGATGGGATCTGATGCCCTCTTCTGGGGCGTCTGAGGAGGGCAATGGTGTGCTCATATACATAGGATAAATCAATGAATCTTTAAAAGAGAGAGAGAGAGATAGGAATATCTGGGGCCAGTCTCCCAGCCAGTCAGGAGTTAGGCTTGGAAGTCCTCCTTCTCTTTCTTCCTCCCTAGGTTCTGTAGCAATCCTACCTCCTTCTAAAGGCTTAATTTATAGGGTACTAGGTGGGCCCAAGTGAACTAGCTTGCCCAAAATTGGCCGAATATAGCCATGTAAACTCGGTAAAAACAAAACAACAACCAACAATAAAATCAAAAACAAACCAAGACCAGTCAGAGGTAACAAAACTAACAGGGGAAGGGAGAAAAGTTGGTAAAAGTTCACAATCAGGTCTCCTTCTTGCAGAGGTAGGGAAATACAGTTCCTGGTTGCCATGGTGACCTTTGCAGACCTGCTACTTCCCTATTTCCTTTAGCTGGGGAAGTTCAGCTGAGGCGTTTTGTTTGTTTCTTTCTTTCTTTTAGACATGCTGCATTGTATTAATAGCTTCCAGCAGCCCGCTCTGCATCTCCTTTCCCTTAGCGGCTTGAGCCTGGCAGCTGTCAGAAAGCTGTTTAAGATGGGGTGGGTCGCACCCAACCTAATACTGCAAAGACTCTCTACGAGGCAATGAAAACACACCATTTGATGCAGAGCCCCTATGGCACTAACAGCACGTTCCCCCAGTTCCTTGAGTGTAGGCAAAGGTCGTTGCTACAGGATGCTCCTCCAATGAATAACTTTGACCTGAGAGCTACCTTTTGGCCTAGCCAAAACTTTATTATAACTGAGTGTCCACTCTCCTTCTAATTCTCCTTCCTTTCCCTCCTCCTTCACAAGCGTCGCTTTCACGGTACTTCCTGTCCGCACCTGTTTCTAACCCTGGTTCTTTATAAACGCTTCTCCCAAGCAATCTTTTCTGCCCCTAACACCACTGGCCTGGTGTCTGCTTGCTCATCAAATGCCCAAAGTAACAGACTTCTTATTTTATACTTCTGCTTTCTTGACCTTTTTACACATTTTATTTTATTTATATATATATTTGAGACAGAGTCTCACTATGGAACTTCGGTTGGGGGGGGGACGGTTCTCTTATCTCTACTGCTCAAGTGTTTTGAAGAGTGGCAAGGAATTCGGGAGAATGCCATCATGCTGGCTTTGACTTTATTTTCAGTAATTGTGTTTGTAAATAGAGGTTTCATTAAAACTTTTTTAAAAAATACTTTATTTAAGGCCTAGTAAATGAATGGGTCTGTTTGGCTCATCTAAGAAATTCCCAGGAATAATTGGGGGAGAAAACCTCTGCAATGGGAACTCACCTCACAGATAGTATCAATAGTCCATCTCCTAGCCTAGGCCTCCTGGAAAGGAAGCCCTCCCACATATCCATCAGTCAACTTGTTAAAGCTTTCATCTTCACCTCAGGTGCTCTAGACTCAAGAACAGCATCACACTTGACTTGGGGTCAACATCCCCACTCAGATGGTGTGGCCCATCCCCCAGAGATCTTTCACCTTCTTGGCCTTCATGTTCTTCCCTCCCCTCCCTAATCCCACAAAACCGAGCCTGCCATTCATGTCTAATTGTGCTGAGAGTTCAATTGTTTTTCCAGTGAACTCTTGAGCCTCATTCAACTGTGAAAATGAGCTTCAGCTCATAATTCACAGTCCCCAAGCATTCAGTTAAAGTAAACATCAGGTCCTTAAAGGAGGTGTTACCTAACCTTTCAGGCTAGCCTGGTTTGGTCTCAACACTCTTCATCTGAGATAGTTTACTTAAGTAATATAGTTTATTATTATGTGGAATGCTCACTTTAGACTCCTACTTCCCTGAATTCTGCAGCTGACTTTTTACAAAATTGTGTTTTGAATTTTTACCAAGGAAGAATTGATCAATTTGAGCAGAATAATGTTCTTTAAAGGTAGAGAAAGATAGTAGGGTCATCATATTAAAACAGAAGTTCAAAAACAATAAAAAAATCACTAAACTTTTTCTTTAAAACATTTAGTCATCATACTTTTAAAAATCATAGGTACAAGCCAGACCTGGTGTCACTAGTCTTTAATCTCAGCACTCAAAAGCAGAGGCAAGTATAAGCTGGAGGCCAGCCTGGTCTACACAGTGAACTCCAGGCTGGCCAGGATTACATAGTGAGATTGTCAAAGAAAAAAAAAAGCCACCTCACACCAAAAACCACAGCCATTGTTGGTCACAAATATACATAGATACCTTTGGCATTCATGAGCTACTGACATCTGTTTATAAAACCTGCTAATACTCTTTGTAAGTGAGTTAAACAATCAGGATAAAATGTTATTACAGCCAACTTAAGGAGAGGTCATTATAAACACCTGGCACCTGAGAAACAAGACTTTGTTTTGCATGGAAGCCTATTTTTCTGCAAGTACTTTCCTTACATGTATGCTATGCTACCAAGAGGTGGCAGCATAGTTGCATCTGGTGGTCATTAAACTAAGAACATGTAAAATTCTTGGAGACCACCACCAGCTCAAATGAAATGTATAAGTGACATATATTGTCTTCAAAAGTATCTAGCCTGCCAGCCTGTGTCTCAATAAATAATGATCTAGTTGTGTTTAAAACAATATAACCAGAACCACTTTTTAAAAAGATGGTGGTGAGACAAAAGAAAGTGGCTCAAGCACATTGTTTTTGCACTATCATCGAGACAGAGTTTCTCAGTCTGGGGTTGAGACCCCTTTGGGGTCACATATCAGATATCCTGTAAACATGTAAATATCAAATATTTACATTAGGATTTACAGCAGTAGCAAATTTACAGTTATGAAGTAGCAATGCAATAATTTTATGCTTGGACGTCACCCTAAGATGAGGAAGTGTATTGAAGGGTCACAGCATAGCTGAGAACCACTGCTCTAAGTGGAGAAATTCAGAGGTGCTGGGATGTGTGTGATCACAAGGGCTCAAACAGTAAGTGAGATCCAAACTCATGAAGGTGGCTAGCAGATAGCTTGTCGAGGGATTATTGAGAGCCACTTCTTGGCATTCAGTCAAAAACTAAATAATTGAGGGTCAGAATTTTGGAGCTAGGAGAAGCAGATATCATTAGTCAGGAACAGGGTGGTGGCCATACATTTGGGCTGTTGGCTTCCTCATAGATCCAGGCAATTAATAGAATCTTCACACTCACACCCTCTAACAGATGCAATTTAATGCCTACCTTACCCATTTTTAACTACTTAGTTTTCCTTAAGAAGGATGTGTTTCATTCCTTTGCTGCTTGGATACATTCTCCATACAATTATTTCTATCCCAAATTTTCTTTTCTCTGGTAAAGCCCTTTGTAAACTATTAGGAGAAGCAGGTTAATCTCCCCGTCTGAATTGTTTCAAACTGCCCTTCTTATGTATATCAAAAGGGTACAATTCAGGCTGCAGAAAGACTTCAGTTGGTAAATACTTGGTGTACAAGTATAAGGATGTGAGTTAATCCCTGGAACTCATGTAAAATGAAGGATAGAGTAGCTGGCTTGGTGAGCTCCAGGGCCAAGTGAGAGCCTCCTGAGGAAGGACACTCAAAGATCACGTCTACCTTGTGTGTGTACATATGTGCGTGCACACACACACACACACATAGATGCAAACATATATATGCACATGCACACACATACACAGAAATTTTTTAGGTAGAATTTGGCATCTAAGGACCAAGACTGTGCTTCTGTTTTTCTATGTAGGCAAAGAACAGCATAAACAACAAGCCAACTCTGTCCTCTAATGTAATGGTGTTCAAATCCTTTAGACACTGACCCTCCTCAGTAATACATTGTACTTTGCCACTGTGTTAGCCTCTGGCCCATTTGCTCTTGAATTCAGTCTTTATTTTTCTGCTCTATATTATACAAGAGTGTCCATCCTACAAGCTACATCTTTGAGGCTCTTCAGGCTGCCCACTGAAAAGTGGCTAAAACTATATAAAACACTCCCTCAAACTGGAAAGAAAGAAGAGTGGAGACAATCTAGAGCTCTAGACAAGAGCTCTCTCTAGGACTGCTCTAGACAAAATGACCCCCTCTGATTCTAGCCTTGTTGGATAACCCAGCTCTGGGACCCAACAACTCTGCCAGTTTTCTTCATCCCAGCAGCCAACAGGAATTAGCAGTTCCTGCCAGGGCTATACAGAGTAACCCTGTTTCTCGAAACAACAAACAAAAAGAATAATAGTCACAAATAATAGCCATAACTCACTAAATTGAGTTTACAACTTGCTGATGTATTAGATCTCCATAGCAGAGATTTGGAAATTGCATAGTTTATGCAAAGTGTAAATGAAGGTAACTTTTATACATGTGCATGCCTGATAGTCTGGATTATATTTCCTGAAAAAAAAACCTATTTTTTGTCTCCTGCATATCTTTGCTTCTCTGTAAAAAATTGGTTGAACACAGTTAGATAGCAGTAAGGGTGTGTGTGTGTGTACGTGTGTGTGTTATTATACAACTAAGTGAATATAGATTGCAGAATGAATGTCTCTTTTTGGGTTTTGGTAGGAAGATTTGAGACAGCATCTCACTGTGTAGGTGGAGAAAGGACAGAAAAGCAACATCTGAGGGAAAGTGCAAATCATTGTATGCTAGGTCCAAGAGTTTAGGGTGGAGCCAAGCTGTGACCCTGGATGAGCTGAGACCAGATAGTGAAGAACTGTGTCTCTGTTCTAGGCACATTTCCCATTGATGTAACAAAATCACAGACAAAAGCAACTGAAGGTAGGGGCTTCCATGGTGATGACAACATGGCGGCACAGATGTGAGGCGAATTGTCAAAGGGCATCTGCTTCTGGGAAGCGAAGGGGGACGAATGCAGGTGCCCTGCTTGCTGCCTTTTTATTCAGTCACTAATATCTCTGTCTCTGTGCATTTGCCACTTTTGATGTTTTTACAGAGATGGAATGCGTGTCATGTGGACTTCTATGATTACATCAACCCACCTAGCACCTGTTTCCAAGGTTTATCCATGTAGCGCATGTCGCATGTCGGAACTCTTTGCTTTCAGTGCTGAGTAAGATTCTTTTTATCTTAGTTTGGTGTTGCTGTAACAAACTAACAAAGACAAACAATGTGAATTGATTGTCTTAAAGTTTTATAGGCAGAACATACAGTGTTAGGCACAATGGGCTAAAACTAAGGTGCTGTCAGGGACACACTCCTTCTGGAAAATATAAAGAGAATCTGCATCCTGACCTTCATTAACAATCAAGAGATCCCTGAATTATTTGGACAATGGCCTCCTCCCATCTGTGACACCAATAACAGAGACATTAAGTCTCTCTTGCCTTGTAATAGAACATTCACAGTTCTGGAGATAAGGGTGTAGACACAGATGATTTATTAATTATCATTATCACATTGTTTTGTCCCTGTATCAGTTGAGAAATACATGGGCTATGTCTACATTTTGGCCAGTATGAACAATACCACTAGGAACATTTCTGCAAGAGGTCTTAAAAGGACATGTTTTCATTTCTCTTGGTTGGTATCTAGTAGAGTCATTGGTTTGGTTGGTTGGTTGGTTGGTTTTTGGTTTGGGTTGGTTTTTTTTTTTTTTTTTTTAGAAAGCTTCTGGCCCATGGTGGAACACAGTTAAGGATGGTGTATACTTAGTGCTGTGTGGAAATAGTCCTGTCAGTGAAGGCCTCAAAAGAAAACATTGAGCTGAATTTTGTATTCATTTAATGTTTTGGCTTTCATTTTTAATTTTTTGAGTAACAGCTTAATTATAGAGACTATGAAAATATAGAAAACCTCTAAAAGAAAGTTAAAGCAAAAGAATCTATTAACATTTTCTCAGTAGCTGGGTAGGGCGGTACATACTTGTAATCCTGACAGTCAGGAGGGCAAGAGTTTAAAGTCAACCTAATTTACATAGTGAGACCTTGCCTTAAAAAATAATGTTCATTAATCATTTCTCTCTTCTTCTTTTTTAAATATTAGTGTGTGTGTGTGTGTGTGTGTGTGTGTGTGTCAGGTTTTTTTTCCTCCATTATGTGAGTCACTGAGATCAAACTCACCTTGGTGGAAGCACCTTTACCACCAAGCATTCTCTCTCTTTTTTTTTTTATTTTATTTACATTTAAGATGCCATTCACTTTCCCCATTTTCCCTCCCTAGAAAACCCCTGTCCCATGCCCCCCCTTTCCTTTTTGCTTTTATACAATTTTTTTAAAATGTTAATCAAAGGATTTATAAGTTTGGTAATGCTCAGTCAGAAGTGTAACCCAATACCCAACCTAGATATAAAAACTATCTTTGACTGGTGGAGACCCGTGAACATCTGCCTCCATGCCCCCTCTCTCTTTCTCTCTCTCATCACCTAACTTCTCCTCTTCTTCATCTTCTCTCCTTACTCCATCTCTTCCTCTCAGTACTCCTTCCCACTTAGCTCCTCCTACATATCACTCTTCCTGTTAAAGTAAAACTTTTCTCTCAAAATACAGTTAGAGCATACTTATTCCTAGTTGTACCAGTGAGGTACAAGATAGTCCTAATACCCAGTCCATCATTTTGTTGACTAACCAGAACCTCTGTCATCTCTCCTAACTAAAACACTGACTTTTGATCCTGGCTTTTTTTTTTTTAACCACCAAGCATTCTCAATGGCCCCTTTTATTCTTTCTTTGTGACACAAGGTCTCTCACTCTGTAGCCCATGATGGACTCAGACTAATGATGATCTTCCTGCTTTAGCCTCCTAAGTGCCGATTACAAGCAAGCACCTCTTAATGTTGGGTATAGAGGCACACTCAAGTCATGCCTGGATTTTTACATGAGTCCTGAGGATCTGAACTCAGGCCTTTATGAGTTACTGAACAAGATCTTAAACTTAACCCCCCATCTTTAAAAAAAAAAAGTGAAAGGAATGTAGCTCCGTGGTATTCCAAAGTGACAGAGATTTGTCCTAGGTTTGATCTGCAGCCTATAAGAAAATTTAAAAAAATGTAAAGGTGAAGAGAGGGGATATCTCTACAGCCCAGTGGGTAAAGACACTTATTGGCAAGCCTCACAACTGCATTTGATCCCCAGGAGCCCAAATGATGGGAAGAGAGGAGCAACTCTTCTGGCCTCCTCATGCAAGCTGTGGCATAGACACAGGTATAGGCACAAACTCATACAAATAAACAGATGGATGTTTTGAAAATGTTTTTAAAACTAAGGGAAAGACCAGAAATCCACAGGATGAAATAAAGATGTCTTATGTGGTTCATGTTTATTTTACTATAAGTTGAGAGTGATATAAACCTGTGTGCTCTGTGCGGTGCGCAATGCGCGGTCCCAAAAACAGCAGTGCAGAGATGTTGGGAATGGTATCTCTGGCACATGTGGGTCTCAATGGCCAGCACTGCTAAGGATGAACATACTGAGACCAACTTTTATGAAGTGGATCTTCCAAACACCAACCTTCCTTATAACTTTTCTCCCCAGACTCATTAGATGACAAACATTCTTTAAATGCTGGTAATTGAATCAGGCAAAATTGTTCTTGCACAGAAGGCAACAGCAGATAATCCTCTATCAGCAAAAATAGAGGGGAGAGAATAACTTCCAAACAGCTCGTGCTATCCCTAGAGGCAGCAACAGGTATTCTATAGCCGCTTCACCAAGGAGCACGGAAACTCTAGCTAACTCAGGCCCAGGCCTGTTTGGTTTTGGTGGCTGAACTAATTCCATCTGTCTCAAAGGAGTTCTGCAAAAATTATGTCTTGTTTTTATTTAGTTTACATAAAACAGTCTTTTTTGTTTTTTTTTTTTCCTTCGAGAATTTTGAGTTAGTCCAACACAATATCCCAAGTGGTTTTTATGAATTTCTCTACATTTTCTGGGATACCATTGAAACAAGGTGTGTCCTTTGTAGCTTTTCTGGTTCCCGAAATAACTTTCAATTATTTATTTACTTATTTTCTGTGTCATAATTCACAAGTTTAACACCTCTACATTTTTCCCATATTTTTTTTTTTTTTTGAGACAGGGTTTCTCTGTGTAGTCCTGGCTATCCTGGAACTCACTCTGTAGACCAGGCTGGCCTCGAACTCAGAAATCCGCCTGCCTCTGCCTCCCAAGTCCTGGGATTAAAGGCGTGCGCCACCACCGCCCGGCTTTCCCATATTTTCTCATGTGTGATAATTTGTGAGTCTGTGGGTGCATGTGCCTGTCCACACAGGACCAAGGTTGATATTGGGAGTCCTCTTCAATGGCCTACTGTCTTATATATTGATGGAGAGTCTCTCAATTAAACCCACAGCTTGCCAATAAGTTTAGTTTAGCCAGCTCGTTCCTGGGGTCTCCTGTGTTCACCTTCCAAGTGCTGGGGTTCCAGACAAGCTTCCATAGCTACTGTAAATTCAAGGGATCCGAACATTGGTCCTCAAGCTTGTTGCTTATGCAGCAAATATTTCCATTCAACTCCCTCTCTAAGCCCCCATTTTTCCTTTACAGACAAGGGGAATGAACTGTTAGGCAAACACAAGTGACACCATCCTCTTTCCTCCTCTCCCTTTGCACTGCATCCATTACTTTGGATGTAAAGGCAATGCAAATCAGTCCTTGTCACTTGCTCAACTTATCCTCAGTCTGCTGCAGTCACTTCTTGCCTTTTCACTAAAGCAGCGCTTTAAGAAATATAGTCACAAGAAATACTATGAGTTTACACATCTAGAGTTTGGGATGGTAGAATAATCCATGCAACAACGTTTAACAAACAAGAAAAAGCCAAGGCTGGGAATGTAAGAAGTAAGCTATTTGTCATAAAGCATCCAACAAATATTCGCTGACCATTTTTTATGTGTAGGAAACCCACTTAGTTACTAGAGAAGTTACAAGGGAGTGTAAAATTCACTTCTTATCCTCAATGAACTTAATCAAATGGAAGGGATGTTGGAATAATGTTTTTGTGCACTGTGTAAAGGTTATCCTTGTATTATTCAAATGCTGATTTCTGAACTGGCAGAGATCTGATTACAGGCCAGATTTTGGTATTGTTAAGCATCTCCCGGGAAGTGTTCTTCTTTCCTTGTTGCTGTGTGTCCACTGCTTGCTGTCGAAATGGGCAAGTTCATGAAACCCAGGAAAGTGGTGCTGGTCCTGGCTGGACACTACTCGGGATGCAAAGCCTTAATCGTGAAGAACACTGATGATGGCACCTCAGACCACCCTTGCAGCCATGGTTGGTGACTGGAGTTGACCACTATCCCTGAAAAGTGACAGCTGTTGTGAGCAAGAAGAAAATTGCCAAGCAATCAAAGATCAAGTCCTTTGTGAAAGTTTTTAACTACAACTACCTCATGCCCACAAGGTACTCTGTGGATGTCCTTTTGGACAAAACTGTTGTCAATAAGGATGTGTTCAAGGACCCAGTTTTGAAATGTAAGGCCAGGTGGGAGGCCAAGGTCAAGTTTGAGGAGTGATACAAGACAGGAAAGAACAAGCTTCACTTTTAGGTATATTTTTATTTTTGTCATTAAAAATTTTGTCATTAAAAAGGCATCTCCTGGCTTAGTATTTTGTAAACAGTGTTCTCCGTCACCTTCTGATTGGTTAAAATAAAAGGGCTATGGCCTATAACAAAATAGTAAGGTAGGACTTCCGGAAAGAAAGAGGATGCAGGGAAGGAGTCAGGCATGGGAGAGGCAGTCAGTCTGACATGGAGGGAGAGGATGGAAGGAGAGGTAACTAGCCATCGATGAGGCATAACTTAGATTAGTATAAACAGGATAACTAAGTTATGAGATAGTGAGAAATAATGCCTAGCTCTACGGCCAAAAGCTTATCAACAAATATAGCCTCTGTGTCATTATTTTGGTAACTGGGGCAGGCATAGAAAGGCCTGTGATTACAAAGGGTCACCTACCCAAATCAAAGCACAAACTATAAGAAGAATATTTGAAAATTACTTCAGTAATATATAGTGTTACAGTGTGTTCAATTGGTTGGTTGAGATAAATTTATAAGTAACAAAATACAACCACTAGACATATGTATTTGCATCACTTTAGTGATGTATACAGTTGTGCAGTCATTACCACAGTCAAGTTCTAGAACATATCCACTACTACAAACAGTTCACTTATATGAGTATTTACACGAAACCCTTTTCCGCTCAGGTCCCAGGTAACCATTGATCCCTTTCCTCATGACGTCTTGAATTTGAGCCCACTCCCAAGACAGCGCCTTTCTGAGGCCTCAGCCTAGGGCTGGTGGCAGCATGCACTGTGGGGTCATGTGGGACTAGCACTCCAGGGATTTTCTTCCTGTTAATTCTCTTTCCTTGTAAGTCTCCGTAGTCTCCCCACATTTAGCAAAACTCAAGGGGCTCTTTGTAGATCTGGGAGATACTGTTTCTCTGTTTGCTTCTTCTTTCTTTGATACTTTGCCTATAAGATTTAGCTGCCCTAAACTCCCAGCCCTGTCTCCCTAGCCCAAGAAACCCCTGGCCTTTGCTTGTGTTCCCTGCTTGTGGTCTGCGAGCTACAATCCCTGTAGGATTCTTTCCTCATCTCATTCCCTTATGCCATGGATTACAGCCGTGATTGCCTATCATCCAATGTCTGCCGAAACGCTGTCTCATATGTTTTATATAGTTTTCTAGTTATTTAAGATGAGAGGTAAACCATTCACTGTTTTTCTATTATAACTACAAATAGAGATTGTGTTTTTGAGGGTATTTCCCCTTTTGGTTCTGGTACCACCTACCTGTGGTCAGTTCTATATAAATACATTTTTCAATATTTCTATGGTAGATTGAACAAGTTTTAAAAATCAAATGTGGTAAATATATTTATATACACATTTATACACATATTTAAATATTTTATAATTTAAAATTTATATTTAAAAAAATATAAATGGGGCTAGCAAGATGACTCAGAAGGTAAAGGCTATTGCCTACCATCCTGACAATCTGACTTTAGTCCCCAGGTCCCAACATGGTTAAGAGGAGAATCAACTGTGTCAGGCTGTCCTCTGATCACTACATGAAAGCCATGGCATGTTTGTATACCCCTCAATAAATAAGTAAAATATAATAAAAGCATAAATGATCTGTGAAAACCTCTACATACATGATATGATAGCTAATAGTTTCTTAAGAAACTGGTATCAGCTCAAGACACCCCAAGACCAAGTTTTCAGCACAAGGAGATGTATTTGCCCCAAAGGGACAAAGGGCAAAGAATAAGAGACAAAGACAGGAGGTAGAAAATGAGGGGAAGGGATATTTGTCTCTGAGGACAAAGGACTGCTTCTGGATAGAGAGGAGACAGACTTGGCACACAGGCAAATAATAGCGTTTTGTAAAGGTAATAGGGGAAACCCTATGTGAGAATGAGTTGGTTAGTTTTGTTTGGGCATGTTAATTAGGGCAGCCTCAAGGGGGCTTTTGATTGCTAGACTTCAATACTTTGATAGCTGGACCTTAGTAGCCAACCTCAGGAGGAAGAAGTGGCCAAATAAGGAAATAGATCTTAGTGGATAGCTTTAAAAATCTAATCTAAATATTTTTTTAGCAAGACAGAGGGAATGGGAGAAAGGCAAGGCCTGCCAGAGCCATGTTTGTCATGCTCAGGCAGCTAGAGTCCCTTCAGTTTCTATGTTAACAATTCAGTAATAACATCCTGTATATATATATATATATATATATATATATATATATATATATATATACATGTACATATACATATACATATACATATACATATACATATACATATACATATACATATACATATATATATATATATACACACATACACACACACACACATACATGTACCTTGAATTTCACATAGGACAATTGAATCAAGAGTTCGTTAGTTTTAATGTTTTAACTTGGCAGGAGAGTGTTGGGCATGAATTCGGGTCTTCTTAATGTGAACAATGAACTCTACTATAGAGCTATAACCTCTTTCATTTTGTAACAACCTCTTGGATGACATGGTGAATTTGCTTAAAGAGGAGAAAATGGTTATGATGCAACAGCCTGATATTCTGCCTATAGCTAAGCAAGAGAGGACCAGTGGGACTTCTGGGGGGAGACTGAATTGTGGGAAAGGGTCTGGTGCTGGAGGAAGAAGCAGGCTCCAGTTGTAGAAACTGAGAAGTACAGGCCATGTGGCAGACAGGGAATAATATAAATGGGCTAGTGTAAGTAAGTTGTAAGAGCTAGTTGGGAACTAGAGTAACCAAAGGCCTAAAGCTATTTTAAATAAATCTGTCTCTGGTCGTTATTCAGAATTGGATTTGTGCAGAAAGGCATTACAGTTATAGGGAACTTGCATCCAGACCTTTGTTTTACATTTTGTCACATGTTACAATAATATTTATGCAATAACAGAAAGATAAATGTAGTATCAGAATTTTTTTTTTTTGAGACAGGGTCATACTGAATAACCCTGGCTGGCTGGGAACACATTGTAAACCTAGCCTCAAATTTACAGAAGTCTACTTTCTTCTGTCTTCCAAGTGATGGGATTAAAGGTGTGCTCCAACCATGTCCAGCACATTGATTTTAAGGTTTAAGAAACACCATCTAAACTAGGGAAGCAAACAAGAAACTTAAATAGCTAACTAAACTTGAAGTTCATGGTTAGATCTAGTCTAAGACACAATTGAATATAAAGGATAAAAGTACATTTCTATTTTCCTTTCTCCCATTTAGATCCATTTCTTTGACATCTTTCCTAGGGGGAAAAAAAATCCCATTTTAGTGGCAAGACACTACTTATGCTTCGTATTTCCACTTTGTAGTTCAAAGTATTCCAAGCACATGTTCCAAGATCTACTGCAGCCCAGCCAAGTACCTATTCCTGAGTACTCGGGCAAAGTACTTATGCTTCGTATTTCCACTTTGTAGTTCAAAGTATTCCAAGCACATGTTCCAAGATCTACTGCAGCCCAGCCAAGTACCTATTCCTGAGTACTCGGGCGAAGGCAATGCACTGACTGGCTTAATGAGGGACAATTTCTTGATATCATGAGGCTAAGGATGAAAATCTCAGCTGCAGTTACAAGTAAGAAATACATTCTTTGTACGCTAGATGTCGTTGTAGTCAAATAAGTTTACACTAAATCTACTTCAAATTATTGCTTGAGAACCAAATATGGTGCGTGCTTACAACCCCAGCTATTTGGGATAATTTGAACCCAGGAGTCTTAAATCAGCATGAACAATGCAGCAAACCTTCTCTCAAAAGAAAGCAAAGAAGTAGGAGTATAGTTTGACTGAGACCAGCTGTGTTTCTCCACCCCCTACTCTTGCCCCAGTACACATAGCATCTCATCACCCTAATTAGCTGAGAACTTGAGGAACACTGGACAAGAGGAGAACACATGAGGAAATTATACAAATTGGAGCCAGAATCTTGGAAGACCTCATAGAGAAGTGAAGACTTAAGTATTAATAGAAGGGAGGAAAATTCCAAGGGAAGAGAACAGTAGAGGCCAGGGAAAAGTTGAACAGGTCAGTGAAAGGAGAGGCTGAGGTTATGGGTGAAACTTCTATGAAGAGATTGAACAAAGTCCAATAAAGTCTCTGAAAAGTGAAATAATTTCTTTCTGAAGCCAGTTGTGTAGCTACTGTAAGCCATCAGTTTTATGTGTGTTCCATTCTATTTGGTCACTTAATCTTTCCATCTAGGCCAAATTCTCATGTCTAATTGATAATAGCTTTTAGTGCTTTATTAAATAGCAAGACTTCTTTTCAAAGAGTAGGATTTATGTGCTATTGAGGTCTTATCAATATGAGCCTTGCTTTCCTTAAACCCTGAGCTTAGTATGTATGTTTCAAGGAAGAAAATGTCTGAACCATGGATGTGTGAAGTCTGCTGGGGTCCCCGTTAACCAATCCCAGTACTTGGAAGGCAGAGCCAGGGGGATTTCTATGAAATTGAGGCCAGCCTGAGTATATAGTTGACGCCCTGTTTCACCAAAGAAGGGAGAAAGAGAAAATGAAAGTAATAGTTATGTGTGTGATGTCAACAGTCCTGCTTCAGACAGTCAATATTAGGAGAGACTGGCAGTGTTCATTAATTAAATTCTGTAGCCTACTAGTTCACACAGTTATACTTGTGTCTTAGGGTAGTGAGGTGGTGATAAGAGATAAAACTGACTGAAGAGGTTAAGAACTATATATACGAGTGCTTTCCTCAGCAATAGGAGACTCGGCACAAACCATGGCAGCCTGTTTTAAAATATTTTTTAATGTACATTGGTGTTTTGCCTACATGCGTGTCTGTGTGAGGGTGTCGGATATCCTGGAACAGGAGTTAGAGACAGCTGTGAGCTGCCATATAGGTGCTGTAAATTGAATCCAGGACCTCTGGAAGAGCAGCGAATGCTCTTAACAGCTGAGCCATCTCTCCAGACCCTGAGACTATGACATTTTTAAAGCCAGGTATTTGACACTTATGGGTAGATAAGAAAAAATATAATACATGCTCTAAAACTGAGGGCTTCCCCACCCACCCCTTTCTTTGTCTGCACACACAAGTCCTGGTCTCTGGTTATAGGCAGTACTGGGGATAATTTTTCACAATTAGATACTAGTATGATTAAGCAAAGCAAAACAACAGCAACAAAAACCCATGACTTTCCTAAAAAGACATCATGGGTAATATCTGAAAAACTCATAAAAATATGCTCACCCCTTGAGTACCATGGAGAACAAATGTAGTCTCAGAAATATACCATGTTGATTCAATTTCTCTGTGCTGCTAGCTGAGCTAAAAACATAAGTGAATCAGTTGATCATGGAAAATATTTTCTTCTGTATCCAAGACTGATATGTCACCAGCTCTGTGTTTGAAATTTTCTTTAGAAAAGCTACAGAGAACCCATAGACATGCAGTTATGCTATTTCCTACTGAGTGTTTGATTTATTAAAAGAAAAGCAGCACATTTCTTACGGAACAGGTGTATGTGCTATTAGCCAAGAGAGTGGCAAACAGCAGTGGCTTGCTGCTATGGCAACAGCCTCGTGTCCTAGCAACAAGTATATGCTTTTGCTTGGGCTGCCCTGTAGAGTTCTGTCAACACAGGTAAAAGGCTTATCCACAGAACTTGAGTGGCAGCCTTTCAGCTGCAGAATAAAGGTACACCCATACATGTAAATCTAGATAGACAAGAAAGTAAACAATTCCGCCAAGCAGCAGTGGTTTGGGAGCCAAAGGGCAGCAATGTTGAAGTTAAATTTATTCCTATCTACTTTTTATCTAGGTTTGCTAGAAATAGGTCTCTCTCTGTGTATTTGTTGGCTCTCTAAAGGAAGGATAAAAATTCAGTGGCAGTGGCTAAGCCCATGACTTGGGTTATGCCTCTGTCTGTCTTCCCTGGATTAAATGTGCAGTACTTTTCCAAAACTTCACGTTTATCCCTGCCTCGTGTTTCAAGCCACAGAGACTGTGAGGAAGAGGGCAGGACATATTCTAGTAGTAATCTGAAGGCTGCTTTCCTTTTCTGGTTATTTTTCGTTGTAATCCCTGCATTCTATAAGAATTATGAAAAAGAAGGGGGGGAGCTGCAGGTACTGGAGATTACACAGGGCAAAGGGCTCTTACCCTCAACTGTATCCTCAGTCGGAGACTTTTGATCTGAAGTCTTCAAAATCAATTGTATTTATAAATGTCATGATGAAACACCTCATTTTGCATAGTTAATATATACTAATAAGTTTGTAAATCTTGCAAGGCTCACAGGGAACCTCACATCCTGGCTCCCAGTGGGAGAAGCAAGCATATGCTCATCACAGCGTCAGCTTGGCAGGGCTTATTCCACTGTGGGATTTTTTTTTTGATTTATTTATTTTTATATATTTGAATTGTCTTCAGACACACCAGAGGAGGGCATCTGATCCCATTACAGATGGTTGAGAGCCATAATGTGTTTGCTGGGAATTGAACTCAGAACCCCTGGCAGAGCAGTCAGTGCTCTTAGCTGCTGAGCCATCTCTCCAGCCCCTGACTGTGGTTCTTAAAAGCCCCTTCCTCTGTTTTAAGTCTGCCTTTCTCCATTTTTTCTCCATTTGCTTAATAGACAGTAGTAATTATGCCAAACACAGCCAATCACCATTCTCCATACAATTCTGGAAAAGCATAAAATAACAGGTACTTACAAGCAAATGCTAAATCTCAATCCAAAGGTGATAAGTTCACTATGAAATGAGCTATGGCCTCAAAAATCTGGATTAATTGGAAGGATTTCAGCATCATCACTTAGTTGAATTGAAAATCAAAATATTGTTTCAATAAAGTTTATTCCAAAAAAGTTTCTAGAAGACAATCTATATGTAATATATGGAGTAAATACAGTATATTGATAATAAATGTTTTCCTCTTGTTCTGATTTATATATGCACCCACAGATATACATATTTATAAATTTAAGCCTTAAGGGTTAAATAATAAGAAATTAAAAACTTGGCTGGGTGTAGTGGCACACTCTTTAATCCTAGCGTGTGGGAGGCAGAGGCAGGTGGATCTACCAGCCTGATATACAGAGTGAGTCCAGGACAGCCAGGGCTCTGTTACACAGAGAAACATTGTCTTGAAAAAGCAAAAAAGAACCAAAACCAAAACCAAAAATCCTCAAAAACAACAAGTCACACTTTTTAAAAAGGTTTTATTTTCTTTAAAAGAAGTTGTATGTGTGCTTGAATATATGTATCTGGGCGACATTTGTGCAGGTCTCGTGCATGGAGGCCAGAAGAGGGTGTCAATCCCCTAAAACAAGATCCAGGCTGATCTAATGGGATCTAATGTGAGCTGCCTAATGTGGGAACTAAATCTGAGTTCTCTATAAGAACAGCAAGAGCTCTTAACTGTTGAGCTTCTCTCCAGCCCTTAAATAAAACGATTACTCTTTAGACTGTTTTGACCCTACTATGACTTGATGTCATAACTTGGTATGTAGGCTTAAATTTTTTTAAAAACCGAATTTTAATAACGGTTCTTAAATGCTTTAACCTCCCTTCTAGCCCAGCATCCACCAGAGGTAGTAGAAAAGAAAGGTTGTTAGGATACAGGGGCAGTGGACCTGGTATCCTATTCCTTGAAGTAAATCCCATCTGCACTGTCAGCAGTTCAGTTCACAGGAGTCAGCAGCAGCAGCTCGATCCATTGGCAAACACTTGACGAAAAAACCAGCAGTCCAGTTTAGTAGTGTCAGGATCGCAAACACGAATCAGCAGCAGTGGCACGACACTAGCAGAGACAGTCAGGCCTCAGCCAAATTGGCACGAGTCAGCAGGAGTGAGCAGAACCACCAGAGATGCCAGGAGTTCTTTGCTGTACGTCTCTCAATGAAGTGAAGATCAGCAAAGACAAGAGACCAAGAAGTGTTGCAATGCTAGCACACTATGCAAGCTGTGCAAGCAAATCCTGCCTCCATCACTTTCCGATTGGGTCCTATTTATACTCTCTCCAAACATCTTCCACAGGTCTTGCCTCACCATGTGTCCTGCCTTAGCAAGTGAGTCTGTCTTAGCAAAACTCCACCTGAGTCTGCATCAGCTGACATCACCCTGCCAATCAGCCCAAGTCTGAGGAAGTGGCAAGAAGATGCAGGAATCTCATGAGAAGTTTTTTGGTGCTTTTGTCTATATGGAGTCACAGCAAACGGAGGTCAACAACACAGTGTAAGGCAACCAATACATGTGTGTCTTTAGCGCAGGCAGAATCCTTCATCATGTGTTCTTTCCCGTGCTTGCTTTTAGCAAAACATCCTTTCATCTGTGTTTGCTTTAGCAAAAAAACGTTCCTTTGCGTGTCTGCTTTAGGAAAACATCCTTCCACTTGTGTCTGCTTCGCGAAAACACGCTTGCCCCAGCAAAACACCATCCAACATAACTGACTTTCCAAAGAAACATTAAGTTTCCACTTCACTTGGTCTGTTACATAACACAAAAGATTCATAAGACAAAAGAAAATATTCAAAAGCAAAATAAATTACAAAAGTAACTTAAGAGTTTGAGTGCAGGCCACATAGCAAGTTCTAAGACCACTCAGGACTGTCGATGTTGAGACCATGTCACACAAAGAAATGACAGGAAGAAGAAAAAGAAAGAAGGAAAGATGAATATAAAACAGTCAGAAGAGGAGGTAAACCTCCACAATCCCAATACTCAGGCAGTAGGAACAGAAGGGTCAGGAGTTCAAGGCCACCCTCCACTACACTGCAAATTTGAAGACAGCCTAGCCTACATGAGATTCTGTCTGAAAGTGTTGTCTTAAAATATTTATACTATAAATAAGTACATATATAATTAAAAATGTGAATGTTGTTGACAATCTAACCAGATATCTAGTATTTTAAGGAACGCCTTGGGATAGATGTAAAGAACATGATTATGTCAACTTCTATTTTTAGTAACATGTTGAGGCAGATTACAAATCTCTTAGTCACAATATAGCCACAGACAAAGAAAAGGTTTCCTTCAATAGTTAATTCTCAAAGTCATATTCCTGAAAAAGAATTTAATACTAAAGAAATACTATTCTTTAATACTAAAGAATACTATTTCATATGTAAATTTTGTGAATTTTGATTTGTGGCATGTTGCTGTAAGACATTTAATTTTCTGAAGTAAATTTTTTCACATAACTTTTTGAGATAGGGCCTCACTATGTAGCACTGGCTGTCCTAGAACTCACTATGTAGACTAGCCTGGCCTTGAATGCACAGAGATCCACCTGCCCCTGCCTCTCAAGTACTTGTCTACACAGTTTTTTAAAAAGTTCAATAAAAAATTATAAAGTCTTGCTAAAGATTTCCTCAGAACTTTCATCTTGCTGCTTCCATTTTACTTCTGCTTCTCTGTGGTCATTATGACTGCACAGGAAGCAATTTTGCAAGCATATCTATGGCTCTGAGCCATGTGTTAGTCAATTAAAAGGGCTAACTTTTAAATCTCCCTAACAGATTATAGACTACACGACCACCTTTTCTCACACTATGTCAATCCTGGATTCTGCCCTTTTGAGGAAGAATACATTGAAGGAAAGAAAGAGGGGGGAAAAGCAGAACAAAGAAATCAGAACAGAAAGTATCAGACTAGCCTCTCTTCATTTAAACATGCTATGCAAACTTCCTGAGCTCTCGCTGAAATGCATGCAATGTTCAGATAGCCACAGTTCTTTAGTAACAGGGCCCAACAGATTCCCTCCCCACACACTTAGCTACGACACTTATCAAAACTGCATATTCTTCCATCAGAAGCTCCCTTTCTATGAACACAGCTTTTTACAGATAGACAAGAAACATAGACTATTCAGTTATCAGTCAGGTTGAACTGAACTGAATACAATGGACAAGAAAAAGGAGCAGTATGCATGATACAAAAACAGGAGTTAGACCAGAAGTATTTTTGATTGCCTTTGGGGGCAGTGAACTTTTTCTTCCTTCCTTCTGCCCTTCATTCCTATGTGTTGGTGATGCTGATATTAATATCACTTTGCATCACCCAAGCACAGACCAGATGCTTAGACCATCCGTAATGAAAACTAAGCTAAAATCATCCTGAAAAACATCCACTTTTGATTTCTGCTTCGTGAGTTGGCATCATAAATACTCACTTGAATTATTTTAATAAGATAATAAATACTATTTATTCTATGTGTATATTTCACATTAGTCCTCATGAATTATGTTGGCCATTAGCTAGTGAGATAGGAGCAAGGACTACTTTTTATTTATGATGCAACCCAAGAATCTAGCCTAGCCTGGTATAGAGTAAACACACTAAACAAATATTGAGGGATAAAGTGGCCTTGTGCCACTTTTTCTGAGCATTTATAAATGTAAACAAATAAAGGAAACCACTGAAGTAATTGTTCCAAAACTATTAGACCTTGCTAAAAAAGAATATGTTTTCTATATTTACCTAACTTTCAACCATATTTTACTCAAATTAGAGTTCTTTTAACTAGTCTCTTACCTACAGATGGCAACTTTAGAGGCCTATTTGGCCCTCAAATTGAGTTTAGAATGATAATAATTCTTTAGCAGAGTCTTCTAGTTTGTTAGTTTTTTTTCCGTATACACTACACATCTTGTTCATATTTCTATAAAATGATATTGTGGTTGTTTACTGACCTAAAGACGTTTACTCCATATATTACAAATTCTTTAAAAGTAAGTGTGATGGTAGTGTTACTTTGACTGGGCCATGGGATGCCCAAACAGCTGGCTAAACATCCCTTCTTGGTGTATCTGTGTGGTATGATTCAGATGTGGTCTGTGTTTTCTCAAGTGTTTGTGTATTCAAGGACTAGTCCCAAAGACAGTGACTTTTAGGGACAGTGGGACATTTTTGACATGGGACCTTAGGACACTGGAGGCATAAGGTAGTTCTACTCTTCCCTGAATTCTCAGGAGAGGACTGTTAACAAAGGAAGGCATCTCCAGAGACATCACTTGCTCCTGCCACACATCTGCTGTAGATATCCATATCATGAGGTGATGTAGCCAAGTGGTAGCCCTTACCATGCCCCCAAGGGTGCTAAATTTTAAACTTCTAAAACTGTGAGCTAAATACTCATCTAATTCTTTATAAGTAGCCTGTGTTGGGTAGTTCATAATGCTGTTGAAAAGCTTAGTTCTCAAGAAGGTATTTCTGGATGAGGGTAGCATTTGAATAGATAGGCCAATAAAGCAGCTTATCCTCCCTTATGTAATTGGGCACCATCCAATTCCTTGAGAACCTCAGTAGGATAAAAAGGCAGGGGGAGATTGATTTCTCTCTGTCTGACTGCTTGCTTCTCCAACTGGTAGATTGTAAATCATGTAAAGCAATACTGTATATTAAAAAACAAATGTACCACATACAGATGGATAGGTATATATATATACAGATGTTCTTATCCTTTTGGCTCTGCTTCTCCAGAGAACTGCAACATGGTAGGGAAATATTGTTTCATTATGTTAGAACCGATCCCCACGATCCCCACATGGCTTTGATTTGATGAAAATTTTTCAATATCAATGGCATCAAATAACATCTTTATACATTTCAACAGGAAAGGTACTCATCTTATCAAGTTATTGGGACAAACCATTTTGTCTATTATAGAAATAAGGTAATATTATGATACAATGAGTCTCATGGGAAAATAAAGAAAAGAATTATTTCTTCTTTCTGGAGGTTAGGATTAGGCCACATAGAAGAGGTAACATTTAACAGCTTTCACTCAGTTGGATGATCTGGGAGGGAAGGGCTGGAAAGACGGCTTGGCAGATCAAGTGCTTGCTGTACACACATGCATTCCCAGCATCCATGTAAAAGGCTGAGTATGGAAGCACATATCTGAACCCTAAACCCATCTGGCAAACCCCAGGAGCTTTCTGCCCAGTCAGTCTAGCAAATGACAAAATGGCAGGCTGCAGAGTCAGGGAAAAACTCTCATCTCCAATAAATAATAAATAAATAAGTAAGTAAGTAGAAAGCAATAGAAAAAAACTTTTATTGACTTCTGACATCTACATATCTACATGTCCATACATTGGGGAGTGTGTGTGTGTGTGTGTGTGTGTGTGTCCAAACACACACACTAAATAAATAAATGTAAAAAATTAAATCTGCAGTATAGCACTAAAATTTTATTTTTAGTCAAAATGAAGTAACAGAAATGAAATTTATCCTTGCAAGTAAAGGGTGATGGTTAGCATATGCCTTTAATTCTAGCACTTGGGGAGTAGAGGCCACTGGATCTCTGAGTTTCAGGTGAGTGTGATCTACAGAGTGAGTTCCAGGAAAGCAAGGGCTACACAAAACCTTGTCTTGAAAAACCGAAAATAAATAAATGCATAGATAAATAAATAAAATTATCATTTAAAATATAAAACAGGAAATATACATGAAATAATAGTTTCAAGATATCAGACAAAAATAACAAAAGACAGTCCTGGATACAAGATGGCACCAACAAGATGCCCTTTCCAATTCTTTCAACCTACTTGGAGAGTTTCCAGGCCATGGCTTGGAGTCAAAGAACTTAGGCAAAGTCCATTGATCTTTCCAAGGATGTTCCCTGATTTGGGATTCTCAGGGTGGGGACAGGTTGTAAAAATATACAAAGAAAAGTTTGAAGCTCCTTCCAGTCTGGGCCCAGGAACTGAGCAGACACAGGACAGCAGCTCTGCCTCCAATCACACAGAATCCAGAGGAAGCGGGGCTCCCAGGAACTCAAACTCGGCAGTATCTTAGGTAAGCAGACAGCAAGGCCCGCACCAAACAAGGAGTAACTGGGACCCACGAAATCGCTCCCTGCCCGGAGCACTGGTTCCTCCCGGTCTGGGCCAGAGCACTGAGCAGATCTTGGGTGGCAGCTCTGCCCCCAACCTCTAAGAACCCAAAGGAAGCAGGGATCCCAGGTGCTCTGACTCAGGCAGTATCTTAGGTAAGCAGACAGCAAGGCCTGCCCCAAACAGGGAGTAACTGGGACCCACAAGGACCCAGGAAGTCGCACCCTGCCCGAAGCACTGGTTCCCTTTGGTCTGGGCCAGAGCACTGAGCAGATCTTGGGCAGGAGCTCTGCCCCCAATCTCTAAGAACCCAGAGGAAACCTGGCTCCCAGAGCTCTAATCTGGGCAGCATCCTGTCTGCTCTTGAGCACTGAGCAGATTTTGGGCCCCAGCACTTACCCCAGTAGTTACACCCAACCCACAAAGTTCTGATACAACCAAGATAATAGGAAAGACAGGCTCAGTCAGGGACAGGGCAGGTGGCACTAAGGAGATCCAGATGGCAAAAGGCAAGCGCAAGAACATAAGCAGATCAGGAGTCATAGACACAAGCATTACCAACAGAATACAAGAGATAGAAGAGAGAATCTCAAGTGCAGAAGATACCATAGAAAATATTGACACAACTGTCAAAGAAAATGCAAAATGCAAAAAGTTCTTAACACAAAATATCCAGGAAATCCAGGCCACAATGAGAAGACCAAACTTAAGGATAATACGTATAGATGAGAGTGAAGATTCCAAACTTAAAGGGCCAACAAATATCTTCAACAAAATTATAGAAGAAAACTTCCCTAATCTAAAAAAAGAGATGCCCATAAACATACAAGAAGCCTACAGAACACCAAATAAACTAGACCAGAAAAGAAATACCTCCCGTCACATAATAATCAAAACACCAAGTGCACAAAACAAAGAAAGAATATTAAATGCAGTAAGGGAGAAAGGCCAAATAACATATAAAGGCAGACCTATCAGAATTACACCAGACTTCTCACCAGAGACTATAAAAGCTAGAAGATGCTGGAGAGGTGTCATACAGACCCTAAGAGAACACAAATGCTAGCCCAGGCTACTATACTCAGCAAAACTCTCAATTACCATAGATGGAGAAATCAAGATATTCCACGACAAAACCGAATTTACACAATATCTTTCCACAAACCCAGCATTACAAAGGATAATAGCAGGAAAGCTCCAATACAAGGAGGGAAATTATACCCTAAAAAGAGCAAGAAAGTAACCCTCTTCCAACAAATCCAAAAGAAGATAGCCACACAAAGATAACTTCACCTCTAATAATAAAAATAACAGGAGACAACAATCACTGTTCCTTAATATCTCTTAACATCAATGGACTCAGTTCCCCAATTAAGATATAGGCTAATGGACTGGATATATAAATGGGACCCAGCATTTTGCTGCATACAGGAAACCCACCTCAGTGCAAAGACAAACACTACCTTAGAGTAAAAGGCTGGAAAACAATTTTTCAAGCAAATGGTCCTAAGAAACAAGGTGAAGTAGCCATTCTAAAATCTCCAACCAGAGAACACAAGGGGGGGGGGTAAACTCATGGCTCCACCTGTATAAGTAGTTGAGGGTGGCCTTGCCAGGCATCAGTGGAAGTGGATGGCCTTGGTACCTGAAAGTTTGGATTCCCTAGTGTTGGGGAATTGCAAGAGCAGGGAGGCAGGAATGAGAGGATGGTGGGAGCACACCCTCATAGTAATTGGAAGCGGGGGGTGGGGAGGAGTGGGGTAAGGGTTTAGGCATCAGTGGAAGTGGAGGGCCTAGGTGCCCAAAAGTTTGGATTCCCTGATGTTGGGAAATTTGAGAGCAGGAAGGCAAAAATGGGAGGATGGTGGGAGCACACCCTCATAGAAACTCCCAGAATTATATGGATTAGACATGACATATAGGCATTGTGCCTATATAACACATTTAGAAATACAAGGCTTAGACCCAGTCCTTCTTTAACTTTTCTAACTGATTTGAGATGGTTAGCCTGTGAGTTAAGGGCCTATATAGCAAATTCATGGCTTTGAGTTTATTGTTAGGGTGTTTTCTATATTTTCTTTAGAAATAGCTGAGAGGAGTTAACAGACAATAGTCCAGATTGCCTTACATAAATAGTTGGTTTTCAAAACATCAGAAATCCACAGAATTGACGTTACAAACATTTCTGTATTAATGTTTATTTTGATTAGAGACCTGTCTGCTCCTGACAGCTTCCTGTCTTAGATTCTAAGAAGAAATTGACCATCTTTGGAGTTATTCCAATTGTGGTGAGTCAGCCACTAGGCAAGAATTGCCTCTTTCCATCTACAGACAAATCACTGTCCAGAAAAGGACACACTTGCAGAATAGTCGACTGATTATATCTGCCAAGACAGAGTAATCAGCCCTTAATAATTCTGCATCACTAAGGTCTGTCAGATGATCCTGGGCCAGAAGGGTGAAGATCAGATGCTCCAACATTCTGTAGTATAGGGACTGTCCAGGTGTTCAGCGGTCTCTATAAATTGGCTAAGTTTTAGAAGCTATGCTTTGTGCTTCCCATAATTTCAGTTAACTCAGTCATTCTGGATGGGAGTGAAAGCTTATAGTCTCATAGTCTTATAGTCTCATAGCCAATCCTTGCTATTTACTTTGAGAGAAAAGATTTGAGAGGATGGTTTTCAGCTGACATTTATTCTAAAGCCAAAGGGGGGAAAAAGCCAGGTTCAGAACTAAGTCTTTTATTTAGAAGAGATGACAGAGGTTCTTCTTAGTCAACAAAATAATGCACTGGGTATTAGGTCTATCTTGCACCTTACTGACATAAATTGGTATAGTTATGCTCTAACTGTATTTTGAGAGAAAAGTTTTATTTTAACAGGAAGGGTGATATGTACGAGGAGCGAAGGTGGGAGGAGTACAGAGAGGAGGAGTAAGGAGAGGAGGAGGAAGAAGAGAAGGACAGGAGGAGCTAGGTGATGAGAGAGAAAGAGAGAGGGGGGCCAGACATGGAGGCAGATGTTCACATGTCTCTGCCAGTCAAAGATAGTTGATATATCTAGGTTGGATATTAGGTTACACTTCTGATTGATATTGAGCATTGCCAAACTTATAAAGCCTTTGCTTGACATTAAAAAAATTGTATAAAAGCAAAAAGGAGAAGGGGGTATGGGATAGGGTGTTCCGCGCCCCTTCCGAGTCCCCTCGCCCACAAGAGAGACACGAGGGCAGTGTTCAGGTAGTTACTACAACGAGGCTTTATTCTTGTATCAGCTGAAGTGGAAGACACCAAGCCCGGAAAAGGCACTGCTTATATGCACCCTAGAGTGGCGTGTTCACTTCTGATTGGCTGTTCACTCATCACCCCATATTACGCCCTGGGATGGGCAGTGGCTTGGTGCGCTTTCGCCTCTTGCACCTGCGCAGTTTAGTTGTTTACTTGTGGGAGCACCAGATGCCCGAGCCATCTTGTAATGGCCACTGCTATCACCGCTCGCCTCGGCTCCTAACATCTTCCCCTTTCTATTTTATTAAGATGGAACAGCCTTTTGCCTATCAAGTGCGGCACCAACTCAGTGAGGGAAAACAGAGGCCTGATCCCCTGTGCAAAATGAGATATTGTAATGGGTTTCTTCTCTTGTCGTCGTGCAATGAGGAATACTTCCCATACACATCTCGATGCCTTTTGTCGGGGAAAGGGAGCCTCCACCCTGGGGCGCCACCAGGGGAGGAGGTTTCTTGGCATCAAACCTTTGTGCAATCAGGCATACTTTCGGGAAATCTATCCACACTCGTGGAACATTCCCTGTTGAGTACCCACTCGCAAACACCTCTAAATATTTAGGTACCACAGTTATTCAGGCAAGGGCTGGCTAGACTTAGACCTCTCATCGACCCAGTGCAATGGGCTGAACCCTTGGGGTGCGTCGACTGAGGGTCTCAGTCATCAGTTACTTTCTTAGCATAGATAGCCAAATTTCAGGGGAAGATCCTTGCTCCAAGGCTACGAGTGCTTGGGCGATAGCGACCTTGTCGCGTTTTTGTTGGGCTCTGAGCTTGCAGACCAACCATAACATGAACACCAATCCACAACATAGGGCTGCACCAAACAGGCCTATCCCCACCCATTCCTTAAAGAAAGAAAAGGCAGAAGAAATTCAAGAAGTAAAATCCCAAGGGCAACAGGGTCCACTCGTGTTCCATCAAGGCTCAAGATCCGGATCTGCAATTGCTGCTGCATCTGGTCCAGCTCCCCAGTCCAATTCCCTTGTAAATAAGCAGAAAGATTATGGCTTTGAATAAATGTATCGTTCATAAATCTCAGAGGTTTAATACATAGATGTGGGGTTGCTGACACGCAGCTCATCTGAACCACATCTGTGAGTTGTTCCACATGGGCTTGGAGCAAATCAACTCTCTGATTGACCAACAGAATGCCTGATGCCAAGTGTGCATCCACTTTCTGTAGAGTGGTCAAAGCCTCAGAAGTCTTTTCTGAAATTTGATTAACAACAGTAGCTGTTGTAACTTGATTAGCCATGGCTATGCCGGCTGTCACAGCTGCAGCTGCAGAGATGGTAATAGCAGTGACAATGGCTGCCGTTATATCAAAGTCTCTCTTCTGTCGAAATAAAGTCATGGTCCCAGACGTCTGAACGGGGATAGGGATCCATTGTGGTATTCTGGCTATTAGGGCCTGCTTATAGACAAGAGCAGACCAGCACTGGGACATAAAGCAAGTTACATTGGTATAGGTATTAAAGGAGTGGTTGGATAAGATGAAAAGAAATGGAGGATACACACAAACTGGAGTGAGGCATTAATTGGCTCAGTATACTTAAAGGTATAGGAGAAATTCTGTTTAGCAGAAGCAGCGCCTTTTAAGAAGGCAAGGGCATAGGTTTTGGAAAAGCAAATAAGATAGCCCATCTAAATTCACTATATATACTAGGAACCCAAGCTTGGAGAATCCATGTAGCAATCAAAAGCATTCATAGGGGAACTCGCTGAGGAATCATCGTCCACAACTGTGAGGCGTCGCATCAGGTGTTCCGGCAACCAAAACGGGTTGTCTTCTTCCTGTGGAAAAACACAAACTGCTCCCCTGGATCTTATTAAAATAGGATCCGGGCCTTTCCATTGACCAGTCAAAACATCTTTCCATTTTATCATTTCTTTTGGCCTAGTTGGTTCCAGGCAATGGCGATCAGCCGCCGTGTTGCCCTGACTGTCCAAATTCAAAAAAATAAGAGTAAAAAGTGCCAGAGAGACAATAACCCGTGGCACCGTGGGCAGAGCTTCCTCAACTTCTCCTTTTTGTTTTATCAAATAAGTTTTAAGGGTACGATGAGCACGCTCAATGATGCCCTGTCCCTGAGGGTTGTAAGGAAGACCCGTCAGGTGTGTCACCTCCATTTGGCGACAAAATTGTCCAAACTTTTGAGAAGTGTAGGCTGGTCCATTGTCAGTTTTAAGGATTTTAGGCTTTCCCAAGGCACACCAAGCCTCGAGACAATGTTGAATAACATGGGCCACCTTTTCTCCGGTCAATGGAGAGGCGAACATAACTCCAGAACAGGTATCAATGGAGACATGCAAATATTGTAATTTGCCAAAGGATGGGATGTGGGTAACATCCATTTGCCAGATCTGTAATGGCCTAATTCCCCGAGGGTTAATTCCGGTATGGGGAACAGGTAGGAATTGACAGCAGTTTTGGCATTGAGTCACGATATCTCTAGCCTCCTTTCTAGTGATGTTAAATTGACATCGTAGTGTCTCAGCTGTCACATGAAACCTTTTATGAAAGGCTTTAGCCAAATCCAATTTTGGCGAAAGGGCAATTGCAATCAACTTTGTGGCTCGATCTGCCAGGTCATTTCCACGGGACATAGGTCCCGGTAAGCCTGAGTGAGCCCTAATATGAGTTATAAAGACAGGGAATCTTCGCTTAGCCAGGGTAAGCTGAATCTTTTGAAAAACTTCTACAAGTCTGCTAAATGTCTTAATTAACCCAGCAACTTCTAATGCTTTTACTGCATTAACCACATAGAAGGAATCTGAAACAATATTTAAAGGACCTGGAAAGATTTCCAGAACCTCTGACACCACTAGGCATTCCACAATTTGAGGTGAGGTTTCATGGTATTGTTTGGATGTAACCTTATCATTAACCACATAGGCACCCACTCCTGTTTTTGACCCTTCCGTATAAACTACCATTCCATCTGGGAGTGGCTCCTGAGACATAATATGTGGAAATATGATAGCTTGAGTTAAGGCAAATTGTAAGATGGGATGCTTAGGATAATGATTATCTATTTGACCATTGAAGGAAGTAACCAGCACTGCCCAAACATCAGAGGTCACCGTTAATATTTGGACTTGATGGGCAGTATAAGGCACTATCAAAATCTTAGGCTCTCTTCCAAAATGGGTAATGGCTGCTTTTAGTCCATGAAGGGCAAGCTGAGCAACTGAATCTGGATACCATTCAATAATCTTTGTGGGAGAAGCATTGGGATGAATCCATAACAAAGGCCCCTCCTGCCATAACACAGCAGTTGGTAAGTGTCTAGTTTTAAAAACACATAAGTCAAAGGTTTTGGTTTCATCTATGCGTTTTAGTTGGGCATCTTGTAAAGCATTTTCTACTACTTGTAGAGCATGGTTCGCAGCCGGTGTTAAGGCCCTCGGTGAGGAAATATGCGCATCCCCTTCCAAAATATCAAATAAAGGTTTCAGCTCGGCCGAGGGAATTTTTAAAAATGGTCTTAACCAATTTATATCACCTAATAATTTCTGAAAATCATTCAAAGTATGTAAATGGTCTCTATGAATCTCCAATTTCTGAGGAATTATCTTTTCTGGATAGATAACTGTCCCTAAAAAGGAACCAATTTCTGAAATTTTTGGGATATGAAATCCCCAAAGATTCTGCCAGCTGCCTCAGTCATACGGGCCACAAAGTCAGAAAAAGACTCATTAGATGTCTGAATTATCTTGGACAAATAAAGGTTACTGCCTTCCTTCCTAGGGAGAGACCTCCATGCCTTTATTGCAGCTGATGCTATCTGTGCGTAGACCTGCCAGGGATGAGTGGTCTGGTCGTTCTCGTGTATGCCAACTCCAGCCAGCATGTCAAAAGTCCATAACTGTTGTCCCCCAGTGTTTGCATTAATCCTGGCTTGTGCTTGCAGTGCCTCGTGCCACAAGGCCTTCCACTCTAGGTATTGGCCCATATTGTTAAGTACCGCCTTCACTGTGTCCTGCCAGTCTCCTGGCGTCATAGCAGCTGCACTTAACCTCTCCACCTGGGATACAGTAAAATTAGCCCCAATTCCATATGCATGTACTGCCTCAGCTAATTCTTTGACCTGCCTATACTCTACTGGGGCATGAACACAGGCGCCTTCTGCCCCTTCAAAGACCAGAAATGCCAGCTGTAGCTGTCTCAGATCTCCTGGGCTGAGAAATAAATTAGAGACACTGCCCGGGGCATAGGCCAGAGGCAAGGGCGGGGCCGAGGGACTCAAGGTCTTTCTTAGTCTTATCTCAGAACGGTTATTTTTTGCATAGGCGGCTGCCTCCTCCTGTAGGCTTTCTTCTTCGGAGCTGCTAAGGCCTATGGCGGCAAGCTCCTTAATGGGGCATGGGGGGGGGGGGGTCCTTTTGACCTCCACTCTCTCTTCACCAGTCGGTGAAGGGTCCTTAACCTTAACAGGCCCTGCAGTGGCCCTTGTTCCTTTTGAGTACTCTCCCTTTTTACCAGACTCCTGGGTCTGCTTCTTTTGTCCAGGTCTTCTTGCCTGCTTCCCCTTTCCAGGTTCCTTGGCCTGATCTTTTTCCCCAGGCTCCTTGGCCTGATGCCGGCTAACACGCTCTGTTTCTGATACCCTGGGGTGGACCTCTTCTAAAACCTCTTGACTTGCATTAATAGCTGTGCTGCAAGGTGGATCCTCACAACACAAATAAGCTAAAAGCGAGAGCAACGCAAGCAAGAGGCCAACTAGTGCAGCGGCAGCAATGAGTGAAAATCCGCTCGCGACCAAGGCTTTCACCCCAAACATACCTCTCAGAGATGTACCTCGATCCTGTAGTCTTTTAATCCGCCTCGAGTCTCGGGTTTCGGCACTAGATTGTTCCGTGCCCCTTCCGAGTCCCCTCGCCCACAAGAGAGACACGGGAGGCAGTGTTCAGGTAGTTACTACAACGAGGCTTTATTCTTGTATCAGCTGAAGTGGAAGACACCAAGCCCGGAAAAGGCACTGCTTATATGCACCCTACAGTGGCGTGTTCACTTCTGATTGGCTGTTCACTCATCACCCCATATTACGCCCCGGGATGGGCAGTGGCTTGGTGCGCTTTTGCCTCTTGCACCTGCGCAGTTTAGTTGTTTACTTGTGGGAGCACCGGATGCCCGCGCCATCTTGTAATGGCGAATGCTATCACTGCTTGCCGCGGCTCCTAACAATAGGGGTTTTCTAGGGAGGGGAAATTGGGAAAGGGGATGGCATCTGAAATGTAAATAAAATATCCAATAAAAAATAAAATAAAATAAATTTAAAAAAAGAAAAAAAAAGAAGTTTGAAGTTGCAAAGAGTAAGATCTGAAATGGTTCACTCTAGAGCCTGCCACTGAGTGCTTATCAACAGATGTGCAATTAAAAAAAATAATAAACACACCTGTGGTTGGGGAATAGTCCTCAGAACTATTCAGTTTGTGGAAATAGTTCTTTTCTCATAGCCAATGTGACAAACTTTATAATTTACAAAGATTTTGATAGAAATGGTTTGCCTCAGAGGTAACTATCCTACTCTAGCCATTTTCACAGATTTCAGTCATTAGTAAGAAGGCTCTATGGTTACTATAACTGTGATGAGGCAGAACACCATAGAGCAGAGTGGGAGCAGAAGCAGAGCAAGGCATGACACCCAGAAGCTGTGAGTGAGAGAGTGCACCTATTCCTGCTGCTTCCTTCTTATGCTTTCTACTCTGTCTGGGCTCTCAGCCTGGTTGACAGTGCTACCTACATTTAGGGCAGGTCCTTGATCCCTTAGTTGCCATCTTGCATGTTACTCATCTCTGGGAATCACTCACAGACACATCTGTTAGAGATCTTAACCTAATCTCTTAAGCATTTCAATCCAATCAAGTTGATAATATTAATCACCACATTGTAGAACAAATAGTTAGAAACTAGCAGGCCATTAGTATGGTTCATTGGTGTATCACATGTTTAACTTTCAGGAAGTTTTGGGTTCAACCTCCCCAGCACTGACTAATCAAAACAAAACCTCATTATATCTAAGCAATATAATTCCAGTTCTATTGAGTCACAAAGGGAGCTGTAATAAAGTATTCAAGTAACCCCCAGGAAAGCAGGATAGAGAAAGTAGAGAGACTACCAGGCACCGTGACATGCAATGACCACAGTATTTAGGAAGCAGAGGCAGGAGGAGCTCTCTGAGTTTGAGGCCAGCCTGCTTTACATTCCAGGCTAGCCACTGGGACACATTTGTGAAATCCTGTCAAGGATGAATGGGGTGGGAAGTAGAAAGAGGGAAAACAAAAGAAACTACACCAAACTCAATTGGCAAATATAAGACCTCAAACTAATAGTAATTTATATTACACAGAAATAAGCTAAAATACCAGCCAAGGCTCTACAGTAGCCAGTGTGACAGCACATGCCAGTAATTCCAGGCACTCAGGAGGCTGAGAACGAGGGTCACTTAAATCCTCTGAGTCTGGGTAACACAGTGAGAACTCATCTGAGAAACAAACAGAAATCCCATCAACCTTTCAAAGCAGTAGCAATCAGGACAAAATAAACTAGAAAGCCCAGAAACAACCCCCGTGCAACCAGCTGATGCTTGCTGACAAAGGCAAAGGCTAAAGAACAAAGAATGAATAGTCTTTTCAACAAATGGTGCTGAAATAACTGAATATCGACATGTGGAGAATTATGCAAGAATCTAGACAGATTCTACCTTTTAGAAATTTAAGTAAATCAAAGACCTAAATGTAAAATGTTAAAACTCTGAAAACTTAGAAGAAAGGGAAACACTGAAAATACAGTCAACAAAAGAAAAAAAAACTGATAAAAAACAGACTTGATTAAAACAAAACAAACAACAAAAAGCTCTGTGCTAATAGAAACATGAGGGTAACTGTCTATAATTCCAGTTCTACAAAGAAGCCAAGGTTTCTGGCCACAAGTTTAAAACCAAACTGAGCTGTATAGCAGGACTGTCTTTAAAAAACAACAACAACAACAACAAAAAACCAAAGAAACAATCAAAAACACATGGATTGGAGATGTGGCCGTAGAGTGAGAGCAAGGTAGAGTGAGCAGCAAAAGCCTGGGTGACACTGTGAGAGGACTAGGGAGTGGCCTGGTACTTACCAACACTGGCTGCTTTTACAGGGGATCAGAGTTCAATTCCCTGCACCCACATCAGGTGGCTCACACCTCTGTAACTTCAGGTGCAGGGGATCAGATGTCCTTTTCTGACCTTCATGGTCACTGGCATGAACACACACACACACACACACACACACACACACACACATTTACATACATAGACACATACACATGAATAAAAGCCAATCTTTTTTTTAAAGATCCTATCAAAATGATCAGCAAAACCATAAGTTGGAAAAAAATAAAATAAAAAACAAAAACCTTGCTATCAATATTAAAACATATCTGATGTTTAATATTTGCAACATATGCAAATAATTTTTTAAAGGTTTTTATACTATATTAAAAAAACACAAAATAAAAAAGGGATCCATCAACATATATCTTAGAAGTCCATCCAAGAGTTTCAGTATCTGCCAGCCACGGAGGTTGGCGTCTGTGCCATTGCTCAGTCTGCAGCTCATGTAAGGACCAAGGAGGTGACTTTCAGTTACAATAAAACTTGTTCTGTTAGATCCAAGACCCTGAATTTATCAGATTGTAGAAACATGCTTTAACCACCTGTCTACCAAAATACCTCCCGTTCAGATCAACAACAGCTTTAATTGCTGATTACAGTCTCTCAAATTCTAAAAATATCCATACTGCTTCATCATCAGGAGCACCAGGAATCTCAAATATCACCCATTTCTCAACTTTGCCATATTTTTCACATTCTTCCTTGGTTTCAACTTCCAAGTCTTCATCGACCTCTCATGCACCGACCATGTTCCTCAGCAAGACCACTTCAGTAGGGCAGCTAAGAATTTCAGTTAATGGATTTGAATCCGACTTCTTGGATGCATCCTGAGACTCACCCTTCTCTGTGGCGTCACCCACAATGATCGTGCCGCCACGCTTGCTGGTCTTCTCCATGGACAGTACAATGCTCAGCCCTTGCTCATGCTCCCCCAGTCCCCGACCTTCCCGGAAACCATACTTCTGCATGATCTTATGAGCCACTGTGCCACCCATGTTAGCAAGGAAGGAGTTGCTGGGACCCGTTGGAGATCTTGGTTTGTCCGGCTCCTCATACACTGGGGGAGGAATAGCAGCTTTGGAAGACTGTGATCGAGGTCTCGAGTCCTCTTCATAAGGAAAATCTCGGGGTAACAAGTCGGTGGGGCGATGGCAGCTCCTCCCATACTTCTTTTCCCCCGTTCTCGCTCATAATCTTCATCCTCATAAGAATCTGGGTCTGGTCGTCTTGAAAACCCACTGGCTTCATGTCTGTCTTTATGCCTCTTTTCTCTTTCCTCTATTTCCTTCTGTCTTTCCAACTCCCGCTGCCTCTTCCGCTCTACTCTCTGGCGCTTCATCACTTCTTATAATCGTTAGGAAACATAGGGTTATATTCATCAGCTTAAGGGGATCAGAATGTCCCCTGTAGAAAATGCACTGGGCACAGGGTCCTTTAGCCCAGCTGCTACATGAGGTGGCGTGTCAACGATCTGTCCGTCATCTGAGGAGCCTCCTCGCTTCAGGTCGATGACCGGAGCAAGCACTGTACTTTGCTTTGTCCTTTGGCTCTTGGCCTGAGTGAGTGCTGCCTTCCTCACCTGGAGCTGGAACTGAAGAAGCTTGAAGTTTTTGGACCAGCCTTCAGTTTTTGAGTCACTGGTCTCCACTCCCAGGTCATCATATAGGGACATCTTTTTGGTTTAATGCAATAAGAATTTATTTCAATGGTCTGCCCTTCCCGACTTCTCAATGGATGGTCTGGATGATCAATCGCCCCTCTAAATCCCTCTTCATCCCCTGTCACCGCCTTAATCTGCTGAATACTCTACAGAGCTTCTCTGCTGTTGCTTTCCCACTTCCTCCTTGGTGTAGCCTTTCCCGAAGGTATAAATATTCCATGAAAGAAGTTACATAAATGGAACATAAGCATGAAATGATGCACAGTATCATAAATTATAAGGAATTGTTAAAACAACATTGAGATACCACCACATGTCTATCAAAGTAACCAAAATCCAAAACAGTAATACTAAATGCTAATGTGGGTATGGGGCAACAGGATCTCTTGTTTATTGTAGGTCGGGATACTTACTGGTCCTGTTTGGTTTCAGACCCCAGGACAAGGGACTGAGGTGCATATTTTACCTATCAAAGCAAACTTGTCTCCAAGTTCTCCCAGCATCCCTCAGTCTCTACCTGGCATACCCTGCTGGGAACCCTGGGCTGCCCACAGAGGCTCTTCACTAGATAATCCAGACATTTTGGCCTCTCCTCCTCTTCTTCTTTCTCTTCATGTGCACACCCTTTCTTTTCTTTTCTTTCTTTTTTTCTTTCTCTTTCTTTCTTTCTTTCTTTCTTTCTTTCTTTCTTTCTTTCTTTCTTTCTCTCTTTCTTTCTGCCTACCCCCACCCCATGGCCTCAATCCTTGGGGGCCAGTGAACTTGCCCAAGAGCAGCTTCCCATTAAATGTGCCTTTAATATAATCTAATCTGGCTTGAGTTGACTCATTTCATCAGTGGAGAAATAATCTACTAGGTACAACCAATTCAGAAAGTTTCCTATAAGACTAAATATATCCCTATCACACAATCTGGTAACATTGCTCTTTGGTATTTAGTCATATGAGCTGAAAACTTAATACCTACATAAACTCGAACATAGACGCTTATTGCCTCTTTGCTCATACTTGCTTTGAACTGGAAATGAGCTCTGTCTGTAGGGGAGTGGATGAACCATTGACTATGATATCTCTAAACAATAGACTGTTAGTGAGAACAAGAAGTCATCAGACAGGAAAGATATAGGTAAGGCTTGGATTCATATTACTAAGTGAAGGAGTCTAATCTGAAAAGGTGGTAGTATAATTTGAACTACATGGCGAAGGACCCAGCTTAACATTACAAACTATTTTGCTTTCAGACTCCATTTTATGATTAACTTGCCTTCTGAATAAACTCATCTACTAAAACTCCCCAACTTGTTCCAGGAACCATGTCACCCTGGCAACAATCACAATTCTCCTGAGCAACAACCAGTCAGTTCTTAAGGGGAAAGTACCCACTGGTTTAAAGTAGATTGATTAAGTTAACAACCATTGTTCATACCAACTTGAAATCATTACTAGCCAATAGAAGTGCTCCCAGCAAATGTCAACATATTATGTAACTGCCAAGTTGGAAAGTCCCTTACCCTGCTATAACCACCATGATAAATAGGCAAGGCTTGTACTAGCTTGGGACCTTCTACACCATCCACTGTGCTGGAGAGGTTGGAGAGTCTGAGCTGAAGCTTGAATACAGACTCTGTGCTTTTGCATACAAGTTGGACTTCTGGTTGTTTCTGGTGGTCTAGGGTGACCTTAAGACTTGGGCACAACACATAGCATTTTTTAAAAAGGACAAATTAATTAAACACTAAAAAAGATCAGTGGTTGCCAAGATCAATAAGGAGGAATAGACAAAACATAGACATCTTTTAGGGCAAGAAAATGATTCTGTATGACACTACAGCGGTAGTTTAATGCTGGAATATATTTGCTAAGTCCCATGAAATGTACTGCATCAAACGTGACTATAGGAGATAACGTATGTTCGTCGGGTGTCACAAAAGTCCTACTCTAATGTGGGTGTTGATGGAGAGAGTGGCTGGTGTGTCTGAGAAAGCAGGAAACTCTGTAGTTTTGTTCAGTTTTGCTCAGAACCAGAAACTAACTTAAGAAGAAAGCCTACTAGAACAATAACAACAAAACAAAACAAAACAAAACAAAAGTCAAGAAGGCTAATAAAACCTACTACACAATAAGAAAAACACTGAGATGAAGGAACATTTATTATTACACTTTAGAACACTAGACAGCATATTTTGAAGCCTTCTAGGGAGACAGAGCAGAAGGATAAATGATCAGAATTGCATTAGAATTCTCAGCAGTAACCTAGATGCTGGAAGACAATGAGTCAATGCTTTAAAAAATGTCACAGAATTATTTTTAAAATAGAATTCGATTCTTTCCAGTCCATACAATCACCTGCAATCACAGGTCAGCACAGGAAGACCAACAGAGTCAACTAATCTGTACCTCTCGGTGCTCTCAGAGACTGAGCCACCAACCAAAGAGAATTCACAAGCCAGACACGTCCTGCACCGCTATCTGACAAGCAGAAAGGAGCGACAGGAGATTCTTCCCAACGCAGCTTTACTCAGGAACCTTTCTTACAATTTCCCTGGAAGCCCCCATCCCAGTTCCACTTTCCCTTTTATCCTCATGCCTGGTCACTCAGAGCCTGGCACACACCATTGGCACACGCCAAATGGCAAGGAGTCTGCACAGAGTAAGCCTGCGGCGGAGTGTGAGGAAGTCAGACGCCATTCATAAAATTAGGCAGGCGCCATTCATAAGCTTTGGCGAGTGCCATTCATAAGCTTAGGCCATTCATAAGCTTAGGCGCCATTTTAGCAGGCCACCACACCTGCTCCCCACACGGACACATATGTAGCAGACATCCAGTTCAGTCTCCATGTGGTTCCCCAACAACTGTAGGAGTTGTCCCTAAAGCTGTGACCTGACTGTGGAATCTGGTCCCCAACAGGGCTGCCTTGTCTGGCTTCAGTGGGAGACTTGATGTGCTGGGGGGGGGGGTAGGGGTCAGGGCAGCATTTGAGATGTAAATAAATAAATATTGTAAAGAATAGAATTTGATTCATCGACCGATTGCCATGGAGGTTGTCCTCTCAAGGCCTCACATATTGCAGGCAAGTGCTGAACCACTGAACTGCAACCCTAGCTTTAGATTTCATTCTAAAGGGCAAATTAAAAACACTAGGTAAAAATATAAAAAAGCACTTTTATTTAAAACTTATATTTTGGGTCAATTTAAAAATATTTCCATGAGGCTTATTCAGAGACAGAGTCTATCTAACCCAGGCTGGGCTCAGAAAATCTGAAAAGGTGGTAGTATAATTTGAACTACATGGCGAAGGACCCAGCTTAACATTACAAACTATTTTGAAACAGATTAGTTGACTCTGTTGGTCTTCCTGTGCTGACCTGTGATTGCAGGTGATTGTATGGACTGGAAAGAATCGAATTCTATTTTAAAAATAATTCTGTGACATTTTTTAAAGCATTGACTCATTGTCTTCCAGCATCTAGGTTACTGCTGAGAATTCTAATGCAATTCTGATCATTTATCCTTCTGCTCTGTCTCCCTAGAAGGCTTCAAAATATGCTGTCTAGTGTTCTAAAGTGTAATGTATGTGTATGTATGTAGCCACAGAGGATCTTGAACATTGGATCCTTGTGCCTCCACCTCCTGAGTTCTGGGATTATAAGTGTGTACCACTATGCCTGATTTATCCAGTGCTGGGGATGACTTCAAGGCATCATGTATGCTAGTTAAATACTTTACAACTGATATCCATACCCAGCCCTATCATAAAATGTTTTGTTTAAGATTTATTTATTTTTCACTGTGTGGTTTGCCTGTGTGTGTGTATGGGTACCACATATATGCAGTGCCTGTAGGGACCAGAAGGAGGGCCCTAAATCCCCTGGAACTGGAGTTACAGATGGCTGTGAGCCACCATGTGGGTGCTGGGAACTGAATCTAGATCCTTTCCAAGATCACCAAGTTCTCTGAACCACCAAGCCCTCTCTCCAGCTTCCTGACATGAAGATTTAATAGTGAAAAAGAAATACTGATAGCATTTTACTCAGAAATCAAAATATGAGTATATTTTCAAATAGGAATAATTAATAAAAATGGTTTTATCTTTCATATATGAAAATTCTTCTTTTGTTTTGTTTTTTAAGACAGGGTTTCTCTGTGTAGCTCTGCCTATCCTAGAACAGACTGACCTTGAACTCACAGAGGTCTGCCTGCCTCTGCTCCCTAAATGCTGGGATTAAAAGTGTATGACACTACTTCCTGGATTGAAAACTCTTAGTCTCTATGAATGCATTTCTGTCTTACTCTTCCAATCATAAAATCACAGAACTTCTGTTTATTTAAGGTGCAAAGAATTGAGAGAAATTTCTAGGTTGTAAATAAGATATCCATAAAACAAAACTTAAGTCAACTTGATTTTTTTTCCTTGAAAACAAAGCAAAACTTTCCAGAGTATGTTATTTATTTATTATTGTTATAGGTGTGCATAATGTTGCACAAGTGCTTATGTACCAATGCATACATATGGAAACTAGAGGGTGACATTTGAGAGAAAATTCTGTCCCTCTACTGAGGTTGTCAAGCTTGCACAGCCTGTACCTGGATCTGCTGAGTCATTTCACTAGCCCCAGGGCATGTTTCCAATAGTACTTCATACAGCTTCCAGCAAAGGTCATGTTCACATAAATATACACCGATGTTCAAGGATAGATTGCTAACACTGGACAGATGGTTAAATTTAGTGTAATATATGCCAATTAAAAATATAATTAAATTTTAGTTATTTTTATTACTATCATATACTTTAAAACACATATTTTAATCACAAACTTTAATATGCCTGAATATGAAATCTGAGAACTTGAGATTTGGTGCTTATCTGAGAGCTGGTATTTAGGGGTAATGGATTTCAAAAAGCACAGGGGATTTTGGCTTTCAGTTTTCGTCTGTACAAGATAAAATGCCCCATAAATGTTCATGAAAATACTTTGTACGCTTGAAATACATTTAAATTAATATGAATTCTTTGAAAATAATGTGGGTGGATTTAATCATCTTGTTGAAGATGGAAAGCAGAGCTGTAAAGAGAAAGGACGATTTTTCTGAGGGTCTGGAGTTCAGCAGTGGCAGACTGGCCTACACTGAAAGGCCCTGGGTTCAGTCCTCATCACCAGGAGAAAGCCAACTGCTTCTCTCTCTAAAGTAAAAGAACCTGAAGGAAATACAAAGTAAAACTCTCAACTTTTTCAATTCCAACTAAAGTAGTAAGGTGATAAATCTTGTTGGTATATAGACAGATGAATATTAGTAGTAAGTATCAAATGCTTTTAGCATTCTAAACTTTAATTCATTATTTTTAGTATATTTTATTTATATATTGTGATGCATGTGAAGATGAGAGGACAACTTGAAAGAGTTCTCTGGTTCTACCTTGTGCATCCTAAGGATAGAACTCAGCTCATCCGGGCTTGGCAAGACCGCCCTAACCTACTGACCCATATCATCAGTCTTACTTCATTCTCACAACAAGCCCTGAGGCAGCTGGTATAATCCCATGTCCTAGAAGGCAGACCCAAGACTCAGCAAGGGTGCCCCCATTTTTATCATTTAACCTTTCTGCCAAATCTCACCAAAGACAGTGTTCTCTCTCTGTAAGGGCTGTTTTCTGGTTTGTAGCCTTTTGTTTTGGAAAAGGCTATTCAAGGAAACTGACAGCCATGAGGTAGTCAGGGGATACATCTCCCCACCCCCAATGTCACAGCCCACTATGTTGTTGTATGCTGCCTTGTTAGGACTAAAAAAAAAAACCTGACAAAATTCTCCACTAAGAACAGATCCAGAAATAGATATCGAGTAGATCTTGGCTCCCTTGGGGATTTGGGTTGCCATTTAGGGACAGAGAGAGAGAGAGAGAGAGAGAGAGAGAGAGAGAGAGAGAGAGAGAGAATATGTATCCTCTGCCCTAAGAAATGGGAAGCTGTCATTGTGATGCTTATTTTTCCTGAAGTTTACTGGAAAAATGATAGTTTTGAGGAAATATAAATAAATAAGAAACAAGCTAGAGGTCCTAAAATGTAGGGAAAATGTAAAACGTAGGGTTCCATATACCACTTCAATTTACATTCACTTTACATCAGAAACTATTCACAGAATACTTTCTAAAATTTTTTTTTTTTTTTTTTGGTAATGCAAGATGACCTTGTATGTGGGAGTTGAATGCTTTAGTCACACAATTCTCAGTTTGTTCTAAGTCCAATAGTTCTGTTTTTAGAAACATGTAAACTACTGGATTTTCTGACTAAATTAGATTAAGATATTTGACTGGGGAATGTGAGATGGAATACTTCCAGGTCATGAATTTGGACAGCTTACATTGAAGATTTAGGAAAAGAAGTATTATTGAGAAACAGAGACATCACACAACTACAAATGGGCAGTTCACGAAAAGCAGTAATAACTTGTAAATGTGCATATACCTAACAATGGGGCTTCAAAATATAAGAAACAAAAGCAAATGGAGATAAAGGAAACAAAGATGCATACTACATGCATAAAGCATGGGCACCTATTGGAAATCAGTAGAACAACTGAGTTTTAAAAACCAGTGGAGTAGCTGGCACTGGTGGTATAATCCAGTATTTTATTTCCTCAGGAGACAAATTCAGAAAGATAACAAATCCTCCCTGGACTGCAGAGTGAGTTAAAGGCCACCCTTGGTATTTTGGCAAGACATTGTCTCAAAATAACAAAAATAAAAGAAAGGCTGTGCTACAGCTCAGTGGTAGAGTGCTTGCCTAGGTTTTCTAGCACATGGAGGCCCTCGGTTTAGTTCCTGGTACCTAACACACAGAAGAGTAGAGTATAAGAGAATGACAACGGGGGGGGGGGGGGTGCAGGGGGGATAGAGAGACAGCTCAGCAGTTAAGAGCACTTGTTGCTCTTTCAGAGGACCTGGTTTGGTTCCCAGCATCTACATGGCAGCTCACAACTATCCATAGTCTAGATCCAGGGGGTATGATGCTTTCTTCTGATCTCTTTGGGCACCAGCCAAGCATGTGGTGCACCTACACACAAGCAGATAAAGCACCCAGAGATATACAATAAAAAGCAAACGATGGCTGTTGAACCAACTTGATAATATTTTGGAGATTGTTCCACTTAACATCATCAGAATATATCAAAATAGAATAGCATGGACCAAAAGACAATTGAGTCTAGGGAATTAAGAACAGGACAGAAAAGCTTAAAGTAGCTGCAGAAAGTAGAGTAGGTAAGATGAGGGGGAAAATGTATTAGAAGTCACAAGAGTGGGGAATCTATATTTTTTTCTTTAATAGACACAGAGTTTCTGTTTGAAATGGTAAAAAAAAAAAAGAACAGGACAGTGTTGATGGTTAGATAATATTATATTTTTATTGAAAGCTATTGAGTTGTTCACTTAAAATAACTAGGACACAAAAATAGCTATGGCTTTTTAAATATAATAAAGATCAATTGGAGCAAAAAGAGATATGAATTTGAAAGAAAGCAATCAAGGTTTGGAGGAAAAAAGCAAAAATGATGTAATTATATTAAAATCTAAAAAATAAAAGCAATAAAATTTCAAAACAGTACAATTTAAAGTACTTGCTCATCTAACAATTTAAAAAGAATAAGACACTAAAAAATCAGTTGATAGAAAATCATATTAATTGTATAGTATCTGAACAGAAGAGGGTTTTAGAAGAGGAAACAATAGAAAGATATAAAAACATCTCAAATAATTAGAAATTAAACAATGAACTTCAAAATAAACCATGTGGAAAGGAAGTAATTTCAAGGAGATTTTAAAATATTTGAGAATGAAGCAAAATTTGTAGAACACATCCAGAATTAGAAGAAACTTATGGACATACATGTTCATGTTTGCAAAGAACAAATGTGCAAAATCAATAACCAAGACTGCATAACAACTCTACTCGAAGAAGAACAAATCAATGCAGAACAAGAACGAGGAGACGAATACTAACTGCAGGACAGGAAATGGAAGAAGTTGAAAACAGAAAAATATTAGAGTAATGAGACAACACACAGATTCAATGAAAATATAATAAAATTTATAAATGGTTAGCCAAACTAACAAAGAAAAAGGAAAAACACAACTTATCAGCACTAAGAATAATACTGGAGCCATCACTAGAGACACTACAAGGTCACACAAACAATAGGATAACAGGATGAAAACTTACTTCTGAACCTACAGTAACTTAGATGAAACAGACCAACTTCTTCAAACCAGAGGTTCTCAACCCTCCTGATGCTGTGACCCTTTAATACAGTTCCTCATGTCGTAGTGACCCCTAACTATGAAGTTATTTTTGCTGTTACTTCATAGCTGTAATTTTGTGACTATTATGAGTTGTAATGTATTTTTGGAGATAGAGAGCTCTGCCAAAGCCAAAGGCTGAGAACCGCTGCTTTAAAAAGCAGAGATAACTCCCCTCAAGAAGAAATAACCTAAGAAAATGAATTTGTGAAAGACAATTCCAGATACCGTGAATAAGTTATAACAAATATTCAGAAATATTACAACAGATCTATACAAAATCTACCAGACAACAATAGCTATTCATGAGTCAGGGGCCAACTGTGAATTCAGACAAAAAAAAAAACCCCAATCTTTAAAATTAGTATACTGATTGCAGCAATTTATAAAATTGATGTTTCATGACAAATTGAAGGCTTAGGTAAGGACTGGAATGCTGGATTACATTTTTTAGTGAATGTGATTTTATCATATCAACACACACACACACAAAAGCTAACATCTTAACCAACCAACCAACCAGAAACAGGCCAAAAAAAATCCATGCCAGAATTTCTAAACAAATTTATCAAGCAACTGACGACAACATTACAGGTTAATGAGTAAGACTTCTTGCTGCCCTTCCAGAGATTAGGTGTTTCCAGCACTTACATAGGGAAGCTCAGAAATGTCTTTCACTCTAACTACATGGGATCCAATATGGTTATTGGCTCTTCTGGTCTCCACATGCATTTGCACACATGTAGAACATACACTTATAGATATTTACACACATACACATGTAAAAATTAAGTCTTTTAAGTGTTTAGCAAATCATGTTGGGGATGGTGGCTTGCATCTATAAGCCTAGTAAGTAGGAAGCAAACGATGCCTCAATTTTTGAGGCCCATATGATGTACACTGTGAGTTCTGAGCCAAGCAGAGGTGTATAAGGTGACTTTGTGTCAAAAACAAACAAAACTACCCCTCCTTTTGAAAAAAATCAATAAAAAGATAGAAGAAGACACCCCTGTTTTAATTGACAATACGTATAGCTACTACAGTGGTGCCAGTCGAAATACTTCCCTCTAAGACCAGGGCAAAAAAGGTATCAGACAGACATTGTGTCTAATCTCTGCATTGCAGAGCCACCCCAGCACAATGAAACAGGCAGAATAAGGTGAATACAAATTACAACTAAATAGTTCTGGGCTAATGACATGCTACATGGCAGTATTGTAGAGCTATGATTATTTATATGTGTCTACCTGCTCTCCCTCTTAAATGCAATCTTCCAGAGTGGTGACTCTGGAAGATTCAGTTAACATGGACATAGGTCACCTGAGGTTTAAGAACTATGTTTCTGTTTGAGAATTAAAGTCCAAAATGATTTCTTAAAAGATGGATAATGATGAAAATGAACATCAGTTACCTGTAAGAGTGGCCAGTTAAACGCTGAAGCAAGTGACGAGCTGAACATTGTAGAAGCGGGAAGCAATGTTATGAAAGCAATCAGATTAATGCTGACAGCTGAAATTGAATCATCAATGGCTTTCCTTTGGAGAGTTACTATTTTATCATGTGAAGTCTTTAGGCTGGACCTGTGCACATTAGTGGCAGTACTTAGTGACTACACAAGAAGACAGTGAGAAGATGAAGAGGAGGATGGGAAATACTAGAGTATTTGTCTGGAAAGGCAGGATCAGAGGCTGATCTAATCTAGATAACCCTTCACAGAAGTACCCAGAGGCTATCTCCCACTGGGTGATTCTAGATTCTGTCAAATTGGCGATACTAACCATCGCAATCTACATGTCCATTTTGTGATAGTGCTGTGGTGTTTTGATTACCACACTGTGCTTTGAAGTTAGCCTTCTGTTTTGTTCTATTTGTGAAATGGCTTTGGCTATTGCAGGCTCTTTATGTTTTCATATAAGATTTTTTTAAGTTCTGTGAATAAGTCATTAAGATTCATTATTTGGATTCTTTTACAATTTTATTCCTTTGCTAAGAAAAATTATTTTTTCTCTTTTTGTTTTATGTGTTTATTTTTATCCTGTGTAGCTTATTGATTGATACCTACTTCAAAGCCTTTGTCTGATCATTTTAGCATATACATCATCTTTAAGTTAGCATCTATCTTTCCCTTGAGAATTAAACATCTTTTCCTGGTTCTTCATTTTTAGAGTAATTTTTATTGTGTTATGCGGAGAGCCTCGCCTAGAAGATGGCGCCTGGAAGGCAGCCAGGCAAAAGCTTGCACTTGTAAATACAAGCTTTATTAGGAATACATAAACAATTTGCAGCTTTCTCTAGTAGAGTGCCCATAGTATTATACCACGTGACAGAGAATTGTTGGCTGGGCTTAAGGGGATATAAGCCGGACGAGGAAGGGGAGAATGTGCTATTTTTGTATCATAAGCTTGAATGAACTGCTTGAGGAAGAACTCAGGAGTTGTGTTTACTTTCTGCTGGTCAGAGAGGAATAACAACAACATCTGGTGGCCCGTACGGGGAATTTCCCCTGGTGGTGAGTTTCAGAACCTCAAGCAGCAGGTGGACCGGTCGTAAAGTCCCCAGGTAATAAGTATAGGGGCCAATAAGTTAGGTTCTCGGAAGGAGACAATATTAAGCCCGCGGTATAACGGCTATTTATAAGTCCGTGGTATAGCAGCAATTTAGCAGAAAATTTTAGCGGAAAAGCGACTGGGGGGGGGGGGGGAGGGCGGACTAAATTTTCCGGGGAAGAGAACAATAGAAAATAGTTAAAGTGAAAAGCATAAGAAATTCTCAGTCTCAGCTGCTTCCCATAGCTTTTCAGGAGTTGCTGGAGATGAAAGGGTTAAATAAGAAGAGGAGAGTGTTTACAACCTTTTTACAAGGAGTGGATAGGATTGCTCCCTGATTGCTCCCTGATTTACAGTCTCAGGCCATTTAACACTGGCGAACTGGGACAAATTGGGAAAAGATCAGCAAACTCCAGTAATAGAGAAACCTCTGAGAGTAGCTCTGAGTCAGAGGAAGAGGAGATAGAAAAAAAATAGAAAATTTGGAAACTTTGTTAGCCAAAATGGAGTCATTAACAGTTCAAAAGAGAAAGAAGAAGGAAGAGGCGGTCACACTTTTGGTGGACAGGACTCCGCCCAGTCTACCCCTCCCTCTCGCCTGCAGCTTGCTGCACCTCCATATGTTGAGCCTGGCGGAGGAGGAGGTGGGGGAGGAGGAAATGGAGAGTCTTTTTGCCCAGGAATATGGAAAGAAGTTCAAGTAGCCTTTCCAGTTTTTCAGGACACTAATGCTCAGAGATATCATGAACCTTTGGATGTTAAGGTCCTTAAAAACCTTGCTGAATCAGTGAGAGCTTATGACATTAATGCCTCCTTCACAGTGACACAGCTTGATATCTTAACACATATGATCTTAACATTGTATGGCTCCTAGTGATTGGATGAGTACAGTAAGAGCTTGCCTGTCAATGGGGCAGTATTTAGATTAGAAAGGTTTTTTATCAAGAGTACGCCCAGCAGCAAGCAATCTAAATAGACAAACAGGCAATGCTGTTTGGGATGTAGATATGCTTATGGGACAGGGGCGTTTTGTAGGAAATCAGACAGGGTATCCTATCCAGGTGTATGAGCAAATTAATAACCTGGCCATACGTGCCTGGAAAGCTCTCCCAAATAAAGGGGAGGTGAGTGGAAATTTATCCAAAATAATTCAGGGTCCTACTGAGCTATTTTCAGACTTCATAACAAGAATGATGGAGGCTGCTGGAAGAATTTTTGGTGATCCAGATACAGCAATGCCTTTAATTCAGCAATTAGTTTTTGAGCAATGTACCAAAGAATGTTACAATGCCATCATTCCTTACAAGTCTCGTGGCATTGAGACATGGATGAAGGCCTGTAGAGAAATTGGAGGGCCTCTTTCGAATGCTGGCTTTGCTGCTGCAGTAATACAATTGACTAGGAGAAAAGGAAGCACCCCTGGGGCTTGCTTCCGTTATGACAACATGGGCCATTAAAATGGATTCATCCTAAAATATCAATAACCAGAACTATTGAATATTATCCTACCACTGTTACAATATTAGCTTTAGAAGGTGTACAACAGTGTTTACAACATTTTGATATGGAGCTATCTAAAATTATAATACCTTTTAATAGTAATCAATTACAGATTCTGTGTGCTACCATAGATGATTGGACAATATTAAAGTGTAGATATGCTGGAGAATTTGATAATCATTATCCTCAACATCCATTGATACAATTTTTTGAATCCCTTCCTATTGTTTTTCCAAAAATGACTAAAAGTAGCCCTTTAATTGGTGCTGCTGTTATATATACTGATGGTTCTAAAACTATATGTAGATCATATAAATTTAATACTGTTGATCCTGTGATAATTCAATTTGCTCCTGCCTTTCCTCAAATTATAAAATTAAAAATTGTAATAGAAGTTTTTGATAAATTTAAAGAATTTTTTAATTTAATATCAGATTCTCTATATGTGGTAAATGTTTTAAAGATGTTAGAAGTTACTGGTAAGATAAAATTAACCAGTCCTATTTATAATTTGTTAACAATATTATAAAGATTGATATGAGAACGTAAATTTCTCTTCTTTGTGCAACATGTGAGAGCCATACAGGCCACCAGCGTTTTTTGCCTGTGATGTATTTGTAAAATGCGGGTTGCTCGAAAAAGCTATGATTATTCAAGCTTTTATAGCTGTTGAAGAAGTCAGCTCCCCCCAAGCTTGGCTTGAAATTATCAAACAGTAACAGGGTGCGAGGCGAAACATTACACTCGGAGTCTCCTGCCAATTAGAAGACTGAGAAAGACATGTTTGATTACATATAGGTTGCGTTCTAAAATCCTACCTCTACGAAAAGAACACGGGATGGGTCTACTGATCCCCGGTGATGAGCCAGGCAGATGAAGCAATACAATCTTCCCTTTTACTTAACAGAGATCAGACCTCTACCTTTCCCTACAAAACTGTTAAAACAAAAGGGGGAACTGTGGAGAGCCACGCCTAGAAGATGGCACCTGGCAGGCAGCCAGGCAAAAGCTTTCACTTGTAAATACAAGCTTTATTAGGAATACATAAACAATTTGCAACTTTCTCTAGTAGAGTACCCATAGTATTATGCCACGTGACAGAGAATTGTTGGCTGGCCTTAAGGGGATATAAGGCGGACGCGGAAGGGGAGAGTGTGCTATTTTTGTATCATAAGCTTGAATGAACTGCTTGAGGAAGAACTCAGGAGTTGTGTTTACTTTCTGCTGGTCAGAGAGGAATAACAACAACAGTGTTAATACTTTTTGAATATTCATTGTTTGGATATGAGTCATGTTAAAAACTTTAAAAACATTATCTTAAAAATCACTGTTATTTTTGCAGACAAGCAAGCACATTAGTTTTAGATTGCAAGTTTTAAAAATTTCCATCTGTAGATAGGCTTTCTAACCTCCAGATCTTTGTCATTTTATATTTGTACAACACTTACACCTCCACATACACTGTCAACTTATGTCAGAAGATGGAGAGTTTGGTTGGCCCTAACTAGTGATTGGCATGTAGTGGGTAAAGGTCAGAAGTGTTATCAAACATCTTACATTGCAGAGGACAGAACAACAAATTATTGGCCCAAAATAGCAGTGGTGTTGAGGTGGGATGCCTTTATTCAGTTCTCAAAGTTCTTACAGTCTTGCCTCAGACCTGCCTCATATATGTGTAGCCAGTGGGTGACTTGGGACTTTGGAAGCTTCTTACACATTTTGGGGTCATTCTCTCTTTTCCCCAGTTCACTGTTTTCCAGGATTCGTTTCACACTCTGTTGGGGGCTGACTTTTAGCAGAAAGCGGCTATCAGCTTTGCAGCCATCTTGAGCCATATACCCTGACATGAGACTTGGATTACAATAGCCTACAACAGCTGAGCACACTCTGATAATCTTGGTTTAGATACCTTGGATGTGTGAGATTAAAGGTGTGTGAGATTAAAGGTGTGTGACTTAAGAGTGTGACCTAGAGATCAGATTTAGAGACAAGACCTAAGGGCATGATTAAAGGTGTAACTTAGAGGCATGGCTTAGAAGTGAGACATATAAAAGGCAGAGGCAGATGGCAGAGAGATATACTCTTTAGGGAGACACTTTAGAGAGTACAGCTAGACTTGGGACTTAGACTAGGAAGAGAGACTGAAGAATAAATGGGATTGAATCACAACCTGTCTGGTCTCCATTCTTCAAGTCTGTCCTCACTCTCTCTCTTGCTGAACTCCCTGACCCTCGGACTAGAGCGGCAGCTTGGGCCGGGAAACAGTGGCCGCCAAGCATGGAGTGGAGAGGGACTCAACATTTTTGGCGCCTGAACAGGGACTCGAGCTTGGGCCTCAACAACACTCATTTATAGAGGTCTCTTTTTCTCAGTTCTGTGCAGAGAGATAGTTTCCTTTATAAGTTTTAGTACCTTGTACCATTGCTAAGTTCTGTAGTTCAGTATTCCTTTTAGAGAAAAGTTTTTCTTTCTGGCCACAGGAGAAAAGAAGGAAAACATAGAAAACTCATTTCTCTATGTTTCACATGTATAGATGTTTTATAAGCAAGTATGTTAGTACACTGTGTGTATGGAGGCCAGAAGAAGGCACTCGATCCTTGGGACTGGAGGTACAGATGGTTGTGAGCCACCACGTGGGTGCTGGGAATTGAACCAAGGTCTTCTGAAAGAGCAGCTAGTACTATTAACCATGAACACCATGTCTCCAGTCCTGTGCTGTTTCTTTAATTTTCAAGTCCATGCTGCAGTTTTCCACTGTGTTCACTTTGTAAAAGCCTGAGAAGTGTTTTAATATACATTTTATTCAGTTTTGATTTGTAATTAGCAGGAGACAGAGGCTACTGCCAATGTCCTCTGTCTTGGTCAAAACTGGGAGTTGCATTCTGTTATTTAATGTAAGATGAAATGCCAAGGATACATGTAGAGATTTGTAAAATTAGTGTACTGAAGCTCCCAGAGATCACACGGTCCAATAGAACTCCATCAATGATTGCCCAGAAGAGGAAAGGGTAAGTGCTATGTATAGATACTACTAATCAAGTGTGTTCTTAAAATAACTGACTTTAGTCAAGACACAAACATTCTAGTTATGCTATGATGTTTTGATATATTTTCTCATACTCTTCTTCAAGGGGTAGCTTTGCATAAATATCTGTCCATGGTGTCTAGGATAGTGATTCAGAAATCATTTTACTCAGAGCTCTAGGCTGGGCATTCCATGGAACACTCTCAATGCAAAAAAAAAAAAAATAGTTTGCTGTGAGTGATCTTGCTGCTAGTAAACTCCACCTCAGTTAGAACAGCCCTCGTTGTAATGTTTTTTTTTTTTTCCCCACATTTGGGCTGTTCTAACAACTAAGATTTGTATTGGTAAATAAAATCATAGAATCATAAATAAAAACACCAATTTATAATAAACAACTTTATTGAAATTCTCTTTGTAATTTAATTACTTTCAGGAGACAGGTTCAATTGGGTGCTTTAGCATACATTTTTAACATTTCTGTTCATTCTTTGCCAGTTTTCAACAGAAATAATTCAGCTTAAAGAATTTGCCAGCACTGAGCAGATCCCGGGCGGCAGCTTTGGATCCAATCTCACAGAAACCAGAGGAACGGGGCTCCAAGGACCTCTAACCCGGGCAGTATCTTAGGTAAGGAGACAGCAAACAGGGAATAACTGGGACCCACTGGGACCCAGGAATTCACTCGTGGCCCAAAGCACTGATTCTTTCTGGTCTGTGTCCGAGCACTGAGCAGATCTTAAGCCTCAGCTTTATCCCCAGTAGTAACACCCACCCCACAGAGTTCTGATACAACCAAGATAACAGGAAAGACAGGCTCCAGTAAGAGACAGGGCAAGTAGCACTAAGGAGATCCAGATGGCGAAAGGCAAGCACAAGAACATAAGCATCAGCAACCCATGGTACTTGGCATCATTAGAACCTAGTTCTCCCACGTTAGAAAGTCCTGAATGCCCCATATCACCAGGAAAGCTAGATTCAGATTTTAAAATCACTTCTAATGATGATGATACAGGACTTTAAGAAGGACATAAATAACACTCTCAAGGAATTTGAAGAGAACACAGGTAAACAGGTAGAAGCCCTTAAAGAGGAAACACGAAAATCCCTTAAAGAATTACAAGAGAAAAACAACCAAACAGGAGAAGGAATTGAACAAAACCATCCAGGATATAAAAATGGAAGTAGAAACAATCAAGAAATCACAAAGGGAGACTACCCTCTAGATAGAAAACCTAGAAAAGAAATCAGGAGTCATAGATGCAAGCATCACTAACAGAATACAAGAGATAGAAGAGAGAATCTCAGGTGCAGAAGATACCATAGAAAATATTGACACAACTGTCAAAGAAAATGCAAAATGCAAAAAGGTCTTAACACAAAACATCCAAAAAATCCAGGACACAATGAGACCAAACTTAAGGATAATAGGTATAGATGACAGTGAAGATCCCCAAGTTAAAGGGCCAATAACCAGGACAGCCAGAGCTACACAGAGAAACCCTGTCTCAAAAAACCAAAAAAAAAAAAAAAAAAAAGCCAATAAATATATTTAACAAAATCATAGAAGAAAACTTCCCTAACCTAAAGAATAGATGCCCATAAACATACAAGAAGCCTACAGAACGCCAAATTGACTAAACTAGAAAAGAAATATCTCCTGTCACATAATAATCAAAACACCAAATGCACAAAACAAAGAAAGAATAGTAAATGCAGTAAGGGAAAAAGGCCAAGTAACACATAAAGGCAAACCTATTAGAATTACACCAGACTTCTCACCAGATACTATAAAATCGAGACGATCCTGGACAGATGTCATACAGACCCTAAGAGAACACAAATGCCATCCCAGGCTACTATACCCAGCAAAACTCTCATTTACCATAGATGGAAAAATGAAAATATGCCATGACAAAACCAAATTTACACAATATCTTTCCACAAACCCAGCACTACAAAGGATAATAGCAGGAAAGCTCCAATACAAGGAGGGAAATCAGACCCTAGAAAGAGCAAGAAAGTAATCCTCTTCCAACAAATCCAAAAGAAGATAGCCACACACAAACAATGCCATTGCTAACAACAAAAATAACAGGAAGCAACAATTTCCTCTCCTTAATATCTCTTAACCTCAATGGACTCAATTCCCCAATAAAAAGACAGAGGTTAATGAACTGGATATGTAAACAGGGCCCAGCATTTTGCTGCATACAGGAAACCCACCTCAGTGACAAAGACCGACACTACCTTAGAGTAAAAGGCTGGAAAACAATTTTTTCAAGCAAATGGTCCTAAGAAACAAGCTGGAATAGCCATTCAAAAACCTCCAGCCTGAGAACACAAAGGGAGGGAGCCATGGCTCCACCTGTATAGGTAGTTAAGGGTGGCCTTGTCAGGTATCAGTGGAAGTGGTGGGCGTTGGTGCCTGAAAGTTTGGATTCCCTAGTGTTGGGGAATTTGAGAGCAGGGAGGTGGGAATGGGAGGATGGTGGGAGCACACACTCATAGAAATAGAAGGAGGGGAAATAGGATAAGTGGTTTTGGGGAGAATGGGAGAGGAGATAATATTGAAAGGTAAATAAAATATCCAATTTAAAAAAAAAACAGATAATGGGTCTGGCAATTGTAGTTAAGCAGTCGAGACTTTTTGTCAACAATTTATTAGGGGGATTTTGTATAATACTCAAGGACAAAGTATTGTGGAAGAGACCCATGGAACTTTAAAAAGATTAGTGAGACATACTGTTGCTGAGACAAAGAATGATGCTGGCCTGTGAGCTTGCTGAGTGCCCTGACAAGGTTGACTGGGGAGCTATATTGGACATATATTCTTGACCTACCTTTGCTTAGCTATACCCCAGATGGGACAAGCTGTCTTGCCTCAAGTTTTTAGACCTTGTGGGATAGAGAATCGAAAAGAGAAATTATGTCTCTGTATTCTTCTTAAAGGTGCCCAGCTATTAGGACTCAATCATGTACTGGTCTAGAAATTAATCCAATATGGGAAATAATAGTCTACTTTTGGAAGACTGGATTTGGACTTTGTCAGAGACATATTTGGATGCTAGCTGATGTTAGGATAGGAAGAGATAATGTTGAGACAGGATCTGGATTTCAAACAAGGGTTAGTGCATGTTTTAAGGCTCTTTTAATTGTCAAGCTAAAATTGTTTTTGTCTCTTCTACAGCATTTATTGTAAGTTGCATTGACTGTATAATTTACGATTATGTTAGTGTGTTGAAACCTGGCATGTCTGTTATGCGGGTCTATCAACCAGCTTTTGTCTCATTGCCCTGAGTATTAGAAAACCTTGATTCTCTGAAAAAAGCTTGAAAGTGCTAGAAGAAGTGAGTTTGGCTTTAAGCAGAAGCAAAAGGGTAATGGGCTTGATTATTGCTGATATAACAGCTTTAATTCCATTAATTGCTAGCAACACTGCTTCTGAAATAGCAGTCACACAAGGAGTTAAGACAACTATTTTTGTTAACCATCTAGCATAAAAAATGTTACTAATGTATTGAGCAGACAAAAGGATTTATATAGGTATCTGGAACAATGAATGATGCTCTATAACCCATTCAAATTATCTGAAGGAGGTTCAGGGTTCAAGAGTTAGGAGTCATCCCAAGTGTCATGATAAATATCATTGGAGTAGTGTTACTTTTGAAATTCACAATGATTGTCATTATAATTAGAAAAAAGTTTAAAGACACCTGTAGGATATTTGGCATAATCTTAACACCTCTCTGGGTATGTTAACTTTGCATAATGAGATTATGAATTTAAAGAATGCTGCTCTGTTGACCTTTGATGCTGCAGATAATGCTGATAATAGTATCCATGGCCTAAGCTCAGTATTTCCATTTTGGACAAACCTCAGGAATGGCATATACAGCTTGATCAGGCTAGCTCTTCTTGTCCTGGGAATACTTTTATTCCTGCCCATCATGTTAAAGCTTATCTTTAACAACGTCAGCATGTTGGCAGCCAAAGTACATGGCTTAAACCTGAAAATGGACCCCCAGACAGAGTTATTAAATTAACAGGCTGGCAAGCCAAGGACGGGTAAGATTCTGCACAGAGCCTTACCAACCTAAGACAGAAATGCATTGCCTTTGATAATGCATATTCCATGATGGGTAAGGAAGGCATTCTTGTCAGAACAACCTAAGCCAGGGTCAGTCTTATTAATGAAATAAAAAAGAGGGAGAGGTGGACAGCCTTTGGGGCTGCTTGGCAAGAATCTGACATGGGTCAAGGACAAGGAAATGGGCTGCTTGGCAGGAATATGACATTGGCCAAGGATAAGGAAGCAGGCTTCAAGCAGGAATCTGACATTAGACTAGAACAAAGAAGTAATTTCAGGTAGGAGGCTTAAATCATAATCTACAACAAAGAAGTAATTTCAGACAGGAATCTAAATTTTAGGCTAGAACAAGGAAGTAGGCTTCAGACATGAAAATGACCTTGGGCTAAGATAGGGAAGTAGGCTCAGATACTTTGATCATCCTGATAAGCCTTTAGAAACTGTGATCATTGTGGGAATGTTCATATAACTGGGTTCAATGCCTTGCGTTTTCTTTGACTATTTGTGTTTATTGTATTGCTTGTTCCTTGACTATTTGCATCTATTGTATTGCTAGACCCCCAACCTAGAACTGACCTTAATACATGCATGTAATCAAAATGGTATAAAGCATAAAGGAAGAGGGGGTATATGTTAAGGGGCTCTAGGGAGGGAAAATGGGGAAAGGGGATGACATCTGTATTGTAAATAAATAAAATAGCCAATAAAAAAAGAATTTGCCAATTTCTGATGTAAAATATCCTCTCTCACATAAAGACAGTGCCTTTCTCTTCACTGATGTATTAATATCTATTCAATATTAATATGCCTATTGTGACATGTGGTTTTATTTGAACAATATTTTTCAATTTTGTCACTTATTTTAGACTTAAATTTTGCTTTAAAAGGGAGCTGTTTTATTTCAGAATGTGGAAAGACAAATTTATTTTCCACAGGGGAAAAGCAGCCATAAAAGCAAAACACAAAAGAATACTATAAAATTTTGTTGTTGTTGCTTGCTTAGGCTTCAAAGTCTAATGCCAACTTTTTTGAGGAAAATCAAAACACATTAGTAAGAACCAGAGAAGAGTCAGAGGGCATCTGTTGAGATGGCTCAGGGTAAAAGCACTTGCTGCTAAGTCCAGCAGCATGAATCATAGCCCCAGAACCTACATGGTGGGAATGAGAACTGACTCCCACATAGTAGTTCTCTGACATTCATACACATGCTGTAACACACACTCATCTAAACAGATGCACATAAAATAAGTTAATTTTAAAAGAGTATTGTATAAAAAAGTATATATCTTATAATTGATCCTGTTGTATTTATGATGAGTTATAGTGGTTATTAAAACATAGTTAAGAATTTCAAAATAATTAAGAGCTTGTGGATACAATAGGAGATCAGCAGATGGCTGGGTAAAAGTATGAAGCATATGTTCCATACTATACTTTCATTTAATCATTATTTAGCCAAAACCAAGTTCCCAGATAGGGTGGCAGCAAAATTTATAGATTAACCAAAAATACCTACAATGAGAAATATGTATGGTCATGCTGATAAAATCTAAGAACTATATTTTAATTTTTGTATGGAGGTACCAATTACTCATTGAGAAGATGGTATGTCACAAATCTCTGTCTAAATTTAATTATACATTTAAAATGTTTTGCTAACCAGGGCAAACACATGTTTGAAGTCTCATATACTCATGTGGCTGAGTCAGAAAGATCACTTTATTCCAGGACTTCAAGGGCAGCATGGGCAACATAATAAGAACCCAGTTCAAAAATAAATAGAGTAAAACAATTGCAGCTACAATTGCAACAGAAGAGGGGTGGAGTAAGGAGATGCTCAAATTTATTTTCTAAATCATATTTAAATGTGAATGGCTAAAATAATAATAGAAACTTTAAACAAAGAAAAGGAGTCATTTGGGTTAATGACTGATCATATATAAATAATAGAAGGCCTCATAAGATGCTCTTAAGATGGGGCTGACAGCATATACACTCAGTCTGTGTGAGATCCTGAGTTCAATTCCCAGCACTAAATAAACAGTCACGGTCTGGCAACATTCCTAAACATTTATAGCCATTAAGTACACTCTACAGTGTTTGTACAATAATTTCCTTAGGACACGTTTCTCAAAACATACTTCTGGTGTGCGTATACACTCAGGTCATCAGACTTTTGTATCTAGCACTTTTACCTTCTTACCTCACTGGCCCCATTTTCTGTTTTTAAGAGATGTACAACTAGAATGGAATAGTTCAAGAATATATGTAATTATGTGGAACAATTCACGTATACTAATAATGGTATTATAATGATTAAGAAAAGTAATCCTTAATGCTGTTAACAGAATTCTTTAGCAATTTAAAGGGCTAGAGAGATGGCTCCATGGGTAAAGATGCTTGCTGCCAAGTCTGATGATTTAAGTTGAATCCCTAGAACTCAGACACTAGAAAGAAGGAACCAACTCCCACAAGATGCCCTGTGACCACCACCCACGTGTGCAGCAGGACACTTATTCTACTACATTGTATTTGCAATGGAGCTCAGTGATTAGGTGATAGAAGACGAGGTGGAGCTGGGAGAGAAAGAGATAATAAAGGGGAGGGGAGAAATAGAGGAAGAGGTGGGAGGACGACTGGAGGAGAGAGAGGTGGAAGTAGGATGAAGGAGATGGACATGGCCTGGAAATACCGCAAGTTATAAGGGATCTCATAGATGGGAAAGAAAATACGGTAGTGGTAAATCTGCGCAATCTAGGTATGCAGTTTGTGTTCATAATTATTGAGTTGTGTTTTCTTTGATCGGTCCTGTTTGGGTTGGAGATTTACCCAAAGACACATGCTGTGGTGCAGTGTACCTACACATGTATGCCCCACCTCCATACAGATACATGAACATTTTTAAATTGTTTAGCAATTGAAGAGCATACAATTTTTTTTTACCTTTTATCAATATTTATTCCAATTAGGCTTCAAATAAAAATACAGAGAACCAGGACATGGCAGAAGAGCAACAGAGCAGGGGGAACAAAAGAAAATAGAACTGGAGGTTGGAGAGAGAGTTTAGCAGCTAAGAGCACTGGCTGCTCTTCCAGGGCACCCAGAACTGATTCTCAGCACTTATATGGAGCACTTACCTTCTGTAATCCCAGTCCTGGGGAATCCAATGCCCTCTTCTGGAACAATTCATTTTCCACTGCATGCATATGGTATACATAAATACATGCAGGCAAAACACCCACACAGATGAAAAGTTTGTTTGTTTGTTTGTTTTTAAAATGGACTTAAAGCTGCTGGTGGTTTCACACCTTTAATTCCAGCACTCAGGGGGTGGAGGCAGGTGAATCTCTGAGTTTGAGGCCAACCTGGTCTACAGAGTGAGTTCCAGGACATTCAGGGCTACACAGAGAGATCCTGTCTTCAAAAAACTTTCAAAATAAATAAAAAATAAAAAGGAACTAAATATGTTCTAAACCTTTAGAACACAGAAGGACATTATATAAATAAAAATAGGAAAATTCTAAAGAAAAAAATGATGAAATGACAGAATTTTTAAAAGAGAATATTTGGTTGTTAAAAATGTTCAAAATGCAAAAAACATGGTAAAAATCTGAAATTAGTAAAAGGTTTCAGTGATGTATGTATATAAAAAGATACAAATGAATTTAGGAAAAAGTGTAAAATCAGTAGATTAATAGATATAAAGTATAAATTAATGCATAGAAAAATAAAAATCCTGGGCTAGTGAGATGGCTCAGTGAGTAAGACCACTTGCAAAGGACCTGGATTCAATTCTTAGTACCTACATGGTGGCTTACAATCATCCGTAACTCCAGGCCTAAGGGATTCAATGCCCTCTAATGACGTCACTGGGCACTAGGCATGCATATGATGAACATACATATCATTTTAATACATGTAAGATAAATCTAAAAAATTAAAAAGGGTCAATAAGTGTGAAAAACTCAACTTCAACATCAAAATTAAAGGTATATAAATTAATACAAACGAACTCAAGTATAACGAGCCAGCCAATGCTAAAAGAGAGTAAAAGGGCACAAGAATGTTAATGGTGGCACTATATACTTGTATCAGCATTTTGAGAAACAACTTGGAAAACAATGTTCCTGAAAAGTGTTAAACTATTCTGAACTGACCACTTCTAAGGAAAAAATTCTAAAGAAAAAACAAAACAACCTTCATACAGAGAGACATATAATAGCCAATAGAATGATAGTTAAATAAAGGATCATAATTGTCTGCAATGGAATATTATGCAAGATATATAAGCTGAGGAAAAAAGTACATAAGAATTATATATACAGCATGTAAAATAAACAAATGTTTGCAGAAGGGAAAAAGATCAAAAGAGATACAGCCGGCACATCCATGGTGACTGTAACTGCATGAAGGATATAGGTAATGTTTGTTCTATGCCTTACTTTCTGTATTTTCCAAAATATTAAAAAATGTACAAAATATTTTTATAATGAAAAGAAAAACATGATTACTGCTTTTAAAAATTCTAGGTATGTTGGGGCTGGAGAAATGGCTGTGTTTAGGAGTTCTGGATGTTCTTCTGAAGGACCCAGATTCAACTCTCAGCACCAGCATGGCAGCTCTAAACTGTTTGTGACTCCAGTTCCAAGGGTTCTGACACCCTCACATTGGCATACATACATACAAAACACCAAAGCACATTAAATAAATGAATGAATAAATAAATAAGTATTATGAATAAATAAATATTCTAGCTATGCTCTAAGGAATGTATGAAGCAATAAAGACAAGGCCACATATATCAAATGTATAAATCCAACAAATGAAATACTTATATTACATGCAAATTGAAAAGATAAAGTACAAAAAGAATCATGGTTATTAATAAAGTGTACATAAAATTAAAACTGGGCATGGTAGAATTAACAGAGTAAGGAGAATCAGGAAATCAAGCTATCTTTAGTTACATAAGAACTTTGTGGGGGCTGGAGAGATGGCTCAGAGGTTAGGTGCACTGACTACTCTTCCAGAGGTCCTGAGTTCAATTCCCAGAAATCCCATGGTGGCTCGCAACCATCTGTAATGGTGTACTGGTATCTAATGCCCTCTTCTGGTGTGTCTGAGGACTGTGAATGTGTACTCACATATATAAAATAAATAAAATCTTTTTTTGTTGTTTTGTTGTTGTTGTTTGCTTTTCAAAACAGGGTTTCTCTGTGTAGCCCTGGCTGTCCTGGAACTCACTCTGTAGACCAGGCTGGCCTCGAACTCAGAAATCTGCCTGCCTCTGCCTCCCAAGTGCTGGGATTAAAGGTGTGCGCCACCACTGCCTGGCAAATAAATAAAATCTTTAAAAAAAAAAAAAAAAAAAAAAAAAAGAAAACTTTGAGTCCAGACTCAGTTACAGTAGACCTATTTTTTAAAAGAGGTGGGTGGGAGTATAAAGAATCAATGACTCTTCTAGCTGCAGAGGTTTCCAGGAGATAACTGAGGGGTGAGAGTTAAATGTCAAAACCATTCTTGGGTTTCTAGGTCCTTAGAAAGGCTTAGAGTTGGGACTGATGTACATTAAAGAATTGAGATCCTGCTCAAGGAGAGACTCCAAGGCCTGTCTCTATTACTAATACTATGGTGTGCTTGCCGATGGGAGCCTAGCATGGCTGCTCTCTAAGAGGCCCAGGAAGCCCTGAAAGAGTCAGATGCAGATACTTACACCCAACCAATGGACAGAAGCCAGGGACCCCTGTTGTTGAATTGGGGAAAAGCTAAAAGAAGCTGAGGAGGAGGGTGACCCCATAGGAAAACCAGCAGTGTCAACTAACCTAGATCCCAAGATCTCTCAGGCACTGAGCTACCACCAGTCAGGATACATCATCCAATATGAAGCCCTGACACATATACAGCAGAGGACTGCCTGGTCTGGCCTCAGTGAGAGAAGACACACCTAACCCTGGAGAGACTTGAGGTCCCAGGGAGTGGGGAGGCCTGATGGGATGGAGGTGTGGGGGTGGGGACATCGTCTTGGAGAGGGGGAGGAGGTATGGGATGAAGAACAGTCAGAGGGCAGACCGGGAGGGTGATAAAGACTAGACCGTAAAAAGAGTTTAAAGAATAATAATTTTAAAAAGAAAGAAATGATAAAAGCAAAGTAAATACTGGGTGAGAACTGGTCACTTACCAAATGAAGGGCCTTAAAGAGAAAGATGTAAAAATCTGAAAAGCAGTGGTTCAGAAAGCAAGCTTAGCCTTGGAATTCAGGGGAGTGGTGCTTTTAGGCAGGAGGGAAAAAAAAATCTGGATTGAAGACTTGGAAAAAATAGGAAGGCATGTAGCCAACTGTGTGTGTTACTATCACTGCCCTGACCTGGGTTTCCCTCTCTTATATGGTCACAAATAGACCACCTCAGGATGTTCACAAATACAAAATCTCCTACTTTTGGTATACATTGGAATAGTAGGCATTTGTGTTCTTGAGCTTGGGGATGTGGTAGCAGTGAGGTCTCTAAGACAGCAATGACAGAAAGCAGGGGAGGAATTGGTTTACAGAGATCCCTTTCCTTCTGTTTCTTCATTCTATTTCTAGGGTCAATGCAAGTATGTTTGCAGTTGAATGGAATAGCAGCTTCTAAGAAATACAAAACAGATGTTAGAGGAAAACATGTTGGGGCGAGTCAGGAGAAGCGTAAGGGCACTGTGTCCTCACAGCTGCCTTATCCTTTCCTTGTTGTGATCTTGACAGATTCCCAAATTCCCAAGTCTGCCTAGGCAGAACCAAGGCTGTAGTAGATCTAAAAATGTCAAACTATATTTATTCCCAAGCCTTAATGTTCTGTGGAAAGAAAACAACTCTGCTGTCTCTCTGTCTGTGTCTCTTTCTGTGTCTCTGTCTGTCTCTGTCTCTCTCTCTCTCTGTCTCTCTCTCTCTCTCTCTCTCTCTCTCTCTCAGCTAATCTCAAAAGAAATACTCTTTAAAAAAAAGAAACATTTTCTTCCTGATTGACTTGTCGGACCTAGAAAAATATGTAAAAATAAATTACTTTGGGGTAAATTATTAATCATATAAAACTAACCTCTTGAAACAGAACAGAATCGAAATTCCCATAACTTTCTATTTAGTAAAGTTCTTTAGAATCTAGGGAAGTTGTACATTTAAAAAAATATGATGTTCTTTGGAAAGCTACATTAACCATAATAAGTATCATATTTTCCTGGAAGTGTTGGCTAAGGTTTCTATAGGAACTTAGCTATATCACATTCTTAATACATTTATGGCATGCATTTTTTGAGATAACATGTAATTTATGAAACTGACATACAATTGATGTTCAATTTATAGTATGTACCTATCATGTGAATTTTATGTGTTCTGGAGATAAAAATGATTAAAATTGAGGAAATATAAAAATATAGCTAAGGGGCTAGAGAGATGACTTGGTGAGTACTTGCTGCTCTTACAAAGGACCCGGGCTCAATTCCTAGCACCCACTTGGTAGCTCATAATTGTGTAGAACTCCAGTACCAGGAAATTGGATGCCCTCTTCTGGCCTCCCTGGATGCCAGGCATACATGTGGAACTCATATACATGCAGGTACATACTCATAAAATAAAATAAATAAACCCTTTAAAAGTATAAGTAAAATGTATTCTATAAGAAAGAAGCAACTTTAAAATTATTTTAAAAATCTGGAAGTGTTTCTTAATTTGTGTTTACATGTTCATATTTGTGGGGGTGCATGCCTGCACGGATGTTTTTTATGAAGATCAAAGGTCAAATACTGACATAGTTATTTGTGATCCATCTACCTTGTTCTTGAGACAGGGTTTCTCACTAGCCTGGAATTTGCTGATTGGCTAGACTGATGCAGCAAACCCCAAGGACCAGACTTTTCACTTCTGCAGCACAGGGACTACAAACAACACCATGACCAGCTTTTTTGGCTTTTTTATTTTTCTTTCCAATGTGAGTTCCAGGATTGAACTCAGGTCCTTAGCAGGCATTTTACCAATTGAGTTATCTCTCCAACCCTGAATTCCTTAATTTGTTTAAAAACATTTAATTTTTTTTGTAAAGTTCTTTTGGAAATAAAAGATATCATGCATCAATTTGTTATTTCTTTAAATGCTCCGTTGTAGATATTTTGTATAAGCAATATTTAAAAAGTAAATACTGTTTCCAGTTTCTCCATATTTACTTGTGAATAAAACTTTTTTCCTGGGATATAGAATTTTGTTTTCTTTTTATGAGAAACTACACCAAAACAGCATATCAAAGCAAGAATCATTCTATTAGTTTATGATTCTGGCGTATAAGCAGTGCTTGAGGGATCAGCCAGTTTCTTATTCCCTGTCTCATCAAAAGCTGGGGTTAGCAGGCCCCTAAGTATTTGAGAGGTTAAGGAAGGAAGGCTGCAAACTTAAGTGCAGCCTGAGCTATATAAAAGGCCTGAGTTGGGGAAGGGAGTTGGACTTCTGGAACAGGCCAAGTCTGTGTTATGTGTTTTCAAAGTCTGATGGATTCTCAGGTGCCCTTCCTTTGATCTCTTTTGGTGCTCAATAAACTTGGTTTGTTGTTGTTGTTGTTTCGGTTTGTTTTTTGGTTTTTGTTGTTGTTTTTATGCAATGGTTTTGTTTAGTACAACTTCCCAGAGCAAAAATCTGTTAGTTGCCAGACACTCTCACAACTCAAGCCTGGCATAGTACCTAAGCTGCATTCTACTGGTAAAAGCCTTGCTTCATTGTGGATGGGAACTCCATCAGAGTGTTTCAAGAGACATAGTCCATGGAAAGCCATTTTTGGAGGCTACCTCTCACAACATTTTTCCCCTGATACTTATGAAAGAAATTCTATAAGCATTTGACCAAGTGTATTTTCTACCAAATAACGAATAAGAGGAATGCACATTTAAATTGTTTCACTCTTTTGGAGTCTATACCCCAATCTAATTTCCCCATGATCTCTCCCAACAATGCCTCATACCAATTCTTCCAGTGCTCTAGTTTCCTCACTGTAGGTTCGAGCATGAGTGTCATCTAAATGAAAAGTTTTCCAGATGTCTGAACCCATAAGTCCAGAAAAAAATAAAATATGTGACCAGCTTAGACTATATGTTTGTATAGAGTTACCAAGTTTATGATCTTTAATTTCTGACTAAGAACATTAAAAAAAATTATTCCCAGGAGCTGGGGTTATAGCTCAGTGGCAAGACACATGCTTAGCATATGTGAGGACCCAGCTTCAGTCCCAAGCAACACCAACAAACCAAAACCAACTAACCTCAAGCAAGCCAGCAAATCCATCTATTGTTATTCTTCATCCTAAAGAAAAGTTGTGGCGGATGTTTGCCTGTCTCTGCCAGTCAAAGATAGCTGATATATCTAGGTTGGGTATTGGGTTATATAATTGTGTGGGCATCTTGTTATTGAGCATTACCAAACTCATAAAGCTTTTGATTAACATTAAAAAATAGTATAAAAGCAAAAAGGAGAAGTGGGGATGGGATAGGGGTTTTCTAGGGAGGGGAAATGGGGAAAGGGGATGGCATCTGAAATGTAAATAAAATATCCAATAAATATTTTCACATAAAAAAAAGTTGTGTTTAATTTTCAAATCACAGTAAAAAATTCAGAATAAGGTACTCTTTTTAACTGCTTCAGTTTTGTTTATGAAAACACTACATCCTTTAAAAGATGACTATGTAATACTTCATGGGCATGCCTGTTCTTGCACCCAGGTCACTGTACCTCTCATCACTTCAGTTTTAATTGTATGTGCACTGCTAATGTGATGATTACATCTTTATTTTTTTCACTTTGCTACAAATCATGGATATTCCAAAGGATGCCACTGGTTCTTGGACCCAATATTTAGGAATGGCTAGGCAGTCCAATGTTATTAAACTCTGTCAAGGTGACTTTCTTTACTCTGAACCTACAAAATCATTTTACATTTTCCCCTAGGGACCATAATCATGTTGATCCTTCTCTTACAAAGAATCATTTAAATTTATGCTGATGAAAACAATGCAATGCATTATTGGTTCTCCATTCAGATTGAACAGTGTTAATAGAGTCAGTAGGTGCAAATCTTCCCAATATTACTCTACTCCATTCTGGTTCCTTCATGATTAGTGAGCAAGTAAGCTTGTTATGATCTTGAGCACATGTTTCTCCATCTGTGTTAAAGGATTAAGTATAACAGACTTTGAAATTATTATATACATCTTTATTTTCACATGTATGTCTGTATACCATGTGTGGGGGACATCTTCAGGGGCCAGAAGATGTTGGATCCTGTTGAGGCCTAACCTGGCCCACTTTGGGCGGCCAAAAAATGTTGGGACCCGCACTAGCCCCACGTTCGGGCTGCCAAAAACGACGAGGCTCGAGTAAAATGTTGAGGCCCGGGCTGCCCCGCGTTTGGTGGCCACTATATCCCGGCCCAAGCTGCCGCTCCGGTCCGTGGGTCGGGGTTCAGCAAGAGAGAGAGTGAGGACGGACTCAAAGAATGGAGACCAGACAGAGTGTGATTCAGTCCCGTTTATTCTTCAGTCTCTCTTCCTCTAAGTGTCTCATTCTCTGCCTCTGCCTTTTATATGTCTCACTTCTAAGCCATGCCTTTTGGTCACACCTATAATCATGCCCTTAGGTCTTGTCTCTAAATCTGATCTCTACACTTCTAAGTCACACTCTTAAATTACACACCTTTAATCTCACACACTTTTAATCTCACGCACCCAAGGTATCTAAACCAAGATTATCAGAGTGTGCTCAGCTGTTGTAGGCTATTGTAATCCAAGTCTCATGTCAGGGTATATGGCTCAAGATGGCTGCAAAGCTGATAGCCGCTTTCTGCTAAAAGTCGGCCCCCAATAAGATCCCCCAGAGAAGGAGTTACAGGTGGTTGTAAGCTGCCTTAAATGGGGTACCAGGAACAAAACTCACAACTTCTAGAAGAGCAGCAAGTGCTCTAACTTCTGAATCATCTCTTTAACCCTTCAAATTTTTGTCTGTTTGATTTTGTTGTTGTTTTGGTTTTGAGACAGGGTTCTCTATGTAGCTCTGACTGTTCCAGAACTTGCTCTATAGACCAGGCTGTCCTTGAACTTATAGATCTACGTGTCTCTCTGCATCCTCAGTGCTGGGATTAAAGGCACATGCCACCACTGCCTAGATCCTTTTGTTTAAGTTTTAATTAGAGAATATATAAAGTTTTTAGAGTAGCGCCTAGCGCTTGGTAAGCTATTTGTATGCATCTTAATATATTAAGTTTTAATATAGAACATCATCCTCTATTACTTTTGCTTCTAAGAGAAAAGTTAATATATTCTATAACATTTATATATTGAAAGCAATGAAGAATAGCCATACATGGATTTACTATTTTGCAATTGCTTTGGGGGAATCTTAATACCCTTCAGAGTGATTTAAACTATAATTCTTTTGAAAAAATAGACATAATTATACAATAGATTTTAGCCTTTTAAGATTTCTATTTATATTTTTTATGTGTATGTGTGTATATCTGTGTTAGTGTATGCCTTGTAAGTATGGTGCTCTAGAGGCCAGAAGAGGGAGTCCTGAGCCTGACACAGGTGCTGGGAATCCACTTCTGGTACTCTACCAGAACAGCAAGCAGTCTTTAATCACTAAGCCATTTCTCTAGCCCTCCTGTCCCTAATAGAATTTTAAAGATGGAGACTTTAATGTCACGGTTCTATTACACTTGGACACTTTTTAATGTAGAAATAAATTTAGCTGGGTGCCATGGCATTTGCCTGTAGTTTGGGCTATTTAGGAGAGTTGACCAGTCAAAAACAAGCATCTCATGTTAGAATATTAATAATGGCATATTTCAATTATCAGAATAGCCTTGTAAGTAAATAAAGTACATACACTTCACATGTACTTTTAGTAGCATTGTCAACTTATCTTTATTGGTGTCTTGTTGTCTTAATTACCTGTACTTTTTCATGTGTTTCCAAATGGAAAACAGCATAATGTTCAGTTCTTTGAGAAAAAAAAAAAATCCCAAAACCCCAAGAATACCTAAAAATGGTAATAAAAGACAAGCAGGGTTTAGGAAATTTATTTGAGGGAAACTGCCAGATTATTTTAAGCCCTATGCTTAAAAATAAATCTAATTCACATGACTAACTTAAAATACTGGGGCCAAGAAAAGTCACTGCAAAAGCATTTAATGAAATACCTGAAGTTTGTCCCTGGTTTTTATTTTGGCTATAACTTCCTGTGAAAACTTACTTCCTATCTTGATTACACAGTGGACTTTATAGCTAAGCATTTCTTGTACCTAATAAAATAAAAAGAAGAAATAAAATTTTCCAACAACGTAGTGTTTTCCTAATTGGCTCCCTTGCTGATGAACAGTAGTTCAGAGGCCATGCATTGCTTTTTTAATATGGGGACATTTGGTTCATCTGTAGTGTTTTCCAGTGTGCGGTGAAACATACCCACGTGTTCAATCAGAAATCTTTCATTTGACCTGTGATCAAACCCAAGTGTTGATTAGAAACAAATATAGGTTGGACTCCTTCCTGCTGAAGGTAGTGAAAAACATAATCAGAAACCTTTTTCAGCCTGTCACCCTACAGTCAGTGAAAAACTGAATTAGGAAAGGCTCATTATTTTCATATCCCACTTTAGTTGTAATAAAAACCACAATTTTAAGTTTTACTAAATGCCCTGAAGTTGCAGCATCTCATAGACAGGACAGAACTACAAGCTGTTGTGAGAAACAAATAGAAATGGCTTACAAACATTGATTTTCCTATGAGTGTTTCCTTTTTAATTAAACTGCTTTTGACTTCTATTGATTCTGTCTTCTAGTGTCAACATTTTAAGGTTCCCTTGATACACTCAAGGAACTTGGGAAAGCTGAGTGCATGGTGATTTTCCCATTGAATCGTTAACAGATTCTGCGTGGTGGGCATCAAGGAGAGATCATCATAGTGCTCCGGTAAATCCAAACTCCACTGGTGCTGAAATAACTCTCTGGTACCTCCAGAAGAAAAGCACCCTCCTAGCCCGCAAAAAGTATCTATCTCAGTAATAACAAGCGCCTTCTTTTCTTGTTAGAGTTCTCCTGACCAGAGGCCCAAAGGAAGCAAATCTGGGGCGCCTGCCAGCTCCTCTACCAGAAGCTGGGAAAAGTGCCCCTCCTCGCCGTCCTCCACCGAGTCTCCGACTCCGCCCCGCCTGCCAGGCCCCGCCTACGTCCGGCCCCGCCTCTCTTCCCTCCTCCCTGTCGCGATCCGGCCAGCCCCGCCCTGGCGGGCGCCTGCGTGCGCGTGCGCGTGCGCGTGCGCGAGGCCCGGCTCTCTCCCCTTCCGAACGCCCGCGCCGCGCGTGCGCACTGCGCGCCGTCGGGCTCCGTTTGTTTGAACAGGAAGGCGGACATATTAGTCCCTCTGAGCCTTCCTCGCCCCACCCCCCAGGCATTCGCCTCCGCGACTCGCCCTTTTCCCAGCTCGGTCCGCGGCCCCTCCCAAAAGGTCCCGCATCAGCAGCCGCACGGACCCTACGGTCGTCTTCCTCACCGGCCCGCTCCAGCCCGTCTTCCCCTGAGACTCCATCGGGCCACCGACCTCGCCTTGCCCGGCCGGACACCGCGTTAGCAGCGCCAGCAGCGACCGGATAAAATGGGAGCGTGAGCCTGTTCTGTGGGGACCAGCTCTTGGCCGAGGCTAATCTGTGCGTGGTGCCGGGCCGAGTGGAACCGGGGATGCAGGGCTAGACTGCCTTTAGCGCCTCAGAGCGGAGCGGGGCCGGCCCGGGGCCCAGGCGGCGGCGGCGGCGGCGGCGGCAGCTGGCGCAGCTTCTCACCCGCCCTTCGCTTTCGCCTTTCCTCCTCGCTCTCCCTGGCTGCCCCGAGGGAGTCTCCACCCTGCTGTGCTCCCTCTTCCCGCCGCTGCCCTTCTCTGAACTGGGCCCCGCCATGGCGAAGGCAGCCGGGGCCCGCTAGGCTGAGGTGCCTCGCCGGAGCGACCAGGCTGCTGGCGACGGCGCTGTCGGCTGTCGCGAGGGGCTGCCAGGTGGGATGCGACTTTGGGTGTCCGAGCGGCTGCGGGTCGCTGTCACCCCCAGCCTGGGGTCTGGAGAGCAGAGGTCCCCTCAGTGAGGGGGAGGAGGGGGAACCGGGAGCACCTGGTGACCCCGAAGTTCCGGCTCCTCTGCCCGGCGGCTACCAACCCACGGCGGAGGAAGTTGGTTGAACTTGCTTTCCGCTGCGGGTACGGAGGTATCCTCACAAGTAGCAGCATCATGTCGACTGGGGACAGTTTTGAGACTCGGTTTGAAAAAATCGACAACCTGCTGCGGGATCCCAAATCGGAAGTGAATTCAGATTGTTTGCTGGTGAGTGCTGCTGTTTCCTCTAGGTTGCTTTGGGTTGCTGTTTGTAGTCTGTTAACTGCAACAAGTCTCAGGTGTGCATAGTCATCTTGGGAAGATGCCAGATTTCGCTTTTGCAAGAATTTTGGAGCACCAGTAAATCTCATAGTTCAACCCCACCACCACCACCTTTTAAAAAGTAATTTCAGTGGTTCTGTGCTAGCTACTCTGAACTTCTGGTTTTGATTCAGCCCCTCAGTCCACCGAGGATACTTAAAAACTACGATTGCAGCCATCGTAACATGTCAAAGTTTATATTGTATAGCTCGTTGAAAGACAATCTTAGTATTAACTTCCCGGATTGGTTTGACAGTAGGATTGAAAAATTTACTTTCTATTTATAGAATTAGAGAGTTTAGACTTGGAAATGATAATGGAGAATTGATACAGAGGAAATGATTTTTAAGATAAAAATTTTAGGTGTCTTGAGGCTAAAGAAACTGTGGAACGTTAAATGCAAACACCTACGACAATTAATCTTAGGCCAACACAAGTTTGATGGCTTTTAAAACACTGTTAGTAAATATATTTCACATATATTAAGAACCGTTTTTTGGTGGTAGTGAACTAATTATTGCCGCTTTAAAAACATTCTAAAGATTTTAGGTCACAAAAAGCCAAAATCCTACCATAAAAATTACCAGTTGTTGATAGCAAATAGAATTATTTGTAAATAATAGGCGTTTGAGTACTGCCAATACAGTTATCAACAGAATTTTTTCGTTTACTACCAACTAAAAATTATATATTAATATTTTTAGTTTTTAAACAAAATCAAAAGATCTCTAGAATCATGTTTTAGTGTCTTTCTGGACATGGGGATTTCAGAGAATTAACTTTGTATACTCAATCGTTTGGAGATTTCAGAATAATGTCATTCAGAGAGATAATATTTTAAAATCTCATACTGAATCAGGAAATTCTGTAGGTTAATATTTGTGTGTATTTCAGTTATTTTAAAGTACATTCAGTTATTCTATTTTGAATGTGTAAGGTTTCTCACCAAAGCTTTCAGAATTGCTCTAAACATATTTAACTATATGTTTCTAATGTATTCCATGTCTGATATGTCTTTCAGTAGTTTAATAAGTTGTTCTTAGGCTTATTGTTGTCAGTGGTCCTGACAGTTGAACCCACACATGCTAGGCAAGCTCTCCACCATCAATCTGCTCATCCTATTTTACTTTTCACTCCTCCTATTAAGGACGGTTTTGGAGCTTTTTTGTTGTTGTTGTTGTTGGGTTTTGTGTGTGTGTGTGTGCGCCCGCGCGCGCTAGTTTTCTCTTTTGTTACAGTATCATTCAGTAGAATAGAAACCTGATAGAGTTGTGGAGAGTGCAAAGGAAATGTATACACATTACCTGGACTCTTTATTTAGAGAGTTGAATCTGCTTAGGAAAACATTCTAATATACATATACAGAAACAAACAGTTTACAGATTGAGAAAACAACTGATTAATTCTAAATGATTATTCAGTATTTTTCAGTTAATCGTCTGTCTATATAATGGAAACTGAAGGAAAACAACTGCTGTGAGGTGAGAGTGCCAGAGTGTGCTTTATGATGGACTGAGGATAACAGATAGAGAGTGGATGGGCATCCATGACTGACTGCGACATGTTTATATAAACAAGATATAGTTGGAAGGATGAGGGTAGAGTTGGAGGATTTGAATGTAATTGGGCTATCACAGAATGAATGAAGATTAATCCAGTAGTTCTATGTAAGATAGGTTTGTATGGAAAAAGACTGGGAATAAAGTGAGATTGGAGAATTTTCAGATTACCATAATAGTCCTCACTCAATCGGAACCCTGAGCTAGGACGTGAAAATGAAGAAGGAAGCATTGATGGGAGGTGATTGAGTGGAGGAGAACCAGAGTGGCATTAGTCAAAGGACTCCAGAAATGTTGGGCCTGAGTTGTGTGTGTGTGTGTGTGTGTGTGTATACATATATATATAGATAGATAGATAGATAGATAGATAGTAAGAGTGGTGAAAATAGTCAAGTTTGGGAATTGCTTGAGAATAGACCTGATGTATTTTAAATTTGCTGTATTTGACAAGATAGTGGGATGAGTGTAGAGAAATGTCCTGTAGACTATTGTAGATGAGGAATTAACTTACAATAACAAATAATGACTTGGAAATCATTTCTATAGAGTACAAATTGTAACTGATAGAATGAAAAGCAATAGCCTAGAGAGAGATCTAAGGGTGATAGATGAAGGTTGAATAAAGAGGAAGAGTCAAAGAAGCAACCACCAAGGTCCTCAGTGTTAAGGTAGCCGGGTATTTAGGAGCACAAGACTTTAAAGGATCATTCAGAGAATGAACTTGATTACTTTTTCTGTTTTAATTTTACAATCTTGATCTTTCTAAAATTCCATTATCGAAGGTGACCATTGAAATTTTACTATCAGGTCACTCTGAACTTAAAAGATTGGAATTTTCTTTGGAAACAAATCTACTTCCCAGTTTTATAATGTCTAGCATGAATTTCTTTGTATGATATTTTATGTTTATTATTGAGCATTCATTCATTCATTCATTCATTTCCTCTCTTACTCTACTATTCACAGTGACTCAATCAGATCCCTATACGTCCCTTTTGTTTCATGTGGAGTTGGATCTGTTTTAGACTGGAGGTTTAATACTCCTTTCACCTTGGTTGCCTCTCTAGCTTTGTATTTATTTCTGCCGTACGCATATAGGTGCAGTCAGAGGCCAGAAGAAGGGTGTCAGATCCCTTAGTGGCTGCGAATATGTAATTTGAGTACTGAGAACTGAACCCATGTCCTCTGTAAGAGCAGAAAGAGCTCTTAGCAGCTCTCTAGCCTCTGTCTAGATTTTTTTTTACCCTTGCTGACTGATTTAGCCAATATTATGTTCATGATATTTGCCACATGTCATTCTAGTCTTTTAAAAACTCATTATTAATATGTTGTGAGATTATTTGCTTATAGATCACTCTTAAGTAATGAAAGGTTTCAAACTTTGCTGGCAAAGGTCTTTAAATCTAATTTTACCCAGAAAACACTTTTTTTGTTTGGGGCAGTAGTAATGTTACCAGTTTACTTGGAAGAAACACTAGCAAGTGGCTGTCCAACCATTTCTTCAAGAGCATGACTTTTTTTTTTCAGTTTTCTTTTCTCTGGGGAAGTGTAAGAAATGTGGGTGGATGATGGGGAAGGAAATCATATTACTTAAGCAGAATGTGAAAGGCAAATGTAAAGTGAAGATTTGGATGCTGGTTTTCATTTTTTTTTTCCATGAAATTATCTTTTTCTATATTTTTAACTAGTGCCTTCCCCATATTTTCATTGCAGATTTATTTTTTTCTCTTTGCCTTGAATGTAATGGACAGTTTGTTCCAACCTTGAAGCATCAGCTACTTAACACTCTTTCCATTATCTATAAATCATTTTATTTTCATATTTATTAATTGTGTGTGTGTATCTGTGCTTGCCATTTGGATGTCAGAAGACAAATTTTGTGTAGTTGGTTCTTTTACCTACCTTTATGTGGTTGCTGCGGAAGTAACTCAGGTTGCCAGGCATGTGCTGAAAGCATCTTCGTTGACTGAGCCATCTCATTTGCCCTTTTTTTTTTTTTTTAATTTATTTTAAATCATAAACATTCAACTGTCTTTTAGGTATCTGTACTTGAATATTATATTATAACCCAAATTTCTTATATTCTAAAATAAATTATTTGTGTTGTTAGTATTACTACTATCTCTCACTAAACTGGACATTTTGTTGTGGAGTTTTTGGCAATACTAGTCTATGCATTTGAATTATTAAAAAAGACTTTGAGTAGATTGCTGCATAATCTCCATCTCCTTACCAGTTGGATTAATCACATTTGAAAGTATGCTCCTGATGGTAGAATGAAAACAATTAAGTCTTTGGACCTCAGTGTCTTCTGGTTTATAGCTGTCTGCCTACTGATGTTCAAAGTTATGTGTTTTCTGTTTTCCATAGCTGTGTGCCCATTAGGGCTCATGATTTCAAGGTTATGGATTTTACTAGTGTTAGTAAGACCAAATCTTTTTTTCTTAGCCTTTTTTGTTTGTATGTTTGTTTTGTTTTCAAGAGATGGGACTCTGTCTTAGTCACTGTTCTATTATTGTGAAGAGATACCATGACTAAGGCAATTTTTATAAAAGAAAATATTTAATTCGGGACTTGCTTACAGTGTCAGAGGCTTAGTTCACAATCATGGCAGGGAGCATGGAGACTAGCAGGCATGGTATTCAAGATGTATCTGAGAGACACATCCTGATCTGCAGGTGGGGGTGGAGGGGGAGGAGGGAGGGAGGGAGGGAGGGAGGGAGAGAGAGAAAGAAAGAAACACACACAGACAGAGAGACAGAGACAGACACACTGGGCCTGGCTTGGGCTTTGAAAACTCTCCACTCGCAGTGACACACCTCCTTCTGTAAGGCCATACTTCCTAACCCTTCTATGCACCTATGGAGAACATTCTTATTCTAGATGCAGGTTCTCACTGTGATGCTCAAGGTGGCCCCCAAGAACTCCTTGCCTCAAGCAATGAAATTCTTGCTTCATCCTTGCAAGCATGCATAGTTTAGACTAGACTGTTCAGATTATTAGTTTATTGCTAGGACAGTTATGAAACAATCCTTTTCATTTACACATTTAGTAAATGTTTCTGTAGATCTAAATGTGAATTTAAATCTAGGCCTTGTCATGTGTGAGCTGGAGGATTTTAGATGAGTTATTTTAACCCCTGAAAGCTCATTTTAGCTTCAAGAAAATGAGAAAGGTTATTGTACTAGTTTGTTGTGTGAATTAAATAATTTAAGTTATAGTATAGGATGGTTAGTAACCTGATAATTTGTAACCATTATTGTCATATTGTATTATTACTGGTACATTGTCTTCTTTAGTGCAGAACAATTTCCTGGACACTTAAGGCTATAATCCAAATGTGTATTGTTGAAACATCCAAACCAAATATAACTGAAAATGTAGATATTAGATGGATTCAATTAGGGGAGAAGTTTTTGGAGACTGTTCACTTAGTCATGTTTTATTTTGTAGTTATGGGCATTAAACCTAGGACCTTGTACTTGGATAACAAATGTTTACCTTTGAGTCACATCTTCAGCCCCTTTGTCAGGATTGGGATGATTGAGTGGTGGTTTGAATAGGAATGGCCCCCTAGGTTCATCTGTTTTGAATGTTCAGTCATTAGGGAGTGGTGCTACCTGACAAGAATTAGGAGGTGTGGCCTTGTTGGAGAAATTTGTCACTGGGAATGGGTTTTTCAGGTTTCAAAAATCCACTCCAAACCCAGAGACCTGCAGAGCTCTCAGCTACCATTTTTGGCTGCCTGCTGTAATGTTCCCTGCCTTGAGGATAATGGACACTAAACCCCTGAAACTGTAAGGAAGCTGCAGTCAATTATAAGAGTTGCTATGGTCATGGTGTCTCTTCACAGCAACAGAATACTAAGACAATACCTAATTTTACTAGGGTTTTAGATTAGTATGAAAGACAGTTGGGAGCTAATTAGTTTAGATTTAGTTACCTTGTTCTCTTTTTGTGTTTTCTGTACTTTCAGTATATCTTCTGTAAAGGAGGGGCCTTTTTGCACTACAGGAAAACTGTGGGTAATATAGAGCAGTTGCTCACAGTGACAGTCAAGACATGAATCAGGTCATTCATTAAATTTTTTGGAAAAAGATTTATTTATTTATTTATTTATTTATTTATTTATTTATTTATTGTATATGAGTACACTGTAGCTGTTTTCAGACACACCAGAAGAGAGCATCAGATCCCATTACAGATGGTTGTGAGCCACCATGTGGTTATTGTGAATTGAACTCTGGATGTCTGGAAGAGCAGTCAGTGCTTTTAACTGCTGAGCCATCTCTCCAGCCCACCTTTCATTAAATCTTAACTCTAGAAGATGTTTTTAACTCAGAAGAAAGAACTACATATAAAATTTAAATTATATTAGACTTCATACTGTTACAGTTTAGTTATATGTCATGGTTATAAATCTTGGTATATAGACAGTGAAAACTATAAATTCTATAGTAAAAATTACACAAAAGCTTAAATGTCAGAAAGTATTCAAATGGGGCCCTTTTACTGAAGATCATTAATACCACTTTCCTATTCTGGTAGTCACACAAAAAGAACCATCCGATTAGTTGAAGTCCATAGTGTAGCTGTTTATAGTACATATGTTCATGTGTAAGAAGTGGATAGATGTCAGTGAGTTATTAGCTCATCGCTTAAAGGCAGTGGCTACTTAGCCTGATGACTTCAGTTATATCCTTGAAACCTACATAGTGGAAGGAAAATTGACTTCTGCTGGTAGTTTTCTGACCTCCATTTGTGGTATGTATGCCTGCCTACTGTCTTAGTCACTATTCTAGTGCAGTGAAGAGACACCACCACCATGGCAACTTGAATAAGAAAACACATTTAATTGTGGACTTGCTTACAGTTTCAGAGGCTTAATACAATCATGACAGAGAGCATGGTGGCAGGCATAGCAGGCATGGTACTGGAAATGTGGTTTGAGAGCCACATCCTGATCTGAAGATAAGGAGAGTGAGACTGTGTCTAGCATGGGCTTTTGAGACCTCACAACCTACCCCATGTTAGCATTCTGTCTAAACTCCACCCCCACAGTTACCTGGCAATAACCAGGTAGGCCTGGCCCACTATAAATGGGCCTGCTTGCCCCCTCCTCTCTTGCTCTCTCTTGAGCTCCTGCTCTCTTGCCTCTTGCCTCTTGCCTTCTTGAGCTTTTCCCCCTTCCTTTCCCCCTCTCTCCACATGCTCATGGCCAGCCTCTACTTCTCTACTCTCTCCTTCTCTGCCTCTCTCTGCCTCTCTCTGCCTTTCTCTGTCTTTCTCTGCCTCTACTACCCTCTTAACTTCCTTCCCCAGGCCCTGAATAAACTCTGTTCTATACTGTACAGGTGTGTGCCTGGTCCCTCAGCAGGAAGGGATGCCTCAGCATGGGCCCACTGAGACATCCTCTTCTCCCATACCTCACCACACACTCATAGAACAAATTCTTTATCTTTTTATCTTTTTATAAACACATCACCCCAAGTGACAGTTCTTCTAGCTAAGTCATGCTTCTTAACCCTTCTCAAATAGTGCCACTCCCTGAAGACTAAGCATTTAAATACATGAATCTATGGGTCCATTCTTATTACAGTGACCACATAGACACATAGAAAATAGTCTACATTTTTTTAAAGAATGAACATCTAGGTAGTATTGCAGTTTATAATGGGAAAATTTTTTTAATATTGGATTGAAAGTTCAAGGTTTCTCATAGTCCTGTCATTAACCCTTTGTAACCAGTTTTCTTGTCAGTTTCTTTTTTGTAGAATAACAAAGAGTTGAATCAAATAAGTTAATCATGTTCTTTGTGCAGTCTATAAGTCATTATAATTTTAAATTATCTTTATGGGTGGAGAGATGTCTTAACAGTTTCAAGAGCACCTGTTGCTCTTGCAGAGGACCCAGTTTTAGTTCCTAGCATTCAAATTGTGGTTCATAATAATCTGTAACTCCAGTTCCAAGAGATCTTATACCCTCTTCTGACCTCCAAGGTCACTAGGAACAGTGTGGTACATATATATACATGCATGTAGGCAAAATAGTCATATACATCAAATCTAAAAAAAGTTGAAAATTTATCATTGGTTTATTTAAGAAATAAAATTTACAGATTTAAATGATGTTGGTAGGAATACAAGTGTAGGAACTATCTTTGAGTCATGCTGGTTTTGGAAGTAGTTCCTGAACTGATTTTAATTGTTCTATTTAATTGTTCTATTTGTCACTTGGTTTTGTATTTTGTAACTTATTTTTATAACTCTAGGGCAGTGGTTCCCAACCTTCCTAATGCTGTGACTGTTTTATACAGTTCCTCATGTTGTGATGACTCTCCCAACCCCCACCCATAAAATTATTTTCATTGCTATCTAATAACTAATTTTGCTACTGTTATGAATCATAATATAAATATCTGTGTTTTCCAGTGGTCTTGGAGACCCCTCTGAAAGGGTTGTTTGACATTCCAGACCAAAGGGGTTGTGACCCACAGGTTGAGAACCACTGCTCTAGTGGTTTGTGCATTTTGAACAAAAATGATAATCAAGATACTTGCTTTTATATCCACATATATGTGTGAGCTCTGAGTGGTGGTACAAACTTGTAATCTCAACACTTAGAGGTACAGGCAGGAGGATCAGGAGTTAAAAGTCATCCTCAGCTACATTGTGAATTTAAGGTTAGCCTTTGGCCTGGGTGGTAGCTGAACTAACTGGTCAGTCAGTCCACCAGTTCCCTCTTTTTTGCACCACCAGGTTAGGCTCTGCAGCACAGCTCTTCTGCTCTCCTGCTCTCAAGCTGACTTGCCTACTCCCATGCCTCCAGAGCCAGTTCCACCATGCTGCCCAGTCATGGTGCAAAACCCACTCTCCCAAATTCTGCAACCTGTGAGGGTCTGGGCCAACTTTCCTGTTCTCCTACCCTCTGGGTTGCCTCCCCCATGCCTTTTCCTTCAGGGCCAGCTCCACTGTGTTGCCCATCTCTTGCTTTCATGACCCCAGGGCCAGCTCTTCCAGTTACTGCAGGTGGTGAGGGGTGAAGAGGAGGGCATTACCGCTACCTCACAGCAGATGGAGTGATGGGTCCAGCTCCCTTGTCTTCTTTCCCTCAGGGATGGTTCACCTGTGCCCCCTCCTCCAGGGCTAGACCTGTGCTGCCCAGGCAAGATGCAGGCCTGCTCTTCTAAGTGCTGCAGCCAGTGAGGAGCAGGGCCAGCTCTCCTTTGCTCATGACCCCGGGGTCTGCTCTCCTGACTACCTCAGGTTGCAAGGGGCAGAAGAGCAGAGGGCATCTCCCCTGGCTCAGGCTACCTCACGGAAGAGGGGTGGCAGGGCCAGCTCTCCCTTGCTTTGTCCTCAGGCCTGCCTCCCTGCTCTCTTCAACCAGGGCCCTCACTACTGTGCTTCCCAGGCACTGTGTAGGACCCACTCTCTGAAGTGCTACAGCCAGTGAGGGGCAGGGCCACACCTCATCCCCCTGCCTCAGGTGGTAAGGGTTGAAGGCGTGAAAGGGCATCTCCCCCAGGGCTACCTCACAGCAGAGGTTGGCAGAGCCAGCTCTCCTTCCCTCATGTCCAGGGTCTGCTCACCTACACCCTGCCACCAGGACCAGCTCTATTGTGCTGCTAAGACGAGGTGCAGGGTCTACTTTACCCTGCAGTGCTGCAGCTGGTGAGGGGCAGGGCTAGTTCTCCCAAATTCATGATCTTGTGGGCAGCTTTTTCTGACTGCCAGATCTGTCAAGGGATGGCAGTAGGAAGGGGCATCACCTCTGTACCTCTGTACCTGTGCCACCCTGCAGCAGACAAGCAGTGGGGTCAGCTCTCCCAGACTCAAGTCCTTGGGGCTCTCTCACCCCCACCACCAGCGTCAGCTCCACTGTGTTGCCAGAATGAGATGCTGGCCTCAAGTGAGAGATGCCAGCTCTTCCAAGTGTCACATCAAGTGAGAAATGGAGCCAGTTATGCACAGCCCCTGGACATCCACATGGTCCCCGGTGGCTGTCCTGGCCAGAGACAGCCCCATGTTCCCTAGTGGTAATATGAGCCATGGACATTGACATTGACCCCTGCTGCTGCATACCCATGGACTCAGACATGGCCCCTAGTGGCAGCTCAGGCTGGGATCTCATTGTGGCTCCAGATGGTGGGACTGGCCACACACAAGAGGCTATTTCTCTCTACATTTGAGTCTTCAGTTCCATCTCTCTTCATTAATACTTGAGCTGCTATTTTCCGTCTGCCCACCACATGCTCACATGTTGTGGTGGTTACTGCCTGGCACAGGCTGGCCCCGAGTGACATTCTCCACTCCATTCACCACTTGCTCCATGTCCCATGGAGGGCAGGTCTGTGGGTGGCATGGTAGTCTGCAGGTCTCTGTCTTCCTCTTCCGGTGCTGCTCTGCCTAGATTTGATTTGATTCTTATGAGTTGTAGGCATAAGACAGCTTTGGCCATCAAGCCAGACATCAAACTAGGATGAACAAAGGACTACCATCTGCCCAACTGATAGAAAAAACACAACCAACAAGGTGTCTTTTCCCATTGCCCCCTGGGTATATTACAGTGTTTGGGTTTTTGTTGTTGTTTTTGTTTTTTGTTTTTGTTTTGTCTTTTAAAATCTTTAAATGTAGAATCTCCTTATCTCAACTTCTAGCCTGTCATCTGATGTCTTTTTGAAGAGACCAGGGCAGTGATACTATATATCTATTTTACTATCTAGATTTTTCTATTCCTATACTTACCATGTTTCTTGGATAAATTGATAAATCAGAAACCTTGGTTTAACTATGTTGGACGTTTTAGTAAATATTTCCATAGATGTATCTGTTTTCTTTTGTATCACAGCAAGAAGCTTATAATTTTAGTATTCCTTTCACATTTATTAACTAATTCTGTTGAAAGAAGAACTTGTCATTACCCATTGGTGTTTACCTTGAATACAGTTCATGATACAAAGGATGAATGCTTCAACTTTTAATTGCTACTTTGCAGAGGAAGGTATTTTTCGAGCCTTGGTGTGAGAGACTTGGCACAGACAAATGTTATAAAAGTAAGATAATACTCAAGGAAACCTTTCAGTGAAGTGATGATGCCGTACCCTTGGGACTACCTGCCACTGTCATAGGGTCTGAAGGGATGAAAAAAGAGAGAGACTGGGGAAGGAAGCTTTATGGAAAGGGCTCACATGTTCTAAGTTGAAACAAGCATTTTGATACAGCAGTTGGCAATAAAGGAGTCCAGGGGATGTCTCCTGGCCTTCTCAGCGCTAAAGTCTTCTGTGGTCTTTCATTACTTGAAAAGCTACTAGGAGTAGCTTTTTTCCTTCTGTCATCTGGGTTGCATGGTTAAAACTCAGGTTGCTAGGCTTAGTGGTGAGCATCTTTCCCTGATGAGCAATCCAGCTGACTGGACAATTTGACATAGTAGTCTCTTGATGTTCTCATATTTGTATGATCCTAATAAGTTTTGACAGAGCCCTTGTTTTTGCCATAAGATGCTTAGGCTCATCTTGCAGGTTTCTTGTCCCAGGCTTGAAAATTAGCTATTATTCCAAGAAAACTTTTTTTTTAATGATATTTTTGAATTATCATTGCTATTGGCCTGTAGTTGTTCATTTTCCTTATTTGGTCAATAGAGCTTTGTAATATTTTATTTTTGACTTTGAAACAGCTTACTGTTATTTAGGTTATTTTAATGCAAGTTGTTTTTGATATTTAGGAATTTATTTTCTTCTCTTTCCCCCTTCCCCTGACTTCAAGATATAGCTGATAACTTCTCATTTGTATATATCATCTCTATTCTGCTTTCCCTTATTTCTATGCTTTAGTTTTATGTGAAAAAAATTAGATTTATTTTCATTTTATATATATGTTTTCTTGGATGTATATCAGTGTACCATATGCATACATGGTGTTCATGGAGACCAAGGTGTTGGATTCTCTGAAAGTAGAGTTATACATAGTTGTGAGCCGTTGTGTGGGTGCTAGGAATCTTAGCCTGGAAGAGCAACCAGTACTCTTAACTGCCAAACCATCTGCTTAGCCTTCTATTTTTGTGCTTTAAAAAATTTATTCTAGAATTTCTTTTTTTTCCTCTGTTCTTTTCTTTTATTTATTTTTTTATTGGATATTTTATTTACATTTCAGATGCCATTCCCTTTCCCCATTTCCCCTCCCTAGAAAACCCCTATCCCATACCCACTTCTCCTTTTTGCTTTTATACAATTTTTTTAATGTTAACCAATGGCTTTTTTTTTGAAGGGGGGGGGGCAGGGTTTCTCTGTATAGCCCTGGCTGTCCTGGAACTCACTCTGTAGACCAGGCTGAAATCCACCCGCCGATGCCTCCCAAGTGCTGGGATTAAAGGCTTGTACCACCACTGCCTGGCAACCAATGGCTTTATAAATTTGGCAATGCTCAATATCAATCAGAAGTGTAACCTAATATCCAACCTAGATATATCAACTATCTTTGACTGGTGGAGACATGTGAACATCTGCCTCCATGTCTGCCCCCCCTCTCTCTTCTCTCTCATCACCTAGCTCCTCCTCTCCTTCTCCTCTTCCTCCTCCTCTCCTTCTTCCTCCTCTCTGTACTCCTCCCACCTTAGCTCCTCCTACATATCACCCTTCCTGTTAAAATAAAACTTTTCTCTCAAAATACAGTTAGAGCATAACTATACCAATTTATGTCAGTAAGGTGGAAGATAGGCCTAATACCCAGTCCATCATTTTGTTGACTAAGCAGAACCTCTGTCATCTCTCCTAAATAAAAGACTTAGTTCTGAACCTGCCTTTTTCCCCCCCCCCTTGGCTTTAGAATGAATGTCAGCTGAAAACCATCCTCTCAAATCTTTTCTCTCAAAGTAAATTGCAAGGATTGGCTATGAGACTATAAGACTATGAGACTATAAGTTTTCACTCCCATCCAGAATGACTGAGTTAACTGAAATTATGGGAAGCACAAAGCATAGCTTCTAAAACTTAGCCAATTTATAGAGATCACTGAACACCTGGACAGTCCCTATACTACAGAACATTGGAGCATCTGATCTTCACCCTTCTGGCCCAGGATCATCTGACAGACCTTAGTGATGCAGAATTATTAAGGGCTGATTACTCTGTCTTGGCAGATATAATCAGTCGACTATTCTGCAAGTGTGTCCTTTTCTGGACAGTGATTTGTCTGTAGATGGAAAGAAGCAATTCTTGCCTAGTGGCTGACTCACCACAATTGGAATAACTCCAAAGATGCTCAATTTCTTCTTAGAATCCAAGGCAGGAAGCTGTCAGGAGCAGACAGGTCTCTAATCAAAATGAACATTAATACAGAAATGTTTGTAATGTCAGTTCTGTGGATTTCTGATGTTTTGAAAACCAACTATTTATGTAAGGCAATCTGGACTATTGTCTGTTAACTCCTCTCAGCTATTTCTAAAGAAAATATAGAAAACACCCTAACAATAAACTCAAAGCCATGAATTTGCTATATAGGCCCTTAACTCACAGTCTAACCATCTCAAATAAGTTAAAAAAGTTAAAGAAGGACTGGGTCTAAGCCTTGTATTCCTAAATGTGTTATACAGGCACAATGCCTATGATAGTAACAGTGTTCATCTTACTTTTATATTAATAAGAAGCTCGTACCAATGAAAACCTTAAATTTGAAATCAAAGTAAATTTTGTACCATTTAAGAAATTACAACTTCATCTTAATAACAATTATACATATTTCTACCAGTAGGTTATGGCTATGCAATAAATCCTAGCTAATCCTCCCTGTTCCACCAAAACCACTACTTTTCCCTAGAAAGACAGCCCAATATTAACCACCTCAGTCCCCAAGCCCAGAATAGGGGTGCCGACTCTTCATTAACTTCTTCAAGCTGATTATGGTTGTTGAGATATTAGAAGAGGGGTTGGGGGAAGAGTAAATTGATAAGCCTCTGACACTGTGCCTTCACTGCGTCCAGCTAGAATTCCAGGACATCATAGGTTCGATCAGGTCTGCTCAGCTTGCCTGATGAGTAGATACACCAAGGCTATGTATTCTGTAATATACAATTCTCAAAACAAATTTTAGTATCAAGATAATTGTTTGTTTGAATTCTAGAATCTAGTCTTCTGGTGGCCTGCCTTTGTCATGTCTAATCCATATAATTCTGGGAGTTTCTATGAGGGTGTGCTCCCACCATCCTACCATTTTCGCCTTCCTGCTCTCAAATTTCCCACGGAATCCAAACTTTCGGGCACCTAGGCCCTCCACTTCCACTGATGCCTAACCCCTTACCCCATTCCCTCCCCCCTTCCAATTACTATGAGGGTGTGCTCCCACCATCCTCTCATTCCTGCCTGCCTGCTCTTGCAATTCCCCAACACTAGGGAATCCAAACTTTTAGGTACCAAGGCCATCCACTTCCACTGATGCCTGGCAAGGCCACCCTCAACGACCTACACAGGTGGAGCCATGAGCCACCCCCCAACCCCCTTGTGTTCTCGGGTTGGAGATTTTAGAATGGCTACTCCAGCTTGTTTCTTAGGACCATTTGCTTGAAAAATTGTTTTCCAGCATTTTATTCTAACCCACTGAGGTGGGTTTCCTGTATGCAGCAAAATGCTGGGTCCCATTTATGTGTCTAGTCCATTAGCCTATGTCTTTTAATTGGGGAATTGAGTCCATTGATGTTAAGAGATATTAAGGAACAGTGATTGTTGTCTCCTGTTATTTTTGTTATTAGAGGTGAAGTTATCTTTGTGTGGCTGTCTTCTTTTGGATTTGTTGGAAGAGGGTTACTTTCTTGCTCTTTTTAGAGTATAATTTCCCTCTTTGTATTGGAGCTTTCCTGCTATTATCCTTTGTAATGCTGGGATTGTAGAAAGATATTGTGTAAATTTGGTTTTGTCGTGGAATATCTTGATTTCTCCATCTATGGTAATTGAGAGTTTTGCTGGGTATAGTAGCCTGGGCTGGCATTTGTGTTCTCTTAGGGTCTGTATGACATCTGTCCAGCATCTTCTAGCTTTTATAGTCTCTGGTGAGAAGTCTGGTGTAATTCTGATAGGTCTGCCTTTATATGTTACTTGGCCTTTCTCCCTTACTGCATTTAATATTCTTTCTTTGTTTTGTGCACTTGGTGTTTTGATTATTATGTGACGGGAGATATTTCTTTTCTGGTCTAGTCTATTTGGCGTTCTATAGGCTTCTTGTATGTTTATGGGCATCTCTTTTTTTTAGATTAGGGAAGTTTTCTTCTATAATTTTGTTGAAGATATTTATTGGCCCTTTAAGTTGGGAATCTTCACTCTCATCTATACCTATTATCCTTAGGTTTGGTCTCCTCATTGTGGCCTGGATTTCCTGGATATTTTGTGTTAAGAACTTTTTGCATTTTGCATTTTCTTTGACAGTTGTGTTGATATTTTCTATGGTATCTTCTGCACCTGAGATTCTCTCTTCTATCTCTTGTATTCTGTTGGTGATGCTTGTGTCTATGACTCCTGATCTCTTTCCTAGGTTTTCTATCTGGAGGGTAGTCTCCCTTTGTGATTTCTTGATTGTTTCTACTTCCATTTTTATGTCCTGGATGCCTTTATTCAATTCCTTCACCTGTTTGGTTGTTTTTCTCTTGTAATTCTTTAAGGGATTTTCATGTTTCCTCTTTAAGGGCTCTTACCTGTTTACCTGTGTTCTCCTCAAATTCTTTGAGAGTGTTATTTATGTCCTCCTTAAAGTCCTCTATCATCATCATTAGAAGTGATTTTAAATCTGAATCTTGCTTTCTTAGTGATATGGGGAATTCAGGACTTTCTAGTGTGGGAGAACTAGGTTCTAATGATGCCAAGTACCCTGGGTTACTGATGCTTATGTTCTTGCGCTTGCCTTTTGCCATCTGTATCTCCTTAGTGCTACCTGCCCTGTCTCTGACTGTAGCCTGTCGTTCCTATTATCTTGGTTGTATCAGAACTTTGTGGGGTGGGTGTAACTACTGGGGTAAGAGCTAGGGCCCAAAATCTACTTAATGCTCAAGCGCAGACAGGATACTGCCCAGGTTAGAGCTCTGGGAGCCCCGTTTCCTCTGGGTTCTTAGGGATTGGGGGCAGAGCTGCTGCCCAAGATCTGCTCAGTGCTCTGTCCCAGACCAAAGGGAACCAGTACTCCGGGCTGGGAGTGACTTCCTGGGTCCTTGTGAGTCCCAGTTACTCCCTGTTTGGGGCGGGCCTTGCTGTCTGCTTACCTAAGATACTGTCCGGGTTAGAGTACCTGGGATCCCTACTTCCTCTGGGTTTTTAGAGATTGGGGCAGAGCTGCCACCCAAGATCTGCTCAGTGCTCTGGCCCAAACCAGAAGGAGTAGAATTTCTTTTTATAAAGACAAATACACATTGTCTACATGTATGTATAAGTTTTTATTCATATTTCTACCCCTTTCTGACTCTTAAAAATATTGAACTGTGGAATGGAACTTCGCTATTTTTTTGTAGTTGAATAGTGCCCTACTTTTTGGACGTTAATATTGTTTCTTTAGTCTCATATCAGTGAATACTATTGTTAAGTTTTTGCTATTAGTAATATTGTATGTGAGTTCATATTTTTACCATTGTTTTACACACACACACACACACACACACACACATACACATACACACACACTTGGGCTTGTGCAACTTTACTAAAGTTCATTACTGACAGAAGTATTAGTTGATCACTTGTCGACTGGCAATTTGGATCATTTATTCAATGCTATATTAAATAGTCAGGATAGACTAATAGTTCCAAGTTGCCCAACAGTTTAAGTGAGAGTTAGAGAATATGAGAAACCCTTATTTAGAATACAGAGTGTTTGACTTGCAACTTCAAATTATCTGTGGACAAGAATAGACCATTGTTTTATTTATGTGCATAAAACATATGATCATGTTTTGTCCTGTTTGTGCTATAAATTCAGTATTTGTATCTATAAATTTACCTCAAAGTATTAACAGTGGAAGGCTTAAACAAGAATGGATGCTGTTAGAATAATGCTCTTTGCTTTGTGTGATGGACAAACATCCGTTTTCTTTTCTTTTTTTCTTTTTGATTTTTCGAGACAGGGTTTCTCTGTGTAGCCCTGGCTGTCCTGGAACTCACTCTGTAGACCAGGCTGGCCTCGAACTCAGAAATCCGCCTGTCTCTGCCTCCCAAGTGCTGGGGAACATCCATTTTCTATTCCCTGAAAAGATTTCTTCTGCATGTTATAACATGAGGAATGGTTTAGTCTCTTAATCCACAGTGTCTTTAAGTTAATTTCTAGAAGTGAGATTATTACACTGTCAAAGGTACATAGATACGTAATTTTGCTCATTATTTTATGAGTCTGTCTTCTAGGAATGATATTTTTACCATAGTAGTACGTGAGATTATCTGTTGTCCTTACCAATATAGTAATAACACTTTCTAACTTTAGTAGGTTAAGAAGTAGTATCTTAGTGTAATTTTAATTTCCTTTTCTCTTACAAGTAAAGTTAAATATATATGTATATATTTAATTTACTTTTTTATTTATGTATTTTGCCTGCATGTATACATAGTACCACTTGCATATCTTGAGTCCTCCAGGGTTAGAGGTGGTTTCTCTGAAACTGGAGTTAGATATGGTTGTGAGTGACCATGTAGGTGCTGGGAACTGAACCAGGGTCCTCAGCAAGTGCTCTTATCTGCTGAGCCATCATCTCTTCAGGCCCATCTTTTCATATTGTTATAAATTTTGAAATTTTTACTTATTTTTGTTTAGCTTTACAACTTTCCCCCTTACATTTTAAGGATTCTTTATATATTAATAATCTTAGTCCCCTTTCTATAGTAAAAGACATAGTAAAAAGAGTAAAAGGGATTACTCATCTCATCCTACTTCTGTTTTCATTACTTGGTTGTAATAGACTCATAGTTGTACAGTGGGTAAAGGTAGAACTGGTTCTGAAACCAACAAAGTCTGCCACTTATTAGCCTGATGATTAGGACAAATTTCCTATGAGTGTTAAGATTCAAGCACAGCATCTTCAATTAAGAATAAGCATGGGTTTTTTTTTTTGTTTTTTTTGTTTTTTTTTTTTTTAGAATTCCTAGGAATGTTAGAAAGGGTAATGCCTAGAAAGTGCTTATGTAGTTCTTGATACTGAGTCAGTATTAGCTATCATTGTCATCATCCATGTTGTTATATATCTTTATTTTTGTCCTTGTGGAAAAGACTTTTGGTTGATCAAGTGAATATTATGCCCCCCTCCCATTCATCAGTTCAGCTTTTTATTTAGTTATGGTATTGGGCAAATTATCTAACTTATTTGAGCCCGAAGGTACATAGTTTGTAAACTTGAGGATCGTAATACTTCCTAGGTTTTAATTATGCAGATGAAATGAACTAGTGTCAATATTTATTTTTTTGTGGTCTATAGAGACCAGGCTACCTCAGGGGTCACAGAGCTCTAGCTGCCTGCCTCTGCTTCCTGGGTAGTGAGATTAAGAGGTTGTGCCACCACACTGGCTGGCTGGGTACTTAATTTTAAATGTTCCTTGCGTATGATCTTTGCTTTCTGTTATTGTTTCCTCCATCCCAAAAGTCCAAATTTTAACTCAACCTTTTTAGACTAATGGGCTGTCTAGCACTTTTCTAGTTGTAATCAGTACTATATTTTTTTCTTAATCTCAGCCCTACATGTTTGCTTTGTCTTCATTTGTACCATTTCCAAAACAGACTTAGACTTTTCTATAGTATTTCATTTGTTTTTACCATTCTGCTCACATATTTCCAAGGCCTTTTTCTTGCCTTGAGTTTTTTCACCACTTTTTTCATCTTTATGATCTCAACATTCATCATAACTATGTTGGATTTTAAGTTTTGAGCTCTTACAGTATTTATCATTCCTCTTGTATGGTTTAGATGGTTATTTCATCTGTATGGCTGTCTGGCATGTAACTGTTCTGTATGCTAGCTTTACCTTTAATGAGACTGAGATCTCAACTGAATTTTGAGTATAAATTCTGTTAATATCTGTGCATTGTAAATAATTATCCTTCACATACTTATTTTCTGAATTAGTTTGTAGGTGATAAAACCCAGCTTGAATTTTTGCATGCAAAATGAATTTATAGATTCAAAGAAAACTGACCTGATTAAATGTGACGATTCAGTAACTCTCTTCTCTCACTCTGTTATATTGGCATGATTTCTTTCTTGTCAGACTGGTTTTAGTCACACATGAAAACACCACTGCTCAGAACACCAGAATGTCTTCGACCACTAACTTGAAATCATTGACTGTCAAGTGTAGATCTTAGAAAGAAAAATTGATTAGTTAAGTGGGCAACCAACTTAAGTATAACTAATCAGTTATGATGAGGATCACATGAGAACTATTGGAATGGCCAAACAGTTTCTAGGAAAATGACAATGGTGGGGTAAGGTAGATGATACTGTAGATGTTCATCATATATTCTTAGATGTTGGCCTATACTCTTCTAAACTGCAGTTTCCTTAGTCTATAAAATGGAATTAAGAAGAATGTACTTAATAGGTTGTGATGAAAATGATAAGAGATAAGCGTTAGATGTTTTCCATAGTAGTGTTTGAAACCTCGTAAAAACAGTGGTGTAACCTGATAAATAGTTGGCTTTTGACCCTTGTTACCAATGTGTCACATATTCACCTGGTCTGGCTGCAAAGGGTTTTTACCTGTGGGAGTTTATATCTTGCTGTTGCAGGTTGCTCACTGGCCTTCTGGTGGTACCCTATTCAAATACATCTTCAGTACATCAACAGCCTTACTGAGTAGAAGTTATTAACCTAATGCATCTCTTGGAATTTGCATTGTCAGTAGTGGAATTTGTATTTTTTTTTCTTTTTATTTTTTTAAAGAATTATTTATTTTATGTGAGTACATTGTAGCTGTCTTCAGACACACCAGAAAACTTACCAGATCTCATTACAGATGGTTATGAGCCACTATGTTGTTGCTAGCAACTGAACCCAGGACCTCTGGAAGAGCAGTCAGTGCTCTTAACCACTGAGCCATCTCTCCAGCCTGGGATTCTTAGTAGGGCTTAGGTGAATGTATGTATGAGTTCCTAGAGATTATGCCTCCTGCATCTGTTTTGGGAAACTGCTGGTGGTAAATCAAAGCAAAACAAAGTAGGAATTAATAGAAAAAATCTTTACTCTCCCCTGTTGAAGATACTCTTTTTAAAAGAGAAAAATAATTAATCACTAGGCTATGTTGGAGAGGATTATCATATTCTATTTGCAGAAAAGACTGGTTTGTTTTATTTTGCTTGGTAGATCTATGTTCTGAGAATCAAATTTGATACAGAATCCAAGTAAAGTAGATAGATTTGATTTTTAAGTTTTACTTTGTGTGTGTATCCTCATGAATGTTGTTATGTATATGGGTGTGTGTTGTGGAGGCAGAGGTCAGAAGTTTGGCAGGAATCATTTGTCTCCTACCATGTGGATTCCAGGAAATAAGATAATTGTCTACTGAGAACTGAGCTGCCTTTGGAAACAGCAGGAGAGAATCTAGTAGAAGAGAGGCATTGGCCATGCCTGAACATTTTAAGGAAACAAAAAGCTGTCTTGTCTGCATAATTACTTGAAAACCCCATGCACCTGGAATGTGGATATATGTGTTGTCTCTAGTGCATTGACTCAATAAAAACCAGCCCATTTTATTTTTTTTTTCTTGAGAAAGACATCAAGGAATTAGAGCTCCAATAAAGATGTTTTACAGATAGAAAAGTTTCAAGGAGATACAGTGTTGGGTGTGCACACAGCCATTAACCATCTTGACATTTGGGTAACTTGAAGAATGTCTGTTATGGGTATTAGCAAACAATTGGAAGAATGTACTGAGGCTCAACTACTCAATCTCTGTTCTTGGGTTTCAAATAGTTGGACATCAGGCTGCCACTACTGTGAATTTGATGTAGAAACTAGCAAAGATTGGAATGTGTATGTTTGCAGACGATCTGATAATCCATATAGGGTAATTTTACTTTTTGCAGAACTTGTCTTCTGTAGTGTTTGTAGGCTTGGGAAATCTGCCATCACTAGTCTTTGACCACTCTGTGGATTAATTTTCTGTTATATTGAGTGATAATCTTCCTTGCTGTGGTTTGTTGAACTCTTTTGTTTTTCTGATACTAGCTGTGTATCATTACTGCTATTGTTGAAGAGGTATTGTATACATTATTCATCCTGCAGATTCAAATTCAGGATGATCATGATTTCCTAGTAAAATGCCTGGTGATGAATGCGTGATCAGTTCTCCAGTTTATCCTGGGCAAGCAAATAGACCTTTAAACACACATATGTATATACACAGGACACACACACACTCACAAACTTCTATTAAAACATGGATTTGTAGTATATTGCTACACAATATAAGTAATCTATGAAGTATGAAGCATGGTGTTCTTAAGAATAATGGTGAATAGTTATTATGGAGTGATGATTAATGATACTATCATGCATATCATTCAATATTAAATAATAGTAACATGTTACCAAGTTTAGGTAAAATAAAATAGGGAGTACCTTAGTTTACTTTCTATTGCTGTGATAAAATACTTATGACCAAAAGCAACTTGAAAAGGAAAAGGTTTATTTCACCTTAGAGGGCTTATTTCATTGAGGGAAGTCAGAACAGAACAGAAACTTAAGACAAGAACTACAGCAGAAGCCATGGAGGAAATCTGCTTACTGGCTTGCTCTCTAAACTCATTTTTTTAGATACATTGCCCACATTTCCTAGGACTAAAGGTGGCACTGCCCACAGTGGATTGGGCCTTCCCACATCAATCATTAGTCAAGGAGATGCCTTACAGACTTCCTACACGATAGGGGAGGGGAAATAGGGACAGTGAGGCCTATACTTATTTGTGGATATAAGGATAAATATTTAAAATGTAGCTAGGAGACTTGATTATTGCTGCTATAACAGCTTTAATTCCATTAATTGCTAGTACCTCTGCTTCTGCAATAGCATTCACACAAGGAGTTAAGACAACTATTTTTGTTAACCATCTAGCAAAAAATGTTACTAATGTATTGAGCAGACAAAAGGATTTATATAGGTATCTGGAACAATGAATGATGCTCTATAACCCATTCAAATTATCTGAAGGAGGTTCAGGGTTCAAGAGTTAGGAGTCATCCCAAGTGTCATGACAAATATCATTGGAGTAGTGTTACTTTTGAAATTCACAATGATTGTCATTATAATTAGAAAAAAGTTTAAAGACACCTGTAGGATATTTGGCATAATCTTAACACCTCTCTGGGTGTGTTAACTTTGCAAAATGAGATTATGAATTTAAAGAATGCTGCTCTGTTGACCTTTGATGCTGCAGATAATGCTGAAAAATTATCCATGGCCTAAGCTCAGTATTTCCATTTTGGACAAACCTCAGGAATGGCATATGCAGCTTGATTAGGCTAGCCTTTCTTGTTCTGGGAATACTTTTATTCCTGCCCATCATGTTAAAGCTTGCTTATCTTTAACAACGTCAGCATGTTGGCAGCCAAAGTACATGGCTTAAACCTGAAAATGGACCCCCAGACAGAGTTATTAAATTAACAGTCTAGCAAGCCAAGGACGGGTAAGATTCTGCACAGAGCCTTACCAACCTAAGACAAAAGTGCATTGCCTTTGATAATGCATATTCCATGATGGGTAAGGAAGGCATTCTTGTCAGAACTACCTAAGCCAGGGTCAGTCTTGTTAATGAAATAAAAAAGGGGGAGAGGTGGACAGCCTTTGGGGCTGCTTGGCAAGAATCTGACGTGGGCCAAGGACAAGGAAGCAGGCTTTAAGCAGGAATCTGACATTAGACTAGAACAAAGAAGTAATTTCAGGTAGGAGGCTTAAATCATAGTCTACAACAAAGAAGTAATTTCAGACAGGAATCTAAATTTTAGACTAGAACAAGGAAGTAGGTTTCAGACATGAAAATGACCTTGGGCTAGGATAGGGAAGTAGGCTCAAATACATTGTCATCCTGATAAGCCTTTAGAAACAGTGATTACGGGAGTGTTCATGTAACTGGGTTTAATGCCTTGCGTTTTCTTTGACTATTTGTGTTTATTGTATTGCTTGTTCCTTGACTATTTGCATCTATTGTATTGCTAGACCCTCAACCTAGAACTGACCTTAATATATGCATGTAATCAAAATGGTATAAAAGCATAAGGAAGAGGGGGTATAGGATAAGGGGTTCTAGGGAGGGGAAATGGGGAAAGGGGATGACATCTGTGTTGTAAATAAGTAAAATGTCCAATAAAAAAAGAAAAACAAACAAAAAAAATAAAATGTAGCTAGAAATTATGATGATTTAGTAAAGTAGAGGTTATAGGTTCTCCTCCCAAGATCCATGCCTTAGTCCCAAGTAGTTGGCTAGGTTTCTAGGCATTGTTTTCTTCCTGTTCAGCATAACTTAAGTCCAGATAGAGAATAGTTGGCTACCACCAAGATATGCATGCCACTGTTGCATCCTTCAGTACCATGCTGGGTTAAGCCAACACAGCTGGGTGGGACTATTTGTTGCTTCTCTCCTTTGGAATCTTCCGTGGTGCCTTCTGATAACAAGTTAGTCCTCAGGGTTGAGGCTTTTGGGTCAGAACAAGCCAGTATCCATTGGGTCTTGTGGTTGAAGTACATGGTATTTTTAGCAGTAGGGACTAACCTTTAATCCCTGGAAGGCAACCAAAGGCAACAGCAGTGGTTTTTGTTTTGGGAGTTTCTTGAACAAACCTGATGAACAAAAGGGGGCATTTCAACCTGCTACTGGGGTTTTGTTAATCTGTGGCTCTTGTGGGGAACATTTTCCTTCCAGATGGGAAATTTTTTATTTAAAATATATATATACATATATATGTGTGTGTGTGTGTGTGTGTATATATATATATATATATATATATATATAGAGAGAGAGAGAGAGAGAGAGATAGAGATAGAGATATATAGATATATATAGATACAGACTTTATGTAATTTTAGGTATATGGACAATATGATTCCTTAAGACTTCCTTTTCAGACATCTTTACAACAGTAAAATGTGTTTTAATTTTATCCTCCTTTTCTCTTTTCTATTTTTCTAGTTTTTTTATTTTACCACCTTTTTTTTTCTGTATTTATCTTCCCCTCTTCCTAAGTAAAACCAGTCCTTTCCCATTTCCTCCTTCAAATCACTTTTTTTCTTTTCCCTGAGACAGGGTTTCTCTATGTAGCTTTGCCTTGTCCTCGAAGTCACTCTTGTAGACCAGGATAGCCTTGAACTCCCAGAGATCTGCTTGCCACTGCCTTCTGAGCGCTGAAGTTAAAGGCATGCACCACTACCCTGGCTTCAAATTGCTTCTTTAAAACCCCCTTAACCTTGGTGTTTGGAAGGGCAGTGTTAATTTTGATTAAGACTGGTGTATTGGGTTTTTGTTTTTTTTTTTTTTCATTCTGTGGGTCATACTTTTTGTGACGTCTGAGATGTCCCCATTAAACTGTATATCTCAAAGATTTTACCTTAGTTTTTCCTAAAGGTTTAATTTAACATTTAAGTGAGTGAGTTAATATAAATTGTGAAGTTTAAGTTTAAGTTGAAGTTCATTTTCCCTGTGTGTATATCAGAGTCACCCATTAAATTGCTTTTCTGCAAAGTGATTTGGCTATGCTTTATTGGTCTTTTTCTGGTGTTCCCCTAACCCCTGCCTATTTTACAGCTTTGTTCCTCTATGAATAGTACAGACTTTTGATTATTATGGCTATGCAATAAATGTTAAACTTGGCTAAAGTAGTTTCAACATTTTATTGATACTCTATGGTTCTTTGCCTTTCTATATTACTTTAAAAATGTGACCATTGCTGTGAAAATGCTTGTTAAGATTTTGAAGGAGGTGCATTAGATCTATAGTGATTACTGTTTTGGGAGCATTGACGTCTTGTTTCTTTTTTTGATTTATGAACACCATATTTATTTAAACATTTATTCTGTTGGTGTTTTGTGATTTTTAGGATAAGTTCTGAATATGTTTTGTTTAAAAAAAAAAAAAACTTTTTAAAAATTTAACCTTTTAAAAAATGTATGTGAGTATTTTGCCTGTATGTATGTTTGTCATGCAGTGCCCTCTGAGGCCAGAAGAACCCATGGAATCCTCTCGGGGTAGAGTTAAACCTTAGTCCTCTTAGACTCTTGCCTGTTAGATTTTTTTAATGCTAAAGTAGCCCCTTCTTGTGTGAGCACATGTACAGTAAATGGTATTACATTTTTAAGTGGTCATTGTTAATATTTAGAAATGCAGTTAGGTTTTGCTTGTTAATCTTTTGTGACCACTAGTTCTGTGTTTGGGGGTCACCTGTAAATGTGAATAGCTTAATTCTTTTTCAATCTATGTGTTTTTAATTCTCTTTATTATTGAACTGGCCACAAGTTTCAAAACTAATAATCGAAATGTCTCACTTTCGAACTTTGAAGGAATGCATTTCTATGAATGGAGGTTTGCTTTAAAGAATGCTTTATCAAGTTGAGAAAGACAGCTATAGTTTTCTGAATTTCTCTTGAGTGAGTATTGGACTTTTTCAAATGCATTATTTGTATTTGTTAACATAACCATGTGATTTTTCTCTCTAAACTTTCTGAGCTAGGCTGTGGTGGTGGTATAGGCCTTTAATCCCGGCACTAGGGAGGCAAAGGCAGGTAGATCTCTATGAGTCCAAGGCCAGCCTGGTCTACAGAGGGAACCATGGCTACACAGGGGAAAAAAAGAAAAAAAGTTTTTTTGTTTTTGAGACAAGGTCTCATGTAGCCATGGACAGATTGGAATTTAAAACAACAACAACAAAAATAACCCCTACAACTGTAACTCCAGATCCTGGTGGTTAACACTCTAAGAGACATACATGAAGGTGAAACATCAGTGCATGTAAAATAAAAACAAAACAGTTATTAAAAAACAAGCTGGATGGTGGTGGCATACACCTTTAATCCCAGCCCTTTGGAGGCAAAGGGCCGTGGGTAGATCTCTCCTGAGTTTGAGTCCAGCCTGGTCTACAGAGCAAGATCAGGACAGCCAGGGCTACACAGAGGAACCCTTGTGTTGAAAAACTGAAACAAAATAAAAAAACAATTTAATGTGTATATGTATGTGTATATATGTGTATGTATATGTGTATATGTATGTGCCTGAGTGAATGTGTATGTACAGCCCATAAGTGCAAGAGCCTACAGAGGTCAGAAGATGGTATATACTTTGGAACTGGTTACAAGTGGTTGTTGGGAGCCACCATATGGCTTCTAGGAACTAAATCCAAAACCGCTGCAGGGACAGTGGTTGCTTTTGATGTTTGTGCCTTCTCTCTAGACCCTGATCTTGAACTCCCTTGAAAAGGGAGTAGAGGCTAGTTTTGGACTTCTGATCCATCTCCCAAATGCCAGGATTAGGCTGCTCATAGCATTCAATTGCAGTGGTTGACATTTTTTAGAAAATCTTTTTTAAATTACATTTTTTAAATTTGTTTTTAATATGTGTGGGCATGTGCTGTGTCTCAGCACATGTGTGGAGATCATAGGACAACTTCTGGTAATCATTTTTCTCCTCCCATCTCTTGGGCCATTCAGATTGAACTCCAATTGTCAGTCTTGGTCTTAAGTGCCTTTATGCACTGAGCTATCTGGCCAGGCCCTGTTTCCTTTTTAAATACTTTTTAAGTCTTGTATCTTTGGAATACGCTCTAATTGTTTTTATATATCATTCTTTTTATTTGTTGTTGGTCTACATTTGTGAATACTTTATAGCTATATTCACAAAATATACTGGTTTGTAGTTTTCTGCTTCATCTGGCTTTGATAGTAGGTTGTTATTGGCTACACAAAATGAGTTAAAAGTACTATTCTTCCTGTTTTCTAGAAGAGACTGTGCAAAATTGGTGTTAATTCTTAAAAGGTTTTATAGAATTTTCTGGGGAAATCATCAGGCCCCAGAGATCTATCTCTTTTCCCTTTGGTAGGAGTTAATACAATTAATATATTCATATTGGCTTACTTTGTCCTTTTTAAGGAATTTTGACTTTATCAAAATTGCCATATTTGTGTCGTTTTTATTATTATTTCTGTGCCACATTTCCTGTGTTTTCAAGATCTTCTGTGATCACATCTATTTGATTTCTGATACTAATACTTTGTGTTGTCTGTTTTCTTCTGATGAACTTGCTAGGTTGTTAGTTGGGTCTTCATTGTCATAGAACTAGCTGTCTGTTTCAGTGAGTGTCTTTCTCTGGTTTGCTTTAGGTTTAGTAAGCTCTTTGTCTGGGTTTGTTTTTTGAGAAAGAAATTCAGGTTATTGATTGAAAATCTTTACTTTTTGTTTTATGCAGCTCTTTTCTGATAAAAAGCATTTAGTACTTTGAGCATTGCTTTAGCAGTATTGGTATGTTATATCTCCATTTTTTTGTCAGTTCAATAGATATTGATTGCTATTTCCCTTGAGACTTCATTGTCTGGTGAATTACTTAGAAATATGTTATTTTTCCATGTATTTGGATATTTGTTTATTGTGGCTTGATTATACAGTTTTATCAGAAAATATCTTGTATGTTTTTAATTCTTCTAAATGGTTGATATTTGTTATGCAAAGGAGACAGAGTGTCCTGGTTAGCACTTGTGAACACTTATAAACAATGTGAATACTAACCTGGAGAGGCGGCTCAGTGATTAAGAGCACTTTGTGTTCTTTCAGAGGACCTGGGTTTAGTTTCTAGCATGCACATGGTGGCTTATAACCATCCGTAGTTCAGTTCTTCAGGATCCAATGTCCTCTTTTACACACAACATGGTACACAACGTGGTACACAGACATTCATGCAGGGAAAGCACACATACAATGAACAAGTCAGTTTTTAAAAAAGAATACATACTTGCTGTTTTAGGATGGAATGTTTCATCTCAGATCTTGTTTGGTGTTGAATTTTTTTTGCTGTTCTTTTGCCTAGGTCTATCAGTTGTGGAAAATGAAGTGTTTAGGTTGCCAATTAAAATTGTGTAGTTTTGTTTCCATCAGTTTTTGCTTCTTCATTTCTAGTTCCATAGTTATGTGCATTCACATTTAAGATAGCTTTGTCTTTCTGGTGGGTTGACTCCTAACAGTGTCCTTTCTGCATGTTCCTTTGAGAACAGCCTTTAAGAGGCGCTGATGTGACTTTCTCTCTTTTGATGAATCTGTGCTGAGAAAATCTCTCATCTTTTAATCTTTCAGATTAATGTGTATTACATTTGAAGTGAATTTCTTTTTTCTTTGCTAAGTAAACCCAATGTTTAGGCTTCCTGGAGGGATGCTTTTTGTACATTTATTCTTCTAAATTAAGGCATGTCTTCCTGTGCCTTTGTCTATTTGTGAGTTTTAAAATAAAAAAAATTAGCTATTTGTTACACTATGCTAACTTAGAAGTTAGAAGTTCGATTTTCTCCATTTCCTTTGTTTTGTTTTTTTGAGACAAGGTCACTTCTCTTTGCATGTATCCCAGGCTGACGCTTGAACTTCTTGATTCTTTTTCCCTGTGGGCTTGAGCCATTGTGCCAGTTTTTCAGTGCTGGGAATCAAACATAGAGCTTCCTGCACACCACACAATCACTCAACCAACTGAGCTACATCCCTAGTCCTGGCTTGGTTATGATCGCAGTACCCCTTTGTTAGTGATTACTCTATTCATCTGATGTCTGTCTTCAGCTGTTTAGGTGGAAATTTCTTTTCCCATCATTAGATGTACAAATACCAAAACCACATAAGAGTCTCACAAAAAAGAAAACTACCTCTCTTAGTCTTTGAACGTACTCTATGCTGACATATTCTTTAACCACCCAGCTATCTAGGCTTGCTTTGTGGTGAAAATTTAATGCTTTGTAGGTTGGTTGGTCGGTTTTAAACATGCTTGCTTCCCCCCCTCCCCCCGCATTGGTGTGCAGGTGGGGTGGTTTTTCCAAATACTGTTGGTCTATTGTGTTGTATCAGAAATCTCTCATCTGCTCCCAAATTTGTCTTGGTTCTCAGTAGAGTTTGTCGTAGCCTTCCACGCAGCAAAATTTTATGAATAGCACCTGCTGCCTACCTGTCTGCATTCTCTGTTATGTGAAACGGATGAGGCCCTTGGTTCCTTATCTCTCATATACATAGGAACAGACATAAACAATATACCTTTACTGTTGTACAGCCTTGGGTTCAAGGTATGTGGGAATGAAATTCATTCTGCTAGTTGTCCAAGCTAGTCCTTCCCAGAGGTAGGTCAGAAAAGTAAGTAATGTAAAGAGGCTCCTTCCTGCAGGTTTTAAGATGACTTCGTACTTGTCTGTAAGCCTTGGTGTTATATAAATCATACAAAAATACTTCAGGCACTGTCCAGTTTGTGTCTGTGTTTATTTGTTTAATGGCTTATTAATAATGTTTATGGGGAGAAGGTAACTTAGAGCTCCCCAGATTGCCAACTAAACATATGTTGGACTAGGGTGTGCTGAAGTGTGCCTGTAATCTAGCACTTGGGAAGATGAGGCAGGAGGCTCATAAGTTAAAGACCAGTTTGCCCTATGTAGTGAGACCCTATCTCAAAAACAGCAAACTTGAAAAACAAAACAGTGAAATATGTGTATAAATGTAAAACTTGACATTTTGATTATTTCTGAAACTTATATAGTTCCATGCCACTAAGTCATTCAAACACGTACAACTATCTGCCATTTAGTTCCGAATGACTTGGCTTCTTTTTCATTTTTAGATCTACTTGTCCTTTTTGTTGCATTTCACTCGCTCTTAAGTTCCTTCCAGGTGTTTTCTTCAGTTTTCCTGGGGTTCTTTCGTCTTTATTCCTGTGTTTCCCATTGTATATTTTTGCCTTGTTTAACTTTCAAATGCCATCATTTCTCAGGATTTTATTCACTCTTTTCTTTCACCTACTTTTGTTGGATAACTGCATCTGTTTTCAGGAGCTATGAATACTCTTATGATTTCCAAATGTGACTCAAAAGTGGAAAAAAAAAAACATTTGAAGTAAAACTCAAATTGTTAACTGCCATTTTTTTAAATCCATAACTTAAGGTCCTTGGAGACCTTAAATTTAGTATGTCTAAAACATTTTTAGTTTTTATTTTGTGTATTTGTTAGTGAAGCCACCATGTAGGCTAGAAGATATAGAATAAATATTCTTAAACATACATAATCATTCTCAGCTCATCCTGCCCCTATTAGTTATTCATAGAGTTCTTTTGCTTCTTGTCTGCACTCAGTTTTCAGTCTTTTATCTGATTGTGCCTGTATTTTACAACATCGTCCTAATTGCTCCTTTCCACCAGTGTCTTCTAGTTCTAGTTCATCATCTTATTTTATTGCCAGACTTTTCTAAATTAAAGATGTCTTATGCCAGTCTACTTTTTCCTCTTAAACTCTTTCTTTTCCAAATGGGTATTGAAGATAAAACAATCAAAATCCTACCCTGCTATGTCATACTTTAATGTCCCCTAACCTATTTTTCAGTTTTACCTCCGTCATGTTCTTACCCTTTCTAGTCAGGAACACTCTTAGTTTTCCTCTAAGTCCTTGTTTTTCTTCTTTGCTTTACCTTGTCTTCATCCCACTCACACTAGGTTTTATAAAGCCCTCAAAATTAGTCTTTTCTGTTTATGTAGACCTACTTAAAATAGTTGGTAGGTAATATATATATATATATATATATATATATATATATGATTTTTTTTTGCTTTACTTCTGAACTTTGAGAGAGGAGTTTTTGTTATTTTCTTCTCTAGTTCTCTACAGAAGAAAAGACTGGTTTATATAAATAATATCACCTTTAAGAAATGCAGAAAGAATTCATCATTATTATTTTTTTTAATTTTTAAAAATTTATTTATTTATATATGTACCACACGTGGGCAGGTGCCTTTGGAGGTCAGTTTCAGGGGTCCTGATGTGGGTGCTGGGACTCAAAACTCAGGTCTTCTGGAAAAGCAGCAAATTATATTAACCACTGAGCCATCTCTGCAGCCCCATATTCATGTAATAGAAATTTGGAGGCTTTTTTGCCTTAATTTATGGCTGCATATTCACATTGCCTGTATTGTACAGCTTTCTACTGTATCAAAGTGGAAGCTTGAACCCTGTTGTTTACTCTAGTGTCTTAACTCTAGTGTTTACTCTAGTGCCTTAGTTGGTGTGTGCTTTGATTACACTAGATATCTTTCATTAATTTTATTTCTTTACTTAAAACACCTTGGGTTTTGCCCTATGGATGGTACTGAAAAGCATAGATCATCCTATCTTATTATAGAGTTAAAATATTTGATGATAGGTCCAAACATCTAGTAGACAGATGCATCTAGTAGAGTTGGCCAGATTTTCATTAATAAGTACATTACCAAGCTCAGTGGTCTAGCAAAAGTCAGGTGGAATTGCTGCATTTAACAGTATGGCCTGAGATAGATTATGTCTAAAATGCATAAGTTGTTATCCTAGCAATAGGGAGACAAACTATAGTCAAAATAAAATAAAAGTGGGACTATTCAGGACTTCACATACTTAACCTAGTCTTAAATGTGATATGAGTTTTACACACACACACACACACACACACACACACACACTCATTTTACAGTCAAGAGAACACAGGCTCAAAAAGGTTATGTCATTTGTCTTCTCAATAGCATATAAGTACAAGTGTATTTTTCTTTGGAAGTAATTGTTTGATTTTTTTTTAAGCTTGAAAAATTGTGAATTATCTGGAATTCTTCACTTTATTAGTATGATCCAAAATCTTTGTTCTCTATAGTACTAATCATTACATAAACTACATAAAAAGAAAGAGCAATTTTTTGTAATGAAGGCATTTTAGGATTACCTGACTCTGCCTTCTACTATATCATATAGCAAGATACAGTCTGAGTACGAGCTTTCCCTTGGTTGTATGGAGTACAACACCATCACATTGCCCAGCACTTGCTTACATACTTACATGTCTAGTTTTGAAAACCAAAACACTTCTATTTGTCTTTTCCTGTTTCTTGTCCAAGAAAGTGAGTGAGCATTGTGAACACGTAGTATGTTTTTGTAATTAAATACGTGTACAGCTTGCATATTTGATTATGTATGATTTAGTTTAAATCTTATGCTTTATTAAATATTATTCATCTATTATCCTGTAAAACACGTATAGTCACAAATGTACGTTTTTGCTGAACTCCTGTGAAATGAAGATAAATTTAGAAGTAAGGGTAAGTGGAATGTAAAATTTCATATCCTTGTAAAGTGAGTATATGAATCATAATCACATGATTTCAGCCTGGTAATTTTCCTGCTCCACTGGAAGATTTAGAAAGCTAAAAAAAAAATGTGTATATGAAATAAAAGACATAAAAAACTTTGTTTTTTCCTATTATTTCTGTAACCTTGTAAAGGGTATTAAATGAGCACAAGATAAACTGAAGAGAAGACATTCAGTATTCAAACCAAGAAATATTTTAATATGCTAACACTAGCTATTTGTTTCTTTAGGATGGATTGGATGCTTTGGTTTATGATTTGGATTTTCCTGCCTTAAGAAAAAACAAAAATATCGACAACTTTCTAAGCAGGTGTAAGTACTTTCTGTAGAGTTTAATGTTGCTGTACATGTAACTGTATATTCAAGCCTCTTTCCTCTTCTGTTGTGTTCTTACCATTCATCAGTGAATTCTATGTAAAATTAGTACAAAGACTGGCACTAGCTGCTGCACTAACAAAGCACCTTGTGAATGAAATTTTAGAAGCAAGTCTAGATGCCTATCAAGAATGCATACAAAGAGCGAACCGGCGGTGGCGCTGCCCGTAAGGCGTCCGCCTGCCTGCAAAGGGCGCGGGTCCCTCTGTGCTCCCTCTCTGACCGGCGGGTTCGAATCCCGCTCGCTCGAATCCCGCTCGCTCCCGCTTGTCTCCCCCCCCCCCCGCCCCCACGTCTCGTGGGAAAAAAAAAAGAATGCATACAAAGTAATTTGGGGGAAGGGGTGAAAGGTATATAGCTAAGATAGAAATATGTATTTTAAAATGCATGTATATGCCTATTCAAGTTTTAATACTATATTCATTCTTATCTTTGTTTATAGAAGAATTAGTTATTACATTTGGAAACCTACAGGTAAAAATTAATTCCATATGACAACCCATCATAAAATAAAAAGGTTTTCTCCATGGCAGCTATTTTATATATGCTTATTATAGATGTTGTTCTCTAAAAGTTCATTTTAGATTTTGAAGTTACTTTAAAATATGATTTAAGTTAAAATAGTTTGGAATTTTAAAAAATTAGCAGCAAGAAGTAGATTATAAAACCCTTCCCAGCCCGTTTATTTCTGTTCCAAAGCTTTAATCTAGTCATATAAAATACTTGTATTTTGTTGTTGTTGTAATTTTCCTTTGTTATTTCTACACAGTAGAGTTTGAATTACCTTTTTTGTACGTTTGTCGTATTTTTCTTCAAAATCAGTTTTAATTTTGTCTTGGACTCTGGTACCAGATTCTGATTTGAGAATCATTTTTTCCTCAGTGATGAAAATTTAACCCAGTGCTTTCTTTGCACATGCAAGTTGTCTACCATTGAGCTACATCCACATTTCTATGAATTGGGAAATTTTAAGTATAAAGTTCTTGCTAATGTCCTGTAACCTACTGAAAGAATTGAACAGTTCTACTAGTTTGTTTATCTGTCCCTGTGCTAGATAACATACTGAAATAGCCAACGATGGACGACTGTTATTTAGTGGTAGACAGAGGGCAGGTGACGATCATCAGTCTAGAGCTAGAGAGGGTCGTGTATAGTTTTGATATAGTATGACAGATACTGAGAAAACAACCTTCTTTATCTACTATTCTCTTTCTATTTGGTTTCCTTTTTCTCGAACCACAGCCCAAGATGACCTTGAATTCACAACAGTGCTCTGTCTCACTCTCTTGAAAGCTAGCATTCTATGTGTGAGCCACAACCTCCAACTTAATTTTACTACTTTATTGCTTTTGTAATATTTATTAAGTATGTCCATGTATTATATTTTATAAATGGAAACATTAGCTAGGAGAGAAATAAGTGAAGTCAAATGAAAGTAAAAACTTAAACTGACATTTTAAACTTAAATTTTAATTTGTATAGCTTTTTTGGAAAATTAAGCTAGAGAAAAATGCAAGAAAAGTATAGTAATAATAGAACAAAAATTGAACAAATCATATGTACTGATAAGTAAAAATCACAGATAAGGAGGAGTTTCTACCAGTAGTACAAAAATTATTGTATTTTGTGATATTGGTGTATTAATAAGGGAAATGTATATATTATTAAAGGCAGAAAAACAATGAAATAAAATTTATATTCATAAATATCATGTGAAAGAAATTTACCTCAGTAAATAAAGCCTATAATTTAGATTTTATTGTTTTGTATGTGCATATTCAATTTCCTAGTTTTATTTGTTGAAATGTAGTCTCTTTTCTAGTCTATGTTTTGGGATGTGTATAAGTAACTTTTATTCACCTAATGTAATTGTCATCTCCAAGGCTTAATGCCTCAGTCCGCTAACCTAGTCCTAGTCCTAGAAGCTTCTAGCCTTTGTACATTCTAGGCCTAGAACGTTTCAGCCTTTAATATTTACTGATGAATAAGCTCACCCCTTTTCGTTCTTTCTGAACTCTGACTGACTGGCTCAACTCAGCTATTCTGGCTTCTCTTTAGCCCTCTGATTGAATTACTCTGCTTGGGGTCATACTAACTATGGCATTATGTTCTAATCTTCTGGCTCCTTCTCATTCTCTCTCTCTCTCTCCCCTTCTCCCTCTCCTTTTCCCTCTCCCCCTCTCTCTCTGTCTCCCTCCCTACCCCCCCCCCCCCGTGTGTGTCTCTCTGTCTCTCTAGTCCTGGTAAAACTGCTGTGGTTGAGTCTGTGTGGATTTATTTTGGGGTCCTCTATTCCATTGGTCTTTGTACTTGCAGTACTATGACTTGGGAAATTATTAAATATATTTATCCTTGAATGGAAATTTATTAACATTGCATATGTCTGTTGGTCATAACCTACACAAATATTTTAATTTGAACATTTTAACAGAAAGGCAAGAATATTATAGCTACTTTCATTAGGAACTAGAACTTTAATATAATAGTCTTATGTGTGTAGACAGCATTGAAATGGGAAGCTTTTCCATGCAATCGCATTCCAGTGTTGACCCATAGGGATTAAAAAATAGCCCTATTTGAATCTATGACCAAATTAGGAGATAACTATCCAGGGGGAGATTTGTAAATTATCATCATCTGTAGCATGACAGGATAATATAAATAATTGCATTGATTCCCCACTGCATGTTTTAAATTAAAGTCTACCTTCAGATTAATGCTGTAAGTTTAAAGATTGCCAGTTAGAAATTTAATTTTTATTCCTTAGTACATGTGCCTTTGATATATTGAATTTGGTTTTTGGGGGATGGTGGTATAGGGTTATTTTGTGTGGCCCTGGCTGTCCTGGAATTTACTCTAGTTCAGGCTGGCCTCAGACTCACAGAGATCTGCTTCTGCCTCTGGAGTACTAGGATTAAAGGCCTGTACCACCACCCCAGCCAGAATTTATATATTTGTTAAAGGATCATCATAAATGATTTCACATAAACAGCATAAACAGAAATTTTTATTTTGTTGGTATAAAACATCTACCTAAGTTTTCTTAATACAATGACATATTTACCTAAAATACCAGAAATCAATCATTATTGTTGTTGTTGCTATTATTATTATTACTACTACTGCAGCATTTATATTTAGCTTGAGGATGTAGTTCAGTTGGTAAACACACTTGCCTAGCATAGACGGAGCCCTGGGTTTCAGTATCATGTAAATGTAGGGTGCATGAGATACTTTCTTTAAAAAATAAAAGCACAACAGTTTTTGTGTTTAAAACTTTGTTATTAGATTTTTATAAACATTTTTGGTATGATAGTAAAATTACAGAATTTGAAACAATTCTTAGCATATTAAGTATTTCTATATTATAACTTCAAATTTAACATCTATCAGTTATTTCAAGTGATTGAGTACTGGGGCTTAAGCTGAGGACTAAAAGAGGCAAGTGTTTCACCATTGATCTGCATCCCAGCCCTAATTTATAATGAAGTGGGGGTTTTTTAATTGTGTTTTTGAGTAATTTGATTGTAAAATAAGTAGTGTTCGTTATAATAATGCCTTAGTGACATAATTATATTTTTCATACAGATAAAGACACAATAAATAAAATTAGAGATTTGCGGATGAAAGCTGAAGATTATGAAGTAGTAAAGGTAATCGGCAGAGGTGCATTTGGAGAAGTTCAATTGGTAGGTTACCTTACTCAGATTTTTTTAATAAAACAACTTTTTTTTCAAGTGAAAAAACACTACCCCATTTAACATAATATTTGGGAAAATAATTGTTTTCATAGAACTGTTTCTTTAAATGGCCCTGACATTTTTGCCTAGGAATAGATATCAAAGTAGTAGGAAAGTGTTTTCCCAAGCGTTTCAGTAAGCATCTCATGTCTCACAGAAAAAAAACCTTTGCTCCTAATTCTATGTAGAATGCTATGGAATAAAGTTTTATGAACAGGGCAACATACATGATGGGACAGACTGGCAAATACAGGAACCAGAAGGTTTGTTGATTTATTTTTTTTAATTGTGATCTGGTAATTAAAGTCTTTACCTAATTGTGATAAGCAGAAGAGAAGAAACAGAAATAGCTAAATTATTAAATATTAAAGTCATGTAGTAAGTTGGTCAATGCAACATTGAGCTTTATATGTTAACTAATGGTTTATTTTCACTTTTAAAGGTAAGGCATAAATCCACCAGGAAGGTTTACGCTATGAAGCTTCTCAGCAAATTTGAAATGATTAAGAGATCTGATTCTGCTTTTTTCTGGGAAGAAAGGGACATCATGGCGTTTGCCAATAGTCCTTGGGTTGTTCAGGTATGATTTTCATTTTTTTTAATGCTGTACTAGTTTGTAAAAATGTATCTGAGAAATTTATTTTTTAGAACAGTAATAACTTAGTGGTTATAAAATTGTCATTATTTTTAAAGTCATAAAATTTGTTGAATTATGTTTAGAAAATTCAGAACAAAATAATTTTTTGTAGAATTTAATTTGCTTTAAGGGACATATTCTACATTAACTTTCATAATGATATTTTTTGTGTATAAACATGAGGTCCTCTTAGTTTAACTGCCTAGTTATACAAATGTGTTGTTTCTTATTGAAATAAAACTAAGGGGAAATCAGAAGATTGAGTTTCACTAAGTCAACAAATATCCTGTGTTGGCCTTATGTTTTTAGTACCAAGGAACATATACTCTAAGGTCAACATGGTATAGCACAGCCATGCTATACCATTAATGTGGAGGGTCTGGAGTTCCAGGCAAGACCTTATTTCCAAAGGAAATGACATAAATTGTAGTAGTATTGACAACCATTAGCCAAATTATTTAATATTCATGGGCTGTGTAATTTCCTTGCTTATAAATATGAAATAGTCTTTAAAATATTTTGATTGTTTTTAAATTTCAGACAGGATCTTATGCTAGGCCACTAGCTATATAGCTAAGGGGAGGTAGCTTGGAATCCTACTTCTACTTTCTGAGTGCTGAGATAATAGGTGCGTGTACTTCTGCCTAATAGATAATTTTAATTGTGAAATAAAGTCCCCACTAAATTATTCTGAGTTTTCCACATCTGCTTTAATTAGAGTACCTCTATTTCTTTTCATCTTTGATTTTGAAGTCTTTTTAAACTAAGCTAGATCATTTCCAAATTTCTAACATGTATTTTATTGTTTACTTACAGTATATATTGAAGACTAAATAAGCATTGCAATAAAGGGATTTGGAATGTATGTGCCTGAGTGTATATATGTGTACCACATGCTTGCAGGAACCCATGGAGACCAGAAAACAACATTGGAGCTCCTAGAACTGGAGTTACAGATGGTTGTGAGCTACCATGTGTGTGTGTGTGTGTGTGTTGGAAACCCAAGTTTATTTGCTCTGCAAGGAGCAACAAGTGCTTATAACCACTGAACCATCTCTTTAGCTTCCCACATTTTAAACTTGAAGTCTTCATTTTTTTTATTACCTGTGTATATCAGGATTCCTCAGCTTTAGTATTTGTATGCCAGATAATGCTTTTTATCCTCTACCCCACCCCCTGGTAAGGTGGTTTTCTATATAGGTCAGGCCAGCCTCAAACTAGGTCATTAAAGGCATGTGCTACCATATTTGACCTTAGATAATTTTTTATTATGAAGAACTATTGAACTACTTACTTTTCTGTTTCTATGATAAAACACCATGAGTAAGCAACTCATAGCTGGAAGGTTTGTTTTGGTTTATGGTTCCAGAGGGATGAGTCCATCATATTATGGTGGGAAGGCATGGCAGCAGGTGGGAATGGTGGCTGGAGGAAAAGGTGAGGGCTCATATCTCGAACTACAAACACAAAGCAGTTTTGAACAAGCTAGAAATGATGGGTGCTATTAAATTTTCTAAACCTTCCAGGGACATACTTCTAACAAGGCCACACATCCTAAGCTATTCCAAATGGCCATCAACTGGTCAAACTGTTCAGAATACATGAACTATAGAGGGCATTCTCATTCAAACCACTACAGTTATCCTATGTATTATTTCTATTACTAGTGTGTTTATGACATTTGAGAACATCCTTATTTTCTATCTAGAATATACCAGTGACAACTCTTTCCCATTCCACATACTAATTGTGACAACTAAAACTGCATTTAAACATTGTTGAATATTCCTTGAATGGTAGGGAACAAGAGAGCAGGGAGGCAGTATTGCCTTTGGTTGATAACTTCTGATAATTGTATGTTTAGTATTCTATCTGTCAAAGATTAAAATATTTATGTCATAATTGTTCAATTTGCAATTTAGCTACCTTAGAGTTTTAATTTTGTTTTACTTATTACACTGTATATAAATAGGGTAAACGACCACCAGAATAACAATGCTTCTTTAATTATGATGCTTAAGTGAAAGTTTTTACATTAGTCTGGGACAGTCATGAAATGATACTTCTATTTCTTATCCTTACTCCAAAATTTAGTTTAGTTTTGTTTTTTTTTTAATTTAATGAAATATGTGGATGTGTGTGTGCCCACATACACAGGTGCATGTGTATTTGTTGAAGCAGAATGAGAACTGTAAGTGCCATTTGTCTACCTCTTTTGAAACAGGATCTCTCATTGGTGTGAAGTGCACCTATTAATTGATACTGGCTGGCCAGAAAGTCCCAACTATCCTGTCTCCATCTCTCCAGTGTTGAGATTACAAGTGAATGCCAGCACACCCTGCATTTTCACATGGGTTCTAGGGATCAAACTCAGGTCCTTGTATTTGTAAAGGCAAGTGCTTTACCAGCTGAGCTATCTTGTCCTTGTGTAGTTTTTAAATTAGTAGTGGGACTGCCGAGACTGCTCAGTGTGGAAAAGCGTTTGTTCTTGGGAGCATGAAGACCTAATTAAGTTCAAATCCCCAGCATCAATGTCAGCAGTTAAGAGCACTACTGGCTTCTCTTTCACAGGACCCAGGTTTGGTTCCAAGCATCCACATGGCAGCTCACAACCATCTATAATTCTAGTTCCAAGGGATCTCTTGTTCTTTTCTGGCCTCCATAGACAATAGGCATGCATTTTATGCACAGGTTAATTTCAGACAAAATCTATATGCATAAAATAAAAATTAAGGGGGCTGGAGAGATGGCTCAGCGGTTAAGAGCACTGACTGTCTTTCAGAGGTCCTGAGTTCAATTCCCAGCAATCACATGGTGGCTCACAACCATCTGTAATAGAATCTGATGCCCTCTTCTGATGTGTCTGAGAGAGTGACGGTGTTCTCACATACATAAAATAAATAAATCTAAAAAAATAAAATAAAAAGTTAAGAAGGAAAAAGAGCTTGAATATAGCTGCATGTTTCTGTACTCCCAGCAGTAGGGGACAGAAACAGGCAGATCCTAAGAACTTGTTGGCCAATGGAACAGAAAGCTTCTTGTTCAGAGGGAAACTTTGTCTCAATGCCATAAGGCAGAGTGAGAGAGGAAGATATCCAGTGTCATGGTCTGACCTCAGCATTAGCATACTTAACCTGAATCTACCACCACACACATAGCACATAAACATACAACATAAGTGAAATAATTTAAAATAAACATATAACTAAAATGATTTAAACACTGTTGAGAAAATGAAACATGAAGGCTTTAGGAAATCTGTATACATCTGGTGTTGTTGTTCCCTGGGGTTTGCTTTTAGTTTTGTTCTAAACTTGTATTTACTTAAAGTTTGTTTTTAAACTTCAGCCCTGAACACATAATAGATTAATGCTTGGTATTCTCGACAGTTTCTTGCTAATGATTTGGTTCCCCCCCCCCTTTTTTTTTGGTTTTTGGTTTTTGGTTTTTGGTTTTTGGTTTTTGGTTTTTGGTTTTTGGTTTTTCGAGACAGGGTTTCTCTGTATAGCCCTGGCTGTCCTGGAACTCACTCTGTAGGCCAGGCTGGCCTTGAACTCAGAAATCCGCCTGCCTCTGCCTCCCAAGAGCAGGGATAAAAGGCATGCGCCACCACTGCCCAGCGATTTGGTCCCCTTTTAACAGTCGAGAAAGACTATTTTTGTTAGACATCCCAAGTTAGAGGTTAATGATTGATTATTTTGTTTACTAGAAATTTGGTAAAACTGTGCCAGCTATCAGACATCCAGATACTAGCTGAGTAGTAGGTTAGTAAGTAAAAACAGTTTAGTTCCTAATACTCTTGTAGAAGCGATTACAGTCAGTCAGAAACATGGAGAGAGGCTAAGCAGCTAATGCACTACAGTAATCATTTACAGCTGTATCTTTGGCAGGTTTTATATGAAAACAAAATGTAGCAAAAATCATTCTAATTGTTCTTTTAATTTTGTAGCTTTTTTATGCATTCCAAGATGACCGGTATCTCTACATGGTGATGGAGTACATGCCTGGTGGGGACCTTGTAAACCTGATGAGCAACTATGATGTACCTGAAAAGTGGGCCCGATTCTACACTGCAGAAGTAGTTCTTGCATTGGATGCAATCCATTCCATGGGTTTTATTCATAGGTAAAGTTAGCAATTCTTTCAGTTTCTTAGTTTTTGAAAGGGGTAGTTGTTGGAAGAAAATGTAAACGTCACTTAGCATTTTCTACTTCCAATCTACCTAATTTTCTCCCCTGTAACACAGATGGCATTTTAGAATTGTAGTGTATTTAGATTAATCTTGTTATAAATAATATCCTTTAATAATCTTAGTCTAATACCTTGTACATATTGTACATTAAAAAATAAAATTGTAAAGTGATTTCTAAAAGTTGTGTGATGAACATTTTGTTGCCATATTATACGTAATAGGTTTGTTCTGTTTTACACATGTATATAAAGTATTTTCATCATACTTACCACATATGACCCTTTCATGTCCCCCTCCTACTCATATTCCTGTACTCAGTCAATCTCTCTCATACTTTAATATCTTTTTACACCCCTCTGACTTCTCCAGTATCCATACTATATATAGACTGTCATGGTCTTCCTATATGGAATCCCTTAAAAATGAAAAAATAAAGACAAATAACTAATTAAATTTTATATTACACGTAGAAAACTTTTGTATCTTTAAAAAATTGTTTATCTTAGTAGGTTCTCTACAGAATTATTTGTGTCTAAATTTACTCCCAAGCGCAAGGTCATGAAACCATTCTAGGATGTCCCTAAGTTGCATGAAAATATTATTTCATATTTGGGGGATTTAAATCATGAACTACTTCTCTCATATAAAATATAAGCAAACATCACTTTAACTGAGGTCACTTATAGGAGTGAGGTTGAGGGATTATTTTCAAGAACATAAGCACGTACAGTGGCAACGTCACTGAAGAAAGTTTTTCATTCTCCAGGCAAACATTAACTACCAGTAGCTCCTTAGAGGATTAAGGCTGAGATTTGTTTTAAATACAATTTATTAAAGTAATGAATAATTAAAAATACATTCATTGTAATTTAATTGATTCTGAAAACACCCCTTGAGTCTTATGTGCAGCTACTGTGCTACACATCTGGGATCCCAAATGTAAGTGAGTTAGATTCTGTCCTGGGTCATTCAGATAATCTCTTATTAAAATGTTTTGTCTGACATTTATGTTTAGATGATACGTATTTTTGTGCTTAATCTCTCAAATTACTCATTTTCTTACCATCAAACTGTAGCTCAGGCCTTTAACCCGAGCACTTGAGAGGCAGAGGCAGGCAGATCTCTGAGTTAGAGACCAGTCTGTTCTATAGTTCCAGGACAGCCAGGGCTATACAGAGAAAGCTTTTCTCGAAAAACAAACAACTAAACCAAACTGTGCCTTTAAAAGGAAAAAAAAAAAAAAAAAAAAGAAGCCAATATGTAAAGGAATGTATTGATGTCCTCAAGACTCTAGGTGTGGATAAGGGAGCACATGTAGCTAGTTAGGAGGATCTTAGTAACTGCTTCATACCTTTTATCAAAGTCTGATCTGTTTTAGCAATATTTTGTTGTTTGTTTTTCCCTCCCTCAGAGATGTAAAGCCTGATAACATGCTGCTGGATAAGTCTGGACATTTGAAGTTAGCAGATTTTGGTACTTGTATGAAGATGAATAAGGTTAACTTTAAAATTCTAATTTTGTTTTCTAATTCCAGATAGTATTTCTTTAGAAAGTGCTATTAAGCATTCACTAAACATGGGGGCTAGAAAGATAGCTCAGTCGTTAAGGGCACTGGCTGTTCAATCTTCAGCAACTACATGCTCACAACCACCTAGCAGGTGTATATGCAGATAGAACACTCACATGTACTCATAGACATAAAAATAAATAAAACTTTCTTTTTTTTTTTTTTAAAGACTTCACTAACCAGCTGGATGGTGGTGGTGCTCACCTTTGATCCCAGCCTTTGGGTGGCAGAGGCAGGTGGCCCTCTGAATTGAAGGCCAGCCTGGTTTACAGAGTTCCAAAACAGCCAAGGCTACACAGAAACCTGTCTCAGAAAACAAAACAAACAAAAGAATTCACTAATCATATCTGGATTTGTCCAGAATCAATGTATTTGTTGTTCTTAACACCATAGTTTCAGTGTTGTATTCATAACTAGTCAGTAGTTTACCCTCTCTATTTAGGGTAAATGTAGATTTCCAGATTGACTAGCACTTTAATCACAACTCAGTCATATGCATTACTGGTAACTAGAAATGGAATCGGTGTAAATGTCACTGTTAAAATTAAGAATGTCATAAAAGTTAGATTTAGATGTCTTAGAAATGTTTTATGAAGACTTTAGTTGTCTTAACATATAAATTTTGTCACTTAGTTTAAAAGTGGATTGTAAGAGAAATATATTGACTGTATAATTACACATGCAGCTGAGAGAGGGAAACACTGCCTTTTTTCTTTGGTTGGAAAGGCTCATGTATTTCACAACAGAATAGCTAGAAATGTGTAGTTGTTTTGAAAGCTATATTGATTAAAAGGAAACATTACATACAAACTAGTGTGTCCCCATTTATTTTTAATTCACTTGCACTAATAAAGTAGGTAAAACAAATAATTTTGGAAGAGGACATTAAAATGTGGCTCTGATAGTTTACTTCGAGTTAACACTGTCAAGTCCTTTGCCTTATGTACTGCTCCATTTCATATCTGTACAGTTAGCTTTTGTGTATTTTTATCACAGTTTCTAGCATAGTTAAATCAGTCTCAGATATTTTGGTTAAAAATAATGAAATCATATTTATATGCACTAAAATGATTTGTTATGTAGTCTCAATCTGTTTGCCTTGATTTTATTTCTATTTTTATTTTATTACTATGCAGTCATTATATTAGCAGTTAGAGTAAGAAATGGGGGCATCTAGTGAGTACTATAAAACAAAAACATGAATTTGTGCACTCACTGATATTTATATAACTATGTTGTATATGCAGTCTATATGTATGATTTACATTTAGGATTTTTCAAGTTTGCACTTTGAAAATATTTTTGTTAGCATACAGAAGTGAGTTTTATTGTGCTGTTTCTATGTGTTATCCTTTGTATTCATCTGCAGCATCCTGTGCTTCCTTATTGGTCCACCGTCTGTGGATAGTGTGGTTTTCATGTTAGATGTATTCCATTATCATCATTCTTTGCTTCCCTTGCCTTCTTTATTCTCATGGTCTCTTTTCTGCCTTGACGTTGCACATAGGTAGATGTGTGTGTGTGTGTGTGTGTGTGTGTGTGTGTGTGTGTGCGCGCGCGCACATGAGCTTAAACCTAGATTCAACATGTGAGAGAAGGAATGCATTTATGCATTTGTGTTTGTAAGTCTGACTTACTTTGCTTTACATGACTTCTAGATAATTCATTTCCCTGAAGAGGCCATGATTTCATCTTTTTATATAGCTGGATAAATTTCATTGTTTATTATTGCATTGTTTCTACTCGTCTATTGATGGATTTCTAGACTGTCTCTGTTTCTTAGCAATTATGAATAATGTGTTAACTTTTGATAAGGTATTTGTAACACAGTTCTTTGGGTTATATTAAGAAGAAAACCATTGAAAATGATTTTAAGTTCTAATCCAGGCTTGCTGCTTCTTTTAGGAAGGTATGGTACGATGTGATACAGCAGTGGGAACACCTGATTATATTTCACCTGAAGTATTAAAATCCCAAGGTGGCGATGGCTATTATGGACGAGAGTGTGATTGGTGGTCAGTTGGGGTATTTTTATATGAAATGCTTGTAGGTGAGTAAAGGAGAGTTTTGTTTTAGTTTTGTGTGTGTGCGTGCGTGTGTATGTGCACGCACGCGCACGCACACTTTAATATTTTATGTGTATGGGTATTTTATCTGATGTTTGTCTGTGTACCACATGCATGCCTAGTGTCTGCACAGTCCAGAAGAAGGTGGGGATCAGAACCTGGGTCCTGTGTAGCAGCAAGTGGTCTTAAGGCATCTCTCTAACTCCTGTTTTTGTTTTAAGTATCTAATGTTTTTCATCCCAAACCCACCACTTGGCTTTCTCTCATATAATACTTATAATATTAAATTTATAGGAAATGATCAAAAATCTCTAACCTGTTTTGTCTCTTTTAAAAGCTGTTTATAGGCTAATTTTGTGATGTGTTCATTTTTCTATATTAAGTGTATACTTTTAGTTTAACACATATGTATTTTTTTTTAACCAGATAACTGATTCTTCCTTTAAAATTTGTAAATGTATTTCTTTGGTTTTCTTTTTTTCTGTCAATATTTTTCAGGTGATACACCTTTTTATGCAGATTCTTTGGTTGGGACTTACAGTAAAATTATGAACCATAAAAATTCACTTACTTTCCCTGATGATAATGACATATCAAAAGAGGCAAAAAATCTCATTTGTGCCTTTCTTACGGACAGGTAAATAATTTCGACACTGAGTTTGCGTTTATCATTACAGTGTGCGTGCTCATGCCCCAGCATACAAGTTAGCCCTTCTCTCAGATCCAGCTTGTCAGGCTCCCGCAGTGTGCACCTTTCCTGCTCAGCCGTCTCATCAGCATATACACTGCTTTAAGTTCTAAGGCATTCTCATTTTGCTGCTCAGTTTTTAAGGTTTATACTTGACTTCTCTTGGTGTTTGAACTATTAGGATATAAAAGCCAGTGTCTTGAAAGTTTATTATAATAAAGCCTGATACAAGGTTAGGGTATTCTGGTGCAGTCAGCTGATGGCCAAATAATTTTTTCTTTTGTTTTGTTTTTTTAACTTGGTTAATTATCAGACTTATGATTATTGAATTCTAGGGTTGTTTGTTTGTTTGTTTCTTCCAACACAGCCAGGACTCTGTGTGAACTCACTTTGTAAATCAGACTGGCCTTGAATTCACAGAGACAACGTGCTTCTGTCTCCCAAGTGCTGGGGTTAACATTACCTGATACCACATCCACCTAGTTTCTCTTTCCCCCTTTCTTTTTATTCTTGATGCATTAAAACCTCTGAAATTTGGGTGCATGTTTCATCACTGATTTACACTAATGGAATGCATGTTTCCCTTAGTTATGCAAAAGTGATGACACTCCTTCAATTTATGACAGTTTTGATTTAGTAATTTATAGTATTTAAATGAGTGCCTTTCATGTAGACATAGCTGCAACAAGTGCTCATGAATGTATGTATTCTTGAATTTAAAAACTGGAACATTGCATACACTTTTGTAGTTACTGTAATATTTATGTTGCAGTGCTGGAAATTGAATCCAGGATTTAATTCTTTTTAATTTATGTATTAATTAATTAAAAACAAAAAGCAGAATCAAATGACTTAAGATTATGTTTAATGTTAATCATATGTTGTTAATTAATTAGTAGCAGAAGCCCAGTACTTGTAAGTATATTTCAGTTTGAGGATAACTTTATTTAAAATTAATTTATCCTCAGGATGTGGTTTGGAGCTCAAAAGGCACATTTTTGGATTTTTACATTTTAATATAAGGAACTATCTTGTGCTGTGTATTTGGTGCTAGCTATGTAGGAATTAACAAGTTACATGACATCTGCTTCAAGTAATCTCATAGTTCTCTTGTGAGAAAATAGACATTATGCAGTAGTAATTACAGTGAGGTGTAAGCACTGTGTGCCAGACAATTTGCCCTGAAAATGAGTCAGTAAAAGCTGCTAACCAAGTGTTATACACACAAAGCAATGTTTTTAACTTTTGAAAAATTGGGATTTGATAGTATTCCAGTTAAGCTCTGATAGATAACATTTGGCACCATGTCCCCATTTTCAGTTCTGTTGAAGGCAAGTTCATGATGCTTTCCAAAAAGGAGTTAGTGATGGTTTTGGGTTTTGTTTCTGTTCATTTTAAGATGGAAATAAATGACCGTTTGGCTGCAGGCTGAACCCAGGACTCTAAATGCTGTGTCACTGACTATAGTTTTAGAATGGCTCCAGCTGATCTTGAGCTGTCAGTCCTCCTGCTTCTCTACACACACTATCAGGCTGCAGTCATTTTTCCCATGCCCTGATTTGCTGGGATCAGGTTTTAATTTATAAAAATGCTGAATAATTTTTGAAAATAAGATGAAAATTAAGATTTTAAATGTTTATGGAATTTTTGGTAGAATTTGGTGTGGATTAAAGTCGTTTACACAAAACATTTACCATGAGCTTTAAAAACAATTAAAAGTCATTGTGTTTGACTCATAGAAGCCTGTTCATCTGATTTTATTAACATTAGAAAATAGGAACAAGTCTGTGCTTTATGTATTTTTTTTAAGTTTTATTAAAAAAATTCTTTTAAGGTCAGTCTGTGCTTTATTTTCTGAAAATTTTGCTAATAGATTTTGTAGGTGACAGGACTGCTCAGGTTTCGTGTTCTGTCATCAAGAAATCTATATAAGTTATAATAAGATCTTAAATGATTACTTTTTCCCTCAATTTAGAGAAGTGAGATTGGGCAGAAATGGTGTAGAAGAAATCAAACGTCATCTCTTCTTCAAAAATGATCAGTGGGCTTGGGAAACGCTTCGAGACAGTAAGTCCTATTTTCCCTGGATGGTCAAGAGTTCTTGAAAGTAGTTAGAGTAAGTTGAAAGTGCCTTGCAAAATATTTGCGTATGGTTGATGAAAATAAATTTGTAACTTCCCTAAAGCTAGTTAAAAAGAACATTTAATAATTCTGGAGAACTCTGTGGAGCTGTGGCCCTCCTGTCCCTTGCAAAACATACCACACTGATGGAGGTGGCGCTGAGCTGAGTCACAGTTAATATGTGAGCATCTTTGAGCTGCTCTTCATTTAGGTTTAGTTTGGTTTTTTGTTTGTTTGGTTGGTTTTTGGTTTTTGGTTTTTGGTTTTTGGTTTTTTCGAGACAGGGTTTCTCTGTGTAGTCCTGGCTGTCCTGGAGCTCATTCTGTAGACCAGGCTGGCCTCCAACTCAGAAATCTGCCTGCCTCTGCCTCCCAAGTGCTGGGATTAAAGGCGTGCGCCACCACCGCCCGGCTAGTTATTTCTGTAAGAAAATGTTAAGTAGGAACAAATGGACGAGTTTTTGTCCTATTTAAATTAAAACTTAAGTTGTAAGGTGGCTGTGTTACTGCTAAGTCCAGAATATAACTCAGTTTTATTTACGTTTACATTGGAACTTGTGCTATACTTGATTAGGGCTTTGCAGAATGCAGTTAGGAAGTAAAAACAGTATGCTAGAATTTTTTTTTTTATTAGATATTTTATTTACACTTCAGATGCCATCCCCTTTCCCCATCCCCCCCCCTTAGAAAACCCCTATCCCATGCCCCCTTTTCCTTTTTGCATTTATACATTTTTTTTTAAATAATGTTAATCATAAGCGTTATAAGTTTGGAATTGTTCAATCAGAGGTGTAACCCACTGACCAACCTAGATATAACAACTATCTTTGACTGGTGGAGATACATGAATATCTGCCTCCCTGTCTCCCCCCTCTTTCTCTCTTTCATCACCTAGCTTCTCCTCTCCTTCTTCTTCTCCTCTTCTTACTCCTTTTCTTCCTCTCAGTACTCCTCCTACCTTAGCTCCTCCTACACATCACCCTTCCTGTTAAAATGAAACTTTTCTCTCAAAATACAATTAGAGCATAATTATGCCAATTTGTACCAGTGAGGTACAGGATAGTCCTAATACCCTGTCCATCCTTTTGTTGACTAACCAGCACCTCTGTCATCTATCCTAACTAAAACATTTAGTTCTGAACCTGGCTTTAGGATGAATGTCAGCTGACGACCATCCACTCAAATCTTTTCTCTTACGGTAAATAGCTATAAGTTTTCAACCCCGTCAGAAATCCAGAATGACTGAGTTAACTATAATTGTGGGAAGCACAAAGCATAGCTTCTAAAACTTAGCCAATTTATAGAGACCTCTGAACACCTGAAAAGCCCCTATACTACCGAACGTTGGAGCATCAAATCTTCAGCCTTCTGGCCCAGAATCATCTGACAGACCTTGGTGATGCAGGATTATTAAGGACTGATTACTCTGTCTAGGCAGATATAATCAGTCGACTATTGTGCATGTGTGTCCTTTTCTGGATAGTAATTTGTCTGTAGATGGAGAGAGGCAATTCTTGCCTAGTGGCTGTTACCACACAACTGGAGTAACTCCAAGGATGCTCCATTTCTTCTTAGAATCCACGACAGGAAGCTGTCAGGAGCAGACAGGTCTCTAATCAATATGAACATTAATATATAAATATTTGTAGCGTCAGTTCTATGGACTTCTGATGTTTTGAAAACCAACTATCCATGTAAGGTAACCTGGACTGTTGTCTGTTCACTCCTCTCAGCTATTTCTAAATAAAATATGGAAAGCACCCTAACAATAAACTCAAAAATATGAATTTGCTATAGTCCCTTAACTCATAGGTTAACCGTCCCAAATCAGTTAAAAAGGTTAAAAAAGGGCTGGGTCCAGGCATTGTATTCCTAAATGTGTTACACAGGCACAATGCCCATGAGCGTATCAATATTCATCTCATTTATATATTAATAAGAGGCTCGTACCAATGAAAACCTTAAATTTAAGATCAAAGTAAATTTTGTACCATTTAAGAAATTATAACTTCATTTTGATAATAATTATACAGATTTCTACCAATAGGTTATGGCTATGCAATAAGTCCTAGCTAATCCCTCCTGTTCCAACAAAACCACTACTTGTCCCTAGAAAGACAGACCATTATTAACCACATTAGTCCCCAAGCTCAGGGAATAGGGGCGCTGACTCTTCTTTAACTTCTTCAAGCTGATTAAGAGCGTTGAGATTTTAGAAGAGGGGCAGGGGGGGGGGAAGAGTAAGTTGATAAGCCTCTGATGCTGTGTCTTCACTGCATCCAGATGGAATTCCAGGACATCAGAGGTTACGGCAGGTCTGCTCAGTATGCTTGATGAGTAGATACACTAAGGCTGTGTATTCTGCAATATACAATTCTCAGAACAAGTTTTAGTATCAAGAAAAAAAAATTTTCCACCCCCAGGGGGCTGACATTTTTTTTAAAGATGTTGGTTCTGACGAATTTTTTTTCGCTTGTTAAAATTGGTTGTAGTATTTACGTTTCAGATTTTATCCCCTTAGCCTACTTCCTCCCACCACCCAGAAACCTCCTATCCCATCCCCCTCCTCATGCTTCTATGAGGCAGTGACCTCACCTACCCCCCCTCACTATATACCCTCCCTGCCCTCACATTCCCCCCCCACACTGTGTGTTCATTTTTTTTTTTTTAATGGGACCAAGAAACTCCTCTCCCACCTATGTCCGACAAGGCCATCCTCCCCTACATATACCTCTGGAGTCTTGGGTCCCTCCCTATGTGTTCCCAGGCTGGTGGTTTAGACCCTGGGGGGCTCTGGTTGTTTGGTATTGTTGCTTTCCACCTGGGGTCAGTAGCCCTTTCTGCTCCTTCAGTCCTCTCACTAAGTTCTCCATTGGGAAACCCCTGATCATATCAGTGGTTAATTGTGAACATTGTCCTCTGAGTGTGTTAATCTTTGGCTGACCTCTAAGGAGACAGCTATATCATGTTCCTCACATTATGCACTTCCAGCCATCCACATCAGTGTCTAGCTTAGGTGGCTGTACATGGGGTGAATACCCAGGTGGAATGGTCTCCTGATGGCCCCTCCTTCAGTTTCTGTTCCATGTTTTGTTTCCCTATTTGCTCCCTTGAGCATTTTTGTTTCTCGTTCTTAGTAGAACTGAGGCATCCCCTCTTGGTCTTCCTTCTTCATGAGCTTCATGTGGTCTGTGGGTTGAGTCTTCGCTAATCCAAGCTTTTGGGCTAACATCCTTGGAGATATGTTTGTGTAACTATCTTCTTTTGGGGTTTTTGGAAGATTACTTTCTTGCTTTTTCTAGGTGGTAGTTTCCCTCCTTGTGTTGGAGTTTTCCACCAATTATTCTTTGAAGTGCTGGATTTGTGTTGAGATACTGTGTAAATTTGGATTTGTCATGGAATATTTTGGTTTCTCCATCAATAATGATTTGAGAGTTTTGCTGGGTATAGTAGTCTGGGCTGGCATTTGTGTTCTCTTAGGGTCTGTATGATATCGGTCTAGGATCTTCTGGCTTTTATGGTCTCTGGTGAGAAGTCTGGTGTAATTCTGATAGGTCTGCCTTTATATGTTACTTTGCCTTTTTCCCTTACTGCTTTTAGTATTTTTTCTTTGTTTTGTACATTTGATGTTTTGACTATTATATGGCGGGAAGTATTTCTTTTCTGGTCTAAACTATTTGAAGTTCTGTAAGCTTCTTGTATATTTATGGACATCTCTTTCTTTAGGTTAGGGAAGTTTTCCTCTATAATTTTGTTGAGGATATTTACTGGTCCTTTTAGTTGGGTGTCTTCCCCCTCATCTATACCTATTATCCTTAGGTTTGGCCTTCTCATTGTGTCTTGGATTTCTTGTATATTTTGGGTTAGTAGCTTTTTGTAGTTTGCATTTTCTTTGACAGTTGTGTCAATGTTTTCCATGGTATCTTCTGCACATGACATTCTCTCTTCCATCTCTTGTATTCTGTTGGTAATACTTGTGTCTATGACTCCTGATCTTTTTTTTAGGTTTTCTATCTCCAGGGTATTGTCCCTTTGTGATTTCTTTATTGTTTATACTTCCATTTTTAGATCCTGCATGGTTCTGTTTAATTCCTTTTCCCGTTTGGTTGCATTTTCTTGCAATTCCTTAAGGGATTTTTGTGTTTCCTCTTTAAGGGTTTCTATCTACCAGTGCTCTCCTTAAGTTCTTTGAGAGTGTTATTTATGTCTTTCTTAAAGCCCTCTATCATCATCATGAGAAGTGATTTTAATTCTGATTCCTGCTTTTCTGGTGTGATGGAGTGTTCAGGGTTTGCTCTGATGAGGGAGCTGAGTTCTGATGATGCCATGTAACTTTGGTTTCTGTTGCTTATGTTCTTGCTCTTGCCTTTTGCCATCTGGTTAACTCTAGTGCTGCCTGTACTTGCTGTCTCTGACTGAAGCCTGTCTTTCTAGTTATCTAGCTTGTGTCTGATCTCCTAGGGGTCCAGATGTCTCTGTGATCTTTTCCAGCTGCACTGATTACAGTGGTACCTCTAGGATGCCTCAGGATATGGTGCCTCCAAGGTAGTAGTCCAGCTAGGTGTCTGCTGTTCTGGGTGCAGTGTCTCCTCTAGAATATCTCAGGATATGTTGTCTGAAGCTCTGAGTTCATTTGTTCCTCTGTGGCTCTGGATTGAGTGGACCTTCCAGTATGTCTCAGGTGGAATCCGGGGTCCACACAACAGCAGACCTGGCAGAGGTCTGATCCAGGCCTCAGATCTGAGAACTAGTTTCTAAGACACTGCCCAAGTTAGAGCGCCTGGGATCCCTGCTTCCTCTGGATTCTTGGAGGTTGGGGACAGAGCTGCCGTCCAATATCTGCTCAGTGCTCTGGCCCAGACCGGAAGGAGTATGCTAGAATTTAATTTTCAGTCATTACAGAAAATTTTATTTTTTATAAAACAAAGTTAAATTATAATGTGATCTGAAGAAAACTTTACATAACAGTTATAGTAAAATCATGTATATTTGTATTATAATTATGTTTATTATATGCTATATAATGTTATAATCATATTGTATGTTATCTAATCATCTATAATTAAAATATATTAAATGTATATTTCATTATATATCATAATTATATGATTATAAGATTAGTATATTGGTTTGTCGCTACCCACGTCTGACCTGCAGAATAAGGCAATGGCAGCTGTGTTCTTCAAGCGGTTTATTCAGCTATCCCTGTACAGTGGGCTTCCTCTCTCTTTCTCTTCTCTTCTCTCCCTTCCCCAGCTCCTGCAGCCCCTTATATGCATTGCCTTGATCCTATCAGCAGCTGCCACGAAGTCACTAATTGGCCACTCTCAATCACGTGAGGTGGGGTGATCGGGTAACCACACCTCTCAGTGCATACAACTCCATATATGGAGTTGTCTTTTCTCTCAAGCAATGCCTATGCCAAGAGCCACTTTGTAATGGTGAGAGTGGAGCCGCTTCCCACATTGGTTTTTTTTTTGTTTGGTTGGTTTTTTGTTTTTTGGTTTTTTTTGGGGGGGGGGGGTGTTTTTTTTTTTTTCTTCTTGTTTTTTTTTTTTTCTTTTTTTTGGTTTTTCGAGACAGGGTTTCTCTGTGTAGCCCTGGCTGTCCTGGAACTCACTCTGTAGACCAGGCTGGCCTCCAACTCAGAAATCTGCCTGCCTCTGCCTCCCAAGTGCTGGGATTAAAGGCATGCGCCACCACCGCCCGACATTATATTGTATATTAACATCAAGATGACCCAGACTTAGAAGAATAAGAATTCATCTCTTTCTATACTGAAGTTTTAGAAGTTTTTTGTTTGTTGTTTTGGTGTTTTTCATTTTTTCCTTTTTACTTTCTAAAAGAAGGATGCTGCTGCTAGCTCATCACCTATGAACAGGAATGGAAATGAGCTTTCCTGGGTAGTGTTAGGAAATTAGGATTGTGGAATTCATTGAGACAATGAGTGGTAATTCTTACTTGAAGAGAAAATTTTTAAATTAATTTTGAAGTCCATTATGTAGACTTGTTAGTTTTAGTAATGTAGTTGTCAACGATTACTAAGAGAAACAGGTACATTGCTTACAACATAGCATATATTGTTTTATACTATAAAATTACTCAAGAAGAAGGGAAAGCTAATTACTCCGGAGATCAATAAAGAAGCTGTGGCAGCAGCTTGGGAGATCTCATTAACAGTTACATCCAGTCAAGAAATGTACAACAGATAACAATAAACAGCATAATAAACCACTCTAAAAATAGGATGGTTTATATATAAATATTTATATGTAAATATATGATTATATTTATTTTATATAAAATGTTATATATATATATATATATATATATATATGCTTGAAAAATTGATACTAAGTAGATGAAGCGAGATATTTGAACCCCTTTTTGTAGGCCAAGCATGATTTTATTCCAGGTGTTGGAAGAATAACAGAGTCAAGGCAAGTTTTTCCTTGTGAAGCTCATAGTTGTTTGGAAATTGAGGTCCAAATTTATGTCATTATAATCCTATATGTCCTTAATAAAACTGCCTTTACTTATGAAAAAAGTCCATTTATGGTTTTAAATCAAGTGAACTTTATACTTAAAGATTACTACTGTCTTTGTGATTTTATTAGTATTGCTATCTCTATATTTTAATGAGCTTCTATTTTAATGAGCTTGGTTGCTGTCTGTTTCTTAGAGGGTTTTTGTTGCTGTTGGGGGTTTTTTTGTTTGTTTGTTTGTTTGTTTTTGTTTTTGTTTTTTGTTTTTTGTTTTTTGTTTTTGTAGTACTGAGAATCAAGCCCAGGATTTTATGCATTCCAAGCAAAGCACTCTACCACTGAGCCATGTGCTTGCCCTTATGGTTTTGTTATGGTCTTAGATGCAACAGACTTAGGAGCATTTTTATAGTTTTCCCTAAACTTCATTGGTTCTGCTTTGTTATTATTGAAAAACTAAAAGCTGTAGAACTTACTATCACATTTCTTCTCCTTCTTTCTTCTGGTCTTTCTTCATAGCCCACTCCTAAAATACTAAGAATGTTTTGATTTCTTCTGAACTAAACTGACTAATCTACATTATGATGATCATAACTCCTTTTAAAGATGTCCTTATTTTTATTATTTTGATGTATTCTTACATGTATGTATGTGCAACATGTGTGTGCCTGGTGCCTACAGTGACAAGAAGGTGTTGTATCCCTGGAACTGAAGTTATAGAAAGTTGTGCACTGCCAGATCACATGGGTTCTGGAAACCAAACAGGCTCCCGAAAGAGCAGCCAGTACTCTTAATGGCTAAATATCTTTACCATGTCAGTTATTAATACTTTTAATATATTTGAATTTCCATTTTCTTTAGAAAAAATTGCTCTCTTTTACTAATCTAAGTTTTATCAGTTAAATGTTTTAAAGTCATCATGACAATTAGTTTCCTAGTCAACTTGTTTTTCTTAGTTATGCACTAAGTACTTTCTCCAAGTCTCTTGAGTCTATTCACCTTTTAAAGTCATAAAAATTAAGATTACAAAATTACTTTTATATTTACTTGAGGTAGAGTTGAAGAAATAACAGGGTTGTGAGATTAAGATAAAAGACTGAATGAAGTGAAAACGCCCTTTCGCCTGAAAACCTTACCACACTACCAGCACTCTATGAGCTAGTGACAGCACAGGGCTTCATTCAGATGTAAATCTGTGTGAGGTTCATTGTAATATTATACACCATTTATTGGCTTTTTTTTCTATTTAAAATATTTAAAAGAAATGTAAGGAAGCAACATGTTGGCAGCTAAATTTTGTATGAAAGTATGCAGTCCAGTATTTATTACGTATAATGATTCTATAATAACAATAATATGGTGACCTGCAAAACATTTTCTTATTCACCATCTCATTGGAAATAAAAGACTGTCTTTGCTTAATCTTCTATTTGTAGCTGTTGAGAACTATATAAGATACTATCCTGACAGTCTTGTCTGTCTGCTCTGCTTATGTCCATATGTTTAGCAAAAAGCAAACATGTACGGTCTCTCAGAATTTTACATTTTCATGGCAAAGATTATTTATGACCTAGCTTGCAACTCTTTAAAGGTTTAGGCTTTGTTGACATTGTAATGAATTTATTTTTATTTTAAATATTTTTTTCCTTTCTTGGTGAGTAAAGTAGACATTGACAAAACTCTGTAGAGTCATATTTAACTTTTAGTCACTAGCATCACATACAGTCACGTTGCCATTCAACCATCACCATGTGGTTCTCCAAAACCTCACCATTTTAGGTTAAAAAATCTTTATTCATTAAATAGTAATTCTCCTTTCTTCTTCTCAGTTGGCCCCCAGTAAGTACTGTGTAAGTTTCTGTCTCTATGAATTAGATTATTTAGGGTATCTCCTACCTTTTTATGTCTGGCTTGTCTGACCTAGCAGACATCTGTCTGTCTCATCTTTGTTGCAGCATTGATCATAGTTAACCATTGTTTATATGTGTGTGACATTTTGTTAAATCCATTTATGAGTCATTAAACATTTAGATTTCTCTACTCTTTAGCTCTTGTTAGCTATTCTTCCACCAGTGTTTATTTTGAAATATATTTGTTATGTTACGTTATGGCTTTTTTATAACGAGTATATATGGATACTTGCAGAAATGTCTACTTGAGTAACTATCAACAAAATGCGATTGAAGAATCATTTTGCATTTCTGTTTTTAGGTTTTTTAACAACCAGCCACTACCCACTCTGATGCTGTCTCATAGTCATTTTAGTTTGCAATTTCCTAATGGCTACTGATATAACATGAAAGTTAAACACTTCCATGTTTGTTTATTGACCATCTGTATAACTTTAAATTTTTTCCTCCTTTTTAATTGGTTCAGTTTTGTATTTAATTATTTCTCTGTGGGTTTTTTAAAATCACAAACAAAAGAACAGTTAACAATAATTTTGACTTTTACATTCATCTATGTAGTTAGTTATCGTTTCCTATTTTTTCCTCATGGCTGAGATGACACTGTTGACTGTTTGCATCTTCAAGTGGTTCTTTTGTAGGTTTCCTTTATTTTGTATTCAGTTTCCTAGATGTGTATATTGATACATTTTATCAGATTTGGGGAGCTCTGGACAGTATTTCTTTAAATACTCCTTCTCCCTCTTTCCCTCCTCTTGTGCCAGATGTCTTAGATGCACATGTTGGTCAGTTGACAGTGTGTCACAATTCCTACTTTTCTCATTCAGTGCCAGGATTTCTATTTCTTTTTTTTCCACCTATCACCTGACAGTTAAGACATCATTTTCTTGCTTCCTTATAGTTGATTGTCCATAGTATCCTTTAATTTTTATACACATAAAGAAGATTTTATTATAAAATTGTATTTAGTACAAATGTTTGGAGTTCCCCAGTGGAGTTTTTTTTTTTTTCCTTCCTCCAAAAATTCCCTGTGACTGAACCATATATCCCTTTTAAGCAAAATACACGTGCTTTGTAATTTTTTGTTATGAGCTTGACACTTTGAATGTTATAGTGTTAACTCTCATAATCATATTGCTCCTCTAAAGGTTGTTGTTTATTGTGGGCTGTGAGCACTGATTTTCCAAACATGTCTCCTGCCTTGTGTGATTGCTATGATCTTTGTTCTATTAGCCTATGACGGACATTTCCCAAATACCAACATTATGAATTCCTTGATTGTTTTTTTTTCTTTGTTTCAATTGTTCTTTTTTTCTTTTAACTTTTTAAACTTTATGTGTATGTTTGCATATGTGCGTGCGAGCGTGTGTATGAATTTACGTGCGCATATCAACAAAAGCCAGAAGAGGGTATCTGATCCCTTGTAACTCAGGTTAGAAGTAGCTGTGAAGCACTTGATGAAGGTGCTGGAAATAGAACTTGGGTCTTCTGCAAGAGCAGCAAATGCTCTTGACTCTGATCCAACTCTCCAGGTCCTCTGAGTCACCTTCTTTATTAAACAACCCTTGTTTAAAGGTTATTATATTATGCATTTCTCAAGAAAGTTGCCTCTGACAGTTTTTGCCAACATAATGTTTACTGCAGTAGAGAAAGGTGTTTTTAGGATTCCTTCTTTGTTTTTTTTGATGCCCATAGGTTATTGGTTATTTATTAACAAAGCCTATATCTGATTACATTATTGATAATAAGTCAGTAAAGTAGTCCTCACCTCACTAACTAGTTCTCACGTGATTAGGTGACATTTTTATGCACAATCTTTTAAACATGGCAACTTAGAAGCAGAGATTTCAGAGTTCTCTCTGGATATCTTCCACTTACATCACAACAGTTTTCCAGAAAGAAAAGAAAAGGAAAAAGGAAAAAAGGAAAAAGAGAGAAAAACCTTGTCAGATTTTAAACTACTCTGATGAGTGGGTAAGATGGTTCATTAGGTGAAGGTGCTTGCCACCAAAGGCCTATACTGGAATTTTTTCCAGGATCCACATGAGTACTTAACAAGTTGTCCTCTGACCTTCATAATATGCCATGCCATGGACATGTATACACACATAAGTAAAGGATGATAAAATATTTTCTAAAAATTAAAATAACACCTCATAAGAAAACTGAGTCCATTGATAGTGGCAAGAGAAAATACCACACTGGTTGGCGTCTTTAACATATTACATGATAGTTTTAAAAAGAGGTTTTGAAACTTCAGAAAATTGACTGGATAAATCTGTTTTTGAGGTGTGGTAAGGGGAACTATTGTCCGTAGAATTATAAACTATTGAACAGATATCAGTAGCATTTCTCCCCCTATTCTTAATAGCTGCAAGTGCATATAGATTTTGTCAAATGTTATTTCAGTGGACAGACAATAAATTCAGATTGAAAGGTATATTGCTTTAAGAAATATTTTTACCAGGCTGGTGATGTACAGCTTTAATCCTGAGCACTCGGGAGGCAAATGTCTCAGAGAATTTGAGGCCAGCCAAGGTTGCCTCAAAAACAAAACACAAAACAGTGAGAGGAATTCCCAAAAGGAGGTGGGGGGTAAGAAAGAATGATTTTGCTGAGACCATAATTTACTTGTCAGGGAGCAGTGATTTTTTTTTTTTTTTTTTTTTTTTTAATGTACTTCTCATTTTACAAATCACACAGTTGGTGTGACTAGGGGATGGCATTATCTAGTCAGGCAGTTCTTTTGACCATGAAAGTGAAAGGCCCCCTTTTCCCTTTGTTGCTACTGTTGGTTAATGCCAACAGCTTTGTTGGGCTAGCTCTGTTGCTTTGTTTTAAAGTTGGCCAAATAGTTTCTTCTGCCTAAGATTGAACTTGATAGATTTTTCTTTTGTGTGGGTCTCAGTGATTAAAAAGAAAAATAGCACCTTTATATAAGTAAGTCAATGAAACAAGTTCAATTGGTTTGCTCATACTTATCTTTTTCTCTAAAGGAAAGTGAGGTAATTGTATCTAAGGTTTCTTGGTTGCTCTTGTCTTTACACAAAAGGCTTTATACTTTGGTTGGCTGGTTGGTTGGTTGGTTGGTTGATTGGTTGGTCCATCAGTTAGTCAGTCAGTCAGATGGATGTTTGGTTTTTTGAAACATGGTTTCTCGATGTAGCCCTGGCTGTTCTGGAGCTCACTCTGTAGACCAGGCTGGCCTTGAACTTAAATCTGCCTGCCTCTGCCTTCCTAGTGCTGGGAGTAAAGACATGCACCACCACTGCCTAGCTTTATACTTAGATATGCCCTTTTATATCATAGTTAAGCTCTAGAAGATATTAGAAACATGAATTTCACGTTGTGTTTTCTCTTTTTAGATAGAAGCCCTTTAACCACTCCCCATCACGTATCCCTTCCTCCTCTTTATTTCTAGGACAACTAAGAAATAATCTTGATTTTTGGTTTTCTCTATAGCAGATTAACAACTATAACAATCCAGTACTTAAAATGGACCTTTTTAAAAAGTATACTTTGTTAAGCTATATGTTCTGAAAATTAATGTATGCATTCCCAAATGCTTTTGAGTATTTTAAACTATGTTGTATGTTGTAGCAAATCTTAGTTTTACTTGTAGCATTCAACTTAAGCTTGAAACATCAGTAACTGCAAATATATAATTTTCATTTAATTTTGAAATCTAGTAAATCTTAGTATTGTAGAATTTAATGCATTTTATGTTGTGATTCACAAGCTATTTAGAAGCAAGAAATCATCAGTATTTAGTATGGATCCTGTTTGCTTGCTGTAGATGAAGTCTGTTTTGTTGTCCAGTTGTCTAACTAGCCCTGAACTCCTAGGCTCAGCAGTCCTGACTGACCAGCCTCTTGAGTAGCTAGTACTGTAAGTGTATGCTGCAGTGCTGGACGGCTATGTATTTGTGCCACTTTATTTGTGTACTAAGTTTGAAAAAAACAACTACTTTCTTTTTGTTTTTAGCTGTAGCACCAGTTGTGCCTGATTTAAGTAGTGACATTGATACTAGTAATTTTGATGACTTAGAAGAAGATAAAGGAGATGAAGAAACATTTCCTATTCCTAAAGCTTTTGTTGGCAATCAGCTACCTTTTGTAGGATTTACATATTATAGCAATCGTAGGTAAGTACACCAAGCAGTAATTTAGGGGTAAGTGGCAATTCTTTTATATTCACCATATTTTCTTAAAGATAACTAAATACTGTTTTTAAGTAGGTTTGATGGTATCTAAAGTTAGATCTTTTAGTATACCAATTTTCATTTTCAGTATATGTTGAGGTTTTTTTTCTTAGTCTCATTCATGTTAAGAATAGTTTTTCAAGAAAATCTATGTTGAATTATGTAGCATATCTTCAAGTGAAAGTAACAGATGAAATAATTATTTTAATACTGACATTTCAGTTACTATTTTTATTTATAAAGAGTTAACTGCTCAAAAATTTTGGAACAACATAATACATTTACTTAGCGTTTTATCACTGTATTAATGCTGCTGAAAGCCCGTAATTTTTAGGTTTTGAAAAATTAGTTTCTCCTTCCCCCTCAAAAAACAAAACATTTAATGAGCATTTTCATGAACTGTAGCATACGTTAGTACGTATAGTGTTATGTTTGACAAATAACTGTAGCCTTTTATGTTTCCATCCCCTGAGGATGGGGACAACCTACCTAAACTCTGAGTTGTCTTAAGGGAATAAAAACAGTAAAACACAATTGTGCTTTGCATGAAGTAAGCACTTAGCGTTAGCTATTCCTAACTGATAACATCTAATGTTAGCTTCTATCTTTACATGTACATAAGGTATAAGCTTAACCTTTATCATATTTCATTGTGTTGGGCATTCATCCATTCAACAGATATTTGATAATTTGTTCTTTGTCACATTGATGGTCATACTATGGTGCAGTACATGTCCAATAAGGAAAGGGATGAACTTATAATGTAAGTTCTACTTAACAGAAACAAAGTGCTAGACCAGTACCATGCAACAAAGCACTTCTGGTTTAAATCTGTGCACCTGTTACTTTTCATTGTTTTAAACTTTTATTGTTTTAAACATCAATTTCATTGTTTTAAACATCAACTTATTTTTCGTGGTATGGTTTTAAATATTTGGCTTAGAGTGATTATTAAATTTGAATATTATAACTAATTTTACGTTAACAAGTTTTACCATTTAAACCAGAACTTTCATAATGATAGATTTGGGTCTAGTGTAGAAATCAAGAAGGCAGTGTAGTCCTACCTCCTAAACTTACTTCCCCAAGATTTACTTAGAACTACGCTGGGCACTGGAGCAGCATCACTACCAGCTAGCTTACACTTGAGCTTTGACCATGAAAAAGCCTACTGTTGGGCTGGAGAGATGGCTCAGGGGTTAAGAGAACTGACTGTTCTTCCAAAAGTCCTGAGTTTATTTCCCAGCAACCACGTGGTGGCTCACAACCATCTTTAATGGGATCTAATGCCCTCTTCTGAAGACAGCTACAGTGTACTCATATAAAGGAAATAAATAAATAAGTAAGTAAGTAAGTAAGTAAATCTTTAAAAAAAGAAAAGAAAATGCCTACTGATCTCTTCCTCCTGACACATAATACTGTAGCTACTTTATGTAAATAGGAGGTCTTCTAGACAGGTTTTCTTAAAGTCTGATTTTATATGTTGACAAACAAGCCCCAGTAATTTTGTTTTCTCTGTATGGAGTCTAGCAATTAATTACTTTATGTTTCTCTATACAAAGTTAATCATTAAACAATTTGTACTATATTATCATGCACTTCATTGTATTTTCTGATTTATCTTTATATTCATGCTTCATGTTCCTGAGTAATGTTTATATTTTTAAAAATAGGATATATTGTATTAAGTATTATAGTCTTATTGTCTAATATAAATATTTGTTTTTACTATTTTTATTGTTTTATTTTATATGTATGTCTGTAGGCTTGGATGTATGTCTACCTAGACTGTGTATACAGTAATGTAGTATCTTTTAAAAGTAATTGCTTATAACATAAAAAGGTGAAAATGCAGGTGTTTTTCATAAAGAATAACAGTTGGGCATCATGGTACATATCTATAATCTGAACACATGGAAGGCTGAGACAAAAGTTAAGAGGCAGGTCTGGGCTCACTACAGTTTGCCATTGTACATATAGTGTTGACTATACAAGTGATAAAGAGCAAGACTGTCTTAAAAACAGTCAACAAAATATTTACTAGCTTACTATCATCTCAGCGGTTAAGTATGTGTGAGATAGAAAACTGTGAATCCTGAAATCCAAGAACTCTTTATTTCTAAAGGGTAACTATAAAACATAATATCAAAATACTTTGAATATTCAGCTGCATTCCTGAAGACTGTTATAAAAGTTATTCAAATGTCCACATTTTATGTAAAAGAAACACTATATGCAACACACAGAACTCTTGAACACAAGAAGACAAAGGTGGAGAAGATACGGATCGATGATGTCCTTGTATTTCCCCTTCTGCCTTCAGAGAGCCTTTTGCTACTAGTTTTATAGAATGCAAGTTATATAGCATAGTAAATCTGGAAAATTCTTGCTCTGTCTAGTTCAGAGTTCTTGGTGGGATTTTTTTTTGGTACTATGGAACTTTCTGGCACTTTTGGTTTTTGTACTATTTTATAGCAAATCTAAAATATAGAAGTCAGTGAGAGAGCCTAAAGTGTGTTGTTGATGTTGTATATGGAATCCTTCTCTTTCTCATGATACTAAGATTGAAGAATTAAGAAAACAGAGCTAAACTTTGAATTAAAAGCAAAGTAGAAGAAGAGGTTGTGATTTCTTTGAATTTCAACAGCAACTATTGTACTGCTTTTTGTAATAAATACCACTTTGTTTCCTGATGTTGATGCATCATTAATGTTTTCATTTAGTTATTTTTAAAATTTGGCTAGTTTTTGTTTTTAATTTTCCTGGACAGTATAAATATTGATATATTTTCCTATAAAAATGTTGAATTATAGTTGTAGTGTTACCTAAGAACTATCTAATTTATATATTGTTTCTAAAATAAAAATTAAATGGACTTAATTTTTAAAAAATTAGCTAGTGTGACACTGAACATGAGACAGGAACACCAGTGCTTGTTGTGTATTATTATATATTAAAAAGTTTTATTTTTTTTTTAAATTCCTTACCCTCACCAATAGATACTTACCTTCAGCAAATCCCAGTGAGAACAGATCTAGCTCAAATGTGGATAAAAGCTTGGTAGGTATTTCTTGATTTCAATTTGGTTTTTATTTTTAAGTTCACAGATAATATATTTGTATGTATGATATTAAGTAAGCATATAAATTGCTTGTGAATGTGCAGTTAGTTTAGATATTTAAGACCCTTAAATTATTATCTACTCTTTAGTATTTCTTATCTGAGTATTAAATGAAATTTTATATATATATATATACACATACGTATATGTGTGTGTATATATTTATACACACACAAATATTTCTTAACTATATTTATGAATAGTTAAGAAATTATAAATTGCTACTGATTAACAGTTATTATTCTTTAAGTCATCATTCCAAGCTGGAAATTGTATGAAATAATAACTACTCATTTCACCACCCTTTCCTCAAGCCCTAATAACCTGCTCTACTTTCTCAGTTTCTTCTACTATTCTCCTGTCAATGAAATTAGATACTAGATACATTTTTTTTATGTGACAGGCTTATTTTGTTTACCTAAATTCATCCATGTTGCAGTATATGTTAGACTTCCCTTCTTTTTAAAATCTGGATAATATCTCAATGGACATTTTTACCACATTATGTGTACACATGCATTAAATGAAAAGAGTTAAATAAAGGGATGTTACGCTGCAAACATCGATCAGACAGAACAATAAAGGGTGAGAAAGCACCTTTGTACTAACTGCGGTGGAAAGCTATTGCTCTTAATACTACTGAAAGCAAGGAGAAAGTTCGGCATGAGAAAAGAGGAACACAGAATGTATGGAACAAGAGGTGTTGAGAGAGTAACTTCATATCTCCACCTTTCTTGTAGTTTTTGAATTTTTATTATTTTCCTTATTGTCTGAGACTAATATCACAGCAGTGTAATTGATAGGTTTTATGACAATAGTAGAAGGTAGATCTTTAAGACTGAAAAGGAATTGGGGAAATAGAGAATAACTAGTATTGCCAGCATAACTTAATTTCTTCGTTCTTTGGAATTTGTTATATATGATAAATAAGCATATTTTTGAGAACTTGGTATGTTCTAGTAGAAATTCTTTCTGTTGTTCATGTGACTGAAAAATAAGCCTACCTGACTTCTTTCTCTCCTTCTAAGAATAATTATCTTGTCATCCTTAAAATACCTTGTATAATCAAGACACCTTTTTTTTTTTTTTAAGATATGGGTTTCTCTGTATAGTCTTTGCTGTCCTGGAACTTGCTGTGTAGACCAAGATAGAGTCAAACTTACAGAGATCCACCTGCCTCTGCCTCCTGAGTGCTAGGATTAAAGGCGTGCACCACCACTGCCTGTCTCACAGATGGATTTTATTTACATTGTTTTATGTTGTGTGTTTTGTGGTACTGGAGATCAAAGCCAGTGTCTGATATAAACTCAGCTACTGAGCTATATCCTCATCATCTTGATTATGCTTTTAATCAAGAAGCAAAGGACTATGTTTTTTAACTGTTTCTTACAATTGCTTTTCAAGATTAAAAAATTTTAATGCATATGTGTATATACCTGGGTGTATATTGGTACACCATGTGAGTGCAAATACCTATGGAAGATAGAAGAGACCATCAGCTCACCTGGAACTGGAGCTACAAGTGGTTGTGAACTGCCTGATATGGGTGCTGGGAACTGAACTCTTGTCCTCTCTAAGAGTAGAAAGTGCTCACAACCACTGAGCCCATTTGCAGTGTTGTGCGTAGCTCTTACTGGCCTCAAACTCGGTGTCTGGTCAAAGATGAGCATGGACTTTTATCTTTGTGACCCTCAGTCCCAGGCGTTGTCATTACTGGTATGGGTCACTTACATCCAGCTTATGTGCTACTGGAGAATAGAATGGCTTCATACATCCTAGGTAAGCAGTCTCTGAAATGAGCCATTTCCCCTATACTATTTATTTATATTTTACTTGATTTGGTTTCTTGAGGTAGTCTTAGATAGTTTAGGATGGCCTCTTACTAGCTATGTTAACCTTGAACTTCTGATTTCACTTCTACAGTGCCAACAGCCATTTTTTTTTTTTAAGATTTGTTTCATTTATATGAATACACTGTTGCTGTCTTCAGACACACCAGAAGAGGGCATCAGATACCATTGCAGATGGTTGTGAGCCACCATGTGGTTGTTGGGAAATGAACTCAAGACCTCTGGAAGAGCAAGCAGTCAGTGCTCTTAACTGCTGAGCACCATTCCAGCCCATCCCAGCAGCCATTTTTATAAAGCAGATACAATTCTTTTTCTTTTGATATATTTCTTCTTAAGTATAAGACAACATGTGGTAAAAGAGAAAGTGAGAAGGGGGAAGGAACTATGCTAGTACTCTTTGTGCCCAAGTCATTTTTAAGAATAATTTTTTTTTATTTGTGTGTACACGTGTATATGGAGAGGTCAGATTCAGTATCTTTTCTATTGCTCTCCACCTTTATCTTTGATTCAAGAATCTCTCCCTAGTCTTGGAGCTCAGTGATGAGCTAAGCTGGCTGATCAGCAAACCCCAGGCATCCTATCTCCTCCCTGTCTAGCACTAAGATTATAATCATGTACCACCATACCCTTTTCTACATGATGCTTGTATGGCAAGCACTACTGATGAACCAATTCCTAGTCCTAGAATACTAATTATTTTAGGATGTCAATATTATGTTACAAATTAGAACATTAAGTGCTCAAGTTTTATTGTGCATACAAGGATCATGGTCCTACTTATTTCTTAAAGTTTGATATGAGTTAATTCCTTAGTGATATTTTATCTTGTGCTGTATTTGATTATTTTTTCCATTATCAGATATCATACTTTCTTCTCTTTTTTTTGTTTGTGCTAACATGCTTTCTTTCTACTTTCTTCTCCTTTAGGCTGATTTTTTCATCTGTTAGATGCACCTTAAAGCATTTATATTTTTGAAAAATTAGAAGTGGTTATTTTTCTTTAGAACATTCTATAGGCAGTCTTATTAACACCACATTGTAATATTTTGTGCCTATATCTTTGGATTATTGTACATTTTTAACTGATGTAAAACATAAAAATGTATATATTGGGGTAATATATAATGTTTTGATGCATATGAATTACGCACAACTATTGAAAAAATAGTAACATTATTCAGAAAGATAAAGGATTGAACTAAATAATCATGCTCTAAACAGCCATAAAATGTTAACACAAGGTGTTACTTTTAATTTCTCTGAACGTTAGCAGAATGAAGGATTTTTCTTTTTAATTAAAGCAGGAAAGTTTACAGAAAACAATCTACAAGCTTGAAGAACAACTGCATAATGAAATGCAATTAAAAGATGAAATGGAGCAGAAATGCAGGTAAGATTGTCCTTCAGTGATACTCTCATTAGAAGTTAGGTATGTATTTTAGAATGTATACTCTGTCCACACCTAATGTATGGAAGATGGGGATATCAAAGTTGCTACTTATGCACACCCATAAAAAGTGTCTTGGCCAGAAGTGAAAATAATACCAATGGCTTGTCATGTAGATTGATAGTAGAGTGGGTACTTAGCATACACATGGCCCTGGTTTGATCTCCAGAACTACAAAAAGAAGAGTAAAGAACATTTGTGTTGTTGGCATTAGGTATATACATGTTTCCTTGAGGCTTTTAAAAATTAGTTACCACATTCATTATGTCTCCTTCCATTGCATTTTAAGTAGCTAATTGAAAGGAATTTCTGAAGTGCAAAATCATCTTCTGAGCTAAAATGACTAATTTTCATACTTCTACTGAGATTTTTGGTTTTTTTTTTTTTTCATGGTTGAATCAAATTCTTTTGATAACATGTATTTATAGAATACAGTGGTTCTCATCCTGGAGATTGCAACCTCTTTATGGGTCAAATGATCAGGGGTCGCTTAAGACTATCATGCATATTAGATATTTATGTTCCAATTCATAACAGTAGCAAAGTTGCAATTAGGTAGCAGTGAAAATAATTTTACAGTTTGAGGTCACTATAATAACATGAGGAACTGTATTAAAGGGTCACAGCATTAGAAGATTGAAAATCACTAAAGTAGAAGATGATTAAGGTATTTTTAAAATAACACCTCTCTTTATAATGGGTTTGAAGAAGAAATCAGAACGGCCAAAGCCGGTGTTCATAGGAAAATTTGTAACCTCAAGAAATGGAAATGCCTGACTTAATCCCAACTCTTTAGGAGACTAAGGCAAGAGTTTTTAGCCCAGGCATTCAAATAATTTTAATTTCATTTATTTAATAAAGATTTTGGGGGCTGGAGAAATGGCTCAGCAGTTAAGAGTACTGATTGCTCTTTCAGAGGTCCTGAGATCCATTCTGAGCAGCCACATGGTGACTCACAACCAAGTAATGAGATCCAGTGCCCTCTGGTGTGTCTGTAGATAGCTACACTGTACTCCCATACATAAGATAAATAAGTCTTAAAAAAAATTTTTTTAAGTTTTTGCCAAGTAATGTGCATACCAACAATATAGTATTAAATCAAAGAACATATAACTCCTATTTATGTGGCGCTTGTAAACATTAGGGAAGATAATGTAATTATAAATTAATGTGGTACATGGTAAGTTAGGAAGAATAAAATGATATCATAACGTATTAGAAGAATACCATGGTTGATGGCAGCACTGTAATCCCAGCACTGAAGAGGTGGAACAGGAATATCACAAGTTCAAGGCCGGCTTGGGCTACAGGTATAAGACTATGACAGTTCCCTTAAAAAAAAAAAAGATGAAAGAAGAAAGAATGATGAAGTAAAGAAAAGAAAAAATGAAGATTATATCATCAGATTCCTATACCACTTTATTGGGTGTTTTAAAAACCCAGAGCCAAAAAGTTGAATGAGAACAAAGGCCAGAAATTATACATATGTGGAGGCCGTGTAAGGGAACTTGATTAGCTGTTAGAGAAGAAGAAAAGACAGAAATGAGCCTGGGAAAGTAGGGACACTCAGCATATTAAAGGACATGGTTTTTGACAAACTAAGGGATATGAAATTTACCTTAAGAATGGTGGAATTAGTAAAGGTCATTAAATAATTGAAAAATGGTTTTCCATCATCCACTCACTAGCTTACAGGCCAGGTGGGCATGGCACCTGCCTATAGTGCCAGTGCCGTATAGGGAGTGCAGAGAAGGATCCTCTGCACCCCAATACTGCCTTAGTAGAAAGTGGAGCATCATTGAGGAACACACCTAATGTTACCTTTAGGCTGCCTCACTCTACTCACTGTGTACCTGCACACGTGTACATGCCTACAGACTAAAAATAACTCCTTGGGTAATAGGTAGCACTTGACTTTTCTATTTTTCACCTAAGTTGTTATTAAAAAAAAAAAAAAGGAAGATTAGGGAAGATTAGTTGAGGATAATTCCCTGTTGATATAAAGTACTTGTACGTTCTAGATTAAAAGGAAATTAGTATTGAAGGGAGCTGTATAGGACTATAAAATTATTTTGTTGCTACATCATTAATGTGATTTGGTACTGTTGTGATTCACTATGTAAATATCTTGATATGTGACCCCCAAAATGGACATGACAACAGGTTGAGAACCACTGTGTTAGAAGTCAGAATTAGCTTAGAGACCATTGTGGTGGAGATAACGCAGTTTGGATAGATCTCAGAATTTTGCCTACATTGCCCAATACATTTACTCATTTGATGTATGCCACTTTTCCCATCATTCACTTAATCTTTTATGATAGACTGAGTGGCTTTTACTTGATGGCATACTGTATTAAGAAGTTCAGACTTACTTTTGGGGGGTTAGGGGTTCAAGGCAGTATTTCTCTGTATATTTTTGACTGTCCTGGAACTCACTCTATAGACCAACTGGGATCAAAGGCACATGCCATCACCACCTGGTCGTTGAGAAACTTAGGGGAGAAAGGGTTACCTTTAAAATTTTTTTACTAGCATTGTGTCTATAAGTACAGAGGCTTGCATTTGGGGTGTGTGTGTGTGTGTGTGTGTGTGTGTGTGTGTGTGTGTGTGTGTTGGGTGTTAGACTGGGTCCCAACTGAGATCTTGATACATGAAGCAGGCACTGTTATTGCTGAACCATCCTGCTGGCCCCAGAGTTTTCTTTTCCTTTTCCCCAAGCATCAATCTACAGATAATAGACTGTAGTTAGGAGTTTTTGCCAATAGAAGTCAAAATGTTTTCCAGTATTGATATTGCTGCATTATCTATCTCAATTATGTTCATCAATACTTTGAAATTATAGCTATCATACCATGCCAATTAGTATATTGCAAAGGGAACACTGAACTATACATGTTTTTAAATTTTTTATTTGTATTTTAGTATAATTGGTACCTTTTAATCTTACATAATTTGTTTGCCTTCAAAAATACATTTATCACTCCACAGAAGTACATGTCTTCCTTAGACCAGCCAAGACATATCTATCCATGCATCCATCTATCCATCCATCCATCTACCCATCCATCCATCTATCCTGCTATCCCTCCCTCCCTCCCCCTGAAACACACACACACACACACACACACACACACACACACACACACCAGGTTTTAAGAAAATCAAGTGATGAAGACTGTTGGTATTAATACTGGGTAATGGAACTAAATGGATTTATAATCTATTTTTTGTTGTTTTTACAGAACTTCAAACTTAAAACTAGACAAGATAATGAAAGAATTGGATGAAGAGGTACTTTTTAATCTTTTTAATTTACTAAGTACACATAATTTTTCTTTGTGTCATTTTCCCCCTTTCACTTTGGTATGTTTCTAGAGGCAGTTTCATTTTGAATCACAAAACATGAGAGATTAAGATGAAAATTTTACCTTAGACTCCAGGTTAAGTTTACAGATTATACTCTAGTTCCCTTTGTACAACTTTATTCTAAGACCGTGTTAAAATTTTAGTACATAAATTTCAACTTTGTGGATTTTGATAGTTGAAAAACAGAAAATCAGCAAGAGATCATAAATAGAAGCTGCAACATTGTCAGAAGGCAGACTGGGAAGAACAATAAGAACACAATACCACTTGATTAGTAGGACTTAAAATTGAGTTTAGAAGTATTCATGTTTTCTATGATTTCCTACCAGCCTGGTTTAATTAGCAGAGAAACAATATTTCCAGATAGATGTTTGTACACAAATATATAATATATTTAGTCTTAGTGAACTTTCTATTGTATGCAGTGACTCCCTTAGGCAGAAGTAGACAGTCTCTGTAGTCTTCTTCTCATGTAAAATAGCCTTTGTCTTTTTAGATTTAATCTTTGATAAATTTTATGTTGTCCTGTTTTTCTTCCTTGTGGTAAATGTATCTGTTGGTGATATTTTCCTCTTTAATTTATGCCTTTAGGATATAAATGTAGTCATCTAAAGATCATGACTTTTTTCCATTAGCCTCAGTATGAACTTAGTCTTAGTTAGCACTCGGAATTTCATTCTGATTGTTTAAATAATCAATCCTAAATTCAGATAAGCTGTATGTTTTAAGTTATTCATCTGTCTAAGTTTAAGATCAAGAAGGAGGTCTTAATTATTAAATTAATATAGTCCTACTTAAAGAGAGGCAAAGTGAAAATACTGTTCCCTCTTCTATCACTAAGTACAGCTAAAATTCCTATACATTAAATGTAAAACAAATGTGATCCTGAAAAGTTGAAGAATGCAGATCAGCTCTGGGGTACGTGATTTCTTAAAAACACCGCAGGTTTCTCATTTAATAGAGTGCTTGAGTAGCCTGAGTTCTCACAGCCTCATAAAATAGAGATGTTGTTATATACCTGTAATCCTAATACCTGGGAAATGGAGGCTGGAAGAACAAAAGTTCAAGGTTAACAAGAGTAAACTTTATAGGACACAACTACATCATTAACAGCATCTGTTCAGCTGTGGCAGAATATACATTCTTTTCAAGTGCTTAAGGACGACATACCAAGATAGGTCTTGTCCTGTGCCATGAAGTATATACTTAAAGGAATCAGAATAAATAGTGTGTCCTGACCAAAATATAATCAGGTCAGAAGGAGTAACAGAAACATGGCAGGAAAACTGAACACGTAAAAGTCAAATGAGAAAAAGAGACACTCTCAAAGAGATAAAAATACATTAGAATGGTGATTATATCTTCAAGCTTTTATGTTTCAAAAAAAATGTAAAGCTTTTCATCATTGAAAATACATAATCAGGGCTGGAGAGATGGTTCAGTGGTTTAAGAGCACTGACTGCTCTTTCAGAGGTCCTGAGATCAATTCCCAGCAACCACATGGTGGCTCACAACCGTCTGCAGTGGGATCTTAGGTCCTCTTCTGGTGTGTCTGAAGAGAGCAATAGTATACTCATACACATAAAATAAATAAGTAAATTATTAAAAAAAAGAAATTTAAAAAAGAAAATACATAATTAAATGTAAGAAAAAGAAAAACATACAAAATCAAAATTTGTGAGATGCAGTTAACACAGTGCCTAAAGGAAAGATTATATACCATACATGTTCATATTAGAAGAAGAAAAGTTGATAATAATGAATCTTAACAAAAACAGTGAAAAGGATAGAAGAGGCCACTGCAGTTGGAAGTGACAAGGAAGAAAATGGATGGAACAAAGAACTTGTTTGAAAGATCCACAGAATTGGCAAATCTGGCAAGGTTGACAAAGGACAAAAAAGATAGAGTCAGGAGTAAAAGAGAGTTGTGAGGGAATGATGTGAAGAACTCTAAACATGTCATTTAAGTGAGTTAAATGAATTGCTAGAAAAATCCAACATGCCACAACTCAGTGCGGAAACGGTCATTTCAATAGCTATATATATATAACTCTAACGAAAGTGAATCCATGATTTTAAAACTCTTCCCCACCTGCACAAAAAACATGAAGCTCAATGACCAGATAACTTCACTAGAGAATTCTGCCAAGTTTAAATAAAACAACAAATAATTTACAGCATGTCAAAATAATATTTTCTAATTCATTTTGTTAGACTAATAGCTTTACATAGCCTATAGTGAAAACTAGAGATCACTGTCACTTACAACTACAAAGTCTTTAGCAAAATACTAACGTAGATCTCAGCATCACATAAAAAATTAACCTATCTAACTGCAGTTTATTTCAGAGATACAGGATTTATTTAATATTTTAAAATCAGTCACTTAATTCATTTAATATGGTCTAAAGAAGAAAAAACAAATGATCTTATCAGTTGATACAGAAAAGGCATTAAAGAAAATGCAGTATCCATTCACAGTAAAAATTTTCAGAAAACTCAAGTTGATAAGTAGCATATACAAAACCTATATTTCTCTTCATATCTAATTGTAAAAGAGTAAGTATTTCCCCTAAGATCTGTTAATAACAAAAGAACATCATCTCTCATCTCATCATTATTCAACTAGTACTAGAACTTGTAGTCGGGACATATAACCAAAACAGGATCAGAGAAGAAGAGGTAAGCCTGTGTTTTTTGCGAGAGACACAATGATGTGTTTTAGGATAACTATATCCTAAAATTGACTTAAGAATGTAGATCAGGAAAATACACAGGACTGGAGAGATGCCCTCGAGGTTAATAGTATTAGCTGCTCTTTCAGAGGTCCTGAGTTCAATTCCCAGCAACCACCTGGTGGCTCATAATCATCTATAATGAGATTTTATGTCCTCTTCTGGCCTGTAGGCATACATGCAGAGAGAATGCTGTATACATCATAAATACATCTTTAAAAAAGAAAGAAAGAAAGAAAGAAAGAAAGAAAGAAAGAAAGAAAGAAAGAAAGAAAGAAAGAAAGAAAAAAACACAATTATGGTCAACCAACTCATGACAAAGTTTCAAAAGCATTTTGGTGGAGGAAAGGTAATTCTTCAGCAAATAGTGCTGGAGCAATTGTGGGCCAAGATCTGAACCTTGATGTGTCATACCTTGTGATCATTTACTTAATAGTAGATTTAAACAAATTTAAGAGTATAAAGCTTTCAAGAGCTTTGAGTTGGTGACTCATGTTTATAATCCTACCACAACCTTCCAGTGTTGCGATGACACTTGAATGCCTCGGTGCCCAGCTTCAAGTTAGAGTAGGCAGAGGCTCTTGTATATAGGCCTACGTCTTGTATATAGGCCATCACCCCTACGTCTTAGAAAGTCACAGGAGGAAATGGATTCCTGAGCGTTATACTCAGACCACATATACACACTGAAAATTTTAAAGTTAAAATGACAAAATCTTAGAGAAGTTGAACTACTGTGGAGATCTGTATCACCTCTAAAAATCTCTCCGATAATAGCTACATAAAAGATAGTATTTACTTATAGATAGGAAGATGTAGAAAAATCACATAGTAAAACAGAATTTCCTGGTGTCACATTTTAAATACAAAAACAAAGCAACAAAGATGTGGCAATACTGGTGATGGTGGTTCAGACTTACAAGGTGGATCTGTCTGATTCAAGTAGGAGTGTCTTACTTTGTAAGACATATTTTATCTGTTACTGCAAGAGTGTCATTAGAATGTACTACCTGGGTCTCAGGACATGGCTGAGCATGACTGTAACCCTATCAAGGGAAAGCATTGTAGAGAAGAGATAGGTAGGCCTAAATCTCACTGCCAACCAGTCTTCCAGTTGGTAAGCCACAGGTTCAGTGAGAGATCGTATTTCAAGTGGTATTGGAAGAGAAACAGTAGAGGAAGGCACCTCACAGTGGCTGTTGGCCTCCACACACATGCGGACGCGCACACACACATATACTGTGTACACATAAGCACAGCTGAAAAGAATAGAATATACTACATGATTTTAAGCTAAAAATTGATCTTAACATTTTATTTGAAATATTTTTAAAGAGCAAAGTACTCCCTGAACTGTGTGTCAATTGTAACTGTTGTCATAATTTTAGGGGAATCAAAGAAGAAATCTAGAATCTGCGGTGTCTCAAATTGAGAAAGAAAAGATGTTGCTACAACATAGAATTAATGAGTACCAAAGAAAAGTGGAACAGGAAAATGAGAAGAGAAGAAATGTAGAAAATGAAGGTGAATTGTTCTTTTGAAAATATTGGACTATCTAGGTAGACACTACCACTGAGCTATAACCGCAGCCCCCAAAATTTTTGTCTAAGTAGTGAACTATATCATGAAGTTGTCTTAACTATAGTAATATACAGATGAGTTAAATAAGCCAAATCTTCAGTTAGGTTTATAACTTACTAAAGACTTTAAGTGTTATTTAGCTAAGATAAGAATTGTTACAGTTATATTCATACCAGAATCACCTGAGAATCATTAAAGACCATAAATATCAGGACTGGCGAGATGCTTCTGTCGTGAAGAGCACTGGCTGGTTTTTAAGAAGACCCAGGTTCAATACTCAGCACCCATAAAGTGACAAACAACCACTTGTAATTCCAGTTTCTGGCCCCTGCACACACTACACACACACAGTACACAGGCATACATGCAGGCAGAATTCTCATACACAAAAATCTTAATAGAACATTCATACCCAAACTCCAGAGATTTGTATTTAAATTATGGTATAGAAACATGGCCTGGTATTGATATTGGCAACAATATTTCTATAAACTCAGACATTTCTAACAAGCAGCTCATTTGAGAACTGTGAGTTGCCACAGTCCCACCTCTAGTAGTAGCTCAGGCTACCCTTGAATTCACAAAGATCCATCTGCCACTATCTTCCAAGTGCTGGGATTAAAGACGTGCTAGAATTTTATATTTTCATGTCAATATTGCAATTATATTACATTTAAAAGTTTTTTTATGCCATTTGATAATGATTTTAAATTTAGTTTATGTATGTATTTTATTTTATGTATGCAATCTCATATATCAGGTTTTTCATAGCTAACTAATAAAGTATAAACAATGTGTTCAGTGATATAATAGATACTGTAATATCTATTATATTGGAGTATCATAAAAATATACAGCTTAACAAAAGAAAAAAGCCCCAGGCAGTGGTGGCACACGCCTTTAATCCCAGCACTTGGGAGGCAGAGGCAGGCGATTTCTGAGTTCAAGGGCAGCCAGGACTACACAGAGAAACCCTATCTCGAAAAACCAAAAACAAAAAAAAAAAAAAAAGAAAAGAAAAAAGCATCTCCTATACTAAATATGTATATATTTCTGTAGATACACTTGTGAAAACATATATATGATATGTTTGGTTTCATCTTAGGATATTGATTCATAGATTAACCTAAGAAGGAGAAACAGTAGTTGTAGAAGAGTCAGTTAAGGAAGAAAAAACTAGAGACGAATCCTCGCCATTCTACCATTTACTATCTTTTGAAATTTGTACCATTTTAAAAATACTGAATAATTCAAGTAATTTTAATATTCAGAATCAAAGAACTAGTTTTATAACTAAATATGGTGGTACATTCCTGTATCCCAGCACTCAGGATTTAGGGCAAGAGAGTAACTTGATCTGTTGTATTTGAGAGAAGTCTGCAGGGAATATCACATCACTGGTTGGGGTGTGGGATGGGGCACTTGACAAAAGTAGCTTTGTACTGTTACATCTCAGGTTGTGCCCATGAAGGCAATAAAAGAATTTGGAATACTATAGTATTGGAAACAAAGCAGTTTTACTTCATATTGTAAAACTATGCTCTACTTTTTGAAGATTTAGAATATAAGAACGTGTAAGATAGAATTTGTTTTGGGAGTGGGAATGGACCTAATTTCACTGATTGTTGTGGTTTAAGAATAAATTTTATTATTAAAAAGATGTATTTTTTTTTCTAACAATATGTAATTTCTACATAATCTTTGACTTCCTAGTTTCTACACTAAAGGACCAGTTGGAAGACTTACGGAAAGCCAATCAGAGCTCACAGCTTGCTAATGAGAAGGTGACACAGTTACAGAAGCAGGTCAGTTCTTCATCAGGATTCTTTTAAAATTATAGTTAATTAAAAGAAACATGATCGTGTTTGGTCAAACTTCTTTTTTCTTTTTTAATAGTTAGAAGAAGCGAATGACTTACTTAGGACAGAATCAGACACAGCTGTCAGATTAAGGAAGAATCACACAGAGATGAGCAAGACAATTAGTCAGCTAGAGTCCCTGAACAGAGAATTACAGGAAAGAAACAGAATTTTAGAGAATTCCAAGTCACAAGCAGACAAGGATTACTACCAGCTGCAAGCTGTATTGGAAGCTGAGCGAAGAGACAGAGGGCATGATTCTGAGATGATTGGAGACCTTCAAGGTAATACTTTTTCCCTTCTTTCTTTTTTTGTTTTTGTAAAGATGTATTTATTTATTTTATGTATGTGAGTACACTGTCATTATCTTCAGACACCAGAAAGGGGCATCAGATCCCATTACAGATTGTTATGAGCCACCATGTGGTTGCTGTGAATTGAATTTAGATCCTCTAGAAAAGCAGTCAGTATTCTTAACTGAGCCATTTCTCCAGCCCAGTACTTTTTATTATGTGAAATATATGTCACAAAATTTACCACTGGGAGTTTTTATTTTATTGTGTATATTATTATTGTGAAGTATGTGGTGTGTGGTACGTGGTAGAGAGAGCTGTGTGTTGCCATGAGGCACATATGGATGGTCAGAGAAAAACTTGGTAGAACTAACTCATTCTCTCTCTCTTCACTTGGTTTTTAGGGATTGAGCTTAGGTTGGTAGGCTTGCATGGTAAGCCCTTTACCTTCAAAGCCATCCTGCCAACCCTATTTTAAACATTTTTAAGTGTGTATTTCAGTGTCATCAAATGCATTTAACATTATTGTGTATGTTTCCACAAATCTCTCAACCATTTTAGTCACTCCAAACTAAACAGTACCTGTTATACAATAACTCAGATTCCTTCCTTCTTGCAGTGGTCTCTAACCATCATCCTACTTTCTGTGCCCCTTATCAAAAAAGACCAGGGTATTAGGAAAGGTTGGGATCAGTTATTAGCATTCTTTGTTTAACTAAAAAGCTGATTAAACATCACTGACAATAAATAAACAGAACAGTTTAAAAAGGTTATCGGTTTGTTTTCCAAAGAAGTTTACTTCCCAGATATTCTCCTGGGTTTTGTTGCTGTCCAGTAGCAGTATCCACACTATCTACATGAAGGACACAGATGAGCATTGCCAGGCCTCTCAGAAACGATTGGAGGATGAGAGTGGGGAGTGTTTTAACCTTAGTCATGGGAGGGAGCATATTGTGGGTCTCATGAGACTTGATGAACAGCTATAATTCTGTGGACAGGGAGGGGTCAGGTCAGTCTTTGTGACTATGGAAACGGAAATTAGGAATTCCCATCGGCTCACAGCTGAAGAGAGTTGTGCAGTCTTATCTCTCAGGCACCAGGCTTAAAATAGGTCTAGATATAGCCAAGCGAGGAGCCTCTTACGTTGTTACTGGGAAAGCCTCACACTTAAGTCTAGTTTTTCCTGACTGCTTTTATACAGCAAATTAGCCATGTGAAAATCTCAGTGGTCAAGGATTAATTCCATAAATCTTTCCAGTTCTTAAAATTGTTCATTTTTGTTATCTTTTGCTAATGACTTAAGCGTTGAACTACTTGGTTCCAAGTTTTACACCATCATCATGTGTTGTAGTATATGTTTAATTTCATTCGGGGGTTTCTGCCATTTCTTAGATCATTCAGTTCCTGGATAAAATATGTAAACCTTTTATATTTATAGTTAAGCATTAGAGCTGTGCAGATAACTACCCTCTATGCTGTAATGTCTACTGCCCTACTAATAATCCTGACATATGACTTGCCATGTTTCTTCTGAGTTGCTGGTACTCTGATTGGCCAGCCCTCAGTTGTTTACCCCATGATGTCCTCTCTCTCCACCTTTTTTCTTCCCTCCGTGGTACTCCCTCAGCCCCCAAGCCCTGGGAACCTAAATTCTGCCTACCTCTCTTCTGTCTAGCTACAGATTGAAGGCATCTTTATTCAACCAATAGTTTTAAGGAGCATCCAATAGTTTTATATAGCATCACTGGATTTATGTGAAGATTTCCTTGTCCCTGGGGACAACCAGACCTTAGGGGCCAGTATTTAGCATTACAAGACATAGCAAAAAGACCAAACCTCACTAATCATGTTTATTAATTTTTTTTAACAGAGTCTTTTAAATATTGGTGAAAACTATGAAAACTTTATACTATGATTTATTAGGTTTATCCTTTTTTTTATTGCTTATTTTGTTTTGTTTTTTACTTAAGTCCTATTTTAAGGTCTTTGTTTTGTTTGAACTATCTGAGTATGTGTCCCTGGCTGGCCTGAGAACTCAGAGATCCGCTTTTTGAAGATTGAGGTACCCTATTCTGAATTTGCTGCTTGCAACCAACTGTATAATATGTTATCCCAAACTCATAGCAGTTTAAATTGGGATTTAAATCTAAAAGCTTGACCTGTCTAGTGACTGCATGTATCTCATTTCGGGCTTGAACAAGAAACATTAGTAATGGTTAGATGTAAAGAAGCAGATGATGTCTGGCCGGTTTTATTAGTAGCAGTTTGTAGATACCCAGTTTGTTTTTCTGGGCATTTGCAAAATGGTACCCATCTAGTTTTGTAGTTCTAGCGTTTATTATAATCAGAAGATTATATAGCTGTCTCCCCTATCTAGTACTAAAATCTTTTCACTAACTTCTAAACACCTTTCACCCATTAAATTGTCTTTTTCTGTTCCCCTACCATCTAGCCACAGGAAACCACCAAATTTTCTTTATCTCTTCAAACTCAGTCTGCCTGCCTCTGCTTCCCTGAGTGCTAGGATGTCATCTGTAGTCTTCTGAATGTATACTTAGGTGTGAAATTGTTGGGTCATGTAGTAATCCTATGCTTAACTTTTCTGGATCTGCTAAGCTTTTTTTTTTTTTTTTTAAGTTGCTGGACTATTTCATTTTCCTTACCAAGAAATTAGGATTCTGATTTCTCCATGGTGTTAAAATTAGGTAACTGCTTGGATAGGAATGAGCTCATGTATTACTGTCGTTTTAATGTATTTCCTAATGAGTTAATGATGTTGAGAATATGATACCCAGTTGTTTCAGCACCATTTAAGAGGCCGCTTCTCCCTGTGTCTCTTTTGTGTGTGTTCGTGCACACACATGTACACAGAGACTGTGTCTACATACTCTCTTATGGAGGCCAGAGGTCAATTCAATGTATTTCTCAGACCCTATCCTTTTCTCTTTAAATGGTTTTTGACATTTTTGTTAAATATTGATTTGACCATGGCTAAGATGTAGTTGAATTCTTAACCTAGCATTCATCATTAAGGGCCTAGGTCTAATTCCTGAGATAGGAAAAAAAAATTTTTTTTTGAGTGAATGAAAAAGAAAGGAAAAAATTGCCTTTAATAAATGAAAGGATTTGACTGTGAAGGTGGCATAGTGGGTCAAGTGCAAGAATGAGGACTTGAGCTCAGATCCCTAGCACCCATGTAAAAACCACATGGGGAGGTTTGTTTCTGTAACCTTAGTGCTGGGACGAGAGAGACACATTTTCAGGGGTTCACTTACCAGCTTCAAGGTCAGTAAGAGACCTGGCTAAAAAAACAAGGTAGAGAAGTAATTTAGGAAGACACCTGGTGTCAGCTTACACACTCTGCCCTCACCTGCTCACAGATGTGTACTTGACTGATGAGTATACACAACACACACACACACACACACACACACACACACACACACACACACACACACTTCCAGTGTCTGGCTTTGTGTTTTTTTAAGTCTCTTTTGTTGATACATATTTTTGCCATAGGTCAGCGCCACATTTTGACCACAGTAGTTTTAGAGCAGGTGTTGAGATTGGGGATTTCCTTTATTCAACATTATTGTTCTTCCATAATATTATTTTAGCTGTTCTTTAATTAACTTTTCCATTTCTGTAGAATATACTTTTAGAATTTTAATAGTGCTACAAGGTCTTTACTCATTATTTTATATAGTTATTGTCATAGCTCTTCCAATCTATGAACTATAGGCTATTTTCATTTGTTTATCTCTCTCTCTCTCTCTCTCTCTCCTTTTTTTTTTTTTTTTTTTTTTTTTGAGGTTTTGTTGTGTTTTGTGTTTCATTTGGTTTTGAGACAAGGTCTGGTTATAGTGCCCAAGGTAGCCTTAAACTGCTGAGCCCAAACATTCTTGCCTCGAATTATTGATCAGGTGAAATTATAGTCATCCTCCTTTGTACCTGTACTGTTTTCAGTGAATGAGCCCTGTTCTTCCTTGGCTTTCTAAGCCAGTGGTTCTCAACCTGTGGTTCATGGTCTCCTTTGGGATTGAATGACCATTTTACAAGGGTTGCCTAAGACCTTTGGAAACCATAGATATTATGATTCATAATGATAATTTTATGGTTTCCAGTTACCACATGAACCGTGTTTAAGGATTATAGCATTAAGAGGTTGAGGAGGCTGGGTGTGGTAGTGCACGACTTTAATCCCAGCACTTAGGAGTTAGAGACAGGTGGATCCCTGAGTTTGAGGGCAGCCTGGTCTACAGAGTGAGTTTCAAGACAGACAGGGCTACACAGAGAAACCCTGTCTGGAAGCGTGGAGGGGAGGAGAAGAAGGTTAAGGAGAACAGTGGACTAGTGAGTTAATAGTTTGCTGATCTTGCAAAATGACCTGGGTTAAATTATCGGCATCCATCTGGCAGTTTATAACTATCTTTCCAGTCCCAGTGGACCTGTAGCCCTCTTCTGGCCTCTCATCCGCACTGCACACAAATGAGGCATAACCATGCAGGCAAAACACTCATATACATAAAATAAAAATTGAAAACTGAATATTAACAAACACCAACAAGTCCCATAAATTTCTCCATCATCCACCTCCTCACTCTCAAATAATCACAGGTCTGATTTATAATATCATGAATTAGTTTTGCTTTAACTTTTTCCCTCCCTTCATAGCACGAATTACATCTTTACAAGAAGAGGTGAAGCATCTCAAACATAATCTTGAAAGAGTGGAAGGAGAAAGAAAAGAGGCTCAAGACATGCTTAATCATTCAGAAAAGGTAAGTGACTTACTGTCCTAATGATAGAATATTATGGTAATAAAAGGTAGTTTTATAGCATTCATTTGTAATTTTTTATTGTGTGACTGTTTCCTGGTATATGGTAATGTATGCGTGATGTATTTCACATCTTGTTACCATATTATTTTTGTTTGTACTATGGATTTTTAATAGGTAATTATATTACTTTTGGTCTGGAAATAACCTTTTAATAAGAAAATCATTCTTAGTTTCTTTGTACATAGGTAAGAGGAAGGTATTAACCCTTGTATGTTAAGTCAGATAAAGAGAGAAAGTAAAGGACTTGACCTTAACACACCATGTATGCTTGTTCTATTTGTTAGTAAAAAGTAAAATATAAAAAGGCCAAAGTAATTGGCTCCCTCTATCCCTCTGTCCCCCTCCCTCGCTCCTCCTCCTATAGGGTCATGCATCATGGCACATATTTGGAGTCAGGACAATTTGGTGGAGGGGAGGCGAATTTCAGTTCTCTGCTTTTACCATATGGATTCCAGGGATGTAACTAGGGTGGTCATCAGGCTTAGTGGCAAGTGTCTTTACCCAGTGGGGTCTTTCTTCTGGAGTCTATTTATTTAGAATGTTATCAAATGTTCTCTGCTAAGTACCTTCCTTGCTGAAGAAAGTATCAATTACTTTACAGATCTTGGTCTTAATTTCAGTGTCTCCCTCAGGAAAATGATTTTAAAAGCAACTACTTTGGCATGTTCTATCCCAGAGTAGTTTTTGTTAGCAAGCCAATGTAAAATAGGATGAAAGAAAGAATAAACTTTCAAAGGACTGGAATCTGTTCTTACTGTTCTCACCTAAACATTTCACTACCTCGTCCCAAGATGCTTCATCTTTTAAAGGGAAGCAAATGTGAATTTAGATAAAAATATTGATCTTAGATTTTAAAAGAGTTTTTTAAAGACAAAAATGGAACAACAAAAGTTTATTGCATTTATTTGTTACTGTAGTGTAAGCTATCCTGAATATACCCAGGAGCACAGGTGCTCTGCATCAGCTGAGGTGCATGCTTCAGGAAAGGGTAATTATTAATTAGGAAGGTGTTCATCTTCAGCAGAGTATTGAGGAATGTAAAATTCGGTTGTGTGCCTCTTGGACAGTTTACTATATTCCATGGCTCTTACTCCAAATTTCTTAGGAAAAGAATAATTTGGAGATAGATTTGAACTACAAGCTCAAGTCTGTACAGCAGAGGTTAGAACAAGAAGTAAATGAACACAAAGTAACCAAAGCACGGCTAACTGACAAGCACCAGTCTATTGAAGAGGCAAAGTCTGTTGCCATGTGTGGTAAGTGTCACTTACATGCATATTTTTATTAGGTTTAAATAATACTTAGAGAAATCTGATTTTGATCTTCTGTGGTAGAAAGTATAAATAAACATTATCTGAAAAGAGAATACTTTTTATTATATCTCTTATCACAAATTTACCTTTTATAGTTTTTTTTTTTCTTTACCTACTATGTCTTTACTATAAAAGTTAGTGAACTCATATTAGGCATGGTGGCCCCTACCTGTAATACAAGCACTAGAAAAGCTAAGGCAGGGCAGTTTCGAGGATAGGGCTTGGGTCTAAAAGAAAACAAAGTTAGTAGACTCTATTCTCCCAGTTTTTAATCTATCCGTAGATTTTTCTTCACTATCCATTCTGGACCTCATTGTTACTTAACTGCCTTTTTGCCTCAATTTTTTATATTTACTTTGCTATATGACTTCCAGTCACAATCGCAGTTTAGACCAGCCAGTTGCCTCATTTTATTGTTTTAAATCTCCAATGACAATTGTAGTGTATGTTCTTAAAAGACTACTCTTGTTATCTGGAGAACGCTTTATAAAAAGGAACAGTGGAATTAGGCTGATCTGGTGATATCAGAAGGCAAAGCAGCGTAGAGGTCAGAATGTGATGAAAGGTGGACAGTACAGGAAGGAAGAAAGGCTCAGGTGTCTAGTTAGAACAAATGAATCAGTGGTTACATCTTACAAAGGTTGATAGAAGTGGGGCAGAAGTGATTCAGGGACAGAGAAAAGTAACTGTTTCAATGTGTTAAGTTATGTGGTTCAATGGCAAAACACATGCTTAGCCTGCTTGAGGTTCTGAGCTCAAACCTCAGCATATCCACAAAAACAACTCTTATAATTAAAAACTTTTACAATTTTTTTAGATGGCTATCTAGATGGATATATTACTCAATTGGAGTGTGAGTCTGAATCTCAAGGATCGGTATCTGGAATCAAAACATAACTAAAATGAATTTATGTTAGGTTGGAAAGAAGGGAGTTAGGAGGTAATGATTATGTTAGTACAGCTGAATTTATGAGGTTAGGGAAAAAGTGAACTTCCACTTTGTCACCTCAAGATCAGGCTCCAAGAATAGCAAAGAGACTTACTTAACTATGCACCTCTCTGACTGGCATGACTATGGAAACACTAAAATTCTTAACTTAAAATAGTCTAGAATCAGGCACCCCTGGTAAAGGCTAGAATCTTCTCATGATAATTGAAAGAGGGGCTCTGCTACCATAGAATCCTGTCATTGAGTTGCACAGAATTTCTTTTCTAAGAGCCTCTTTGAAAATTTTCCAGACCACTGCGAGATAGAGATTACTAACTGCAGTCATATGTCTCTATTCTTAATTTCATTTCTTTATTACTCTACTCTTTCCAACTTCTCCCTTAATCTTCTAGTCTAAATGGTATTGAATTTTTCATCTTTTTTGGGCAAAGGCTAGATTGAGGCATTTTAAAAATTATTTTTATGTAACTATTTCTTCAGAGATTCTTACATAAATTACTCAAATGTCCTTAGAATTTTTATAATTAATATCTATTACAGTTGCAGAATAAATCATAGATGAATTTTCAGACCATTTAAAGTGAAAATAATTGAGGTGCTCTTTAAATGTATGTTTGTAACTTTTTTCTGTTGCAGAAATGGAAAAAAAGCTGAAGGAAGAGAGAGAAGCTCGAGAGAAGGCTGAAAATAGAGTTGTTGAGACTGAGAAACAGTGTTCTATGCTAGATGTTGACCTGAAACAGTCTCAGCAGAAGCTGGAACATTTGACTGAAAATAAAGAAAGGATAGAGGATGAAGTAAGACACAGTGCTTATTTTTTCCATCTTTTAGGAGAAACTATTCTAGGTTGTAACTAGAAAACTCTTGTGTATATTTGAAATACAGAAGAAGATTTGAATGAAGTATGTGTTCCCAGCAGTTACAATTTTCATTCAAATAGATATTAAACATTGACTCCTTAGGATCTGTTCCAGTGTGTATTACAGCAGTGCATGCAACTCTATCAAAATGTCTTAATTCCTCCTTGAAGAAACTGTTTGCTAAAAAAAAAGCAAACTATCAAAGATTATCTGTGTTGCTTGGAAAAGCATTAAAAAAATTATCTGCTGTTTGGAGTGACTTACATTAATAGAAAATGTGTATTTATAATATTATTGATAAAAAGATAAAAGATGTTTGTTGGTGGTTACTCCAAAACTTGTCTTGGTGGACTGTCAGTACAGTTTATCTGCTTGATAAGAAGGTAGGTAAGTCATGTGTAAGAGGAAGTGAAATCAGAGAAGGAAAAATAACTTGGAGCTGACACTTGGGCTCTAAACTAACTGGTGTTCTTTTAAAAGGTACAGAAATGTATAGGTGGAAACAGTCTTAAGAAAATTAATGTATTTGTATATAGAATTGACTAAAAGAGACTAGAAATAAACTATCAAGGAGAATAACTATATATTGAAACTCTGGAAGATGGAGCTGGAGATGACTCGGATATTAAGGATATCAGCTGCTCTTCAGAAGAACCCAAGACCCTCAGTGGCAGCTCACGGTTCTCTGTAACTCTAGTTCCATGGGATCTAGGCATTAGTAACATACGTAATACACAGACATTACCTGTAGGAAGACTGCATACAAGAACTCCAATGGATGTGGGAGTCTGTGAAAATGAGGAAAGCCTTGCTCCGGGTTTGTCATTTGGGAGCTGAAGAATAGGCTGAGTTTAAGATTATTCATTAAATCTTGGAACATTCTGTAGTGTTCACCCATCCCGGGAAGGGGCAGAAAGGAGTACATACACAAGACTGGGGTGAAGGGCTTTGTGCCTTTGATGATTTCTGTGATAATCATTTTGCAGATAGCAGGTAAAGAACATGTTGTGGGGCTGGAGAGATGGCTCAGTGGATAAGAGCACTGACTGCTCTTCTAGAGGTCCTGAGTTCAGTTCCCAGCAACCATGTGATGACTCACAACCATCTGTAATGGGATCTGATGCTCTCTTTGGTGTGTCTGAAGAGAGCAACAGTATACTCATATATGTAAAATAAATAAACTTTAAAAAAAAAAGAGCATGTTGTAAACTGCTGCAAGAGTTTTGATTGGCTAATAAGTACTTAATAAATATTAACTATTTTCTGAGTTTTATGATTATATAGAATAGAATGTGTAAACATTTGTGGGTTAACAGGTAAACTAAAATTTGGAATGTCTTCCTCAGACATGATTTTTATCATTTTATTTTCCCCAAATTTTTGGACTAGTTTTTCTTTTCCCCACAGATTTTATACCTAAAATTTATATCCTATTTTCACTTAGTAAAAGACACAAGGAGAAATTAGAGTGGTACAAAGGATAATAATGTTCTTGAGATTGATTAGTATTTCTTTAGGTAGCTAATAAATTACTAAAATGATTAAGATGACAATTTTTTTCTCATTCATAGGTTAAGAATCTCACCCTGCAGCTGGAACAGGAATCAAATAAACGGCTCTTGTTACAGAATGAATTGAAGACTCAAGCATTTGAAGCAGACAATTTAAAAGGTTTAGAAAAACAGATGAAACAGGAAATAAATACTTTATTGGAAGCAAAAAGATTGTTAGAATTTGAGTTAGCTCAGCTTACAAAGTAAGTCTTGAAAATATCTTTGTGTTTTCACTGACTTATAGATGCTTGATATTTTACATGTTCAGATCATCTCAATTTATGAAAAAGACAAAAATTATGATAAAAGAATTTACTTGCAAAGATTTGCAAAGAAGTTCAGGCTTTGGGAAAATGGGCTTATTAAGTTAAAAGTTACAGATATTTGAAGAAAGAAATATAGATTAGCAAGACTGCTGGCTTTACAGTCTGATGGAAATACCAATTTTCTCATACTTTTTATCATCACATCTCTCAAGACTAGTATTACAATAAGAAGGCTACCCTACCTAAAAGGAAGTTTTCCAGGTCGCTTTATTTTAGAGATTTAGATATTAGACATAATCTTGGGAGTGGGAGTTTGGTTCCTTTCAGAGTTGTACAGTCTTTTATTTTTCTGTTACTGCTAAGATGTCATGTGCCTGCTTACTTGAGATCAAGACAGTGACAGGGTGTCATTACTTATAGAACATATATGGCCCTGTTTTAAAAATATAGTATGAAAATGGATATTCTTTATACCAAGTTGTGATTTTCTCTCCTCCAGATATATGTTAATCATACATTAGAGATTCACCTGTCTCTACCACCTGAATGTTGAGATCAAAGGCGTGTTGCCACCAACACCTGTCATTTAGACCTGTTTCATTGGGATAATTTATCAGTTTTTATTGAGTTGGGTTTATAGTGGCAACTTTTTTCTTCATTTACTAGCCCCATTTTTGCCAGTTAATTACATAATACTTGTTTCCACAAGCAACTCTCTCTCAGCACTCAGTGGACATTTAGTATGTTCTTTATATCAGCTACATGGCTTGTTACTAAACTACAAAGCAATATATAATATTAAGCCCTACAGCCTAGGATAAAATTGGGTCTTTGAAGTCTATTGCCTTCTTGTGTGTTTGAGTCTTTTCCTCTCCTGAGTGTGTCCTTTTTCATATAAGGTGTGTGTGTATGTTTGTGATGTATACATATTTTGTCTTTCTCCTTACCTGTTTATTACTCATCCTTTTCTTTTATATTCCCTGTATATTTATTTTTATACTTGCCAAAATATGTTACACCTTATATTTTACTTAAACAATTTATGACTTCTGCTTTTGTTTATTATACAAGACATTAAAATATATTTCTGTGATGTTTCTGCCTTTAAACTATATATCTGCCTTTTTTTGCAAGTATTTACATGGTTTACAAACAAACCAGAGCACTGTTGATTTCATTTTGATGGTTTGGAGAGATCCACAGTTAATGTAGATTCATTATCACTTTATAGGTGCAAGATAAAGCCAGACACTTCAACCTCACCAGATGAGCTAGAAAATAACATGATGCTGAAATATTTTATTGAACCTTTTGTATTTTAGCAACTTCAGTGAAATCTGTCATCAATAAAAAAATTTAATTACTGATTTTCTTTTAAAGGCAATACAGAGGAAATGAAGGGCAAATGCGGGAATTACAAGATCAACTTGAAGCTGAGCAGTATTTTTCTGTAAGTAAATTATTTTTAATATAGAGACTTTAAAAACTGACTTAAACAAGAATCTTTTAAGAGTTTTTTCTGCAAATTATATTTCTTTTCAAGGTTCATGGTCTTTAAATTGTGAAGGAGGAAAAAAAATACCATTTTTGTACAATTTTTCAGCAATTACTCTCTGTCAAATTACAGCTGTAAATAATAGTTTAATAGCTGGGCATGGTAATGCAGGGCTTTAATCTCAACACTCTGGAAGCACAGGCAGGTGGATCCAGGGTAGCCAGGGCTACAGAGTAAGACTTTGTCTTAAACAAAGACTTTGTTTAATATCAGGCATGGAAATAACATGCCTGATGTCTAGCATTTGGAGGTTAAGGTAGGATTATGATGGGGTTCCTTGAGTTTTCTGGTCCTGAATGGACATAATTTTTATCAGATTGTGCCTTCTAGTACCATCTATCCCGCAAGGCTTATTACTTATAATTATTAAATACATGGATTTAACTTGGTTGTTTGTTTTTTTGTGGGTTTTTCTTTTTCAGGACTTTTGGGTTGTTTTGTTTTTTGAGATAGGGGTCTTCTGTGAATCCCTTGGTGTCCTGAAAATTGCTCTGTAAATCAGGCTGGCCTTTAACTTAGTGATCTACCTGCCTGGCTCACAGATGCTGGGGTTAAAGTCGCCGCCACCACCCAGCTTGTTTATTTGTTATGATTTATTTTATATACATTGATGTTTTGCCTGCATGTATGTCTGTGTGAGGATGTTGACTCTCCTGGATCTGGAGTTACAGACAGCTGTGAGCTGCCATGTGGTTGCTGGGAATAGTTCTCTGGAAGAGCAGCCAGTGCTCTTAAACTGATGTCCCGTCTACTCCTGGTTTAACTTGTTTTAACTTTTAAGATGAAACTGCTGAACAGTTTATAACTCACCACAAACACTTAATTCCTATCACTGTTTTTACAGACACTTTATAAAACCCAGGTAAAGGAACTTAAAGAAGAAATGGAAGAAAAAAACAGAGAAAATTTAAGAAAAATACAGGAGCTGCAAAGTGAAAAGTATGTCTGTTTTCTTTTGGAATAGAACAAGAAAGACATTCGTCAATTTAAGTTGAAAAATAAGGAGTAAGGGTGCCATCATTCTGATAGGGCTAATTTATCGGGCTATCAAATAAGACTAGTCTACCTTAAGATTCCAGTTTCAGAGCATCTGCTCTCTCTCCTGGCCACCGTGAGCTCCATGCAACAAATAGTGCACTTACATACATGCAGGTAAAATACTCATACACATAAAGTACAAATAATGTTTTTTTTTTTTTTTTTTTAAAAAAAGAGGAGGTAGTTGTTGTCATGGTTAGGGCTAATTCACTACCCACATTTTCTGAGGACCTACAGAAATGAAGGAAGTGTACAGATAACCAAGATGGCTTGTCTAGGAGAGAATCTTAGGGACAAACATGAAAGTAATCTAGTCTCAGTGTAAATGCCAGTTCTGAAAAGTTAGTGTTTTGAGACAAAATCTTTTGTACCCAAGGCTGGCCTTGATCAGTCCTGCTCCCTCTACTTCCCAAGTGGATAGAATTCTAGACATGACCAGTATATTCCAGCAATTCTGAAAAGTTTCAAAGTGTATTTTCTAATAACATTTCCAAATAGTTTACAGTGGTTTTAATCTGCATGTTTCCATTTTCATTTATAATCTCAGATATCAGATAATTTAGTTTAATCTCTTAGTTTACAAACTTGATCAAATTAGGCTCCAGGAAGTATAAGGAACTTGCCCAGTAAAAATGGAATTGAAAGTGTCTTGACTCTGACCACCTAGTGTACCAGTGTCTTTTCAGTCTCGCCTCACTGTCTTACATTTCAAACCCACAACAGTCTTCTTTCTAAAATCAAATGACTTAAGAAGTTAAGTTGTTGCCTGTATTAAAAAAATTGTGGATTTAAAGTTTTCTTTAAAAAGTAAAATCCTTGGTTCTGTCATTTCAAGACAATTGTATGGATTTTTTTTTTTTTTTGGAACTCGAGGGGTACTTTTTGGATTGTTGTTGTTTCCAGAGAGATTCTCACTGTGTAGTCCAGGCTGGCTCTAAATTCCCAATCCCTGTGTCTTAAGACCGCAGTTGTCAGAATTACAGATGTAGATTGCCATGTCTAGTAAGGTCATTGTTTTCATTTACGTGATCAAGTAAGGAGAATAAACTGAATTTGTTTTTATTCATTTCACTTAAAATTGTTGCAGAGAAACTCTTTCTACTCAGTTGGATTTAGCAGAGACAAAAGCTGAGTCTGAGCAGTTGGCTCGAGGAATTCTGGAAGAACAGTATTTTGAGTTGACTCAAGAAAGCAAGAAAGCTGCTTCAAGAAATAGACAAGAGATTACAGATAAAGATCATACTGTTAGTCGGGTAAGTGACAACTTAAAGTATTGGGTTGTGTGTATGTGCATGAATACAGTACTTGTGTTTATTTTATCTAAAACAGTTGGTAATGATACAACGAATGTATCTTATTCGATACACTGGGCTTTTCCTACTGTAGATCTATTTTATGTGAAGAAATGCCTTTTTTTAAAAAGATATTTATTGTATATATGTGAGTACACTATAGCTGTCTTCAGAGACACCAGAAGACAACATTGGATGCTGTTACAGATGGTTGTGAGCCACCATGTGGTTGCTGGGAATTGAACTTTCGGGACCTCTGGTAGAGCAGTCAGTGCTCTTAAACCACTGAGCTATCTCTCCAGCCCACTTATTTTAAACTTATTTTTTATTTTCTTACACACACCCCTACATGCATATACAGCACAATGCTGTATGCCACACACACACACCTACCCCTGAATACATACACAACAAAAAGACACCATACACACACACACACACACACACACGAAAAACCAAACATAGTAGTGTATGGCTTATATAGTAGTGTATGGCTTATATTCCCAGACTTAGTGACTAATCAGCTGGCCCAAGACCAGCCTCAGTTACATAGCTTCAGGCCAACCTGGACTATATTACTAGATTCTATCTTAACTGGTTCTCTCCCCACTTCCTTCTTTACCCAGTCGAAGAGGGGAAAAATAATATTTCTTCCATAAATCGTTATTTAATGATTAAAGAAAAAAATATACTTAGATGATGCTGGGCATGATATTTTTATCATCTTCAATGAGGAAACTGAGTCACAGGAAAATAACTTACTTAGGATCACATGGGTCACTAGTAGAGTTGGAAATGTGCAGTTTCCTAGTCTTCTATCTACTGATCTTTATAATATATATTTTTACTTTATTTAATTTAATATACATATATATACACACATGTGTGTACACATACCAGTTTTGGAAGGTAATTGTTCCTAAAACATTTATGACTTAATTATATATATTCAATTTTTTATTGGGGGGTTAGTTTTGGTTTTTAAAAACAGGGTTTCTTGGTATATAGTCCTGGCTGTTCTGGAACTCACTCTTTAGAGCAGGCTGACCTTAAACTCAGAAATCTGACAGCCTCTGCCTCCTGTGTGCTGAGAATTAACAGTGTGTGTCACCATGGATGATTCATTCATGTATTTTAAACTGGAAACTAGGCATTTTCTATACTTAAGCAATTGTTTGACCTGTTTCACCTCTAGAAGATATTACAGAAGATTTTAAAAATGTTTAACTTTAAGGATGAAATAACCTTTGTATGCTTTATTTAGCTTGAAGAAACAAACAATGTGCTAACCAAAGATATTGAAAGACTAAGAAAAGAAAATGAAGAGCTAAATGAAAGAATGAGGACAGCAGAAGAAGGTATATAGTTTCCTTAGCAAATGGCAGTGTGGAGCTGGATTGAAAGCTCAGTGATGATGAGCAGTCGCTGCTCTTAAAGAAGATCAGGTTCAGTTCCCAGCACCCACATGGTGGCAGCTTCTGGGAATTGTACCTCATCTGCAGGTCCAGCTCCAATCCAGCAGCTTCCTTATGGTCTCTGAAGGAACCAGGCATATGCATGTTATATGTCTGCAGACAAAACATTCATACACATAAAATAAATAATTTTAAAGAAGTTTATGATAATTAACTTTATTCTTTTTTAATTGCTGGTATGAGGGCTCATCCATTAAGAGAGCCTGTTGCTCTTCTAGAAGACCCAAGTTTGGTTCCTAGCACCCACATCCGACAGCTTAAAACCCCCTGTCACTCCAGCTCCAGGGAATCTGATGCCTCTCTGATTGTCTCCAAATGTTCCATGTTAGAGTGGGCCCATGAAACAATGTAGCGATTCATGATGATTCAGAGTTCCAGGTTAGCTTGGTTGATACCCTGTCAGAAAAGAAATGTAAAGTTAATTCTGAGATTAATCTGTAGTTATGTTTTACTTTGTTTTTGTTTTTAAAGAATTATTTATTTTATGTATATGAGTACACTGTAGCTGTCTTCAGACACACCAGAAGAGGACATCGGATCCCATAATAGATGGTTGTGAGCCACCGTGTGGTTGCTGGGGATTGAATTCAGGACCTCTGGAAGTGCTCTTAACCGCTTAGCCATCTCTCCAGCCCCTTACTTTGGGGTTTTAAATGCTTGTTTTTATATATGACTAATTTATATACCCTTAAGAGTTATATTAATGAACTGGACAATTAGTAAATTCATGCAGTCCCAGCACTTGGGAGGTAGAGACAAGAGAAATGGGAGTCTAAGGGCATCCTGGGCTACACATATTTAAGAAGAAACAAAATCAACCAGTTACCATAATGAAATAACTGAAAGGTAGTATGTAATTTTAGTATGTATATAGTAATTTCAATAATTGAGGACATTCTTAGTTTGGAATGCATATAAAAGAATTTAATGCTGCACAATAACAGTTTACATAATTTATTGGCAGAATATAAATTGAAGATGGAGGAAGAAATAAATAATCTTAAGGCTGCCTTTGAAAAGAATATCAGTACCGAACGGACCCTTAAAACACAGGTACATGTGCCATCAGCCCTTCCAGTTGGTTTGCATTTGAGTATAATATAATCAGAAAACTAATAGTTCTTTATGTTTTTACTAAATGAAAGTATTAGGGTTTAGCTTTTTATTAGAATAAATAAAGTGTATCCCTGTTAGATATATAAGACTTACATGAGACATATAATTGATCACAATATATATCAGACTGTGATCACTAGTTTATGACAAGTGTATAATGACACAGCTCAGTACTAGGGCAGTTGCTTAGTATGTGTAAAGACCTAAGTTCCATCCCTAACACTCTAAGAAAGAATGTGATGTGGACTGAAAAACCTCTTGTTGACACAAGAAGAGAAGATGTATTAGATCAAAAGCCAGAGAGATAGTTTGGGAATAAGAAAAAAAGCTGTAGGTTGGTGGTTTATCATTTTGTTTTGCATTTGAATATGAATGTAGCTCAGTTTTTGTTTGTTTGATTTTATCAAAACTTAATGTCTTCACATGAAACCCTATCTCAAAAAAAGGTGGGGAAGTGGGAAGCAAAAAACTGTGTCTTATCATTATACTAAGTTACCTAGTAGGTCAGAAATGAGTGCTTCAGTTGTTTGGTTTTTTTAACCAGTAATTACTTTTTTCTGCTTTTAATATAATTTAACTAAATAATTGAGGACAGTCAGTAATTTTATTTTTAAGTATGTACATGTTAGGTTTATTATTCAATAATCTAAATATTAAAATTACTGAGGTGGATCCCTCATCTTCAGGGGAACTTTACTAGTAACCTTTCTTATTGATCCTTATTGATCCTTTATATTGCAGCTACAAATAATCTTTTTAAATGTGTTTGATGTTTTTAAATCCCTCAAGTACAGATTTAACCTTTAGTATTAAACAGAGACTATGAAAGAAAAGATGCATTTATCACATAAAAGTTCATGTGTCTGTGGAGGACCTATCAACAGAAGTTTAAATGAGACAAACTGAGGAGAATACCTGCCAGCATTAACATCGATAAATAAAAACACCAGTACAATAAGAAAAATATTGTCTAGCAAACATTTGAAAAATACTTAACTTAAATAATAAACCAGGAACCAGAAATTAAACAAGACCTGAAAGGACAGCTCAGCACTGTACTGCTCTTGTTGAGGATCTGGGTTCTGTTCCCAGCACTTACACTGAGTGACTTCAAACTACCTGTTACTTCAGCTCAAGGGACCTGACACCTGTGATCTCTGCATGCACTCACACTCCTACTCAAACATTGACACACATGCATGTACAAAATAAGACTGCTTTTCTAATTAAAATAATAATGAGGCATCTTTTTAACTGCCACTATATTCAGAAATTTAAATTAGACATAATATTTAGGTTGTAGAAAATATTCTATTTTTCTACATGGGAACCTAAGAAGCTTAGATATGCATCTAGAAAACTGAAAGAAATGCAAAAGGCTTTTGTCTTTGAGGAATGTGGTACTACACTGACTTTTTCATTCTTCATAATATGTTTGTGAATTTATTTTTAAAGTATGTGTTAGATTTATTATTGCAAACTCTAAATATGCGCTAAAAATTATTCAGGGGTACCTCATCCTAAAGTGAACCCAGTTGATTTAGATGAAGTCTAAACTAGGACTTTTTCCTCTTTTAATGGGATGGGATCTATCGTTTTCATTTTTTATGTTCCTATAAAAAAAATCCATGAATTCTGGCCTCCATGAATACTATGCATGCATATGGTAGACACACATATATTCAAGTAAGCAAATGCGTGCACATATGATAAAAATAAATCTTTAAAAATAATAATAATAAGGTAGAGAATGATTGAAGAAGACACCGAATATCAACCTTTGGCCTCTGTACACATGAGTATACACACAAGTACAAATATGGCAAAAGAAGATAGATGTCTATATGATCTAATTAGATGATTGGTGTTCTTGCTTTTCCTACTTGCTCAAAGGAAAGAGATCTCTCTGGCGTTTTTTTAAACCTGTGCTTGCAGTGCTATCACTGCCTTCATATGCTCTTCTTGGTTATCCATCTCTCAATCCTCTTAAGAAACGTGGGACTGAGTGCAGTGGCACACTCCTTTCATCAGTGTTCATAGACAGAGGCAAGTGGATCTCTCTGTTTGAGACCAGTGTGATGTGTGTGATAAGTTCCAGGCCAACTACCTACATACTCAAGTGATGGGGATGAGGTGGGGAATGAATGAGAGATAAAAGAAGGGAGAAGTGGCACATTCTAGGGAGCTTTTCTTAACTTCTCTAGGGGTCTTCATAGGGGACTGTCTCCATAGCACCATTGTGTGTATATCATGTTTTGTATAGCTCATGTGTCTGCCTCCTTTACCAACTATAGAGTATTAGAAGCATAGTTATATTTCTGTATGTCCTGTGTGCAGTAATATACTGCAGTAATTTTGAACAGTGGACTTTTTTTTACAAGCCTGATTCTTTTTTTTTTTTTTAATCAATTGCTTGTTTTAATTAGTTTGGCTATTATTATTATTTGGGTTGGTGGTCTTTCTCCTTGCATCTTTCAGATTAACAATATATTCTTTTTTATTATCAAATCATAACTTTTACTTTTTAACACAGGGGTTATAAACATAAAAATGCAGGATGTGGGGAGGGGGATGATACAGGAGCATAGGTGTTCAAGGGGAGTATAGATATCTTTCAGAACAGGGTATCAGCTGGGTAAAGGTTCAGGGGACAGGTCACTATGACTCTGCCTATGATTCACTTGTCCTTATCTAAGTTGGTACTATCCGCCAAGGCTGCCTATTTACAAGGTCTATGACTACTCAGGCTGGTAGATTTCCACAAAAGCTGCCTGTTTACCATACCTTATAGCCATCTGTTTCAGTGTTTTTCCACAGAGACCCAAGACTTTGTGTTAGCAAGCATGTATGTCAGGCCTATTGCTGATTTTAGGCTTATGGCTGCTTTTAGGCCTTCAGTGTATAAGCAGGGCTGCCTCATATAGGGCTGCTTCTATACTTCTCCAAGTATAGAAGGGCCGTGGCAATTCTAATCTTGCGAAGGTGGGGATAGAGGCCTGACCTCCAGTAATTAAAGGGGACCTTGTAATGGCTCCAGTCCTCCTGTTGTTGTCCAGTGAGGCATGAGGGCCATACCCATCCCGATGTCTTTTTCCTAGAGAGGGTATACTTTTGACATCAACCCCTATGCAGTCATACAAGCCTGAGTCTTACATTGTACTAAGACATCAGTTTTAGTTATCTGAACCATTATTTATATCCTAGACTTGATTAGTTTGTTTTGTATTTGTAGAAACATAAGTTTACACACAGAGACAAAGAAAAAATTCCTATATAACTTTGAAAATCAATACATTTTAATAGACATTAAAATTGAATAACTATAGTATACTGATTCTTACAAATACTATTTTAATATTTGAACAGGCTGTTAACAAGTTGGCAGAAATAATGAATCGCAAAGATTTTAAAATTGATAGGAAGAAAGCTAATACTCAAGATTTGAGAAAAAAAGAAAAGGAAAATAGAAAGCTACAACTGGAACTTAACCAAGAAAGAGAAAAATTTAACCAGATGGTGGTGAAACACCAGAAAGAGCTGAACGACATGCAAGCGGTAAGGTCTGTGTATATGCACAAGCATGGAGTGGTCATCTCCTCCATTGTGTCAGCCTCTACTTGGTACCTGCCATGCTTAAAGTAGATGTACGTGTGTTAAAGTATATATTTTAATCTATAATGTTTACATTCTAATCATATGCTGTAATACTAAAATTTCTCTTTAAAGAATTTAAAGATGCTCTTTTTTCTCTTAAGTTACCATGACTTGAATTATTTTTATTAATTAGCTTGATTAGAGGCCCCAGTTTGAATGAAACGTTCAATGATTTTTGGTTTTCAGTTGCAGCTGAATTTGAAATATGGCTATTATATCGATTAGGCTTAGTTTAGAGGTTTTGATAAAAGTATTCAATATCTATTTTTCTAAAGTCAAAATACCAATAAGTTATACTTGACATTTAATTTAACATATGATAATAACATCTTGACTAATTTACATCCAGGCTTTGATTCTGTCATTTTTTATTTTATCTTTTCTGTGCTTTTAGAATTAATTTATTTGGAGCCAGAAAACAGTTTACTGATGTTTTAAGTACTTTTTCATACTTCATAATTAAAAAAGAAAGACAGAAAGTTTTCTTAACAAAGTAACATTATGGAATGGAGAGATGTCTCTGAGTTTTGTTGCTCTTGCAGAAGACCTCGGTTTGATGCCTAGCAACCATATGGTGGCTCACAATCATTTGTAACCCCAGTTCCAGGGGATCCAACAGACACACAAGTGGTACGCATACATGCATGCAGCAAAACATTCATGCACATAAGGTAAAATAAATCTTTAAAAAAAAAAAAAGGTAGGGGAAAAGGAGTTTACCTTTAGCACTGAACTGAGAAAGAACCTAGTTTCTACAGAATGTCATCATCTGTGACAGTTGCCAGGCAGGGTAGCATACTCCTAGTCTAGCTACTTGGAACAGGCAGGAAGACTGCTTGAGCTAAGTTCTGGACCAGTCTGGCCAATCACATTTCCAAAAGAAAACCCAACCACAGTAATAACATCCATAGTGTACAACATGTTTCACACTCACAATTTTTAATTACTAATTGATATTTCAGTTATTAAGGTTGAAATTATTTGAGTCTGGTTATTTTAATTATCTTTTTTTTTCCAAAAATAGCAATTGGTAGAAGAATGTACACATAGAAATGAACTTCAAATGCAGTTGGCTAGCAAAGAGAGTGATATTGAGCAGTTGCGTGCAAAGCTTTTGGACCTTTCGGATTCAACTAGTGTTGCTAGTTTTCCTAGTGCTGATGAGACTGATGGAAACCTTCCAGGTAAGAATTGTGTTCTATCACTCAGGTTTGTTCAAATAAACAGGTTATTCAAATGTATTAAGAGGCTGTACCTGAGGAAACCCCTGAAGATGTTTAAAGAAAATATATTGTTTTGTTTTGCTTGCCAACATGGTGTTTCTCTTTGTAGCTCTGGCTGTCCTGGAACTCACTCTGTAGACCAGGCTGGCTTCATAGAACTCTCTGCCTTTGCCTCTGCCTCTGCCTTATCCTCAACCCTGATCCGGAGCTTAAGGGTGTACACTTTAATGTGTCTGCTTTAATGTGTTTTTATGAGTACTCAGTGCTTAATGTTTATGTATTTTGGAGAGAGACAGACAGACACAGACAGACAGACAGACCAGAACTATAGCAGCTATAAGTAAAAGCCTATCCAATATATTAATGAGAACCCTTCTGTAGATGTTGTCAAGATTTGGAAAAATAAAGAAAAGGTGATACAGTTAGAGGATGGGTTGGTGGGTTGGGGGGACAAGAAAAATTGAGTAGAAATAAATGCTTAATGTTTCATTTTTTTGTCTCTTTCCCTAATTAAAGTAAATAAAAAATAATAAATGAATAAATACACATTTTTCACATAATTGGAGTTCAGATGAAATGAAAAGGATACAAATACTAAAATGTATAGCTGAAGAGATGGCTTAGTAGCTAAGACCATTCCTACATGATGGTTCACAGCCATCTGTAATTTCAGTTCTAAGGGATCCAACACCCTCTTCTGGCTCTGCACAGGCACCAGACCTGTACGGGGTACACAAACATATATGCAAGCAAAAAGAACCCAACCCCCCCCCACACACACACATAAATAAGATGATTCTAAAAAAAGTTGAAACATACATTTATAAATACTCTGCATATTTGCTATCCAACATTCTAGATCAGTGTTTCTGAAGTGTTTTGTTTTATATTTCTTAACAAAGTAATTGAAAATATATTTTAGTATATTTCCTGAGTATATTTATTATATTTCTTAAGTAAAAAGACAAGTAATACATTTCACCAGAATATACTATAGTTTCTATTTTCATAAAGTTGATAGACTACTTTACTTTTTTTTTTTTTTTTTTGGTTGTTTAGGAAAGTGGTACTCAAGGGACCATGTACTTATGTCATGTGACCTCTGCCCTCATGCTCTCCTCTCTTTGCTTGCAGCACATCCAGGTTTCTATGAGGGTAGATGGAAGGAAACAGTACTTAAAATCTCTTCTGTCTTTTGTGTTTGCCCCTTTTATATAGCTTCTGCCTCTGGAAACTTAGCTTTCCCTCATAGGAAGATGACTGTGGGTTAATAAGAGCCACTGCTTCAAATCTATTTAAATCTTGAGTAGGGCTTTTTCTTTATCCTTTGCATTTCTATTAGCTTTAGAATATCTCACTGGTTTTGTCTAAATTTTCAGAGACTTATATGTTATTAGTGACTATAATTAGAAGACTTGAATTAAAATATAAAAAAATATAAATTGGTAAGATCTAGACTGACCAAACACATGAGGTGGTTTGATTGGCAGGCTTCATGTTAGAAATCCACTTTGATTTCAGAATCCTGATCTAGTAGATAAACATGGGAGTCATTCAACAAAAGGATTTAAATGTTTTTACTGACCCTGTTTTACATTTTTTGTTTTTGGTCTTTGAAGATTTTGTTTCTGAGTATCAATGTCAAAGTACTTTTGGGTATTCGTCATCATCACTGTAATGTCAAACAAGCTAAATCCTGACTTTCCTGTTGGATATAGAAATTAAAGGGTAATCTTTAGCAAAATCCCCTTTCCCTCCCTGCTATTAATTTGCATCCAGAAAATTATTATTTTACATCAGTCTGTCATTTGGGTAAAAGAGTCAGTGTTGCAGTACTATAGACATGTCTTTTTTTTTTTTAAGTTAAAATTACTTTATAAATACATTATATAAAATCCAGGTTCTTTTTATACTTCTGTGGCAAATTGTTAATAAGGATAGGAAACAAAAGCTAGTGTCATGATTGCTGTATTGTGAGCTTAGCCTCTAAGCTGAGCCATCTCGTGTGTGTGTGTGTGTGTGTGTGTGTGTGTGTGTGTGTGTGTGTGTGTGTGACAGAGAGAGAGAGAGAGAGAGAGAGAGAGAGAGAGAGAGAGTGAGTTTAAATCTATAATCACTGATTTTTAGTTCAGTTCTCAAGTCAAATGTAGAACTAGAGAAAGTAAATAGTAGCAGTTAAGAGAAGGCCAGGTAGAAACAGAAAACTTGAATTTCACTTACCACAATTTCATTTAAAGAACTACAGTTTTCAGGAACCACTTGGTGGCTTACAACCATCTATAATGGAATCCGATGTCCTCTTCTGGTGTGTCTGAAGACAAGCAACTGTGCACTCTTGTACATAAACACAAAATAAATATAATCTGAAAAAAAAACTTAAAAATAAAAAAACCGACAGTTTTCATGAGGGCAACTAATACAGTCAAAAGCTTGGCGATGTGAATTAACTGTTGAAGTGGCAACAACAGGAATATTACATTCAGTAACAATACTGTGAGACTTGTTTGACAATAGACTACCATTGTATTTTAGCAACATAAACTCAGAAGTTAAGATACAGGGGGATGTGAGCCCTAGAGCTTTTACAGATACAGATAGAGGAAGCACCGTTCCTAAGCCTTGGTGTCACAACTTTTTAAGTAGAGAGTGAAAATAGAACTATATGTAGGAATATGATATCCTGGGGCTGAAGAGATGGCTCAGCAGTTAAGAGCACCGACTGCTCTTTCAAAGGTCCTTTAATTCAATTCTCAGCACCCACTTGGTGGCTCACAGTGATCTATAATGGGATCTAATTCCCTCTGCTGGTGTCTGTGAAGGTAGAATATGCATGCATGCATATATATATAATTTTTTTTAAATAATATATCTTATAATTCAAGACTGTACAAATTTTAAATACAATGTATCACTTGCAAAGCATTTTGACAATCAAATATTTAGTAATGACACCCATTGTTATTTCCGTAAGACTGAGCTTTCAACTTTATGTGAAGAGGGAATTTTTTTTATGTTTGTGAGAACACTGTTGCTCTCTTCAGACATACCAGAAGAGGGCATTGGATCCAATTACAGATGGTTGTGAGCCACCATGTGGGTGCTGGGAATTGAACTCAGGACCTCTAGAAGAACAGTCTGTGCTCTTAACCACTGATCCATCTCTCCAGCCCTACCTTTCTATTTTTTTCATGTGTTAAATATACGATTAATATAGAAAGAGCTTGAGTTTTCTTACCTTCAACCTGATATAATCATCTCTAAAAGAAGCATCTTTATATCTCAGACACTTCTAATAAACTTTAGATGTATTTAACCAGATTTGGTATTAACACCTATGATCTCAACACCTAGGTGATTCATCAAGACTAGCTTGGGCCACATGGTAAGTTTAAGCCACATACATAGTGAGGCTGTCTCAACAAGTTAGAAGCTGCTGATACACGTCTAGTAGAGCACTAGCCGAGTATGCCCAGAGCCCGGAGTTTGATGCATAGCACCACAAAAGGAATAAACATTATGTAATAATAGCAACAGTTGCTATAAAAACCTTTAATTATAGTCAGCAACTTATGGTATAAATACTAGCAGTTAACCTTCTTATTTCTCCTTTTTTTCTGTTTATTGAGTTAAATAAGCATAAAAGATAGCATACTTCATTAATTATAGAACGTTTGGAATTAGACTTGTGTGTAAAATTAAGTGTCTCCCAACCAAATTTGAAGAATTTTACTGAAGTTGTTGCATGTTTTACTCAATTATTTATTAGGATATTTTATTGAGAAAACAAATAAAATGCTTGTCTCTTATTCTTTGTATCTAGTTGATTCTGCCTGCATTCCTTATTTATTTATCTTCTGCTCTTCTGTGAGTAATAGGACACCGCAGTACTTTTGCCTGCTTTGATGTAAATAAGTCATGGCTCTGAATTGTTCAATATGCTGCTTTTTCTTCTTCTTCTTCCTTTTTTTTTTTTTTTCTGAGCATTTTTATATGAATGTCATGTAATAGTTAAAATATTATATATCATATCCCATTTAAGCTGTCATTCATTCCAGTCTTGCCTGGCTCTTAGAGACACTGTTATTTCATATGTTTTCAATTGAGTATTAAATGTTAATTTTCTGGGGAAAGGGGTTTTGGATTTTTTTTCTGCAGTCTTTATTTGGCCATTAAAACTAATGTGTGTGGTTAAAGCATGAAAGAGCAGATTACAGCCTTTGTGTATCTGTTTTCTGTTGCCTGTTGCTGCATGCTATCAGACCAATTATGGTTTTACCTTTGGTTTTAAAATTTAAGATTGACTACTATACTTATTTTTTTTCTCCTAGAGTCAAGAATTGAAGGTTGGCTTTCTGTACCAAATAGAGGAAATATCAAAAGATACGGCTGGAAGAAACAGGTACCATGTATCTAATTTCTTCTCATTGATAATTTTGTTACATGTTTTACTATAAATTCTTAATCTTAACTGTTCTATTACTAAAATTGATTTTAAATTAATTCAGTATAATGGAAACACAAATGGAAGCTATTATGCTAGTCAAGTTAATGTTCCTCTTCTCATTCTTTTTATCATTTCAGTATGTTGTGGTAAGCAGCAAGAAAATCTTGTTCTATAATGATGAACAAGATAAGGAACAATCCAGTCCATCTATGGTGTTGGACATAGAGTAAGTTGCCTTTGATTGAATGTTTTTCATTGTTTGACTTTTTACTTATGAGTTGTTTTCAGAACTGCTTGTCGGTTTACCTATTCTAAACAATATGGTCCACTGTGTAAAATTTGCATTTGCTGCACAAGCCTAACTACCTGAGTTCTGATCCTTAGAACCCATGTAAAAGGTGGGTGTTGGGAGGCAAGTAGGAGAATCTCCAGAAGCTTGAAGGCCAATTAGCTTGGCTTGCACAAAGACAACCTGTCTCAAAGAAGGTGAAAAAATGAGAACCAACACTCAAGAGATTTCCTCTGACTTTCATATATGCACTATGGCGTGTTTGCACCCACATTGACACAAATAAGCACACATGTACAATTTAAATAAAGTCTAGCCTTAGCAAAATGTGAGAAGAAAAATTATGTGTACAAGATTTATGTACTTTGAAAAGCAAATTTCTATGAATTGTTTTGAGTTCCCTCAGCATCTCAGAAAGTAAAATTGGGGGGTTGTAGAGGCATCTCAGAGGTTAAGAGTACTTTATGCTCTTGCAGAGACCCCGGGTTTCTTTCTCAGCATCCATATGGTAGCCCGCAACCATATGAATACAGTTCTAGGGGCTTGAACAGCCTCTCCTGGCCTCCATAAGAACCAGGTGCACACATGGTTTGCATATATACATGCAAGCAAAACACTTCCTACAGGAAATCCTTTTTTATTTTAATTTTACTTTATATTTATTGTTGTTTTGCCTGCATATATGTCTGTGTGAGGGAAGGTGTTGGATCCCCTGGAACTGGAGTTATAGGCAGGTGTGAGCTGCCATGTGGGTGCTGAGAATTGAACCCAGGTCTTCTAAAAGAGCCATCAGCCCTCTTAACTGCTGAGCCATCTCTCCAATGCCCAATTTTTTTTTTTTTAAGTTAAACATTTGGTCATCATACTGACATCATCAGTGCTTTATGTTAATTAATGTAAACAAATAGCTATTCTTTTTAAATAATATGTAGTGGGTTTTTCTGTGTGTATTCATTCACATTCCGTTTGTCTATATTATCATAGAGATGATTTATAAAGAAACTAGGTTCTATATTTAAGAACCTTAGAGACAACTAGTTAAAAAATTTTAAGTGTACAATATAAATTCAAAATGAGGCTTGGTAAGTGCTATTTAAATATAAAGTTTAATAAAAGGACCATCAAGATGGCTCAGTGGGTAATGTTGCTTGCTGCCATGCCTGATAACATAAGTTTGATCCCTAGAATCCACAAGATGGAAGAAGAGAATGTACTTGAGACAGCAGTTCTCTGGCTTCCACACGAACACATGGCATGTGCATCCATACATACAATGCAACATGTAACATGCTAAATCATTATTTTTGGAGCTGATACTTGTGAGAATGTAAACAAAATTGAACAAGCTCGAATAATATTTCATGCTGCCTTAAGTATTAGTTATGAATGGTAAGCAAGAGTAAGTCTAGTTTTATAAAACAAGTAGCCAAGTTGTTTTTCAAGTGGATTTGTAGTCTTGCATTTCTGTCAGCAATATGTGTGATGTATCTTCTATACATTTTTGTCAACATTTGTTTTACTTTTAGAGTTTTATTTTTAATTATGTGTATGTGAGGGTATGTACACATTAGTGTAGGGACCTTTTAAGCCTCTTGAGTTGGAGTTAGTGGCAATTGTGAGCCACCAGATGTGGGTGCTGGCAGCCACACTGTGTTCTCTGGAAGTATACATTCTTAACCACTGAGCCGTCACTCCAGCCCCTGTTGTTTCTTTTAAAACTCTAAAAGGTATACCATGACATGTTTTCACACACACACACACACACACACACACACACACACACACACGATTATTGATGCTGAACATCTTTTTATTTGCTTCTTTGCCACTTATATATTCTCTTTCGTGAAATGTATGTCTTTTGTTACCAATGAGATTCTTATAATGGGTTTATATCAATTATTTCTATCTTAGTAAACTATTTCATGTCCGACCTGTAACCCAAGGAGATGTGTACAGAGCTGAAACTGAAGAAATTCCTAAAATATTCCAGGTACAAATGTTATATTTATCATTCTTAAAGCTCTTTTATTACCATTAAGTGTTTTTGTGAAGTAGGTATCAGTGTTGCATGTAGAATTTTTATTTACAGATTAAGGTTTTTTCAATCTTCTTCACCACTCCTGAATTTAGATACTATATGCAAATGAAGGTGAATGTAGAAAAGATATAGAAGTGGAACCGGTTCAACAAGGTGAAAAAACTAATTTCCAGAATCACAAAGGCCATGAATTCATTCCTACTCTCTACCACTTTCCTGCCAACTGTGAGGCTTGTGCCAAACCTCTGTGGCATGTCTTTAAGCCACCACCTGCCCTAGAATGTCGAAGATGTCATGTGAAGTGCCACAAGGACCATCTAGACAAGAAAGAGGACTTGATTTCCCCGTGCAAAGGTAAGGTACAGGATGTGAGATGACTCAGTGGTGTGGCTTCTGCAGGTGGGTTCTAATGTATTCCTAAGGGACTGTGCTGCAGACTTTTCTCAGAGCTAGTGGTTCACCTTTTAGCAGTCATGAAAGCAAATCATCCCCTTTTCAAAAGGCAGGCTGCTGAAAACCTTGTCAGTTGAGAGAAAAACTTGGGGTGACTCCTACTGCTCCCCTTTTGAGTTTTCAGCGTCCATGTTTCCTGTGTATCTCACTAGTGTGCCCCTCACAGATAGTAAGCCAGAGGAAATGGACATACACTGCTTTTAAGTAAGAGACATGGGTTCAATAGATATATTTGTTTGTTTTACTGTTGTATTTTTTATATTTCTAATTTTATACTATTTTTCCTGTGTTTATGACTATTGATTTTGATCTTTTTGGTTTTTAGAAAAAAATTCAGTCTTAGTCAAACGGATACAAAGATACTTTCTAAGTATAATGAAGAACAGTATCTTTAAAATTAGGAACTTGCTAGGTGTTGGTTGCACATGCCTTTGATCCCAGCACTTGGAAGGCAGAGGCAGACAGATCTCTGAATTTGAGGCTTACCTGGTCTACAGAAGTTGTTCAGGACAGCCGAGGCTACACAGAGAAACCCTGTCTCATAAAAGCAATAAAATAAAAAAGAAAACTTGAAAAATTATGAATGTAATTCTCTTTTTAATATTGTATTATGGTTTTAATTATAAAAGCTTTATGGATTTTTCTTGTTTGTTTTTTAATATAGTAAGTTACGATGTAACATCAGCAAGAGATATGCTGCTGTTAGCATGTTCTCAGGATGAACAAAAAAAATGGGTAACTCATCTAGTAAAGAAGATTCCTAAGAACCCACCATCTGGCTTTGTCCGTGCTTCTCCTCGAACGCTGTCAACAAGATCCACTGCAAATCAGTCTTTCCGGAAAGTAGTCAAAAATACATCTGGAAAAACTAGGTAAAGTTAAAACTAGCTAAAATATTAAAGTGTTTATAGTCATATAAAAATAGTTGGAACCTGTCTGTTGAAATTAGAAATCTAGTCAGTCATGATGGCCATACCTTTAGGCCCAGCTCTCAGAAAGAGAGGCAGACATGTCTCTGTGAGTTTGAGGTCAGCCTGGTCTATAGAGCAAGTTCTAGGAAAGTCAGAGCTAAATAGGGAGTCTCTGTCTCCACAAACAAATACTACTATTACTAATACTAATAATTAAAAGCCTTCTGTAGCACACATACTAAAATCAGAAACAACTATTTTCACTGTAGAAAACATCATTTATAGATAAGTCCTTAATATATGACTTGCTGAGTTTTACACGTAAGCTAAATTGATTGCTATTAGAAATTGCTATGTAGGACACTTTCATACCCAGTTACTGTTACAGGTTAGGATATATGTAACATATACTGTCCCTTGTTGTTTTAACCTACTAGAATCACATTTTTAAATGCAAATGAATCATTATAAAATGTTCCTCATCTTTTACACTGTTTTGGAATTGGGTACTTTGGAAAATCAACATCACTTGTTAGTACTGATGAATAGTGTATTACAAGTAAACTCAAGTTAAATCCCTCTTTTTAAGACTTTGTTGGGTGGGACTTTTTTTCAAAAATATTTTATACGCTACAACTGTTACAGAACCTGATTAAACACTACCCCATTGGTTTTTTTGAGACTGAGGTTTTCTCTGTGTTGTCCTGGCTGTACTGGGACTCACTCTGTAGAACAGGCTAGCCTCAATCTCAGAGACCTGCCTGCCTTTGCCTCAGAGTGCTGGGATGAAAGGCTGGGCCAGCACACTTGGCTTGAAGCTATCTTAACTCATTTTACTTTCTTCACTCTCTTCTGTCTGTAATGAAATGATGCATACTGTCTTGTATTTTCAAGCCTCTATACTATTATATCACAGCATTTACCTGAACCCTGTAGAATGCTATTTCAGCCACCTAGCTGTAGGGTATAAACTAGGAATAAAACAATTTAAAATAAGTGAGTAAGAAAAAGTTTTAGAAATACAAACAGAAATCATTGTGTTTTTCCTTTCCTCTGCTTTCTCTGAACTTTATGTCATTTCTTTTTTGTGTGAGTGAACATATTTGCTTTTCCCTAAGTTTTTAGGACCAGTAGGGGTGGTGCTGATGGGGTTTGAACATAGTGCCTCATGCATGCCAGCCAAATAGTCTACCACTAAGCCATACTCGAATCCCTACTTCCAGCTGTTGTTGTATCTTGTATTTTTGAACCAAGCATCTTTCTTAAATTACAAGATTTTTTTTTTCCTTCAACAGTTAACCATGTGACCTACTGCTGTGTTGGAATCAATGTTGGGATGCTACCTGATAAAACAGGCTGTTAACTGTGTGGAGCAGACAGGCTGTTTCTTTTGACACAAATACCACAGGCTTTTCAGGGTTAAGATTGCTGTTATTCTGTCCTTGTTTTGACACAAAAAGCACACTGAGGATTGTTTTGTTTTTTTCTTGCGGGTTTGCCTACAGGTAGATTAGAGTAATTATTACTATGTAATGCAAGTACAATTGGGGAAAGCTTTGCTAGATAGGTTTTTAAGGTGCTGCCTTTTTGAATTTATAAGGAAATGCCTGTCAGTCATGATAGAACAGTTTTCCTCGTCTGAACAAGAGGAAGGAACTTTCACTGTCAGTGGAATGGCCATCACTATCAAGATCAGATCGTGGAAGGAGTAAAGAACATATCTCAAAATGAGACAAGTTTTTTCTGTTTTGTTTTGTTTTTAATAACTAAGTTTTTTGTGCTCTTGCAAGACTATTCAGAAATATTTTTAAGAACACAGTGATGTCACTTGAAGCTCAGTGTCCTTACTGTAGAATTAAAAGCCTTACTGTCAATTGCCCACAGTGGGCTCTATGGAGAAATTAAATATCTTGCATTATGCTTTACAAAATATTGTATATGTTTCAGCAAGTTTGTAGATTGGGGACTGGGAGAAGATGAAAGAATTACATTTAATCTATGCATTTTGCCAAGCCATATCGATTTATTTTACTACTAGAGACATAAAGAACTAACTGTACAAGAGAACCAAGTTTAAAAGCATTTTGTGGGGTACATCATTTCTGTAATTATATAATGTATTTCTTTGTGGTTTTAAGTGAAAAGACATTAAGTTAACATATAAAAATGTATGCACTGTTTGAAATGTAAATTATTCTTAGAACACTTTCAGTGGGAGTTGCATTACCCTATTAGTGCCTTAATTTGAGAGAATTTCTTTACTGCCATAATACATAAGTACAGACTTTTCAGAAAACAGATTTTACAAAAAATTATGTGTTTTTCATTGGTAATTGGTTTAATTTAAAATATAGAAGTTTGCCAGACTTTTATAAATTGAGTACAACCTTTGTACCAAACTACCTGCTACAATAATGAAACTATCTGCAAAAACATATACAGTTGCACCAATAGTAAAGAATTATGAAATATATCCATGATGTTTTCCAATTAATATAGGAATTACCATATAAATACTGTTCAACTCTCCTCTGGTAACAAGAGTTGATGTGTATGGGCAGTGTGATTTATTGTTTATTTTTTTAACCAAATACCTCCTCAGTAATTTATAATGGCTTTGCAGTAATGTGTATCAAATAAGCACTGGAAAACCAATCTTCTCTAGGGTTATATGCATGTTTCAAGTGGTATTGAAAGCCGCACTGATGGATATGTAATAATAAACATATCTGTTATTAATATGCTAATGGCTCTGTGCTCATTTGATGAGAAATAAAATAATTTATGGATAGGTAACTTTTAATATTGACTACTATGGTATTTTCTCATGGCTGGAATAAATAGATGGGATACTAAAGATTATTCAGTGATTGTATACAAATGGTTGCTAAATTTTGTAAATAGATTAAAATTATTTTTTAAAGATAAAACTTGGCTTGGGCTCTAAAACAATAGGTGCTGTTATTCAAGTAAAAAGATGGCCAGAGTTTGTTGGAAAACAACTCTCCATCGGTCTGTTGCAGTTCGGTACTTCTTGTGAACGGAGACTGTGATGACTTGTGTTTGGACCATCACAGATACCATACAGATAGCCACCCATAGCCTTAGAAGGTAGACTGTTCCCTTCAGATACCATACAGACAGCCACCCGTAGCCTTAGACTGTTTCCCTCAGGGGTCAGGCAGTTTGCTGAAGCTTATTATTAAACACTTCAGAGTCCAGTGCAGAGGAGATGATTCATTGGCTGAGACCACATTTGCCTTTCTTTGACAGGACCTAATTCAGTTCTTAGCACCCAATGTCAGGCAGCTCCCAAGGGATCTGAGGCCCTCTTCTGGTCTCTTTGACACCAACACAAAGGTAGCATACACATAATTAAAAACAAAAAAGATTGGCTCCTTATGCTCGTAGTTCTCTCAACTGTTATACAAGACCATCCTGAGTTCAGGACTCACCTGAGCTATGCTCCATTGCCCACCCTGAGCTGGTGGAACAGGAAGCTCATGCTGCTTGCTGTGAGTAAAATAGTGTTTATTTCTGTTAGTCATGCACATGTTTCATGTTGTCCCCGAAGATCTATGAACTGTGATAAAGTTAACTTGTGACTTGTAGATGGGATGCAGGGTGTGGAACCTTTATCACCTGACCGTTCACTTACTGAATTCTTAGAGCCATCCTCATTAAGTAGTATGTCAAGGTTGAAAGTAGCCAGCACAGTTAATACTAAATACAAGGATTTTTAAAAAATGAAACATTTTATAGTAATACAGTTAATACTGAATATAAGGGTGTCTTTTTAATGAAATATTAGTCTGAGCATCACAATACTCAGACCTGAGTGTCCTGAGGAAGGACTCTTAAGGCTGGCTTGCAGAACTGTTTCTTTACATTCCCAGCATATTCCAGTTCTGTGATGGCTAGAGCATGCTGTACCAAGAAGCTAGTGTCTGACAGTGCTGCAAGTGTCTGTTACATCCACAGACCAATCTGGCACTTTGTACTTTTTGCCACTTAGGAATTTAATGTCCTAAGGATGGACATGTGAACCATTGTCCATCCTTCCTCAATAAACCACTTTGGCCCAACATTGTCTTACCCAGAACCCTAGCTCAAGGTTGTCTAAGAAATGTATTACAGCTTCTAGATTTCTCTCCACTCTTAGTGGAAGACCCAACTAATGGATTTAATAGTCCACCTGAGAGGGATGGGGCTGTGGGAGCACTCAGAACTGACAGATGTTGGTGTTGGGTGTTTGTCCACTTGTGGCCTGCATTATTTATGTGACATTGTCTCTCACTGGCCTGGTACTCACCAGTTTGTCTAGACAAGCTGGCCATCAAGTTCCAGGCAGTAGCTCTGTGCCTGGCTTGCTTATGTGGGAACTGAGGGGATTGAACTCCGGTTCTCATTCGTCCATGTTCCACTTGGCCAGTTAAGCCCTGTTTTCCTAGTTTCCCTAGCCCTATTTTTGACCTGAAATTATTTCTTTTTGTATACTGCTTTTAGGATTTGTTTATTCTTGTTTGTCCAAGGCCTGTTTAATGTGCATTATTGAGTTATTTCAGTTCTGATTTTTTTTCTGATGTAAACAGAACACCTTCTGTTCCCAGGAACTTGCCTCAGCTCAGGAGTTCCTCTGTGCAATAGACAGTTGTGTCTATTTAGAGTTCCCATTGGGAATGTTTACTCCATGCTAATCAACCCTCTGTAATACCTGGTGTGCTGCTTGGAGTCTGATAGTTCTCCTACAGGTCTTTGATACTTGCTGATTCTCAAGAGTGTCTCTAGTCTTTCTCGTTCAGGATAGTTTAATAGAATTGGTGGTACATCCTGAAATAGGATATTCTTCAGCACCTAAGAGAAATGAGCTATTAAGCTATGAAAAATAAAAAAAAAGGAAACATGTATATTGCTAAGAGAAGAAGCCAATATAAAAGGCTACATAGTTTTTAAGATTCCAAGAGGAGAGAGGGATACATTTGGAACACTGAGCATTTTCACAGCAGTAAAATTAACTATGCATGTTAAGATGATGGTTAAAAAAAAAAAAAAAAAATGTATGGCATTCCAGTGTGCCCCACCTTTAGCCAAGAGTGCTAATGCTTTGTCAATTCTAGCTCAGGAACTGTTAGGTAGTACTGATGCTGTAGGCCTATGAAATTCTTAACACAGATTTTTTTAGTGACTGCAAAACTGCTGTTAAATACTCTTAAGGGGCTAGAGAGATGGAACACACACTTCACAAAGGTGCACACATATGCACATGAATAAAAGGAAAAATCTTTGGCAGGGCTTAGTGGTGTACACTTTTAATCCTAGTACTCTTGAGAAAGATGCAGGTATATCACTTGAGTTTGAGGCCAACTTGGTCTATGTAGTTTCAGGCTAGCCACAACTACATAGTGAAACCCTGACTGAAGTATATAAATTGCTTAAATCAGTCAGTACTAAAAATAATGAAGGCTGAATACTTCTTAAAAGTATCACACACAAAGACACCACATAAATTTATATATGGACATAATTATAGACCAGAAATGAAAAATTCAAAAGCAGATTTTGAAGTTTGAGGCTCATGAAACAGGCTGGGGAGAAGATGAACTAAAATGACTAAGCAAAACAAGTTGATACTTTGAATGGATTTGGCTCCATAGGGTCATAGGAAGTTACACTATTAGGAGTTGTGGCCTTGTTGAAAGATATGTGTCACTGGGAAATGGGTTAGACTTAAAACCTGGAAGAAGGATCTGCCAAAAATTCCGAAGTGAAATGAAGGTGTTGACCTCGGGAATCTGCTACTTCGAGAAAGGTAAGTCACGTTAATGAAAATGGGGCAAGAAATAAGTCAGCCTGAACTCAACTCTGTTTTGTTGTTTACTGCTCACGTGTGTTAATTGTCTGCTTTTGCTTCGTTCCTTAAATGCTTTTATGTTGAAAATAAAAAGAAACGTATTTATCCATAATTAGAATCTAAAATACAACCAAAGGTTGATGACGATTTGTCAGAGCCAGATTGTGCCGACCTAGAGGAAGAGGCAGCTGAACATTAGACCCTGAATGGCCCTCTTCCCGAAGACCCCCTCCCTATGCACCTCCGCCTCCAAATGCTCCCCCAATGGAGATGGTGGTTATAGATCCCGTAAGGGAGTTACAGGGAAAAAAAAATCTGTTCTTAAACAACAAATAGAGTTAGAAAAAGAGTATCAGGACTTAATTAATCAGCTACAAAAATTAAAGACAGGGAAGATGTCTCGAGGGGTAAACTACAAAAATCCCCTGGCTCCTTGCGTTCCTCAACCAGGAGTCCAAAGGCAGTCTTTGTTCCCTAGCTTAAGATTAGCCACAGATCATCCAGAGAAGGGAGACACTGAGGCTTTCCCTGTATCCGAGATGAGAGACGATCAAGGGGTTGCTTGGAGACATCACACGGGTTTAATTTTCAAATTATTAAGGAATTAAAAAATGCAGTATCACAATATGGTGCCACTGCTCCCTTTACTCTTGCAATTTAGAGTTTGCCACAGAAGAGTGGCTGACTCCTGGCGATTGGAATACATTAGTGAGAGCAGTTCTTAGCGGTGGTGACTATCTTATTTGGAAATCAGAGTATCATGAGAATTGCAAATAAACAGCTAGGAGAAACATTCAGGCAGGCAATGGTTGGTTCTTTGATGCCTTAGTAGGAAAAGGGCAATTTGCTTTTAGTGATAACCAGATGCAATATGATCCAGGCTTATTCGCTCAAATTCAAAATGCAGCCATGAAGGCTTGGCATAAACTCCCAACAAAAGGGGACCCTAGTGCATCCTTAACAGCAGTCAGACAAGGACATGATGAACGATTTTCTGATTTTGTTCGATTAATGACAACAGCAGGGAGGATTTTTGGTAATACAGAGGCAGGAGTAGATTATGTGAAACAACTTGCATATGAAAATGCCAATCCTGCCTGTCAAGCGGCCATTAGACCTTACAGGAAAAAGACAGACTTTACAGGGTATATCAGACTCTGTTCTGATATAGGTCCCTCCTACCAACAGGGCTTAGCTATGGTGGCTGCCATGCAAGGACAATCAGTAAGAGATTTTTTTGACTAGTAGAAACCAAAAGGCCTGTTTTAAATGTTGCAAGCCTAGATACTTTGCAAGAGATTGTGAGGCAGAAAATGAGTTAACCCAGAGATAGCCCAGAAAACAGCCTGGGCTCTGCACACTTTGCAAATGAGGAAGGCATTGGGCTAGTGAATGTAGGTCCAAAAGAGACGCACAAGGAAATACCCTTTCCCATAATCAGGGAAATGGGAACAGGGGCCAGCTCCAGGCCCCAAACCAACGCAAGCCAAAACAGGCTTATGGAACAGTCAGTTTCATACCAGCAAGCAACAATCCCTTTCAGAACTTAGTCGAGCAACACCAGGAAGCGCAGGACTAGACCTCGGTTCTGCCACCCACATAGTATTAACCCCAGAAATGGGACCTCAGGCCTTACCCACTGGAGTGTTTGGACCGCTCTACCTAAATGTGTTTGGCCTGATAGTGGGAAGAAGCAGTACTACTATGCAGGGACTACAAATTTTTCTTGGAGTTATAGACAATGATTATCAAGGTGAGATTAAGGTAATGGCACAGACAATTCCTACAGGAATGAGGATAGCTCAACTATTGTTACTTCCATTGCTCCCTACTAATCACAAATATAAGAGCCCTAAGAGAGGTGATCAAGGCTTTGGTTCCTCTGATGCATACTGGGTACAGCCTATAGTTAAACAAAAACCTATGATGACACTATGGCTGGATGGAAAGGCATTCCAAGGCTTGGTTGACACAGGAGCTGATATGACTATCCTAAAACAAAGTGATTGACCTGCCACCTGGCTTCTGACCCCAACCTTAACCAATCTAAGAGGTATTGGCCAAAGTGAAAATCCACTACAAAGCTCTAAGGTGCTGACGTGGAAAGATAAAGAAGGTAATACAGGGAATATACAACCCTATGTCATCCCAGGCCTCCCCATTAATCTCTGGGGCAGAGATCTGTTTTCCCAGTTGGGATTGATTATGTGCAGCCCTAATGAAGTAATCACGGCTCAAATGGTAAACTCTGAATTTTCCCCAGGGAAAGGATTAGGAAAAAGTGAAGAAGGGATATCTAACTTGAATCAGGCCATAGAGGCTCATGAATTACACCACCTTAATTATAAAACTTTAAAAATTATGTTTGAGCCGGGCGGTGGTAGCGCACGCCTTTAATCCCAGCACTTGGGAGGCAGAGGCAGGCGGATTTCTGAATTCGAGGCCAGTCTGGTCTACAGGGTGAGTTCCAGGACAGCCCAGGGCTACACAGAGAAACCCTCTCTCAAAAAAAAAAACAAACAAACAAACAAACAAAAAAATTATGTTTGAAATTACCAGAGAACAAGCTAGACAAATTGTTAAACAATGTCAATCATGTGTTACACTTTTACCAGTTCCTCATTTGGGTGTAAATCCAAAGGGACTGATACCAAACAGTCTCTGGCAAAATGGATGTTACTCGTTATAATGAATTTTGTAATCAAAAATATATACATGTATGTGTAGATACATACAGTGGTTTCATTTATGAGACATTACAATCTGGAGAAACAATTGCTACAATTGCTGTATTGGGTGTGCCTAAACAGATAAAGACTGACAATGGCCCAGGTTATACAAGCTCCAGTTTCCACCAATTCTGTGAAAAATTGGGAATACCACATAAAATGGGTATTACATATAATCCACAGGGCCAAGATATGGTAGAAAGGGTGCATGGAACCATTAAATGTCAATTTGAAAAAAATTAAAATGTGGGAATGGTACCCTATCAAGGGATCCCCCAGAAATATCCTTCATCACACGCTCTTTATTTTAAATTTTTTAACTTTGGATTCTGATGGAAAATCCGCTGCAGATAGTTTCTGGCATCCTGATACCAAAAAGAATTTTGCAACAGTCCTCTGGAATGACCCATTAACTGGAACCTGAAATGGGGCAGATCCAGTGCTTATCTGGGGAAGAGGTTCTGTTTGCATATATTCCCAAACTGCAGATGCCACACGATGGCTGCCAGAGAGACTGATAAACAGATAGGTAACAATAACAAACCCAGGGTGGAGAAACCCCCTGAGAAGCATATTTTTTCTTTGCAGGAAACATGGAGATGCTTCTCAATTACCTTCAAACTGGAACAGATCAACCAGTCAACCTGACTTGGGAAGTCCTCAATGTGGAAGGAGATATCACTACCTGTACCTCCAGAGTGACTCTATTGGACTCTTGGTTCCCCAACTTATGATTTAGTGAGGAACATCGTGTAGACCTAGGAGAAAACCCACTACCACAGTTACTATAGTTGTTTTTTGGGTTTGAGATTGACTGGAGCAAGAACAGGCATTTTCTTCCTTGTTTTTTGTTAAAGATCAAAGCTATGATCAGTTCTGTATGTCCATAGATTTAGATTCTGCTATAACACATTTGTAAACAAAATAGAAGAGGCTTATACTTTTTACTCCTCTGATAGAGGGAGTTATGTGTTGCCCTTAAAAAAGAATGTTGCTGTTATACTGTCTATTCAGGCATTGTTAAGTCTCTTGTCTCTTGGGTCCATGCTGTTCAACAAACTGATGGCTTTTGTATGACAACAGATAGACGCTATTCAAATGAAACCCATACAGGTCCATTATTACAGGCTGGAAGTGGGGGATTCTAAAACCTCTGTCATCAAAACTAACGAGGATTAACCCCTAACTTACGCGCTAAACCAGATAGTCAATGACGGGTAAGAGAACCCTTCAAGACCCTTGCCCCTAAAAAGGGAGGCCTCACCATCCTAAGACAGGAGCTGTTGAGTATCCAAAGACGGGAAAGGGAGGCTGGGGTCCTTTGTTCCGACCAAAGGCAGGCACGGTTTCAGTAAGTTTTCTCAGCCTTCCCTTTTGAAAAAATAAAAATAAAAAGGGGGATCTGTGGGGAGCCGACAGAAGGCGGCTATCATCCTTGCAGCCATCTTGAGCCATATACCCTGACAAGAGACTTGTTTACAATAGCCTACAACAGCTGAGCACACTCTGATAACATCTTGTTTTAGATACCCAGGATTTTCCCTTGGGTGTGTGAGACTTAAAGGTGTGATTTAGAGATAAGACTTAAAGGCGTGACTTAAAGGTGTGGCTTAGAAGTGAGACATATAAAAGGTGAGAGGCAGACAGAAGAAATTATTAGGCACTTGGAACTGGGAAAGAGACTAGCAAACTGGAACTAGGGAGAAGGACAAAAGACTTGAGACAGAAGAAAGCAACTAGGAATTAAACACTTGGACAAAGACACTTGGAAGAAGAAACTTGCGACTTGGAACTGGGAAAGAGACTAGTAACTTAGAATTGGAATTAGGATTTGAGACTCATTACAGCTGGAACTGGAATTAGGACTTGAGACTTATTACAGCTGGGACTAGAATTAGGACTTGAGACTTGGTGCTAGGAACTAGGGACTTGGAGAGAAGAAGAGAGACTGAAGAATAAACGGGATTGAATCACACTATGTCTGGTCTCCAATGTGGTCAAGTTGACAACCAAAAATGGCCATTTCAGAGAGTAACAGAACAATGTGATCATTAAGTTAACTGAATTGAATGAACTGAATTGAATTGCTTAGTGACTATATTTATACTCTACAAACATCAACATGGAACAGAACACGCCCCCCGCCCCAATACCAGGCTGGGAAACAAGAGCATAACAGAAGCCAGGTGTGGTGACACATGCCCATAATCTCAGTACTTTGGAGGCAGAGGTTGAATTGTATGTTCAGGCCTGAATTGTAAGTGCCAGGATAACCTGACTACCAAGCAAGACCTTACCTCAAGAGAGATAAACAGAAAACAACAAACAAACCCAAACCTAAAAGACAGGAGGGCCTAACACAGAGGAGAATCTTACTCAAAATAGTCCAAAAATGAATCCTGTCACTGTGATGAGTGAGAATGAACAGGAAGGCTAGACACTACTGCTAACAACTGGAGCACCAATGTCCTCTGTGTGTGTGTGTGTGTGTGTGTGTGTGTGTGTGTGTGTGTGTGTGTAGTGTTTATGTGTTTGGAGGCCAGAGGTCATGTCTAACATAGTTCTTGATCTCTGTGCACCTTATTTTTTAGACAGCTTGATGCTGAACCTGGAGGCCAGTGCTGCAGCCACACTAGCTAGCCTGTGTCCAACACTGGATTACAGGCATGCACTGCTGTGCTCATCTTTACATGATGCTGGGAGTCTGTGCTCAGGCCCTCATTTAGCAGTCTCTCCAGTCCTTCAGGTTGTCTTTTTTATGTGAAGGTGTTCTAGGGTGATACATAGTTGTATGGAAAGAAAGTTCTTTGAAGAAAAGTAGCTAGGTGTAATGAATGTTAGGAAATCATTGTGCAACCTTAGAGAAACAATTGTGTTAGAATCCATTTCACTGAGTTCTGAAGGAACCTGACAACAGAGAATAAGATAGCCTCCCCTGAATCTCATAGTTTAGCTCATCATGGGTAAATGTCCAACAGTCACTTGGTACCACCTGCTGTAATACTGTGTGACCTACACATTATCATTTAAGTGCTTTTATTAAAAAGACAGATGTGAAATTTAAACCCTGTTGGCCGATTTCTTTTACAAGGAATATAGATGAAAATAGTGATGTCATACAAAAGCTAATGAGCATTTAATATTATAAGACAACATACAACAAAAGTCTATGATAAAGATCTGTGTTCCACCCCCAACTGTGAAAGAAAGGGTGTGGAAGGGAAAGGAGGAAGAGGGAGGATCAGAAGAAGGCAGACTGACAGGCAGCACCTTTTATTTTTCTGCTTTAAATCCTGGTTAAATAAGGATTTATTTTATTTAAGGGCGTCTTGAACATCCAGCTATTCACAAAAATAATTCACAGTATCATGCTTTCTTTTTGCTTGACATCCACAAGGACCTATATTTCAGCTTGCCACCACTACCCATAGAACAGTAGTGACAACAAAAGATAAATACAAAGGAATCTTTTGTTACTTAAAGTAAATTATGAGAACAAAACAAGCAAATATTATACAAAGCAAGACAAAATTATCATAAAAGAACCAAAAAGCAAACTTGGAAATGTAAAATATAATCCTTAATAATATAAAGCAGTAGATGGCTGAATGCGTTGACTAGGTACAGAGAATTGTTGATTTGGAAGATGGTGTTAAGAATTCAGACATTTAAAAAACAAAAAGAATTAAAACATAACTAGGTGGTAGTAACTCACACCTTTAATCACAGCACAGGCAGAGACAGCCTGGACTGCACTGAGAAAACCTGTCTCAACAAAACATAAAAATTTCAAACATAATTTGTCATTAAGATAACAAAATAAGAGGACTGAAAAGAGAAGCTAAATGTAAATATGATTTTAAAAGACAAAATAAGCAATATTTAAAGCAGGGTTTTTGGTTGGTTGGTTGGTTTGATTTGAAATGGTTTGTTTTTTTGTGACAGGGTTTATCTATGTAGTACTGGCTTACCTGGAGCCTGCTCTGTAGAGTAGGCTGGCTTTGATCTCAGAGATCTGCCTGTCTCTGCCTTCCAATTAAAGGTTTACACTACCTACTGCCCTGGCTTCCAAAATTTTCTGACTAGTTTTGAGATGGCTGTTAAATGAACTCCCCAACCTGTTGCAATGAAACTGAATTACTAGAAAGAACAGAAAAGTTCACATTTTAGTAACAGGAAAGTTTACCAGCAAGAAAAGAATTTATCTGTAAATTGAAAGCAATTGCACTAAATCAACAATTTCTTATCAGTAATAAAAGAGAGAATGAAATATCTACAAAGTGCTGAAGGAAAGTTACTCTGAACCTACACAACTCAATGCAACAAAATGATCTTCAAGGCTCAAGGCTGAGAATAAAGGAGCCAGGCAGTGGAGGCATTGGGAGCACCAGTACAGCCAGGACTACACAGAGAGACTCTGTCTCAAAAAACAAAAAAATAAAGATAGTGGGCTTGGGGGGGGGGAGTGTAGCTCAGTGGTAGAGTACTCGCCTAGCGCATATGAGGCCCTCATTTTGATCCCCAACACTTCAAAATTAAGCAAAATAAAACATTTTCAAACATTTAAAGGTTCACCATCATTCTCAGAACCTTAGTGAAAATTCTAGTAAAGTCATATAAAGTTGTTAGCCTGGGTGGATGGGGGTGGAAGGGACATCTCTGATCCCAGGCATAGCTGTTCAAGGCTAGGCTTGCCAACATAGTGAATTCCATGTCAGCCAGGGCTACAATGGAAGAACTTATCTAAAAAAAAAAAGGCATTCCTATGTAGGAAAGTTCATGACCTCGATCCATTCTTACACCAAAAGCCCAAAAGCACTATCAGTGTAGCTAATATGGCAAATAATCTGTTCATCTGAGAAAACTTCAGGCATATTCACTACCATTAGATTATTCTTTTGTCTAATTTTTTATTATTTATGTGTATGTGCCTGTGTAAATGTATGTGCACATGTACATTCTGATTTCTTCAGAGGCCAGAAGAGGATGTCAGATCTTCTATGTAGTGAACATGTAAGGCAGCAGCTGTAGAGACAGCTGACAACCAGGCTAGAAGAGATAAAAACCAGCGGAAAGCCAAGGAGATACCCAGCTGATGAGCCATGAGTAGGATAGGGCATAAGAACCTTGACCAGAGAAGGAAAGTCAGTCCAAAATGACCTGCCTGTGAACTCCACGCCGGTCTGGATTCCACTCAGCCCGACAAGTGAACGAACGAGACACAAACCACCAACTGATCATCCGTGGCCCCAGAGAACTGGCCCATGCCAGCGGAGCAAGACTCCCTGAATGCAAAGAGGTGATCCCGAGACATCGAGCTGGAGCCTGAGACGCACCGGTCAGGTCGTGTAATGACATGTTATCTATCCTTCTGTTAGGAATATTAGCCACAGCAGTTACATTCTTTTGTCTGTATGTGACAGTGGAAGAGGAGGTCCGCTCCTCAACCGCAAGAATTGTGTGTGACCCCGAGTGTGGAATTAAACATTAGAAAACCAGTCCGACGGCTGCTCACTGCATTATTGTCTACCCCAAGGGCACCTCCTGTCAGAACCAACTGGCAGTCTGGGGAATAAGTACTCGAGACATTCTAGAACTGGAGTTATAGGCAGGTGTTGTGAGTGAAATGCAGGAAGTGGGTACAAGAAGCTGAGTTTGAGTTCTTTAGAAGGGCAGCATTCCTAATGATGAGTTTTCTTTCCATCCTACAGGAGATAGGTCATCCTTGCACCCTGGCACTTGAACTTCCATGATCTTGGCCCATGTTTTATTGATTCTGTAACATGTTTGGTTTCTGTTGTTGGAAATATTTGACCATAAACAAGTAAGAGTGTTTTGGGGAAACCTGGTTTTAGCATATTAAGAATTATATGCAAGTTTTATGAGCCTGGGACAAAGGCAAGCATGTCCAGGTCTTCACAGAGTCCAGTTTAGGGGCTGTGAACAGACCTGTCTTGGTTGGCTGTGGGGCTATGAGAGGCAGCTGGGTACCTGGTTGAACAGGCTTTGAATCCCAGAGACCCTGAGGGACTGTAGGATATCCTGGGCCCCTGGTTCCTTTCACATAGCCACAGCCCCCCATAGAGAGGTTTGTGGCCATTGGTCATGTAGCACAGGTAGAGAGTATGACTACAGGCCACAGAGCCTCAAGATATCTCCATACTGAGATACCTAAAGGCCAGAGGGTGTAGCCAATTAAGCATTCCTTCCCAGACCCTCCTCCTTGCAAAAGGTATTTAACCTCAGGCCCGTCCTGAGAATAAGCGGGTATAGCTTCATCCATTTTCTGCCATGACAATAAATGTCTTAAGACCATATCTTAAGACCATGGACTCTCTTCTTTGGCGCCCACCGTGGGGAACCATGGAGAAGGCCTTCATCTACAGAGCTGCAGTGTAATCTCCCTATGACGACCTCTCTACGTTCCAGCCATGGAGACCCAGCCAAGTGAGTCACCATGACCAAGAGTCTCATCCCTGTGGGATGCAGTCAGAGTTTCTCTCCCTTCCTGCTTCGGCTTTGGGTTGATCAAGCCTTATGCCCCTGTCTGGGATCTTCCGAGGCCTCTCAATGGGGCCTGAGATCCCAAGGGCCTGAGAACCAGTCAGTTCTTGGCCACCTTGGCCCTGGGACCCCCACCCCAAGAGCTCCAGCCCCCCACAGGACCTCAGACTGTGTTCCCTCCACCACAGAGCAGTGTCTCTCGGCTTCTCACAACCCAACATCTGCCACACTCGTACATGGAGTGAGCACAGCCAAATTTCTGAGCTTCTGCCACTCCTAGCCATGGCCCTAGCTGCTTAGAGGTGGCAGATGCAGGACTCACAACTCAACCCACAGGACCTATGCCCACACACATGCCACAGCCCAACAGCTGTCAGCAGAACAGCTAGATACTCATATTCTGAGTGAGAGGAAAGGGGGAAAATGTTAGGACAAAGTGACTTCCTCTGAGCTGGAAAATATTTGTGTCGTGCTCAAGTGTATATCTCGAGCACATTCCAGCCAGGCCCCAGAGTCTCTCAGCTTCACATACTACTCTAGGCGTTTTCTTTATTTATACTATTCTGGGAAAGTAGGTGGGGAAACAGACAGGTTTGCTCAGGGACAATCAAGTGGTTACGATTCAAAATGGCTGCAGTCCCTATAGATAGTACAGCTGAAAGAAGTTAGAAGGAGTAAGAAGATGGACAAGGCAGACTTTCATATGTTCTTATCTAAGCAGCAGTAAAGGGTAATTAATGGAACAAGAAACAGTGTGAGGTAATAGAAAAAGAAATTGAGGTTTAAATATGTGTACCAGATTGTTATGTCAACTTGACACAAGCTAAAGTCATCTGAGCCATCTGAGCCTCAATTAAGAAAGTGTATATGCCAGGTGGTGGTGGTGGCATTGGCACATGCATGCCTTTAATCCTGGCAGAGGCAGGTGATCTCATGAGTTTGATGCCAGCTTGGGCTACAGAGTGAGTTACACTGGGAGGAGGGTCAAGAGGGGGAGGATTTGGTTGGGATGTAGTCTTTGAGAGAAGAATAAAGAAAAAGAAAAACGTGTACATAAGATGGGGCTGTAGGCAAGCCTATAGGGCATTTTCTTAATTAAAGAGTGACAGGGGTGGGAGGAGCAGCCCATTGTGGTTAGTGCCATCCCTGGGCTAATGGTCTTGGATTCTATAAGAAGCAAACTGAGCAAGCCAAGTGGAGCGGCAATAAGCAGCACCTCTCTATGGCCTCTGCATCAGCTCCTACCTCCAGGTTCCTTCCTTGTGTGAGGTCCTGTCCTGACTCCCTTTAATTATGAACAGTGATTTGGAAACATAAGTCAAGTAAACCCATTCCTTCTAAATTTGCTTCAGTCATAGAGTTTCTTTTATCACAGCAAAAGAAACTCTAGCCAGGACAGTATGTTTACAATGTTAATTTGAGGAATAAAAACTGGAAAGGATTCTTTTCAGCCAATACAGAGATCCCAGAAGGCTGGTTGGGTTGTTGAGGCCTGAGGAATAGTGGCCAATTCCTAAAACCATTTTCTACCTGGTGATAGGGCTCAAACCTAAGACAAATGACTAACTGACATTCCTACTTAACATATCCTAGCAGACCTGGCCACCAGGTGAGAAGGCTAGGCTGACTTCATGACAGGTTTCAAATTGACAGTCTAAAAGACTAGGACTGAAAAACTTGACAAGTCCAGACAAGTACGTTTAAAAAACCCAGGCTTCAGGCATCTAGTCAGAAACTAGAAAGTGCTCAGCCACCTAGCCTGAAGCAAGTTTCCAGACCTCAGTGGTAAACAGGTTCCAGCCCCCACACCCCAATAATGGAATGTCCCTAAGGATGGCATAAGATAAAGGCCACCTACTCCAGACTTCCTCAGTAAACAATTTCCAGCCCCCACACCTCAGTAATGGAATGCCCTTAGTGGCAGATTAAGTTAGAGGTATCTTGTTAATGGGGAGACCTCAACATGCTGGACTTCTGCAGAATAAACACTCATTGTGTTTGCATACTATTTAAGTCCAGGGTATCATTCTTTAGTGACATGGACCCTTACACAGGTTCTCCCAGCATTCCTCAGTCCCAACCTGTTCCAAGGTATGGCTGGTATACCCTACTCCCTAACCTGAACTGTCTAGCCCAGGGGCTGGGCTGCCCTTCCCCCTATGGCTCATCCCTTAACCCTTCAACCTTCTGACCTCTTGGTGTCCCCTACCCCTTCTTCTCACATGTCTCTCTGCCTCTGGCTATGCTCTCACTTTTTATCTACCTTCAGCTTTCTCCCCATCACACCTAGGAGCAGTCAGGTCCTTTCATTTTCTTTTTTGTCATTCAGCTGGGACTCCCAGTGGCAGGGGGAGTGGACCTGGGAGGACTCAGGCCATTTCCACCTCCTGTCCTCCATAATGATCTCTCCAGTCTCATCCCAACCCTGGATGAGTCTTCTTGCAGGTGTCCCTCCTCCCACCCTGTTTCTACTTCCTAGAAATGCCACCAGACCTTAGTGCAGAACCCACTTTCCTCCTCGTTCTGGACACTCGAAGCCCTCCCTCCCTTCCACCCCATTCCTGTTTCCTCGTGTCAGCTGCTGGTACTTAGAAACAGTCTTTGCTGTGACCACCCCCACCCCTCAGTAGGACTCATGCTATCTACATAATCCTCCGTGACTCCTTTTATGATCTCTCCATTCTAACTCTTAGCCCTTAGACAACTTGCTTATGTATGAGTTTCCCTCCTTCCAGCTCAGCTCCATTCACTGGAGATTCACTCCAACTCAAGAGCCACCTTGGCCATTCCAGCCCTGTCTCTCCAGATTATTCTTGGTTTTACTGCAGTCTACATGCAGAGCCCCTCCTCTCCTAGCACTGCAGCTCCCAGGGAACTCTGACTCTTGTTGTGGACAGGACCCTTAGCCCTTTGCCACAGCTCTCAGCCATTCCTCCTAGCCCAGTGCCATTCTTCCATGTCACCCAGCAACCCACAGAAGCACTCTGTACCAGATCTTTACCATTCAATAGAGGGTTAGTTGTAAAGTATATAAAAGAATAAACATCAAGTATACAAATAACCCTATTTAAAAATGGGGTGTAGAACTAAACGTAATTCTCCAAGGATGAAACAGAAATGGCTGAGAAACACTGAAATGTTCAAAATCCTTAGTCATCGGGGAAATCAGAAAATCAAAACTAATTTGAGATTTCATCACTCAGAATGGCCAAGATCAATAAAACAGATGATGGCCGATACTGACGAGGACGCAGAGTAAGAGGAATGAACAGTCATCTGTTACTGGTGGGAGCACAAACTTGTATAGCCACTATGGAAAGTAGGTTCCTCTTAAAGATGGAAATTTATCTAGATTCATCTATGTACTTGGGCATAAACCTAAAGGATGTTTCATCCTATCACAGAGATACTTTCTCAGCCATGTTAATTGATCCTATTTCAAAATAGCCAAAAATTGGAACAGCCTAGATGTCCATCAGCAAATGGGTGAGTAATAAAAACATGATACATTTAGGCAATGGAATATTATTTAGCTGTTAAAAAATTAAATTATGCCAGGCAGGGGTGGCACATGCCTTTAATCACAGCACTTGGAAGGCAGAGGGAGGCAGATCTCTTGAGTTCAAGGTCAGTCTGATCTACATAGAGCTACACAGAGAAATCCTGTCTTGAAAAAAACAAAGAATGAAAGAAAAAAGAAATTATGAAATCTTTGGATAAATAGATGGATCTACTCAGATCACAAAAGACAAACATTGTATGTACTCTCTTATATGTAGATGTTAGCATGTTTGCCTTTAAGCCTTCAATAGGTATTCTAGATTCCATATAACTATAAAGGTTGTGTATAGAGTAGAGGAGTTGAGGGATCCTCCCAAGGAAGGGGAAATTGAGTACATAATTATGGAGAGATAGAGAGGCAGAACTGTAACAGGAAGATTAGATGGTGAGAGGAGGTAGCAAAGGTGGATAAGAGATGGAATATGAGGAGGGACAACTAACATCAGGCCATTTGAGTGGCCATATGAAAACTTACTACTCTAGATGCTTCTTTAAAATAGACATGTATTGCCAGGCATGATGGTGCACACTTTTAATCCTAGCATGTGGGAGGAAAAGGCAGGTGGATCTCCATGAGTTTGAGACAAGCCAAATGTATAGAGCAAGTTCCAGGACAGTCAGGGCACAGAGAAACCTTGTCTCAAAAAACAAAAACAACTTATATATAAAAGAAATCTAAATGGAGTTACCAAGTAATGGGGGAGACAATGCCCCAACTAGACAGCTCTTATTACTGAATGGAACCTTTAGTGCCAGGAATTGGTTACATCTCGTTGAGTCATTGTCCAAATGACCAAGGGAAGGAGCCCCAGAGAAACTTTCAAACAAATCAGGCTATTGCCAAGACTGTTGGTTGTTCTCCACACACTGATGGTGGGGATCAGTTGCTGAAGACAGCACTTACATATGGAATTGAACATGGTGAAGTCAGCTGTTGTCTAAATAGAGCCTTCATTCCTGCTGGCTGATGGTTATGGTACCGGAAGGTGCTCTGCCTACTACCAGAGGAGAAAGGTAATCACCAACCCAGCAACAAACTCTTTGATTTACTCTGGTGATCTGTCTACATTGATATGTTTGTGCAGTAGTGGCACAAATGTGGAGATAAGCAACCGTTCTCTGATTGCATTTAGGGCCCACCCATCAGATGGAACCCATACCTGGCATTGCTCAGGTGGCCAATGTAGTAAAACCCAGTTACGTTTCTTTTAAAACCCAGTTATGTTATGTGAATATGTTTTTGTTTTACTGCCAGGTGTGGGATAAAAGGCTGCTTCACAGCAGGTGATTTTTGCCCGCTTTAGATAGTTTAATTCTGGAGACTCTGGAGAAGGTATAAATTGTAGAGCCTTGAGAGGTTGCTGCTCGCCCTGCTGCTCTTGGCTGCTGCTGTTGTGGCTTGATGAGAGAGGTTGGAGATATCCTGACAAAGACAGGACTCACCCCAAGGAACTCAACACCCCTAATCATCAGGAGATTTCCAAAGAGGTCTACTCTGCCCCCTTTCCTCTCTAACCTTCTTCCTGCCCTCCCAGTGTTAGGGTGTTGGAAGGAATTTGGATTGAATAAGAGTTGGAAGGGTGGTAGATATAAGAACCCAATAAAATAGCTAAAAAAAAAAAAAAAAAAAAAAAAAAAAAAGCCAGGCGGTGGTGGCGCACGCCTTTAATCCCAGCACTTGGGAGGCAGAGGCAGGCAGATTTCTGAGTTCAAGGCCAGCCTGGTCTACAGAGTGAGTTCCAGGACAGCCAGGACTACACAGAGAAACCCTGTCTCGAAAAACCAAAAAGAAAAAAAAATAGCTAAAATAAAGAAAGGAAGAAAGAAAGAAAGAAAGGAAGGAAGGAAGGAAGGAAGGAAGGAAGGAAGAAAGAAGAAAACAAACAAGCCAAGACCTAAGACTGATTAGGCCACGAGCCTTGGGAGAAGTAAATACTAGTGTTCTGCTAAGGAACATAACAATAAACTGATGCCTAATGACATTCTGCTACACTTACCCAGTGTCTCAATTCAGTCATTGTCAGAGATGCTTCTTCTTGTAATAGATGGGTGTCAGAAGCCATCTAGTAAAGGGTATGACAAGCAAGTGAGTTTTCTGGAGATGGCCTACCATTTTGCAATGGATAAGCTCTGAGATGCAGGGTCCTTAGAGATGTCATCCCAGGATTGCTTCTCAATGTTGATATGCCTTTCCTACCCCTAGTAGATAGTTTAATGATTCCTAGGCATTAGCCCACCCTATTGGGTAGATTTCCTGAAGAATCAATATGACAATGTACTTTCATGTAGTAATGCTGCTTAGATGAATTGATGATTTTATAGTTTCTGATAATGATTTTATAGAACTCTTAAACTGATACAAGTAATCTCAACTCTCCCCTCCCCCATAGAATAAAAGCTGCAACTAGATCTCTGTAAATCTTCATGTGTCATGGGCTAATTGCACTAGGAAAAGAAAGCAAGCTTGGAACAAATTTACAATCAAGGAAAACATTCCTACTAGGTTAGGAATGAGGCCGCTATCTGGTAACTAAAGGTCATAAACTGGGGATGGGCAATTTATTGTAGGTGCAAGGACAGAAAATAAGTGATGGCCTAGTCTATCTATACAAGACTTTAAAATAATAAGATACAAGCCAGATGATTTGTCTCTTGACAAAACCATGCTAATTATGACTGACATAAGAATTATTGCTTTAAACTTACAATGAACTTATGCAGCTAGTAACAGATACTGAATATTTAGGCAGGTACTAATCTTAATGGAAAGACACGTAAACAATTCTGAAGTAAGTCCTTAAGTCTTAGCAGCCTATGACATAAACTATTGTCTTAAATGTGCTATAAACTTATAGAATGTAAAAATGTTTTCAATTATCCTGAGAAGGTATAAAAACTAAAAACAGCAATAAAGTGGAATGGAGCCCTTTTTTCAGCTTCATCCAGTGTGCATGTTGTCTGTATGCATGACTTTTTTTTTCCTTTTTTGGTTTTTCAAGACAGGGTTTCCTCTGTGTAGCCCTGGCTGTCCTGGAACTCACTCTGTAGACCAAGCTGGCCTTGAACTCAGAAATCCACCTGTCTCTGCCTCCCAAGTGCTGGGATTAAAGGCGTGCGCCACCACCGCCCGGCATGACTTTCTTTTCTTTTCTCTGTGGTTGATGAAGAGTTAAGGAACTCCAAGGTCTCATCTGGCCAGTGAGGGGTCCCTGTAGCAAGACCCAATTAAATAATTAATTAGATTCCAGCACTACATTCCTCAGTACCTGCCCCAATGTTCTGGGTTCCCAAATGAAAGACACACACACACACACACACACACACACACACACACACACACAGCCTTTATATTTTGATATGCCTAAAATGGGTCAATGGCTGGACCACTTCCTAACTTCTACATGGCTAATTCACCTCCCTCTGACCATCTTTGCTGTCCTGGACCCAGTTGGGCAGCCTTTTCGGTCACTCTCTCCCAACTCCTACATGGCAGCTATGCTCTCTGTCCTGCACCTTCTCAGATGTGGCATCTTTCCTCTCCTCCTGGCATGGCAGATCTTCTTCTCTCAGTCCCCAGCAGTCACAGGTCCCTGAGTCAAAGAGAAAACAACCCAAGTAATTTTTCTCCTACTGCTATCAGTAGGAATTAAATTGCCAGAAGCTACCAGCTTTTGGCCCCTGAATAGGAAGAGTTAAACTGCCAGAAGTCATCAGCTTTTTGGTCCTGATTGCTGAAGCCATACCCTTTGATGCCTGCCTTGGTTTACCCTGTGATGTCAAAGGTGGTCCTTGACAGATGGGAACTAACACAAACTCTCAGTGTGCAGAGAGCTGAGAGACTTTGGAGCACTAAGTCCTAAGTGGAATGTCTTCATCAACCCCTCCTCTCAGGCCTCAAGGAACTGTAGGTAGAGGAGGCAGAAAGATTTTGAAAGCTACCGTCGATGGATGACTCCAAGGAAACAGTGTCTTCCAGATACAACAGGACTGATGCAATATAAACCCACAGAGAGTGTGGCAGCATGCACAGGTCCAAGCCAGTAGGGGTCCCAGCACTGAGAGGGGGTAGTGGACATGATCTCCCATCCATAACCAAAAATAAGTAATCTCCAATTGAGATCCAGTAACAAAGGAACAATTAGTTTTCAGCAATGGAATTTCACTGAGTATAACCACACTTAAGGGGAGGCCTCATGCCCAGCAGTAAATAGACAACATAAAAAATAACTGCTATTTCCAAAGAAATATTTTGTCTCATCTTGCTTTGTTTGGATATCTTTTGTGTTACTGGTCTTTCAGTTGTATATTTTGGTTTCCATTTTTGTAGTTTGTGGTATGTGCCTATATGTATTTCTGTGTTTCTTGTGCTTTCTCTGTTACTTTTTCTTTTTCTTTTTCTTTTCTTTCTCTCTCTTTCTCTCCTTCTCTCCTTCTCTTTCTTTCTTTCTGTCTTTCTCTCTTTCTTTCTTTCTTACATGATGGGGGTTCTCTGTGTAGCCCTGGCTACACTGAAACTCTCTATATAGAGAAGGTGGCCTCAAACTCGTCTACCTCTTCCTCCAGAGTGCTAAGGTTAAAGGCATGCCACACCATATATGACATATTTTTCTTTTTTTAAAGTTCTGGTTTGTTTACATTTTTGTCTGACTGTTCTTCAAAGAGAGAAAAAGTGTGAAGTGGGTGGGATGGGTGGTAAATGAGAGTATCAGGGAGGAGTCTGGGGAGAGGAAACTGTGATCAGAATATATGTATATTGTTTGACAAAATTTATTTTCAATAAAAAATAAATAGATGGGAGAGAGGTAGATCATATGTAACATAATAGATACTTTCTCATAGTTTACAGTGTAAATTTAGTAAATATTCCATTAAACTTAATAAATTAAATAAGGTTATGTTGTTTAGAATTATGGAATTATAGGAGATCTGAAAGGAAAGAGTCAAAATGCAGCTGTCTGTAAGATGTGCAACTGAGGCACAGGGAGATAGATAGAAGAGTTTTATATTTCTTTAAAAGGTTATCCTGTAAATAATCAGTCCTCTAAATCATCATTTCCATATGCTAGAACAGCCCAGTGTGTAGAAATGTCAACATTACTTTTCTTTTGTGATGAATAGTGACTTGAAGAAGGGAACTCTATTACATTGAGACTGAACGTTTCCCCCTGGCGCCTACGCTCTCTGTGATCACCACTTCCCACACTGCCCACCCTGCCTTATCTATTTCCACAGTCCCACACATGCATCCTCTGCCAGGAGCTATCTTCCCTCCTAACTTCCATATACACTTACATATTGTAATAGTTTTAGTTTTCTAAGACGGGTTCTTACTATATAACCCAGGTTAGCTTATAACTCATGATTCTCTTGTTTCTGTTTCTTGAATGCTAAGATTATGGGTGTAAGCTACCATTCCTGGCCATATATTTTAATATAGTTTATTTTATTTTGAGACAAGTCTCACTATGTAGTCCTACAACTCACTATATAGATCAGGTTGGCCTCACATTCACAGAGGTCCACCTGCCTCCATTGCTTGAAGTAAAGGCTTGTGCCTAGCATTGTTTCCTTGTTTTCTGATGCTCTGTTAGTTCTTGGAACGTAGGGGTCCATGAGTATATAATTAACAAATAATTAGCAAATTAATGGGTTTGATTGCTTCAAGGTTTTGCTTTTTTCTATAATTATCTAGAGCTCTGATGCCCCCAAATGTCTTCAATATCCTTCAATTTCTTTCTTTCTTTGAATTCTATTACCAACATTCAGTAGCAATACACACACCACACACACACACACACACACACACACACACGGCCTAGTTTATGGTGGTCTGAGATAGGTCTACAGAACACACACATGAACAAACTAGATGCAGTCATTGTGCAGACATAAAGTAAATAGTACAGATCACAATATATTATTTATTTATTTGTATTTCATGTGCAAGTGCAGATGTGTGCATGCCATGGTAGTCACAGGAAACCTCTCAGGACGAGTTCTCCACCTGCTGAGATATGGAAATTAAACTCAGGTTCTCAGACTGGCATGCAGTTACTTCTACCCACTCAGTCACCTAGCTGGCCCTACAGATATAAATATTACTGTACCTCAGGACATGACACAGGTGAAGAGGGTAGAATGAACTATTCATAGTCTAAGGGGAAATACAAAATACAACTGCTGTTTATCCACATAAATAGGATACTACACATCATTAACTGCTAATAAATAGCAAATACTAAAAGAGCGATTGTAGCAGTAAAAGGGCTAAGTAATAGATGCAAAAAGTCGTTGTTTACAAAGGGCAAGCAGGGGCAGCAGAGCCGCTTCCGACCATTGGCTGCTTTCCGTAGAATGTGTGTTCAAGTCCTAGCACACACATGGCAATTTATAATCATGCTAATTCTGGTTCCAAGGAATCCAGTGCCCTCTTCTGGCCTCTGTGGGCACCAGGTACACAGACATACATGAAGGCAAACACGCATACACACAACACATTTTTGAAAATATTAAAAAAGCATCAGAGACCATTACAGAAAAGCATAACCAATCAAAGATCAGCACCATGGAGCCCAGTCCCAGTGGACACATCTACCAGATACTCTAGCACTTCAGGCTTGTGGAAAGGGAGTTAGAATATGCCCAGGGATCTGGGAGTTTGCTGTGAGATTGTATATCTGAGGAATGTCAGACACTACATTCATAAAGTCTTACAAACATGGCTGCCTAAACATGAGCCAAACAAGGACAACACCAAAAGACATGCCAAAGTGGATGGGGGAGAAGCCACAACGATCTACAGGCATCTAAGTAATGCTTAGGGTTGGGGAGTGGGGGTGGGGAGAATTAGTCTTCTCCAGGGAAGAACCCACCAATTGGTTATCCAAGACCAAGTAGTAATTCATAAAACATATGTACAAGTAACATTAACAGACTAAGCATTTTATATTTAGAAATACATACGTGCAAGTAACAATTGGTGAAAAAAGAGACCGTGAATTTGAAAGAGAGCAAGGAGGAGCATATGAACATATGATATAACATAATGTAATGTAATTATATTATAATCCCCCAAAAGAAAAACTTTAACATACAAAATAGACAGAGAAAAAACTCCCAGCTTGTAAGGTTTAAACATCTATCAAGGGAGTAAAGGGAGAGAAATTGGGGTCTGGGGACATTTCAAGGTAGGAGTGAAGAACAGAAACTGGAAGATAGGTCATCAGAGAAAAACCCTTGATACATAAGCCTGACAACCTGAGTTCTAACCCTGTAAACCACATAAAGGTAGAATAAGAGAACTGATCTACAATGTTGTCCTTTGAGTACCACATGCATAGTGTGGCACACACACACACACACACACACACACACACACACACATACCATCACTGACAACGACAACGACAACGACAAACAGAGTAAAAACCGAAAGGCATGAAAAGGCATTCTTGAGTGTCCAGTAGGTTCTTGGAATCCCTGCAGGTATCCACATTTTCAAAGTTCATGTCTCTCATACAACATGATATATTTGCTTATAACCTATTCATATTCTCTTATTTACATGGAATCATTCCTGTTACTTATAATACCTAGTATAATAAAAATGGTTGTCACATGTGGCAGAAATTTACTGCCCAATGTATTTGCAGCAGAGCTCTGTCACTGGACAGGGAAGAGGGAGCTGGGGCTAGGGTTGGGAGGGGAGAACAATGTCGGGAAAGAGGAGGAGGAGGAACAGGAGAGAGGCAAGATGGCTGCAGATGTTCACCCTCCTGTCTCTAGCAGTCTCAGGTAGTTATTCATGTCAAGGTTAGATTATTGGGATAACAATTCTAATTGTGTGGGCATCTTGTGTATTGAGTATTTACTGATATATAAATCTATTTGGTTAATCTTTAAGCTTTAAACGTCTTATTTCTACCAGGTACTGGGAATTGTGATATCTACTACGAGGATGGCAGTTAATGTCTGGGGTTAAACGGAGCACCATGGGGGTGGCAGAGTTGGCCCAGGGGCCATGCCTAGAGCCGTGGAGGCCACGGAGCTGACTGGCAGAGGCAACAGCCATGCCAATGTTTCTTCTGCTGGCACCACTGGCCAGTCGATGCCGCCATTAGTGTGGGAACTTAGAGCAGGCAGCTGCTGTCTTTTCCAATACCTCCTGCAATAGTTATAGTATTTTATTTAGTGTTCAGTTAAAAAACAACAACAACAACAACAACAAACTGGTTTTTTTTGTTGTTGTTTTGTTTTTTGAGACACTGTTTTCATAAAGCCCAAGCTGGCTGCAAACTTGCTAGGTACCTAAAGCCGGCCTTTAACTCCTGATTTCCCCATTTCCACTTCCCGAATACCAGGATTACAAGCATGCATTACTTTCCTTGGCTCATCTGTGAAATTGTTTTGAGGGTAAAGATTTAAAATTATATACTTCATTTGGGCTACAATAATAAAACCTTGGTAACTGAACTTATTCTGAAAAGTAGACATTTATCATTCAAGTACATCTACTATTCTGTCGTGGACTAGCTTTGTTTGGTAATTATTTTGGCACATAAGCATTCATTAGCCATCTTAACTTTACAACCCTGAGGAAGTCTGGTATCAGTATAATCATTATCAATGCACAACTGGCAAAACTGAACTGCCAGGAGCATTGTCACACATAAACATAAATATAAGCTTGGAGATAATTTAGAAAAAGAACAATATGAACAGAAGAGATACTGTTGGTCTTCTGTTAAAACCCACTCTCCTTCCTGCAGTCTGATGGGTTTAAGTGTGTACACCTGGGATCTGCTATGACTGCATTTCTCAGGATTCCATGTTGGTAGGTATGACCATGTAATTAGTTTTATTAATGAAATGTGAGTGGGAGCAATTGGTGTACAGTTCTTCTCTTATTTAAAAGGAATCCACTGGGGCTGGAGAGAAGGCTCAGCAGTTAGTACTTGCTTCTTCTCAGAAGAGGTGGGTTTGGGCCTAGTGCCCACCTGGATACCTATAATAATTATTCCAGCTCCAGGGGACCCAGTGCCTTCTTCTGGCTCCCTTGGGTAAAACACACACACACACACTGCACTTATTTACATACCTGCATGCAGTGGTACTCATACAACACAGGAAAATAAATCTTTAAAAACAATTGTTGTCTTGTACTTTCTTTCTTTGGGCCAAAGTCTGCATATACATGCAAACTATTAATCAAAGGGAACAAGCAGAAAGAATAGCTTTTAAAAAAAATTTTTTTATTATATTTATTTATTTATTTTGTTTTGTTTTGTTTTTTGAGACAGGGTTTCTCTGTGTAGCCCTGGCTGTTCTGGAACTCACTCTGTAGACCAGGCTGGTCTCGAACTCAGAAATCCGCCTGCCTCTGCCTCCCAAGTGCTGGGATTAAAGAATAGCTTTTTAACACCTTCCTCCTCAATAAGTGATTTTTCAGACTGTGTCTCAGTATTTTCTGAGAGCTTGTTAATGGTTTAGACTTATCTAAGATCTATGGAAGAATCTAAATTTACATTTGAAAAAGACAAGTAATTCATGTTCACATTTAACTTGTGTGTGTGTGTGTGTGTGTGTGTGTGTGTGTGTGTGTGTGAGTGTATACACATTTTGGTTCTTGTGCCTGCTTCTAAGTCAGAGGACAACTTGTGGGGGTCAGCTGTCTCTTCTACCAGTGGGTTCCAGAGATCAAACTCAAAGCCTCAGTCTCAGCAGCAGATGCATTTGCCCACTGAGCCATCTGATAGGCTCCATTCACTTTCAGTTAGAGATGTAAGCACTTCTTGGTGTTCATGTTTGATCTGTTACTGTGTATTGTAATGCTAAGTGCTGACCCCCAAAGCCTGGTTGCCCCAGAGACAAGAGAGTTCACACTAGACCCAAGTGATGCTATGTGACCTTGCCCCCAAGTTATTCCTGACTAGTGAATGCCTACAGCCTATAGATGGGCACAATTGACATAGGTGGGGCTTGGGATTCATGGCCTTGGGGTTGGAAAAGACCAAGAAGGAGAGAAGAATGTGGAGAGAGGAGAAAGGCACCATGAATTAGGAGGCAAGAAAGCATAGTCATGTGGGCTGGCCAATTGGAGTTAAAAGCAGCCCAGGTGAAACATAGATCTAGTGCTGACTAAGCTTATTGTAAATATAAAGGCTGTGTGTGTGTGTGTCTTTTACCTGGGAACTAAATGGTCAAAGGAGGGGTAGAAATCCCAGATTGGGATTAAAAATTTTCAACAACATATTGGCACCCACCATACAGCAAAAACTCACTCTGATCAAAATTGGTTTTACATTTCCAGGCTTAAAAACAAGAACAAAAAACGTGTGCAAACTGTCTTTTTAAAACTACGAAGGCAGGGGAAATGGTTCCTTAGTGAGTAATTTTTTCCCCCAAGCCGCTCAGGTTCCTGCAAGCATTGAAATGCAGGCTGTTTTGGTGCATGTGATGATCTCAGAGGGTGGTTAAAGCATGAGCTAAAATACAGCTGCTCCCCCAAACTGAACACGCAAAACAACAGAGCCCTTCAACTACAATGCAGGCGTAAATAGCAGCCAGCCTAAGCTCTTCCTGGGCGTTTCTCTGCACTGTTGCTAAGCACAGCTCTGAGCTGAGGACAGACGTCAGTTTAGTTGTACAGGTACAACACAGCATCTGAGCTGACAAAATGAAAGACAGATCTCTAAATTCTGATACACATCAATCACATTTATGTAAGAGAAAGAGGAATATGAATATATTTATAAGGCATGTTTACAATTTCGTTGTAATTTCAAATTGAAGAGTAGTATTTTTCTGTTGCCCTAGGAAAGGTATATCCTACTGGTCAATGTGAAGACCCAGAATTGGGGTTAGGGTAGAATTGTTTTGCTTTTGTCCAACAGAAAAAGAAAAGCTATACTCATGATAGCTAACATGGGGTAGAATTTCATGCTACTCTGAAATGTCTCCTCAAAATGTGGGGTTCCCACAGGAAAACTATAGCAACTCATGAGAGCTAACTTAAAAATGGGTGTCACACTGAGATGAGCATCCAGTCTCTATATATGTCTATCAAATCTGGGCTTCCATGGGAGAATTGGCAATTGATTGGATTGGCACATGGCCTAAGCCATAAAAACTCAGCGAATATATGATGGCTTGGGAATATGCTTATACAATAAATAGAAGGAAATGTAGAAAAGGATACTGACTCAATTTATATAAATGGAAAGGGAATATAAGTATATTTATTCACAGACATAATAGACTCCAAAGAAGGGAGAAAGAAATGAGAATTGATATAAATGTTTTCAAAGATACATAGATAAATAAACAAATCTAGGCCTCTGATATCAATACTTGGGAGACCAACACAAGGATGGGGAGGTTTCTTGTGAATCTGAGGCCAGTCTAGTTTAGAGAGCAAATGCAAGTCAGCCTCGAGTATACAGAGAAGCCCTGTCTTAATAAATAATAATAATTGTTTTAATTGTTTCAAATTATTTTACTTTATCAAAATGAAGGTGATTATGAGTTCTATGGTTGTAATGACATTGCAAATCCTCTCTGAGAGGTCAAAATAGAGCAGACCTAAATACAAAAGAGGTTGTTCAATTAAATCAAGCTATACTTTTGATGACTTCAAGTTGCTAGACCAAGGAAAACCTTTTCTGGGAGAGAAAAAGCTCTATATTCGTGTTAACAGAAAAGAAGAAAAGGCTTTGGACTTTTTCCAAAGTAATAAGGATCAGATTTGATAGAAGAAGACCCCCTGAAGATCTTGGCTGCAGACAGGAAGAAAGAAATCAAGAAAACCAAACCAGACAGGTAACATGATTTGCTGATCCCTCTACATGGAAACAGCCCTGAAACTGACTAAGACATAAAAATGTCTTTAGTCAGAACTTCAGCTATACACAGCCAATGAATCTTATTGGCTACAGAGTCCTCAAAATTAATCATGTCATCCTTTTATATGGCATGAATGGAGACTTATATTACAATTTATACAGTTATACATTTATATGATCAAATTAACTAAAAAAAGACATTTGGCTTTCACTTGCTCAAACAAGGAACAAAAATTCATCTTTAACTGATCTGTGCACATTGTACATTCCATACATTATGTTACTATAGAAACATATATTACCTATAAACATTTTATATTCACAGAAAGATGAAAAGGACAGCCCTGACAAGATTCACCCTCAGGGATGGGGAGTTGATGAGACCTGCTGTTCCAGCTCCCTGATATATCCTGCCTCAAAGTGATGCTGTTTCCAGAGACTTGCTTCCAAAACAGTCTCAAGAAAGACTGCTGATCGCAGATAACCTTGATTCAGCCAGCCTTTCAGACTGTTACCGTCAAGACTTCGATTAACTCCTGAACTTTCTAAGCACATAGAGACCAGAAAACAAACAATGCCAGCTAGCTTTCTTTTGACTTAGCCATTTTTCAATTTCCTTTTGGACCTCCAAACAAGAATATAATTGCTCCAGTTCAGCAGGAAGCAATTATAAGGAGACTGCCATCCATTCCCTTAAATTAGGGTAGATAATTTTGGTCATTTTGTAAATTATAGATATGTTGTCATTTTAAGGGATGATTTACAAATAATTATAGTCTTGAACAGGGAGTAGACTAAGTAGAGAGCTTAGACTCAGGGATTTTATCTTTTCTTTCTTCTTCTCTATCCTTCTTTCTTTTCTAGGTAAAGGGTTGAAAAGAAAAAAGGGGGAATATATTAATATTATAAGAAATTAGAGAAAGAGGGGCAGATTATTGAATCTAATCTTAAGAGCATTTTATGGCCATAATTGGTAGAAATCTTTATATTTTGATACAGAATTAAAGTCATATTTTGTTACAGTAGTACAGACTTTTGTTTAGTGATACAGGTTTAAGGTTTTCATTGGTATAAATTTTTGCATAGTGATACAAAATTTAAGATTAATTTGTTACAATATATGTATGTTTCAACTCTTAGATAGGCATTGTGCCTGTGCACCTCATTTAAAAATATAAGGTTTGGTCCACGTCCATTCCTTTTAATAGCTGCTGTTAGAAACTGTTTTCCTTTTAATAGCTGCTAATTAAGTGATGCAAGTTAACAGTCACTCAATTAAACTCATGGTCTTGTCAGATATTAGTCTGGATTATCACAAAAATACACACCCTGGGTTGTACAGATAATAGGTAGCTGGAGACAGGCAATATTTGCTTGTTCAGATATGCTATAATTGGATAAATGGTCTTCATAAAAAAGTCTCAGAGACTCACAAAATATGGCATTTGAAAATGTTTTTTATTAATTTAAGAATTAATTGAATTCTCTTTAGAATTGAGACATGTTAGCTCCTGTCAGCTGGAAGAAGATAATTAGCATTGAAAGGTTTCCATGTGGAGTTGCTTCTATTGTGGCAAGCTAGCCATTGGGCAAGAAAATGCTCTAACTTTATCTGCAGACAGAATGCTGTTGTCTAGAAAGAACAAAGTGCTATCTAAGCTTGTCAAGACAGTGTAAGCTAGTCCTTTATATTTCTTGCTTCACAAAAGGTCTGTCAGATATTCTGGACCAGAGGGCTAAAGACAGATGCTCTGATATTATAAGGAATTTTGGGGCCTGTCCAGGTGGTGAGCTATCTCTGTCATTTCTATGATTTTTGGAAGCTGGGTCCTTGTGCTTTCTGCCTACTCAAATAATATTTAATGCTTCTCAGATCTCTGATGGGGTTGAAGAGAAGATAGTCACAATTAAACTTCAGTTGTTTAAGATTTAAGAAGTTTTGGGTCTAAAAACATGTTTTTAGGATGGTAATACAAGTTAAGATAAAAAAATAACTTAAATACAAAATCCTAACTCACCAAGATAGGATAGATAATAAAATACTTTATCTAAATTGCCAAATATAATGAACTGGACATTATAAATCCATATCATACCTTATATTTTTCATAATTGTTATAATTGTATTCAATTTATATCTGAGAGAAAAGGAGTTTTTTTATTGGACTAAAAAGCGGAATTGTAGCTGGGCAGTGGTGGTGCACACCTTTAATCCTAGCATTTGGGAGGTAGAGGCAGGCAGATTTCTGAGTTCGAGGCCAGCCTGTTCTACAGAGTGAGTTCCAGGACAGCCAGGGCTACACAGAGCAACCCTGTCTTGAAAAACCTTAAAAAACAAAACAAAATGCAGAATTGTTGAGATTTGGTCAGTTGCTGTGTGTTGTAATGCTTCCTGTGAGCCCCCAAGGCCTGGCTGCCCCAGAGTCCACACTAGACTCAGATGATGCTATGTGACCTTGCCCCCAAGTTATTTCTGATTAGTGAATAAAGATTTCTACAGTCTATAACTGGGCAAAATTAAGATAGGTGGGGCTTGGGGTTCCAGGCCTTGGGGTCGGAGGAGACCAGGAGGGAGAGAAGACTGTGGAGAGAGGAGAAAGCAGAATTGTCAGGAGTCAAGAAAGCACAGTCATTTGTGCTGGCGAATTGAAGTTAAGAGCAGCCCAGGTGAAACATAGTAAGTAATAACTCAAGGTTATAGATAGGAAAATAACTTAAATACCAAATTCTAACTCACCATAGAGGGTAGATATAGTCCTTATTAAGGCTTATTATAAATATAAAGATTGTATGTGTCTTTTATCTGGGAACTAAATGGTCAAAGGCCTGGATTTGGATTTAAAAATTTTCAACAACATCTTGGTCCATCAATAACCTTTCTCCCTTTCTTCCACAACCATCTATCTTCTTCAAACAGCTGGATTTTGAGGTCTTTTTTGGTTACATAATCATGCATTTACTTGGTATGGTCTGAATCTCTATTGATTTCCAACTATGTTTTGCATCCACTTAGAAAACATTTACTGAAAATCTTTTAAGGCAAAGCACTGTCTTAGACCTATATATCCTAAATTATTTAAGGTTAGGCCTTTTTTTCTCCAAGAATTATGTAGCAGAGAGGAAAACACAGGAATAGTTTTGGTTGTTTTTTTTTTGTTTGTTTGTTTTTTGTTTTTTGAGATAGGGTTTCTCTGTGTAGCCCTGGCTGTCCTGGAACTCACTCTGTAGACCAGGCTGGCTTTGAACTCAGAAATCTGCCTGCCTCTGCCTCCCAAGTGCTGGGATTAAAGGTGTGTGCCACCACTGCAAGGCCAGATCTTTGAGTTAGAGGACAGCTTGGTCTACAGATTAAGTCCCAGGACACCTGGGGTCACACAGATAAACACTGTATCAAAAAACAAAACAACACCAAACCAAACCTCTTATCAATGCATTTTATTATGTAAGGAAGACCACCTTGAACATAAAAGTCTATCCATTTAGCAAAGTATAATGAGGTTGCTATTGTCCTGGACTCCCCTTTTCACTGAGCAAGGATAGCCTTGCAAAACGTTTTTTTTTAAAGTTCCTTTTCCATTGCTAGCATTCCAAAGGACGCCATTTATCTTAAGTATAGACAAGCAGGTCTCCCGAGATGCTGAGAGAAGTTAGTGTGGTACCAAAGTGTGTACTGTAAACGAACTTGATGTAGTTAACTCACTGGACATCTACAGGATGGCAATCTTAAGTACATCCTTAGTATGAGATGAGAGTCTGTTCATATTCAGTTGTTACAGCATCATACAGTGCCTGAGCAGACGTTCAAGAAACAGAAATGCGATGAGTTAGTAAAAGACAACAGATGGGTTAATGAAAGCACAGTTGTGACGGTGATCTAGCTCTAAGTGGTAATTTCAGGTTTCCACCTGTGGCAGGACCTAGAGCCACAGTGTGCAAGAGTGCCAGTGCTCCTGACCGCGCTCTGCCAGCGCCTCCTTCCTCTCCTTTCTCGGCCTCAAGCTCATTTCTACTCCTTGCCTCCATTCCAGGCCCTAAGCCTGTCTGTCGCCCTCTACTCACCCTCCAAACCCGCTGGTACTCCTCCATCTTCCTTTCCCTTTCATCACCCTTAGGCCCCGCCTCCATTCCCTCAGCCCTCCCTAGGCTCTGTGGTACTTGGGATCTCTCTCCTTTCCTTCAGGCCGAGTGTTTTTTTTGTTTTGTTTTGTTTTTTCTCTCTCTCTCTCTCTCTCTCTCTCTCTCTCTTGTTTTGTTTTTTTCTCTCTCTCTCTCTCTCTCTCTCTCTCTCTCTCTCTCTCTCTCTCCCTCCCTCCCTCCCTCCCTCCCTCTCTCTCTCTCTCTCTCTCTCTCTCTCTCTCTCTCTCTCTTTTACCTCCCCCGCCCCGCCCCGCCCCCGCCCCGCCCCTCCTCGGCCCCGCCCCGCCCCTCCTCGGCCCCGCCCCGCCCCGCTTCTGTCTAAGGCCCCGCCCGACAGCTTTCCCCGCCCTCTCATGCCCAGGCCCCGCCTCTGCCCCGTGCCGCACTCCCCCGCATCCCCCCTCACCCCCCGCGGTGGCTTCCTGGGCGAACAGCGTGCTGCTGCGTCATCGCCAGTGGCCGGTTTGAATGAGGCTTGTCGCACCGGAGCTGCCGCCACCACCGCGCTTCCTCCCCGGCCGGCCCCACAAGCTGCTTCATTTTCCTCGGCCGCCCTTGTCAGACCCAGACTCCCGCGCCGTTTGGTTCCTCCTGCCTCGCCATGCCACTCTACTCTGGTGAGCTCCGTCCTCCCTCGTGCCGCGCCCTCCCAGCGGACACTAGGCCTCCGCGTAGGCCCAGCCTGCAGAGGCGCGCGCAGGGCTCAGCTGCCGTGGGCCGCGGTGGGACGTGCGGACGGGCGGCCGCGCGAGTTGGAGCCCAGCTCAGTAGGAGCTTGTCCACTGAGTCGCCCAGTGGGTGGGGTAGAAGCAGGAGTAGAGATGGGGAAAATCCCGAGAGTCGTGACAATGCAGAATCACTAGAGTGTGCTAGGAAAGGTGAGGGTGTGTCTTGGGGCTCGGGAGACCTGGCTGCTGGAGTGTGATTGCTTTGAGTTCCTGGATGATAACAGTGGGTGGAATGAGAATGGAAGGGAAGTTGGAGGTGGAAGGTCTCAGGAATTAGGTTTGCTTATTTTCTGCTTGAGAGCGCTCTCTTCGCTCACACGTTTGGTTCTACCGCCCCCTTTGTACCAATTTCAATTTCAGTTCTATCTCGAAGCCGATGCAAATCAGTCTTGGATGCTCAGTTTTAATTTTAGCATGCATCGTTTTGGACTTCGAAGATGAAACATAGTGTTAGTTTCGAAGGGCAGATGAATACAAATACTGGCAAATGCTATTTCTTTCACTTAAAGCATTTGGCAGGAGTCTTTTCTTGATGTCTTAGCAAGGTATTGACCGAGGATCACGTTGTTCTTAATGGACTTCCCTGTACCTCCTCTTAGTCAAAATGGCCTCCGAAATGTGTGTGGCGCCTCTGGTTGGCTATAAATAGGTGATTATTGATTCTCTCTGACTCTTCACTTTTGGCATACAAAATTCCTTTATAAGATACTGCTTTTAAAAAATGATATGAACCAAGAAAAATCGTTGGTCTTAGGGTGGTTTCTTTTATTCATTTATTTGGAGACAGGGTCTGTTGTGTAGGCTTAGCTGGCCTGGAATTTAAGAGATTGCCTGTCTTTGCCTCCCAGTTGCTGGGATTAAAGATGTACACCACTGTGCCTGGCCTCCTTTTCCTTATTTCTCATACCGTTTTCATTTAGTCCTATGTTATCTTTAGCTTGTACTATTATACATTACTTTTATCATTTAGGCCTATGTTATTTCTAGTCTGTATTATTATACATTACTTTAAAACTTATAGACCACATGTAGTGGCCTTTGGGAGGCAAAGTGGGGTGGATCTCTGATTTTGAGGCCAGCCGGGTCTCCAAAAAACCAGCCCCCCCCCAAAAAAAAACCCAACAAAAGTAACAATAACAACAAAATAACGACGACAAAAAAACCAACCAAACAAAAAACATCTTGCTGCTCTTATGATATTGAGGAGGATCAAACCTACCCAGGACCTTGTGCATGCTAAGTAGAAACTGTCCCTTTATATCCCCAGTGCCTTTTCTTTTGTCTCTTTATGATTGCAGTTTGTGCCACATTTGAATCTATTTTTCCTGCTGCTGCTAGAGGTGTCTCATAATCTTAACAAGCCAGCCAGCTTTTATTTAAACCATAACAAGCACATGCTACCTCCTTTGTTTGTTTTTTGAGATAGGGTTTCTCTGTTGTAGCCTTGGCTGTCCTGGAACTCGTTCTGTAGAAAAGACTGTCCTCAGACTCAGATCCATCTGCTCTGCCTTCCCAGTTCTGGGATTAAAGGAGTTGGCAATGACAATTCAAAAGTTAATACTTCCTCTAAGAAGTCTTTCCTGGTTGGGTTATGGTAGCTCATATGTCTAATCTCAACATTTGAAACACTGAGATAGAAGGATCATAAATTTTGATACAGTGGAAGCTACAGAGGGAGACCCTGTTCCAAAAGGCAAGACCAAAGCAACAAATAGAAATAACTCATTACTCAAGATCTTGGCTTGGCTGTTTGTGGTGGTGCATGCCGTTAATCTCAGCACTTGGGAGGCAGCGTCCTCCTGAGAGTTCAAGGCCACTATGTAAGGCTACATAGTGAGACCATGTTTTAGAAAAATAAAAGATTGTTGCTTTTCAAGCCTTTATTTTGATGATAAACATCATTGTAACTACCATGTCCTCTCCTCTTTATTAGGCTGTATTACATTCTCTCTAAAGATAGATAACTTGGTTGCTATTAAATCAATGTTTATTGTATATGAATGGGTATTTACATGCAGAATGTGTTTGATGATTAGAGGGATTGGTTTCTTTTTTTTAACCATGTTGGTTATGTGACTGAACACAGGTTGTCAGTGCCCTTTCTTGCTGAGTCATCTCTCTGGACTCACTAAATCAGGCTTCAACACACTCAGTGAACTGTTGATATTGTTGAGATGTGGAGTCTAGGTTAAGAATTAAAATTTTGATTCTAGAAGTTAGAACCTTGTTTTGAAATTCCCATTTTTAAAAAAGATACAGTTTTCAATGTATGTGCTTGTTTTATTATTTGTACATTTCAAAAGTTAGCTATGCCGTGAACTTGAGCAAAGCCTTTTAATTGCAGTAAATTTTACCTTTGAGACGTGTTTCCTTCGTTTCCTTTTGGGGTGGCCTGGCTGTAAATCCTGAGTCCAAGGTAGTGTTCTGCCTCAGTTTCTTGAATAGCTGGAATTACAGGCACATGTTACAGCTCAGATATTTTTAAGTGTTTTTAAGTTCTTTGTCACCTAAATTCATTCACATTTTTGTGCAACCATCATTATTTCCAGAGTCTATTCATAAAACTCTTGCTATTAAAACATTTCTGTTACTTGTTAGCTTCTGACAACCAACATTTTTTTAGTCGTTAAAGATTTTGACTTTGAGTGCCTCACATAAAATAGACACATATTTGCCCTTTTATCATTGATGTGTCTCACTTCATGTCATGTCACCACACTTCAGCTGTGTTGTAGTGTGTGTAAGAATTTTTCTAATTAAAATTAATATGGGTGGGCTTTTCCCAGCATTCCCCTTCCCTGCCTTCTCTTTTCCCCTCCCCTTTCCATTTATATTTCCTTACCTTCTTGCCATAGGGATTAAATTTAAGAGCTTCACACTTGCTAGGCAGCTGCTTTTCGGCTGGCCTCGTCCTACTGCTTTCTCAACTTTTGTCTGAATGATACTCTCCGAAGGAGTATACAGGTAGCTGCTTTGAGTCCTTGCTTCTAAACTTCTAGGAAGAAATTTAATATGGTAATTCTCTGCTTATTTTTTTTTTTTTGGAATCACTATCCCATAACAACCACTGTTGGACAGGATTCTAGTTTTTCTACATCCTCAACAACTCTTGTGATTTTCTGTGATTTTGGGTGGGCCAGCAAAGTGAAAGTGCTTGTTGTACCACCTGAGTTCATCTGCAGCACCTACTCACATGGTGGAGGAAGAGAACCAGCTCATGAAAATTCTCCTCTGACCTCAACAATTGCAGTGGCTTGTACATTTCCTATACGTGTACATACATAAGTAAAATGCAATAAAAAATTAAAAGATACTTTTTTTTTAAAGCTATGCTTACATGCTTGTCCACTTCTAAGACGGAGGCAAAACAATACAAAATTGAGCCCAGTTTCAGCTATACGCTAAGGCTTGAAACCTCAAGAACCTCCCAAATAATTGGGGAAAAACATAGCTATTTTATGTAGCTAATGTATATTTGGAGTTTTGTATACTTGAGTACCCCTTGCTTGGGAAACAACTTTCATTTCTCTCATGCCTTTCTTATAGTTTAGAATTGTAATACTTTTTCAAAAAATGGTGTGGGGCATGTATGTGTGCATTTGCAGGTACACATTTGGAGGTCAGAAGACAACTTTTGGGGGTTGGTTCTGTCTTTCCACTATGAGATGTGGGGATTGAATTCTGCTTGTGAGCCAAGAGCCAAACTTTATCCACTGAACTGTTTCTAGGCCCAAGAGTTGTTACAATTTTTTCCCTCTCTGTCTTTGTCTGTCTGTCTGTCTCTCTCTCCTCTCTTTCTCATTCTCTTTTTTTAAAAAGAGACATAGGTCTCATGTATATCTGGCTGGCCTGGAACTCTGGAAAGGTGTGTATCCACATATCCGACATGAATTATACAGTCCCTTACCCTGTTCTCAGTGCTCTTTTATTCCCTCACGATTCATTTTCTCATAGGCTCTCTTTTGTCCCAACAGTATGTATTGTTTTAAACCAAGGGTTTTTAACCTTGGGTCTTGACCCTTTAATAGGGGCTGTGTAAGACCTTTGAAAAACACAGTGGCAAAATTAGAGTTATGAAGTAGCATTGGAAATAATTTAATGGTTGGGGGTCACCACAACATGACGGACTATATTTCTGATGCTGGAAGCATTAGGAAGGTTGAGAGCCACTACTTAAGGCTAACCACATTATGAAGGCCATGGACTTTATTCTGAGAAATAATTCAGTGTGTTTAGAGGTTCACCTTAGTTTACAGAGATTGTTGGAGGATGATGTAGAATTCTTGAGTATTTATTCACCAAGTTTGTCACATTAGTGGATCAGTCACTTCTCAAGGCAATCAATCTCCCATCTTCTTCCTTCCCCTTCTCTTTCTTTCCTTTTGTCCTCCTGCTTTCTCTCTCCTCCTTTATCCTGCAGCACTGGGAATTAGGCAGATGTTGTACCACTGAGTGGTACTCTCAACACACTTGATTTATTTAGATAATGGGAACTGAGTTAGATCCAGTAAAGTTTTGTTTTGGATACATTGCATGTATATTACTCATTGGGAATGAGACAACAAAGGACACACTTTAACTTCAGTGGGTAGGGGCGGAATTGAGACAGGGTCTCTCTGTGTTGTCTTGGCTGGCTTAGAACTCATAAAGGTAGCTTGCTCCTGCCTCCCAGTTGGTAGGACCCGGTATATTTTCACTTTTAAAAGGTTATTCCCTAATGATAAATTTGAGGTCTATAAATTTGAAAAGTATGTAAGTGAGAAATAATTATGTTTTTGTTTACAGTTACAGTAAAATGGGGGAAGGAGAAATTTGAAGGTGTAGAATTGAATACCGATGAACCTCCAATGGTGTTTAAGGCCCAGCTTTTTGCACTGACGGGAGTCCAGCCAGCCAGACAAAAAGTTATGGTGAAAGGAGGAACCCTGAAGGTAAAACTGATGTAAAATGTCATAAATGGTGCTTAACAGAATGAATGCTAGAGACTATGGTTATTGGAGACATGGTCTCATGATAGAGCCCTGACTGGTCTGAATCTTCTTGGTAGATCAGGCTGACCTTAAATTCTCAGATCTGCCTGCTTTTGCCTCCCATTTAAACTGTTTTACTGATGTGTATGTGAGGATCATCATGTCTTTTTCAAAATATGGCATTACAAAGTGTCATTTAAAATTTTATTCAGTAGATACCTCCAGTAGTCAGGACTATAGCATGTTTTAATTATCTGTAATGTTTGAATTTTGTGGTATGAAGATGTTAATTTTATTTTTGTGTGGGCTAGTATAAAATGGATTGGTATATCTTTAGTAATTTTATGTACAGAGATAGAAAATTTTATCTGTTATACATGTACAGCCAAAGGTTGCAGAGATGGCTCAGTAGTTAGGAGAACTTACAAGAGGACTCAGGTTGGAGTCCTAACACCCACCTGGGGACCCATTACTGCCTATAATTTAAGTCCCTTCTGGTTTCCCAGGGCACGTAAAACACCCACACACATGAACTACAGAATAATAAAAATGCAACTGTAGGAATAATTTTTTAAAAATTACATGAACTACAGAATAATAAAAATGCAACTGTAGGAATAATTTTTTAAAAACCACAAAATGTACTTTTGTAATATGTTTTGTGAATGTTGAAATTTAATTTAACATCTTCATCAAAGCCCTGGTTCTCAAGTAATGGGACACATTTTATATATTATTTTTACCTTTTCTCATAGTCTGCATTTTAAAGAAGAATCTTTTTCTCTTAAGAGTAATTGCTTCAGGGGCTGGTTAAGAACACTAACTGTTTTTCCAGAGGACCTGGGTTCAATTCCCAGCACCCACATGGCAGCTTACTATCTGTAACTCCAGGGGATCTGATATCTTCACATAGGCATATATGCAAGCTACTGCACATAAAATTTTAAGAAAAAAAAGAGAGCAGTTGCTATCTAATCCCTATCTAGAGCTGGAAGGAGAAATGTTTATTTAAAAAGGGAGAAAACCCATTTTCTCCTTTGGAGTGATCACACAGACTTTAAGCTTAAGAGTCAGTCTCAGCTTAGTAGCCTGTGATGGAAGGCCGTAAACCTGATGCGGTCTTTTGCTTCTGTTTTCTCTTATTGTTCATAACACCACATAAGGATAGCTGGAAAATATTTTTGTTGGGCTTGATGTGACATTCTGAAGAACAGTATTTAACTTTAAGGATAAAGACTGCCTGCCCTGATGATTGGGTATAGATATAGATATTCCTGGAAACTTATTAACTTCCCAAGTTCTGTGAACCTTTGGCCTTTAGGGACTTGGATAACTAGTTTATGCTGGGCTGTGTCCTAATGGGATAGTTTGGAATATAGCAGAAAATACTAACCAAACAAAACTGACTGTTAGTAATTAACATTTACTGCATATATCTTCTATACCAGACTTTTATGATTTTTTATTACTTTTGAATTGTATATTATTTGTATTTTAAAACTAAGGGAATAGAGAACCAAAGAGGATTAAGTTAAAAGGCATAAAAACATGAGATGCGTCAAGCAGGTCTGGATTGAATTTCTAGTTTTGGGCAGGCATGTAAATTTTATTTTGAGGTAGCTTCAAATTTAAAATTGTGCAGAGGTAGTTAAACATTTTTGTTTGTCTTTGAAATAGGATGATGACTGGGGAAACATCAAAATGAAAAATGTAAGTATTAAGACCACTCATTACAATGAAGTAAACCACTTACCTCAAGGTCCCTTTTTAAATGTGTGTTTCCAGTTGTTCAACACCATTTATTAATAATAATAATAACAACAACAACAATAATAATTCTTCCTCTTTCCTTTCTTCTTCCTCCTTCCCTCTTTCCCTCTCTTCCCCCCAACTGATTATTTTAGTCTTTCTTGAAAATCAATTACAGGTCTATGAGCTCTTATTTCATTGATCTAGCTGATTAAAATTATATTAGTATGTGGTCTTGATAACAAAGACAAGTAAGTATGAAACAATATATTGTGAGTTATCTACATTTTTTTCTCTTTTCAAAAATATTTTTGTATTCAGTTATAATTTTAGAAGAAGTCAGTTTCCACAAGTTAAGTTTGTTTGAAAATACATTGGTGTTTAGACCAATTTGGAGAGGATGAACCTACTTTGAGTACTATATCTTAAAGGGTATGGTATGCTTCCTATTTTGTTTAAGTCTTTAATTTGGCACAACAGAGTTGTGTTTCAGTATAGAGACCTTGCCTGGCTTTTGTTAGATTCTCAAAATTTAGTGTTCTGTTGCAGTTGGAGCAGTATTTAAAAAAAAAATTGTTTCTCAATGTTTATGGCTAATGTATAAAAAGTATAATTGATTTTCTATTTTTATTCTTATTTTGTGATCTTAATTCACTTGATATTCCAGTAATATTTTTGGAGATTGCGTCGTCTTTGCATACACAGGAATAGTATCTTCAAATAATGAGTTTGCTCTTCTCCTCTTAGTTACTGTGACTTTTATTGAGATCTAATTGCTAAAACAAATAACTTCTGTTTTGTTTTTTTCCCTAGAATTCTTGGTAGAATTTCTAGTATACTACTGAATAGAAAATAGTGAGAGTGGAGATTTTATCTCAAATCACTAACATTTAAGATTATGAAGACTGTTAAATGTTGTTAAGTCCTTTTTCTGTTTCTTGTTAAAATGATCATCTGATTTTTTAATTTTTTATACTTTGTTCAGTTTCATTATTACCTATCACCCATCCTCTGTCCTTGGTCCTGAGGATGGTGCTTTGGGTCTAGTGCATGCTAGGCAAGCTCTTTAACACTGAGGAGATCCATACCAAGTGTGTTCTCATTGGTTCTCAACCCATCCCTACCACCTGATATTTCTGTATGTTACCTAGGCTGGTTCTGAACTCTTGAGCTTCAGCCTCAAAAAATGAAAAGTGTATGTCTGGTGGGTATGGTATACATGCCTTTAATCCTAGCACTCTGGAGGCAGAGATAGGTAGATCTCTGGGAGGTCTAAGTCAGCCAGGGCTATATAATAAGACTCCATGTCAAAGAAAAAAAATACAATTAACTCCAAAGGGGATCTTGTATGTGGGCTTTATCCATTGATATTTACCATATTGAGATATTAAAACTGAGATATTTAAAAATATTATTCATTCATGTAAAAATAATTGCAAAATGAGTTGGCAGTTGACTTTGTGGGTAAGTGTGCTCCCAGCTAAGCCTGGGGGCCTGAGTTCAATCCCTGTAACCCATATGGTAGGAGAGAACTGACCTGGCCATTACATGTTGAACACACACACATACAATTAAAAATCATAAATAAAAAATTGAGAAAAGTACGTAGCCCAATTTCTGACTCAACATTTTCAGCAGTGATTACCTTGAGAACTAGCATCACTCAGTGGAATGTAACAGTTTATGGCCTTCTCATGATAATACAGAGTATCAAGTGTATTCAAAGATGAGATTTATTTGTGATAGTATTTGTGAGTTTATGATTCTAAAAGAATCTCAGGGCCCAGTGGAAGTTTACAGACAGTATCTAGAGTACTGCGACTGTTTAAGTCAGGGCCCAATGGAAGTTTACAGACAGTATCTAGACTGCGACTGTTTAAGAAGAAAAACATTTACCTCCTTAGTTTATTTTTGGGTTCCTATTTATTTATTTATTTAATATATTTAATTTATTTAATTAATTTATTTTCAAAGATTTAATGTATGTGAGTACACTGTTGCTGTCTTCAGACACACCAGAAGAGTGTGTCAGATCCCATTATAGATGGATGTGAGCCACCATGTGGTTGCTGGGAACTGAACTTCGGACCTCTGGAAGAACATTCAGTGCTCTTAACCGTTGAGCCATCTCTCCAGCCCAGGTTCCAGTTCTTAATTAGGATGTTTGTGTGTATGGTCATGAGACCTGTTAGCCTTCATTTCTGTGTTGATTTAGTTACTTATTTTGAGACTCTGGTTGGCCTTGAACTCTCTGTATGTAGTGGAGGATGGATGGCCTTGAACTATTCTTCTTGCTTTGCCTCCTGGTGCTGGGATTAGAGGCCTGTACCCCTGGCTAGTCTATATTTTTATTTTTATTACATATTTAATGTTATTGTAAGAATTATGCTGAGCTTACTAAGAGAGTTGGAGAAGTATTTCTTTCTTGATGAGTTAAAGATTAGATGTTCTTTATATATATGAAATAATTTATGTTAAACATAGATGTTCTTTACATATATGAAGTAATTTGCCAGTGAGTTCTTTTGGACCAGGATTTTCCTTGTGTGTGATTATTTTTAATTTCCTTGAGAGATTTGTAACTTTTGCTTTTTTCTTACATTAGTTCTCGGTGAGGATATTTTTAAGGGAGGGAGAGACAGAGAGAGAACATTGAGCATCAGCCCTTGCTTTCCAGTATGTTTGAGACAGGGTTTCTTTGTTTGCTACTGTGTAAGCCAGGAGAGTTGGCCCCTGCTCTTCTGGGGTTTTCCTGCATGTGGTTCCCTTCTTGCCGAGGAGCGCTGAGATTAGAGATGTATGCTAGCCTCTTGTGTCTGTTTGAACTCACATCCTTGCTTGCATGCCAGTACTTTCCTATTGAGTTATTTATTTTCCCAGTCCTGTAGGATGACTTTTAAAGACATCCTGTGCCTATGGATTTTCAAATCCTCCTACTTCTGTCTCTCAAGTTCTAGGATTAGAACATATAGCATGTTCATGCCTAGCGTAATACTGTTCCTGTTTTCATACTGAGTATTAATGGCATATTTAAATATTTGCATCCTTAGACAGTTTTGGAAGAAGTTTTCTTAGTCATGTTTTGGTAGTTCATGGAGAAATAAAATGAAGGTTTGAAAGTTACTGAATTCAACATAGATATTCTCTTTCTCTCTCTTTCTCACTCTCTCTCTCTCTCTCTCTCTCTCTCTCTCTCTCTCTCTCTCTCTCTCTGTGTGTGTGTGTGTGTGTGAGATGGTTTTGTTGTTTTAATCCTGACTAGAGTTTCCCCTCTACTCCTTTCAGCCCTCTTCCCCACCTCCCCTCTTCCCCAGATCCACTCCTTCTCTGTTTCCCTTCAGAAAAGAGCAGGCCTCAGGAATATTAACCCAACACAGCATAACAAGTTACACTAAGACTAACCATAAACCCTTATATTAAGGCTGGATGAAGTAACCCAGTAGAAGGAAAAGTGTCCCAAGAGCAGGCAAAAGAGTCCCAATATTGGAGTCCCACAAGAACATCAAGCTACACAACTATAATATGTGTGCAAAGGACTTAGCTCAGACCCATTCAAACTTCCTGATAGTCGCCTCAGTCTCTGTACCCCTTGTAAGCCCAATGAGCCCTGCTTAATTGATTCTGTGGGCTATATTCTTGTGGTGTCCTTGACTCCTCTGGCTCCTATAATCCTTTCTCCACCTCTTCTGCAGGGTTCTGTGACTTCTGCCTAATGTTTGACTGTGGGTCTCTGCATCTGTTCAACTCTGCATCAATTGCTGGATGAAACCTCTCTGACGCCAGTTGGGCTAGGCAGCAATCTATGAGTAGAATAGTAGAATAGCAGAGTGTCATTAGTAATCATTTCACTGACTTTTTTTTTTTTTTTTTTTTTTGCCAGTTGAGTTTGGTTCTATCCTAGGTTTCTGGGCTATTCAGCCTCTGGTTCCTGGCCATCCAAACATGTCATGTCAGGTGTGGGTTCCCTCTCATGGTGTGGGGGCCTCAAGTTGAACTAGTCATTGGTTTGTTGTTGTTTTGAGGCAGGATCTCACTATATTACCATAGCTGTCCTGGAGCTTGCTATGGAGTCCAGACTGGACTAGAACTCCATTTTGTGACCTCCTAAGTGCTGGGATTAAGGTATGTGCCATGCTGCCCAGCTCATAGATACTATTCACCTTATTAAAGAAGTATAGGCCCATTTAAAGTCACTCCCTCCAACTACCACCAGGGCTAGGTTGCCAAGCATCTGCTTTGTGTAGATTTTCTTTTTTCCAGCTAGTGTAGTATGGGTGCTTTTGAGCTTTCCTGTATTGAGCATAACATTGTCAGCTTGTAAGTCTTTTCATGAATTTATTTCTTTTGTAACAGGGAATGACTGTACTAATGATGGGGTCAGCAGATGCTCTTCCAGAAGAACCCTCTGCTAAAACTGTCTTCGTAGAAGACATGACAGAAGAACAGTTAGCAACTGCTGTAAGATGTACCAGATTTTATGTTGGGTCACTACTTTTTGAAGGACAGTCATTAAGATGTCTTTCAGAAAGTAGTATCTAAAGGTTCTAATTATTAACATTGATGTATAATTCTAGCAATAAGTAGAAATTTAGTATTTTTGAAACTAGCTTAAATTTGTCCTATAGTCAGGTCATCATAAAACTTAGGAGTTCCTTGATATTGTATACTTTTATTATTGTTGCTTTTCTTATTTAGAAGTGATTTTAACTTAAACTTAATTTACATTTAGCATTATATATGAAATTTCTAATTCAGGGCCTATGCTTTTATACTTCAAAGCTATGAGATATTTAAAAAAATTATTTGGGCTGGAGAGGTGGCTTAGTGGTTAAGAGCATTGACTGCTCTTCCAGAGGTCCTGAGTTTAATTCCCAGCAACCACATGGTGGCTCACAACCATCTATAATGGGGTCTGATGCCCTCTTCTGGTGTGTCTGAAGACAACAACAATGTACTCACACACATAAAATAAAAAATCTTAAAAAAAACCAACCAAACAAACCCCCCAAACCAAATTTTACAGATGAAAGTGTTATAAAATGCACACATAAATATACAGATATAAATTGATATACAGTAAGTACATTTTGGGAAGATAATTCAATTGAAATATTTACTACTTAGAAGAAAGCAGGATCAAAGAGAAGTTTAAATGATAGGATATTTAAATTCTTCAAACACTCCATGTTAAATACAGTTTATCTTAATTTTCTTTTTAAATGGTACTGAGGATCAAAATAGGGCATGTTAAAGCAAGTGCTCTCCCACCAAGCTTGGCCTGGCCTCTATCCCAAAGTAAATGTAACTCAGTATATAAAATGGCTAAGACATGTCAAATTAAAGTGAACAAATACCTATTATATACATTTTTTTGCAAGTGAGGGGGATCTTTTGAGACTGAGACTCACTGTGTCACCCAGACAATCTTGAATCCATGATACTCCTTTCTTCTGACTGTTGAGATTGCAGGCATGCACTACCAAGCCCAGCTCATTCGTATGTTTGTTTTTTATGTACTTGTTTTTAAGTCTTTCTACCTGTTTTGTTACCTGTGGTTTTTTTTTTTTTTTCTTTCTTTCTTTCTTTTTTTTTTTGATGAATTGATAGGCTTATCTTTTTATTTTCTAGACAATGATTACAACAGAATTCTTGCCAGCCTGATGCAAGTAAAATTTTTCTGTTGGGGGAAATGAGACACTGTTTTAGTGTGAAGTTAGATTATTAGTTAATAGGGCTGGTAAATGATTCCTGACTCAGAGTGTGATCTTTAGTGATTAAATATGTGATGTCATTTTATAAATGTGTTTATCTTACTCCATCCCTTTATCAGATGGAATTGCCATGTGGATTGACAAACCTCGGTAACACTTGTTACATGAATGCTACAGTTCAGTGTATTCGTTCTGTGCCTGAACTCAAAGATGCCCTTAAAAGGTAAGACTTGAAAAGACTTTGTTTAAAGCCAGGCAGTAGTGGCTGCACACCTTTAATCCCAGGCAGAGGCAGGTGAATCTCTATGAGTTTGAGGCCAGCCTGGTCTACAAAGGGAATTCTAGGATAGCCAAGGCTACACAGAGAATCTCTGTTTCAAAATAAACAACCAACCAACCCACCCTCAACCCCCCAAAAGAGGTCACTGGGTAAAGGTGGTTCACTTTTGGATGGTGGCATGGCTGTCTTTCATGGCAGCTTCTTTCAGACACTCATTTACTAATACCAGACCACTCTTAATGCACTCATAGTTTTTATTCACAGCATTGTACAACTGTTACCACACTAAGTTTTGAAACTCTGCTTTCTTCTAAGAAAGGAAATGTGGCCAGGCATGGTAGTGCATACCTCAGTGTCTCTGGTCTACATGTGAGGTCGAAAGAAAGAAAGGAAGGTGTGCGCTCACTGTTGCCACCCATCATCAGCAGTTCATTTACTTTCTGTTTTATAAATTTGCCCATTTGCGGACATTTCATATCTGTGTGTGTGTGTGTGTGTGTGTGTGTGTGTGTGTGTGTGTGTGTGTGTGTAAAAAACCATATAATTTGTGGTCTTCTAGTTGGTTTTATTCTTTTTCCATAATAGTTTCAAAGGTTTATTCGTGAAGAATGTGTATTACTCTGTTACTATTTCTAGGTATACACATATAAAATTTTATTTAATCATTCTGTTGATAGGCATTTGGATTGTGTCCACTCTTTGTCATGAATAATGCTGGCATGGACGTTGTGTTAATTTCCTAATGCTGTGATAAAATACCATGACAAAGTTAGTAGCTTACAGAAGAAAGTCATTTATGTAGGAGAGACAACTTAAAGAAAGCATTGGAGGAACCAGATTTGTTGAACACTCAGGCCTGTTTTCTTCAAAGGAAGAAAATCACTGATGCCTTGGTTACCAGGAAGGCTGGAATGGATGTTGTCTAACCTTGTGATCTTTTTGTTCTACTTAGTCAGCCTTCCTGAATTCCCTCCTGCCCCCAAATATCCTGAGCTTAGTTTCTCAGTGACTAGAACTCATCCTTATGATAGAGATCCCATGTACTTTGTATGCTCCATCAATAGACTCTATCCTTAGTTTATTACAAATCCTTCCTGTATCCTTCCCCCAAATACTATTTATTAGTCAGTACAACTATTTTTACTGTAAAGGTCACACAGGTGCTTTTCTGCTTTGCTAGGGAGTTTTGATAAGGCTATGCCTAAAGCTTTGTTGGGATAATTGCCACGTGGAAACCTTTTTTCAAAGTTTTACTGTGCTTAAATGTGTAAGAAAAATAAACCTTAAGGTCATACTTCTGGTGTCATGTTAGGAATTAACTCTGTAATATAACATCACAAACTATGCTTTTTGAGACAGAGTCTGTGGTTTTCCTGGAACTCACTATATAAACCTGGCTGGTGTTGAATTTATAGAAATCCACCTGCCTCGACCTCGATTGGGATTAAAGTTGTGATCTACCATACTTGGCCATACTTCCTTTTTTAGGGAAGAGGAATTTTTCTTGAGGCATGTAACCCATTAGTTAATTTTTATGTATGGTAGGAAGTATATGGCTTACTCCATCCTTTTTGCATATAGATAATGTAGTTCTTCCAGCAGTGATTGCCAAAGACTCTTCTTATTCAGTTAATTGTCTTAGAAGCTTTGTTAACAAGAATTTATATCTGGACTTCTAATTTTGTTCCCTTAACCTGTACATTTAAGTATGTTAGTTGAATGGTAGTTTTAAAGAGTGGAAACTTTGTTTTTATTATATACCATCATACAAGTGAATAAAAGCCATATGCTTTGAGGACCTATGAATTAGTCTATAAATCTCTTCTCAATGAGTATAAGTTAAAAAACAGGGCTTAGATAGATGGCTCAATAATTAAAAGAGGACATAACTGCTCTTATAGAAGATCTGTATTTATTTCCAAGCACCCACATGGCAACTCATAGTTGTCTGTAACTAGTTTCAGAGGGTCTGTCATCCTCTTCTGCTTTCTGTAGGCACCAGACACATACGCATGTGGTGTACATACACATATGCATGACAAAACACTTAATGCACATCAGATAAAATTAATGAATCCTAAAATATGCCGTAGGGGACCAGTGATGTCTCAGTTGGTTACGATGCTTGCTGTATGCCCTAAGTTCAGTACCAGGGTCACATGGTGGAACAGTATTTGCAGGAGAGAGCTGATTCCTCATAGTTGTCCTCAGTTGTGGCATGCATGTGTTGCATGCGCACAAACTGTAAATAATAATAATAATAATAATAGTGAATGATAGTAGCTTACATAATGGCAATTGAGAACCTTCATTGAAAGATTTTAAGGAAAATACATTCAAATTATTCAGTTCTTGATACCTGCAGTTATTAATTCTTTAGTACTTTTTTTTCTTTAAAAAGATTTATTGCTGGGCAGTGGTGGCGCATGCCTTTAATCCCAGCACTTGGGAGGCAGAGGCAGGTAAATCTCTGAGTTTGAGGCCAGCCTGTTCTACAGAGTGAGTTTCAGGACAGCCAGGGCTACATAAACAGAGAAACCTTGTTTCGAAAAACCAAAAAAACCAAAAACAACAACAAAAGATTTATTTATGTATGAATGCTCCTCTGCCTGTACACTTGCATACCAGAAGAGGGCATCAGATCCCATTTTGGATGGTTGTTACTTGGGATTGAATTTAGGACTTCTGGAAGAGCAGACAATGCTCTTAACTGTTCAGCCAGCTCTCTAGACCTCTTTAGTTGTTTTTATTTTAATTGTTATTCTTGCTTAATAACATGACTGAATACAAATCATAGTAAGCTTTCTGTAATTCTTTAAAACATGGTTTTATTTTACCCATTTTTCTTGGTAAAAATATTCTAGGTCAAAATTATGTTTTTTCAGTGGTTAATAGTTTTTTGTTTTTTTGTTTTTTTTTTAAGGTTTCTTAGGACTTTCTGGTCTGAGAGTAGTTGCTATTCTTTTCTGTTAGTAGTTTTTAGATTTTCCTTTCTCTCCCACTCCCCCCCCCTTCCTTCTTTGTAAAGATTTATTTATTTTAGATATGTGAGTACACTGCTGTTCCAGAAGAGGGCATCAGATCCCGTTACAGATGGTTGTGAGCCACCATGTGGCTGCTGGGAATTGAACTCAGGACCTCTGGAAGAGCACTCAGTGCTTTTAACCTCTGAGCCATCTCTCCAGCCCCGATTTTCCTTTATTTTCATTTTTTAAAACAATTTTCTTAGAATCTAAGTTGTTTTTTTTTTTTTTTTTTTTTTTAAATCTGTGGTGATCAATTAGGCACTTTTAGCTTGACTAAATTAGAACTTTTCAGATATAATTTTTAAAGTAGTGTCTTACGTGTAATGAGTGTTTTCCTGTATGTATGTCTGCACCACAGGTGTTCCTGATTTCCTTGGAGGCCAGAAAAAGGCATAGTATATCCCTGGGAGTCTAAGGACAGGAGCTGGAATTAGAGGTGATTGTGAGCTGCCATGTGGGTGCTGGGAATTGAACCTGGGTCCTCTGCAAAAGGACTTCTAAACTGCTGAGCCAGCTCTCCAGCCCAGAATATTTAGATCAACTTTTCGAACTTTTTATGTTTTTATCTGCATTTTACTTTAAAAAAATTACGTTATGGTTTGGGACAGACTTCATTGTACCACAATCTGTCACTGATTGGTTCAGTACTTACTCATTATGACCTTTCCAAATAGTGTTTCTGTTTTGCTCTGGTTTGTACATTGGTTCAACATTGATTTCTTTGAGAATCAGCAGTATTCTTAAAGATGTTCCCTGTCCCCTGCCTCCATTTGGTCCTATTAGTTTAAAAAAAGGTTTCATCACTATAGTTTTGAAAGTTGCAAACGACAGGAAAGCAAAGCCCTTGAGTTGGATGTAATTTAGCACCTTTTTTTGTGCCCTCTTTCATCCTATTTATGTAAGCAAATTGCTTTCATGTTTGTAAATTGAGACATACTTAGCTCTATAGGATACATGCCAATCATGTTTGATTTGATTTTTTTCCTTGTTGGATTCATGAAGGTTGCTCATATTTATACTTCTGGTTGGTCTCTTATATTAGTTACTCTAGTGGATATGTTAGGAAAATCATGTTTTACCATAGTGACTTTGTCATGAATGGAGATTAAGATTCTTTATAATGGTTGGTTTTTTTTTTCCCCCCCCTTTGGGTGCTTAATGTACTGTGCTGTTGTAAGTCAACATCATAAAGTTGGAAGTGAAAGTAGAAACTCCATACTAGGACTTTGAGCTGACAGTGACTTATTTCATTTATGTTAGACCAGTTAATGCTGAAGGAAGGTATGTGGCTTTTGCTCTGAGCAGTATTATATAGGAAGTTATATAGTGTGGATTCTAAGTGTTTGGCTTTTACATTTATAATTTATATTTGTATTTTTTATGTACATTGGTGTTTTTCCTGCAGGAACAGGAGTTACGGACAGTTGTGAACTGCTGTGTTGGTGCTGGGAATTCAACCTGGGTACTCTGGAAGAGCAGTCAGTGCTCTTAAAGCTATCTTTCCAGCTCCTGGCTTTTAAATTTAAAAAGCCATTTAAGGTTCATTGTAAGACCAGAAGGGAAAAAATACTTTGAGAAATTTGAATTCTAGGATATCCTAATAAGTTCTTTTAACTAATTTCTTCTCATTTTAATTTCAGGGTGAATTCAATTATGTTATATTTAATTTTCCTAGGTATGCAGGTGCCTTGAGAGCTTCAGGGGAAATGGCGTCAGCACAGTATATTACTGCAGGTCAGTATGTGTGCTGAAGGGCTGCAGTATTTAGTACAAGTTATTTTATATGTGTGTGCATGTAGAGGTCAGAGGAACTTACTGAGTTGGTTCTCTCCTTGGATTGTATGGGGAATTGAACTACTGTTTTTTTTAGACTTGGCAACAGACACCTTTACCTCTTAAACCATCTTTTCAGGTAAAGCCATAGTACTTTTTCATTTAAAAAAAAAAAAAAAAGGCAGTGGTCCCCTTTGTGTGCCCAGGTGCCACAGCCCACATTGTCCACCGCAGTGCCTCTGCTGCCCTGCCCTGCACTGCTGCCGCCACTGCCACTGCTGGGCTCGCTGGCTGTCAAGCTTCTGGCTCCTCTGCTGCGGCTTCTTCCTAGTCCCCAGCCCCTTGTCCAGCCTTGCCATGAAGTGTTGCTGAGGAGGAGCTCATGAAGGCCTATTGGAAGCTGGCCCTCAGGTGGCACCTGGATAAAAATCTGGATAATGTCGCAGAAGCAGCTGAGCAGTTCAAATTAATCTAAGCTGCACATGATGTCTTAAGTGACCCTCAGGAAAGAGAGTGGTATGAAAACCATAGAGAGGCCTTACTTAAAGGAGGGCTTGATGGAGAATATTAAAATGATAGATCTGCTTCATTATTTCACGGTTACCTGTTGTTCTGGTTATGGGGATGATGAAAAGGGTTTTTTGTTTGTTTGTTTGTTTGTTTTTGTTTTGTTTTGTTTTGTTTTGTTTGAGACAAGGTTTCTCTATATAGCCCTGGCTGACCTCGAACTCAGAAATCCGCCTGCCTCTGCCTCCCAAGAGCAGGGATAAAAGGCGTGCGCCACCACTGCCTAGCGATGAAAAGGGTTTCTATGCAGGAACCGGAGTGTATGTCAGAGGGAGATGTTGAGAATGTTCCATCCTTTGGCGACTCCCAGAGCACCACGGCGGTACAGCCTTTCTACACTTGCACACTTAGTGCACACAAAAGAATATGATACTTGGCAAGCCTCCAACTGCAGGGAAAAATGAGCCATGGAAAAAGAAAACAAAAAAATCCGAGAGAAAGCAAGGAAAGAGAAAAATGAACTGGCACGACAGCTTGTAGCCTTCATTGGTAAATGAGATAAGAGAGTGCAGGCAGCCCAGGAATACTTGTGGAGGAGCAGGGTGAAGAGAAGGCGAGGAAGGCAGAGGAGATGAGGAGGCAGCAGGGATGGAAGCAAGCCAAGCTGGCAGAGCAATAGAGAGAGCAGAGCTGGATGACTAGGGCCAGTGTGGAGAAGGCGCTCCAGGAGATGCAAGCGAGGTATGAAAAGGAGATGCATCAGATGAAAACGAAGTGGAGGAGCAGGAGCCCAAAGATGGTTTAGATGGTAAAGACAGCGGTGGGCTAAGGAGGCTGAGCTCTTTGATGACCTTTACTGCCCAGCTTGTGACAAATCCTTCAAGACAGAAAAGGCCATGAAGAATCAGGAGAAGTCTAAAGAAGCATCGAGAAATGGTTGCCTTGTTAAAATAGCAGTTGGAGGAGGAGGAAGAACGTTTTTCTTTCTTTCTTTTTTTTTTTTTTTTTTTTTTTTTTGGTTTTTTGAGACAGGGTTTCTCTGTGTAGTCCTGGCTGTCCTGGAACTCACTCTGTAGACCAGGCTGGCCTTGAACTCAGAAATCCACCTGCCTCTGCCTCCCAAGTGCTGGGAGTAAAGGCGTGCACCACCACTGCCCGGCGAACGTTTTTCAGAAGCTCAAATGGATGAAAATTTATCGAATGCCAGTTCTGAGGAAGAAGTGGAAGATCCACCAAAGCAGAAGCTTTCTAAAAACAGAAGAAAAAAAATAGAAATTGACACAGAATTTTGATGACAGTTTCAATGAAAATGGGACTGAAGAAGGAGGAAAGATTGATTCAGAAGAGACTTAAGTCAAATGAAGACAATGCCAAAGAATTAGAAAATAGGCCCCAAGAAAATATCTGTATTACAGAGACGCCTGTGAGGATCCAAAAAGTGAAGCCCAAAGTGTCCTGAATCCAAAGGAAAGAAAACAAAGATGTGAGAAAATGTATCAAAGTACCTGCTGAACCACAACCAGCGAGCGATGCCCTCATCAGTGTGCAACTTGCCACAGTGAATTTCCATCCCGGAATAAACGGCTTGGCCATCTAAAGGTCATGCAAGAGCACCTTCAGCTGCAGCACCTTCAAACCGTGGAACTAGCAGTCAAAACAAGAAAGGGAAGCATAGAAACAGATAGGAATTCTAGATAGGAAGTCTGTTAATTTTTATTTTTAAACTGTCTCTAGATCTGGAACCAAAAACTGAACTGAAACAATCTCAAGTTAAAATTTCAGTGATCTGCAATTCATTGCACTGTGGAAGATACTTTTATCTTAGAAAGACATTTTGTTTAGTATATATTTTTAAACATTTCACTAATGATTGAATTCTACTTTGCCATGTGAATTCACTTGAATGTTTCATGACAAGTAAATATTATAAACATGTATCTGGATTTCTCATGTGAACAGAAATGTACAGGGAAAATTAAATTATTTTGATACATAAAAAGAAGGAGGAGGAGGAAGAAGAAGAAGAAGAGGAGGTGAGGCAGATAGATCTCTGTGAGTTTAAGGCTAGCCAGGGCTAAATAAAGAGACCCTGTCTCAAAACAAATGGACAAACAAATAACAACAATTTTTTTTTTTTGTATGTCACTTCATTCAGATTGGAGTATCTTTACCTTTGCATTCAGTAGCTTGGACTGTATCCAGATTATAAACCAGTGGTATATTTTTTTCTTGAAAAACTAATGAAGTGGAGCCAGGCATGGTTGGTAGTCCATGCCTATAATCCCAGTACTTAGGATTGCAAGGCCAAGGATAACCTGAATATCAACAGACACATCTGCCTTTAAAAGAAGTGAAATAGCCAGGTAGTGGTGGCACACACCTTTAGTTTCAGGCCTTGGGAGGAAGAGGCAAATGGATCTCTGTGAGGTTGAGGGCAGCCTGGTCTATACAGAGAGTTCAGGACAGCCAGGGCTACAAGAGAAATTCTGCCTTGAAAAAAAGAAAAAGGAAAATAATCCTGTGGGTTTTTCTTTGTTTGGTGTCTGTTAATGTGTGTTCTTGCAGGTATATTTTTGTGCGTTGTATATTTGTGTATGTTGACCCAGGACTTGATTTTTTTGTTTGAGACAAGGCCTTTCATTAGCCCGGAGCTTAGGCAAATGTGTAGTCATCGAACCCAGAGATGCACATATTCTCACCTCCCTAGTCTTGGAACAACAAGCGTGTGCCACTGTTTCTAGTTTTTTTTTTTTTTTTTTTTTGTTTGTTTGTTTTGTGGTTCTTGGAGTTGAATTCAGGCTCCCATGCTTTCATGGTAACCACTTTATCAACTGGGTCATCTGCAGGTTCTAATAAATCTCTGGGAATGACATTTAGGGGGTGACAGAAATAAGACTTAGTATTGATGTGATTGTTATAAAACAAAACTTAGTTGGTATTAATAAAGAAGTAATATGTATGAAAATCTAAATTACAATTTTTGTGGTGCTAAGAATTGAACCTAGGGGCTCATGCAAGCTAAGGGTGCTTCCTACTACTCAGCCATTTGGTATTCTTTAAAGGTTAGAAATCGTGTGCTTCTTTTACTATGTGAGAAAAATCTGACATTATAATAATTTATTTGATTTTAATATGTGTTGGTGTGAGGGTTTTAGATCCCCTGAAAGTACAGTTACAGACAGTTATGAGCTGCCATGTGGATGCTGAGGATTGAACCTGGGTTCTCTGGAAGAGCAGCCAGTGCTCTTAATCCCTGAGCCGTCTTTCCAGCCCCTTGATTTTGTAATAAATTAATAGCCCCACTTTTTTTTTTATTACTGAGACAGAATGTCACCATGTAGTCCAAGTTGGTCTTGATTGGATTATGGGTGCAGACTGCCGTGCCTGACTGAAAATGAGTCATCTCATAAGTAATTGGATTAGATAAGGTTTTATAGCTGTGCTATTTTTTCTTCAGAAGTTTTATTAAAATGTAAATAACATATCACACAAGTCACCCATTTGAAGTGTTCATTAGTATTCATAGTGTTGTATAATTTTAGGACATTTTCTTTACTACAAAAGCAACCATATATTCAATATGTTACAATTTTCTTAACCAGTGTTTGCTTTCTTTTTAAGCTCTTAGAGACTTGTTTGATTCCATGGATAAAACTTCTTCCAGTATCCCACCTATTATTCTGCTGCAGTTTCTGCACATGGCTTTTCCACAGTTTGCAGAGAAGGGTGAACAAGGGCAGTATCTTCAACAGGTAAAGAGGGACAGGTGTCTCTCATCTTGTAAAAATTTACATTGTTTTGTGTGTTTATGTGTAAATGTGGGTGCACACATGTCACAGTATGTATGTGATGGTCAGAGGACAACCTCTGGTGTTGGTCCTTGCTTTCCAACTTAATACAGCCACTCTTGTTTGTCCACTGTGCACACAGGCTAGCTGGCATACAGGCTTTTGAGGATTCTCCGTACTGGTCGCACTGGAATTACAAATGCTCAAGCTGCAGGTCTGACTTTGACATGGGTTCTGGGCATTCAGGCTCAGGTCCTTATGCTTGGACAGCAAGGATTTCTCACACTTAGTCGTCTCTATAATCCAAGGTTTTCTGCACTCAGTATAGTAATTGGAGTATATTTGGAAACACAGGTATCAGTCTGCTCTTGTTCATATCAGTATCTTATGTCTAGAGTGTGTCTATAGTCTTAGCTGGTCATCTTGGTATTGTTTCTAATCCCTGTATATTTTGTCAGACAGGCCTTTTAACATTCTTTTAATATCCTTTTAAACATTCAAATACAAGGAGGGATATAGCTAAATGATTAGGCATTTCCTTTGCATAAATGAATATCTGGGTTTGATTTCTACCCCCTATCAAAATAGATAAACTAAAATACGTGGGATTTGGGTTTGAATAGATAGATGACTCTTCACCAATACCCTCCCCCCTTTTTTATTAAATTTATGAGCATTTGTTGCTCTTCCATAAGACCCAAGTTTTATTCCTAGCACTCATATTGGGTCGCACACAACTAATCTTAAGTACAGCTACAGGAAAACATGCTGTTGTGTTCTCTGCAGACACTTACGTATGTGTCATACACTTATACATGCACACATACACCTGAAGCAAAATGAATGTTAGAGATTTGTTCTTTTTTGGTACCAATAAAGTAATCACTGTGAGGGATTTTCTGCCCCAGTCTAAATCCCTTTGATGCCTTTGATTTGATCACGCATTTTCTTCCTTGCTCATCTTTCTCCAGCCTGTGGCTCCTTTCTCTTCCTTAAATGTATGAAAACCCTCTCTTTGTAGTGTTTTGGTCTTGTCCTTGACTGTCGTTTATGTGATGGTGGGTCTCTTAGGTCTCAGCACTCTGTAGCTCCCTTCCCCAGATCTTCTTGAGCTTTCACCCTTTCTCTAGCTCCAGTCCCTACATGTAAATTTATATTCTTATGTATGTGTATTCACTACCAGGACCTTTTGTATTTACTAATATTTTGAAATATCTACAGTAGTGTAGTGCAATTAGCACAAAATCTGTGGATGATTCTTCTGAAATTCTTTACTTTTTGAAAAATCTTATACCAGTTTGGCTAAAGTATCTATTTTTTGTGGATGACTGAACAACAGTTAAGGGACTGAAGGTATGGCCCAGTGGTTGAGAGTGCTTGCTGCTCTTCAGAGAACCCAGGTTTGGGTACTCAAATCAGGTGGTTCTCAGCTCCAGTTCCAGGGATCTAAGGTCTTTTGTGGCATCCATACATTCAGGAACATGCACACAGATAAATATTTAAAAATTTTAGAAAAATTGGAATTGTATTTTTGTTCATTTTGTCTGAAGTGTGTGTGTGTGTGCTTGGGATATGTGTGTCACTGTGCGTATATGGAGGTTAAAGGACAGTGTTCTGTGGTCAGTGATCAGTTTTCCTTTCTACCCTGTGGATTTCAAGGATCAAACTCGGGTTATCAAGTTTGGCAGCTGGTGTTTTATACCTTACCTGTTGAGACAGTCTTGCTATGTAACCTAGTCTGACTTCCAATTTAGATGTTTGTAACTTAGGCTGGTCTCAAATTGATGGCTATCTTCCTGCGTTCTGAGTGCTGATGTAAGATGTGCATTGCTGTGTCCAGTTAACAGTAGTGTTTGTTTTGAGACAGGCAGGGTTGTTTTGAGACAGGCAGGGTTTTGCTGTGTGATCTACATATAACCCCAACTGGCCTGGGATTATATGTAGATCGAACAGCCTTGAATTTGTGGCACTCCTTCTACTTCTGCTTCCTAAGTGTAGGATTGTAGGTGTGCATCATCACACCCAGATCTGCTTGAAGATTTTTAAAGAAGAAATTATCTTCCTTCCCTGAGAAAGCAATAGTTTGAGAGAGTTTCATTTTACATCACAGGATGCTAACGAGTGCTGGATACAAATGATGAGAGTCCTGCAACAGAAACTAGAAGCCATAGAGGATGATTCTGGTAGAGAGGTAAGCGAAGTGTGTTATAAGCTTATCTCCGACTGGCTTACAAATAAACAAGACTCAGACTATGATTATTTTACTTGGTTTTGACAATTACTGGGGGTCACCCCTAATCTACTTTTCTAACTGCTGGCCTGACTGCCTCCCCAGCACTGTGCCCTAAATACTCTATTTTTCCTGGTCATGTGCTTATGGTCCATCTCCCCTCATGGTGACTTCCTCTTCTCCCCTTGTTCTTCCTCCTTCTCCACCTGGCCTCTCCTCACTCCCCTCTCTTCTCTACCGCTAACCAGGTAACTAAAAACCCACCTACTTCTTATTCCTCCAGTCATTGGCTGTAGTCAATTTTATGTAACCAATTGTTTTAAATCAAGGAACATGGTTTGCACAACAAAAGCTTGTAAACAAGAGAATTCCCTGGCAGGTACAGATTTTATTTACCATTACAACACATAGCACCAGATCTAACAGCAGCAACTTTGTGTTTTGTTTTAATTTTCTTTTTGTCTTTTCCTCTGAAAGCCTTTAAATCAGTCCATCTTAATAGGTAGGTATCAGACTGGGGAGATGGCTCAGCAGTTAAGGGCACTGGATACTAGTCCAGAGGTTCTGAATTTAATTCCCAGAAATCACATGGTGGCTCACAACCATCTGTAATAAGATCTGATGGCCTCTTCTGTCATGTAGGCATACATGCACAGTACTCATATATACATACATATATATATCTTTAAAAAAAAGTATCTTCTGCAGTACTTTAGATGCTCAACCTGTACTTAGAATTTGAGGACTTGTATTTTGGTCTATTTCTAAACATGTTTGTTTACATTTTAAACATTAATGTTTGTCTACATGTTTAATCTTTTGGTAATATGTTTGAATCAGAAAGAAATACAAAAGTCTCATTTAAAAATCTTAAGTATATATTAGTAAACTGGATTGTGTTGAAATCTACAAAAAGTAAAACTACAATTTTCTTTTCAATTTGCAGACGGATTCTTCATCTGCAGCAGCAGTGACACCTTCTAAAAAGAAAAGCTTAATTGATCAGTTTTTTGGTGTTGAGTTTGAAACTACGTATCCTTTTTGAGCCAAGATTTGTATAGATGGTATTCATAATTTTGTTTTTTTGTTTTGTTTTGTTTTGTTTTTTGAGACAGAGTTTCTCTGTGTAGCCCTGGCTGTCCTGGAACTCACTCTGTAGACCAGGCTGGCCTTGAACTCAGAAATCCGCTTGCCTCTGCCTCCCAAGTGCTGGGATTAAAGGTGTGCACCACCACTGCCTGGCGGTATTCATAATTTTTAAGAACTGTCACTAAAAAGCATAGTTGGCTGTTTGATGCTGAAGGCCTCAGGTTTCTATGCCTAAAAGCTTTTAATAGTGAGAATTAGAGATTAATAAAATTTTCAGGGATTTTTAAGCTTTAGATAAATATATCTATCTTAAGGATATTCATTATTTTTTTTCTTAACATGTTTATCTGTGTGTCTCACTAACTTATAGAGAAGTTTCAGTTACATGAAATTGGTGTATTAATAATGTACATGAATTCAAGGAACTTGTTTTCTTGAGTTAAGGGTATTTGGAGAATTATCTCTGCTTATCTTTGGATTATTAAGATACATAAGAATCATGACAACTTATATTTTGTAAGAGTTCTTTTTCTCTTAAACACATACTCATTTTTGATAAGCTTGTGGGCAAATGAACATTCTTAAGTATGTTGCAGTGAATTGTTATTGGGAGACTAATATTTAGAATAAATCAACAAATGACTATTAAGAACTCTAGGATAATTTATTTTTTTCAAGATTAATTAACAAATTGCCATTTTGCCATTCCTTAACTTGCAAAGCATGAAATGTACAGAGTCTGAAGAAGAAGAGGTCACCAAAGGAAAGGAAAATCAACTTCAGCTCAGTTGTTTCATTAACCAGGAAGTGAAGTATCTGTTCACAGGGCTTAAACTGGTAAGGAGATCATGGTTGAGCCTCATTCATGGGTTCCATGTTTGTGGATATGCCTCTTGGCTAAAATGTAATTTGTAAAGTCAGAGATGCTCCTTTATTTTTGTTGGTGATTTTGGTGTTTAGAATTTATCCCCGAGCACACAGCACTCCTAAGTGTGAGGATGCTGTACTGTGTCTTAGGGAGAAGAACATGCATTTGGCCTGAGTGTGAATTAGGATGCTATGATGTAGGTTCAACACTGTAGGTAAAGTAAGGTATCTTTAAATGGAAACACCCCATAGGTTTTCTGTTGATTGGTTGATGGAAAGGTGACCTGAATTTTGCAGGAATCTACCCAGTGTTTCCCCTAGGAGAGTGGCTCAGTGTTTACTAATCCATTGCTCATGGTGTCATCAGTAAAGCACAGCTTTTCTGGGGACCAAGAGTTACCTTTGTATTTGAGAGTCACACTTCAGTTGAGCTTTTATCTCATGAAACATTAACATAGTTTCAAGCATTACTGAATTCAATTTAGAGAATATACGAAATAAAATGTGAATGTTAGAATTGAGTGTTGTGGCAAGGATTCTGTAGGCAGTTTTGTTAATTTTGTAAAATTATAGCAAAGGTATACTTAGGAATCCTAGATGACAGTTGATAGCGGCTAGTGTGTGTGTGTGTGTGTGTGTGTGTGTGTGTGTGTGTGTGTGTGTGTGTGTGTGCAAGCCCAGGACCTCACAGTCCTTTTGGCTCAGCTTCCATAGTGCTGGGAATTACTGTGTACCACCACACCTGCTTTTAGCTATACTTGATTGAAAAACATATTTTTGAATTATTTTTTTTATAATTTTAAAGATTTTATTATTTGTTTGAATTTCCTTTTTCTATTCTTTTTTTTTTGGGGGGGGGGTTGTTTAGTCCTGGCTGTCCTCGAAGTTACTCTGTATATTGGGCTGGCCTCCACCTGCCTGATTCCTCAGTGCTGGGAATAAAGGCGTGTACTGCCACTACATAGCTATTTGTTTAGATTTTTTTTAAGTCATTTTACTCCATTTTTGACCTTTGCATAGTTACATGTTAAAGCTCCACAGTGATTCCTTGAGAACTGCTTTTATAATGTGATTGGTAATTTTTTTAAAAACCAGATTTAAGTTACACAATTGTAAGATACTAAATTATATATGTGTTTGGTTTTGCTAATTTATATGTGTGCATATTATCACAGTGGCAGTATTAGAGGATCCTTATTACTGATTTGCTATATGCTAGATTGTTAGGTTTTCAGCATGCACTAATTTGTGTCATTTTTGCATCACTCTGAAAATGGAGATGGATATGACCAGAGGAAGTAAATCATACCTAAAGAATTTCTCACACTCCTTAGATCACTGGTTCTTAACTTTCCTAATTTGTGACCTTTAAATAAAATTCGTCATGTTATGCTGACCCCTAACCATAAAATTATTTTTGTTACTTCATAACTGTAATTTTACTTCTGTTAAGAATCATTTGTAAATATTTGATATGCAGGGTATATGGTGTCCAATCCCTGTGAATGGGTTGTTCATCCCCCAAAGGGGTTGTTGTACATAGGTTGAGAACTGCTGCCTTAGATTAACAAGGTTTCTTTGTTAAATAACAAATTAATCTAATTGATGCTGGTAGGCTTTTATATATAATGCATGAAGAGCAAGGGTTTCCTACATTCTCTTAATTTCTAGTGTGAGTATTCTGATAATTCATAGATACAGGGTACAAAAGGCTTTCTTATTTAATAACATAACAGCATACCTTCTTGACTTAGAGCACCATTGTATTCAGAGCCTTTTTTCATTAATTTATTTTTCTATAGTATATCCTAACTGTAGTCCCCCCATTCCAATTCCATTCCCCACTCCCATTTCTCACTCCCCTACCTCCTGTTCCTCCATTTCTCTTCAGAAAAGGGCAGACCTCCTAGGGATATCAACCAAACATGGCGTATCAAGTTGCAATAAGACTAGATACCTCCCCTAGTATTAGGGTTAGATAAGGCAACCCAGTAGGAAGAAAAAGGTCCCAAAGTAGGCAGATGAATCAGAGACACTCTCATTCCCACTGTTTTGAGTCCTGCAAGAACACCAAGCTACACTACCAAAACATGTATAGAAGGTATAGCTCAGGCCCATGTCAGGCTTTCTGATTGTCACTTCAAATCTCTTTGAGCCCTTATGAGCCTTGCTTAGTTAATTCTGTGGTCAGTGTTCTTGACCCTCTCAGAGGGCTTCTTAATAGTGTATATGATTCTTTATAAGGGTTGAGCAAATTATTTTTAAAAAGCCTCGTATATCATTCTAATTGTTGTTTATTGGGATAAATCCACTGATGTATTATTATAGTGCTATTTTTAAATGTGATTTTGTGTTTTAGGGAATACTTTTTAAATCTGATGTTTGATTGTTTGTAATGCCTTTTTTTAGCGACTTCAGGAAGAAATTACTAAACAGTCTCCAACATTGCAGAGAAATGCTTTGTACATCAAATCTGTAAGTTACACATTTCCTTTTGAGAGTGAGTTCCATTTCATTGAAAGGGTTCAAGGGGAAGGAGGTGGTTCAGTAGGAAAACTGCTTGCTCTGCAAGCCTGAGACCTGGAATTTGGAGCCTCAGAACTCATGAAAAAGCTGGGTGGGCATGGCTTCCTGTCTCTAATTCCAGGGTGCTGTGGATGGAGCTGGCTGGTTGGAACAGTGACTCCACATGCATATTCACACATGTGCTCTTGCACATATACAAGTGCCTATACACTTGTAAACATGCATGCAAATGCTCACCCACACTACATACATATGCAGAAAAGGGAAAGGGTGCCAGTTAATTTTATCTAATCTTTGTTTTTATGTGCCCCCTCAAAAAACAAAACAAAAAACAACAACAACAACAAAACTCCAAAACCCTTACATGGCCTTAGATATAAAAGATTTTTCTCATTTCTCTCCTTAGTCCAAGATCAGCCGGCTACCTGCTTACCTAACTATTCAAATGGTTCGATTTTTTTATAAAGAGAAAGAATCTGTGAACGCCAAAGTTCTTAAGGTTAGTAATGAATTTTAGTCTTTATATTAAATATAATCATTTGAAGGCAATTCCTAACCATAATAGATTTATTTATCCTATTAAGGATAGCTTTGAGGCAGTTAGAGGTGATGAACATGAGACAGGTGATCCTTTGCCCACAGTTTATTGGAATTATGTATTATCCATTTTGTTACCTGCAATCTCAAACATCTAAGCCTTAGAGCCAGCATTTTATATTTTTCAAAAGATTCACAGATAATTATTAGTTCTTGCACTCCCCAGAAATTCTGCCCTTGATTAGATTGGAAATGAGGACAGATGCAGTAAGCACACTGCAATTGCATTTAAACATCACAGAGCCACATTCCTTGAACTGTGTTATACTGTGTAGCCTAACTCTTTGGAAGAGGTGTATGAATCTAGCCTCTGGAGCTGAAATTCATAACATTTTTTGATAGTTATAGGTGAAGGTTAAATATAGCTTGGGTCTTTATTTTTATTTACTTTAACTATATTAATATGCTCTTTAACTGTTTTAGTGTTTGTGTATAAAATTGTTTCACAGCAGAGCAGTGAATAGTTTAAATACCCCATATTGGGACCTATTACTTGCATAGCATCTCACCTGTTACTTCTGAATCACTGTTCTGTCATACAAGTGCAGCTTCTGTGGTCATGTATATGGACTTGATTATTTAATGGGAAAAGATAATAAAAAGTAGTTACTGTATAAAAATTAGAATCAGATCATTCTTTAATTTTTTTCAGTGTTGGGAATTTTGAATATGCATATAACTTGTTTTGGTTAGATCTATGCCTCACTCTTCCTCCTGTTTTCTCTCAGCCTTACAGCACTATTGATTCCCAATGTCATTAGTTCCACTGTGACATCACAGATTCATTTTCAACTTTATTTGAAACTGTTATATGGCCTGGCATTGGTGGCGCACGCCTTTAATCCTAGAATTTGGGAGGGAGAGGCAGGTGGAAATCTCTGAGTTCCAGGGCAACCAGGGCTACACAGAAAAACCCTGCTTAAAAAAGAAGAAAGTTATATATATTTTAAATAATTGTCTTTTTGCATTTTTTTTTTCTTTTGGTTTGTTATAGGATGTTAAATTTCCTCTTATGTTGGATGTGTATGAACTCTGTACACCAGAACTTCAAGAGAAAATGGTCTCTTTTCGGTCAAAATTCAAGGATCTAGAAGATAAAAAAGTGAATCAGCAACCAAATGCAGTAGGTTCCTTTTGCTGTATTTTTACCACTGCCATTTAAATCTTCATTTAGTGCCCAGGAGTTACTATTTTGAAATGATCAGCCTGCATTTCAGTTAGGAGGTGCCTATATCTTGATGCAGGGCTCTTATAGCTGTACATGCATTAACGTAGTACGAGAAGCAGGGCTCTGCTGTGGTAAAGCTCTGCAGTTTACAGCATATGTACATTTCAGTGAAGTCTGCATTTCTCATATGTGATGATATTCCTTGTGAGGCATTTTAATTGGAAGTACAGAATATATCTTCCTGAGTCCATTTCCTTCATCATGTTTCTATGCTTTTGTAATTTCAAGAAAGCTACTATATGAAATTAAACTCCCAGTGTTTTTAGACATAAACTTTTGAATTGACTCCTCATTCATAATTCATAATTTCCAGAAGTCATCCGGGTTTTGTAAGTCAGTAGTTACGTTTTAGTCCTGAGTAGTATTTCCCTGTCTGGGTATTCTGTAGTTAAACCATTCCAACCATTCCTCTATTAAATGACACATTTTTTTCAGTTGTTGTCTTTTATGAATAAAACTGGTTAAATGTTTATTTTTAGAAATTAGTGTAAGCAGTAGTTTAATTTTTCTGAAAGGAATGTCCAAAAGTATAATTGCTGTGTTGCATGGTGGTAGATGTCCAGTTTGTCAAGAAAGTGCCAAATGATATACCTGCTTTATATTCTGTCAGCAGTGCCTGACTGACTCACACTCTGACCAGCCTTTGCTATTGCTAGTTTTCATTTGAGCTGATGGATAAGTTTGTGGTACTATCTTAATGATATTGACTGTTTTTCATGTTTTGGTTGCCATGTGTATCCTCTGTTAAACTTTTATTCTGTTGTAGATTATAATCCTTAGCTATGCAGAGTTCAAGTATTTTTTTCAAAGTGTATAATTTTATCTCTTCATCCTCCTTATGGCAGAGAATAGTTTAAGGGTTTGATAGTTTTTTTATTTAGGTATTTTATTTAATTTCTATGTGATAAGATGTTCAGATCCATTCTTTTGCATATGACTCTCCAGATCTCCAGGATATTAAACAAACATACAAACAAAAAATAAAACCTAACATTTGCCAATTGAATTATCCTGGCATCTTTGTAGATAATTGGTTGACAATAGATGTGAATGTATTTATGAAGTTTTCAACTTTATTCCAATCCTTTGTATATCTGTTCTTTGGCCATACTGCAGTGTTTTTGTTTTATAAGCTGGGATAGTTGAGGCTGGCTTGAACTCCTGATCCTCCTGACTCCAGACCTCCAAAGTGCTTACATTTTAGGCATGTGCCACAGTATCATACATAACTACCACAGTTTCTTTATAAGGACAAGACTTGTGCCCTCTAGTTTACTTTTTAATGCTTCTGCAAGTGGCATCACTTGCTTTGTCCATGTTGATCTTACATCCTGAGCTACTGTCTTTTTTTTTTCTCTATTGTTCAAACAGACTGGGTAGAGTTGTTTTCTATTTGATGTAATTGTAGACATAGTCAGTGTGGAGACTTCTTGGGTTTCAAAGGTCTGACTCAGTTTCCTGAAACTACAGGACAAGTGCAGACTGTTAGAGTGATCTATTTCACAATGTATTTGTTGTTCTTATGCAATTGACTAATTTGATGTAGCAGGTCGTTCCAGGTGATTTTTTTTTTTTTATTAACTGTTTTCATGTCTGTAGGCCAAATCTAGTCCATTTCTTTACTGTTAATTATAATTTGTCTCTTTCTTGAGGGTTTCGAATTTTATTGATCAGTTTAAGGTCTGGCCCTGTTGAGTTTCCTGTTTTTTGTTACTTTTATTTGATTTGAGGCCTTTTTAATTTTTCCCCATTAGTAAGATGAGTTGAAGTACTGAATTCTTACTCTTACTGTCATTTTAGTTAACACACTGCTTTTAGTGTAAGCCTTTGTTCACTTTAGCTGCAATGGAAGCTGGCATGGCTTTGAAGAAACTTAGCTTCTTGTTCTGGTTATTTTTTTGTTTTGTTTTGAGATAGACATTGCTCCTGCAGCTTCACAGACATGGATTATTTCCAATAAGTTTGGTTAACAGCATGTGGAAAAAATCATGCAGTTGTTTTCTTTTACTATTCTAGAGTACGTGAACTTCACTGCTCTATCTCTGATATGTTAACATTTTAGTGGCTTAACATTAGCCATATATCCAGGCAACATGTTACTATACTGTGATAATATTGCATATTATTCAAAAGTAGAGCTTTACAGTTTTTGTGGTAAATATAGTTTATTGCTTAATTATTTCACAATGCAGACCATTATGTTGTCTGTGATTCAGTGATTTGTAGAGTGTAAATATTTATGTAATTAAGTACTCAACAAGAATGTATTCATTTCTAATATCACAATTTAAAATGAGGATTTTTCTCCTTAGAATGACAAGAATAGTCCTCCAAAAGAGATTAAGTATGAACCCTTTTCATTTGCTGATGGTAAGTGGATGCCTTAGTTTGATTGTATTCATTTCAGTTAGATTGCATATTCTACCATTTATCTTTAGTCAGATACCATGCTTGTGCATGTTTGCTCATTCTCCTCTCCCCCCCTCCTCTCTCTCTCGTCCAGAATGGTATGGAATTCACCATGTAGCTAAGGGTGGTCTCAAGGTTATTTCTATTCTTGGCTTAAATTCAGGCTCCTTGAAAAATAAATTTCCTTAATATAACCTAAATAAAGTGGTACTTAATTGTAGCTCTGCACAGTAATATTTAATGGAGTCCAGTAGAGCAGTGCTTCTCCAATATTAACTTGATAAAAGTTACTTTCAGAAGAGAACATGTCTATTTGTTGCCTGTCTTAATTGAATCCCTTCTCTTTAAGATATTGGCTCCAATAATTGTGGCTACTATGACTTACAAGCAGTGTTAACTCACCAGGGAAGATCTAGTTCTTCAGGTCATTATGTATCATGGGTGAAAAGAAAACAAGGTAAAGAGTATTATTTATTACAGTTGTTAACTGCTACTTTATTATTGCAAACTTGATAGCATGTGGGTGTTTTTGTTTGTGAAATTCATGCCTTTTAAAAATGAAAAACAATTGCCTAGTCTGTGTGTACGTGTGTATGGGTACATGTGTATATAGGCCAGAAGTCCATGTTGGATTATCTCCCATTAGCATTTTCTTGAGAGTTTCTCCATGAGCCTAGAGCTAGGTTAAGCTGACTGGCTAGTCAGTGAGCCCAGGTAACTGGTGCTTTCCCTAGCCCTCAGCACTTGGGACACAAACAGGAGCTATCACACGCAGCTTTTGTCTGACGATCAAAACTCAGGTTTTTATTTGTGTGACAGGCATGTCACTGACTGAGTAAACTCCCTAGTCCCTTCTCAGTGTTAAGGGGGGAAAATCATGAAGTGTTATGGATTTACATTTTGTCCTTTTGTATTTGTCTGTGTTCATACTTAAATTGGCATACATCATGAAGCTTTGGAGAACTGCAGAGTGTGCTGGAAACAGTGAGGGTAGAGAATGCTAGATCGTGCACTAGTAGTAGTACTGAGATAGCTGTGATGTCATGGAACTCTTGAAATCATCTTGAACCTGCATGTAGGCCACGTTCAGAGAACTGTTCATAGTCTGGAGTATTGTACATCTCAAATCAGTTCCTTTTGCACTTGAAAATAATGGTGTGTATCTTCTTAATTTAGATGAATGGATCAAATTTGATGATGATAAAGTCAGCATTGTAACACCAGAAGATATTCTGCGGCTGTCTGGTGGTGGAGACTGGCACATTGCTTATGTTCTACTTTATGGGCCTCGGAGAGTTGAAATAATGGAAGAAGAGAGTGAACAGTAATCTTCAACTTAGCTATTTATGCCTAGGTGTGAAATAAATGTGTTTTTTTTTTTTTTTTTCGGTTGAACATTTCTATAATCTTGAGCTAAAGAGAACGAGAACAGAACCAAGCCACTTGTGCATCATCAATCTTAAGACTACAGAAAATTACGTTTGGGTGCTACCTTGTATAAAGGTAGCTTCAAGACATTCTTTAAAATCTCATTTTGCATTAATTCTTATAAACTCTTGGCTGAAATCCATTTTATCCCTTGCCTTTTCAGCCCAAGATTTAGCAGTGACGTTTATTGCGCACCTGTTGTTGTTGTTGCATGGTTAATATCACCGTCCAGTAGCTGCCCGTCCTCTGCCTTATCTAACCCATGTGACTCAGTGCTGCTGTCTCCATCCCATCAACTGGGTGCAATCAAGTATTGTCCAGACTGACTGTTGCTGGCCTTTCATGACTTTACAATAAATTGTGATCAATAAGAACATACTTGATTATACTTATTATTGTGTCTCTAATATACTGTGGTTTAATTTTGCATATGTGTAAACAAGCTGTGGTTGCTTATTTTTAGAAATGGAGGATATTTAATAATAAAAATAAGGAAAAATAAGAAATAAGAAAATAAGAAAAAGAGGGATTAACAACTTGTGACGTCGTCCGTACTAGAGCTCGGCTGAAGAGTCAGATGAAGCTAATAACCCTAAGCGGTCAAGCATCCATTTAAAATACAAGAAACTGTTTAGCTTGGCCAGAGTTATTTCAAATGAAACAAAGTTGTAAAAGTGTAAATTCCTTTGGACACTGAATTCTGTGATCAGTTTCATTCCCTCACTCATTCGTTGTTTCTTTCCCAAAGTGTCTTGAAAGGTAGTATTATAGTGATTTTTAAAATTAAGGTATACATTACCAAGAGTATTGTGTGTTTCGGGAACCTTAGCAATTTAAGGAAAGGATGAAGTGTTGAATGTTAGTGAATTGGACATAACACCATGGGTAAGTCAGCCTTCAGGTTTGTAAATAGTTTGCTAACTTTTTATTATTAGCAGTTGAGACTCCTCACAGTGGGGTGTGACACATGGAATGAGTAGCACTCGTAATAGTTATGTCATGGCACCTGGGATTCAGTCTCAGTTGCTGAAGAACAGTTGCAGAAGGAAGTAATTTGGTACCTGTGTTTTCCTACTAAACCAGGCGAGGTAGTTAGAACAAATACACCAAAACCATGTTTACAATGCATTAAGAATATAAAAAAAACTATTATATAAAAAGCTTAGTGATAAAAGGATTCCAAAGATAAGTGTTTTAGAATGTGTCCTTGAATGAGGCACACAAACCAATTCTCCTCCCTTTCAATTCCTGAACATGTCTTAATTTGCTTAATGCAGAGGACATCTGGAGGCTAGGGTTGTGCTCAGTCACTGCTTCCCCAGCTAATAGAACGCCATCCAAGCAAGACCAACACTTAACTGTGGTCTGCCCAACAGCCCTTCACTAGTGACCTAAACACCCACAGGAAATCTGTATGGGAACAGAACATGAACGTCTTACCTTCAGCCAGCACTGCACATGCTCTGCTACATACGGGGTATTTTCACATACACATACAAAGTAATCTTTATAAAGCTAAAGTAGTAGTTGGGTCTTAGGCTCCACTTCATATAAGGCTAACAAATATTTTTTGCTTTGGTCAAACAGCAAATGATTTAGGTTTTGCAGGCCCCTAGCTATCAGTTTGAACTCTTGCTGTTGTAGTGTAAGCATGTCAGAGTGCCAGTAAAACACTTAAACTGCCTGCCATTTGCTGATCCTCTGCTTTCTAGCTTGAGAATAAGAACAGTCCTAAGGTTTCAGAAGTCTCATCTTGTGTGATTTCAGAATAAACTTTATAACTGATAGCATGCAGGAAACTAATTTAGGACAGGACTGTAACATGCTCATATAAGTAGTACTCACTTAACTTCATTATAAAAATACTTAGAAAAATTAGTCTGTGATCTTGAGGGCCATTTTCCAACCCTGTCCTCCTGTATACTCCAATGCCTGTTCTGTGTGTGGCTTTTAGAGCACCAACCAACTGTACAATAGCTGTTATAAAAGTGTTTATTGTTTACCAAAACCAGTGGACCTTTTATCAAATGCTGCTTGGTAACAAAATCTTATCACTGTTTAATAAAAAAGGAAAGAAAGGAAAAAAGCTAACTGTTTGTTTCAGTGTCATTAGTTAGACTTTCTGCAAGGTCACTTAATCCAGACTTGTTTAGTGCACTAATCAGGTTATCAGTTGTTGCATGAACTCCTTCTTGGTCTTGCCAGGCAACAAGGAGCTGCTTGGCTCTCATCTTCATGTCTTCACTGTCACACTCAATCTGCCTAATATCAGAGTCTTTAATTTCCAGGTAAGGAGCCAAAATCTTCCACTGTTCACCAAGTTTGTTGGCAAATGACTCTATCTGTTCCCCTGTTAGAGGTTTATCTCGTCGAACATCTGGACCTAGAAAACAGGATATAAATTATGTGCAAAATACAGAGATTAAAGTATCTGAAAGAACTACAAAGCTAAAACAACCGCCGGGTCACTAATCCCCCAGAACTTTACATTAAAACTTGAAAGTTTCCATAGGCTGTATACCTCCTTTTTAAAAAGAAAAAGAAAAAAAAAAAAATCACAGTTCAGGCTATTTTAATTAGAAACACTTTCCTATAGAGGAGATACTCCCTCCAATTCCCAACTAGTTAAGAGTTTAAGACTCTGCTCTTCTCTATTTTTTAAAAGTATCATTTTCAATGACTCATGTTTTTAATTTCTTATTTTAAGTCAAAAGTAAGGTAGTGAGATACAATGGTGGAATTGAAAAGTAGATCAAATTAATTCTCAACAAAGAACCCCCAGTCTTTTCCAGTTTTGTAAAATAGCCAAGAAAATTCAATTCTTACTTTCATTTTCCTTGAGTAAAGCATCATTATCTTCTTCATCTTCATCCTCACCTGTTTTTATTTCTTCAGAAGGGGGCTATAGTAGATGAAGAACAATGATGTTTAAAAGAACACCAGTTTCTGAAGATGACTGGAAATGCTTTTATTTAGCTATGTAATTACAAGGTTGTAAGATTTTAGTTAAGACTGAGAAGCATGAGCAGGCAGGTTTGCAAATACCTAAGCTTTTGGCAGTATTGTCTAAGGGGCGATAGAGACTGACCATGTCCACCATTACCATACTGTAAGAAAACAGTGGAAAAGGGCGGAGTAGAAAAAGGCTCTGCCAGGTGACCTACTGCCACTCATAGACCCTGCTTTTAACAAAAGACAGTAAAACACATTGGCAAAGAGGAAAATCTGTTCTAGTTTATAGGAGATACCTCTAACATTTTGGGTAAATTGCATGCTCCACAGAAAATTAGCAGGTATATCTTGGTTTACATTTTCTCTGTAAATGTGTGTGTGTGAGTATGTATATATGTGTATGTGTATGTGTGTGTGTGTGTGTATATAATATATATATATATATATATATTTTAACAACATCCTTGCCCCCATTCTAAAACATGGTGGGCTGCAGATTACTATTTTTATGGAAAAAGCTAAACTGAGTTCTGCTCAAATAATGGTAATAGTTTTAATAATAATTTAAGTTTTAATGCAGATTATAAGGAAATGGGGACAATGAGGCACATTACTTACTGGTAGTTCCTTGGCTAGCTTTATTACCATGTTTTCAAGATACTCTGGCAGACTCTTAAACTGCTGGTTGGTTGGCTGGAAGAAGTGAGGGCTTCTCCGGGCTAAGAGTCTAAGAGCTCTCCATCCATAATTTGAATTATTTACGGCTCTATAATAGGAGATGTCAGTCTTATAATTTATAGTTACTCAGTTCCATAGCTATTTTCATGTAATGAGTGTCACAAAATTTTATGCTCTATTGCAAATAACAGCTCAAAATGTACCATCTTATAATTTCAAAGTCTATATATTTTGCTTTATTTTAGCAAGTCAACGGTCTTTGTCCCTAGTCCTACTACTAGACACTGTACATAAAAAACATTCATCCAGTTATACAGAAGAAAAGAAAAAGACAGGAAAAAAAATTGAGTTGTATCCATATCTGTAATGGTATCTACAGATGCGTATTTTGATTATTTCATATTTCTGTTTATAATGTTAATGTCTAACCTAAAACCTAAAATGCCTCAAAGTCTAATTTTCTTACCTGCTGAGGTCTAAAATGTTCCAAATCTGGAAAAAGAACCTGAAATCTGAAAACACTTATGGCTTCAAGTATTTTGAATAAGGGACCTGTATATAGAGTTGAATTATATAACAGCTAATCTTTAATTCACATTATCAACCTCAATGAATTAAAAATGGCTCAGAATGCCAAAGGAGCAAATATCCAGTGGCCACAGTAATGACATACTGATGTTAAGAAAAGAATGGGAAATTGAGAAACAAGGACCCGTGAGAAATCTTTAGCACAATACTCCCACCACCACTGATGACAAAACTGCAGTGAGTACAAATGGATTCCACTTAGGACTTTTTAGGAATCTTGCCCACCTCGAAAACCCCAAATGCACAGACTTGCGATCTGATTTATTTAGTGGTCTCTTACTAACTGTGGGAAGTATGAGAAAGATTTTAAGCATGAGACGGGACTTGTGCATATTTTACTTTGTTGTTATATTGATAGACTTTGTAAGCCATACTTTGTAACCTCAAACTTAATCCTGCTTCAGTGTTTGGATTATATGTCTGTGCTACCATACTTGCTGCCATGTGTATGTGTGTGCGTGCATGCGTGGACTTATTTTAGGCAGGTTCTTGCTGTACAGACCAGACAAAGAAATCCACCTGCCTTCTGCTTTGTAGGTGTTGGGATTAAAAGTGTATATAACCATGCCTAAGCTGTTTCTATTTTTTATATATTTTAGATTTCTGTTGTGTACATGGTGTTTTGCCTGCATGACTGTGTCATATGCATGCAGTGCCAAAGAAGGCCAGAAGAGCATGTCAGAATCTCTGGAACTGGAGCTAAAGATGGTTGTTAACAACTATGTGGATGCTGGGAATAGAACCTGGGTCTTGGAAGAGTAGTGTTCTTAACCTCTGAGTCATTTCTCCATCCTATATGTTTATTTTAAAGATCACTTTGGTGCATGTAGAATAGAACACAAAATTAAGAGGTTGGAGTATGTAAAAACTTATCACAGGGTCAAAGCTAGTAATTAATGTAAAATGAGTGGTTACTATGTAGCAAATGAGAAAAGGGACACAGGGATTATTTGTTAGAACCAGACATCTGGCCAGTAAGTGGTACATGAGAAGGGAAACTATGCATTCTGACAAAAGGGACCCTGCCTTTAAATCACAACTCCAAAATACCTTCCTAAGAACTAAAACTATGCTGTTACATGGGACACTGTAGATAAAAGACTGAATCTTTAAAAAGTCACCACAGGAATTTAGAGAAGGCAGCAGATGTAAAGGCAGGTGGAGGGGGCAGCAAGGTTACTGTGAGTGGTTCCACTAATATTGAGACAGGTCTACTGAGATGCTGTTGGGAGCTTATTAAAAAAAAAAATACTGTGGGAGCTATTACAGTGGAGTGACAAACACAGCCTCAAGTGGATGGGCTGACAAGAATGGGAGGTGGGTGAGGAAGTGAGGAAAAAAATAATTGGCTGTTGTGGAAAATAAACAGTAGAGGTGAAAGTCAGAAGGAGGAGTGGGATGAGGGCTGAGAATTCTTCAATTACAAACGGGTTATTCCTTCATGTTTGAGAGCCAAAAGGAATAGATACTGAAAGACGGATGTTATAGCAATATGAATGAACTGCATGCATAAACTCACCTAAAAGTACTACTCTGCTGACTTAACTGTAGTTAAGTCACACAGGATTCCTAAGAAAACATGCTGAAAATTAGCATCATTCATTACAACATTACTTACTTATATTCACTTTCAACCATGTTTTCAGGATCTGCTTGTTCAATGGCTTCTTCAAAGAATTCCTCCAAAGTTGGCATGTATTCTCTGGTCATTGTAAAGTAAACAGTGAGGCTTATATATAATACTCTAAAATGGTGGCAATATGAGTTTTAACAGTATCCATATGTGTTAATTAAGGGACTCTCTAGAGCTCTAAGAAAATAAAGACTGAAAGCTCAATTCTAAAAGGGACAATAAAGAAGTTAAAGGTCTCCATTTCATCAAGCCACATACTATGATAGACTGTGATAGACTGCACCATTCATTTTAACAAATATAGCGATAAATGACGGTGAGCAAAGGTTGAATAGGATCTGAAGTTCACCAGCAAGTAAGAAAATTTCAGTTTATTCCCCTATCTTACTAGTATTATTTTTATTTATACCAGAATTAACTAAACCTAAGTTAATAAGCCACACTGAGCCTTTAAGGTATGTCAGAATTCATCTGTAGACATGCACTGGTTAATTTCTCATTCTAAAGTCTGTCAAAAATTTTGAGATTATTTCTTAAGAAATAAACCAAGCCAGGTGGTGGTGGCGCACACCTTTAATCCCAGCACTTGGGAGGCAGAGGCAGGCGGATCTCTGAGTTCGAGGCCAGCCTGGTCTACAGAGTGAGTTCCAGGACAGCCAGGACTATACAGAGAAACCCTGTCGAAAAACAAAAAACAAAAAACAAAAAAACAAAAAAACAAAAAAAAACCAAAAAACCCAAAACAAACAAACAAACAAAAAGAAATAAACCTTAGGTAAATAGGTATTTCTGATGAATAGTTTCCTTTTATTTTTATATAATGATCTCGTTTTAAGTAATGTTTCCTTTTTGAAGACTTCTGTCTGATACCTATTTAAGGTCTGGCTATCATACCCTTATTCTTTTAAGTTTCAACATTTTTCTATCTTTGTTTTTACGGTATGTGCTTTATAATCAATATGTAGATAAAAATTTAAAATACCTATCAACTGTCTTTACACCAGAATGCCTGATTTTTGTTCATGTCTTCCTTCAATTCATCTCTCCTTCTCTCCCCGCTCCTTCTTTCTGTGCCCCTTTTGTACTCTTTATTTACTTTAGACATTACATACTCTGTTATTACAGCTCTTTGAGGCTCTTATTCCACTGTCTTCTGATTTTGTTTCTGAAGCTTGCTGTTAAGAGTTTAATTTTACCTTTGCAGTCTGCTTTCTCTTTTCACTCATCCTTTGTTTTTCACATATGCAGATTTGGTTTATCTATCAAAGCCCAGACATCTTGAGCCAAGAATTTACAAATTATGCCCATGTAGTCCTTACCTTCAGTGCTTCTTTCACACTTGTGTGTTCCCTCTGCTGGGTTTCTGTTCAACTTTCTGTTGTATTGTTTCTTAACAAGTCTCCCACTGATGGAATTATGGTAATGAACCACCACACCCAACTATCTGGTCCTTTTTGACTTGCCAAGTTTTTCTTGTTTTTAGCTGCTACTTATTTATTTTACAGCCTTATCTGATTTCTAGCTTTATTTACTTATTAGTGAGTATGTATGAATATTTTGTCTTCATGTACATCTGTGTATCACTTGTGTCCTTGGTGTCCATGGAAGGCAGAAGAGAGTGTTGAACCCCTAGGACTGGAGAGGACGAGTGCTATGAGTACAACCCGGGTCCCCTGGAAGGACAGCCAGCACTATTAACCACGGTGCCATCTCTCTCTTGATTCTTTAGGAAACTTATGGTAGATTGTTTCCTTGACTGTAAATTTGGATGGTAAGTGTTTTAGGCTTTTCCCTGTGTTAATAGCTCCATCTGAGCGTCTGACTGGCAGACAGATTTTACCACCAGCCTAGGATTTCCTAGCTGACAATTTTAGGTTGGGTTCCCAATGGCTGCTGGCATTAGAAATGTCAGCTGCATGACATGTTCTTGTTTCTCAGGAAACCCCTAGCAGAAACAGACAAGCTTTCTGGTTCCCACTGCCAGGGAGGCTATGTCCGTTTTTTCTCCCACTGCTTCCCTTAAATCAGGAACTATACTCAGAATCATTTCCTGCATCTCTGTGAGTACCTCAGACTGGGCCATCTCACTGCTTACGCGCTTGGAATACCAAACCAATCCTAAGTTACTCTTTTGGTGTTAAGTTCCCACTTCTTTGTGAAATTTTTATTTTGTCTTAAAAATTTACCAGCATTTCTGGGTGTTTTAAGGTAAATCATATTCTGCCAGGCCCAAAGTTAACCATAAAACTTTTAAGATTTGATCATTCTTAAGAAAAGGTTTTTTTAAGAAAAGGTTTTTACTGAACACTGAGAAAGCTAACAAAAGTTTTATACTTGCCTTGTCTCTGATTTACAGGCTTCCATATTATCAGGACAGAGATTCCAAAGCCTTGTTAACTCCTCACTACAAAATAAGGGAGACATAATTTTGTATTGATAACATCCTCACAGCACATCATAAAACTACATATTTAACATAAGTAGTGGGTCTGTGGTGGTGACAGTAATTTCTATGTGAGTATATAATGATAACCATTTCTCAGAAACTAAACAATAAAAAAAAAATGGAGAAAGGTGACAGAACTGAATAATCAGTGCCCTTTCAGTAAATGTAAGTGAGCTGCACTAGCCCAAACTGTCCATGGTGTAGAAACGATGACAGAGCCTAGAGCCAAGGAAAGTGGGAGCCAAGTGGGAGCCAAGAGGAAGGCTTAAGTAGTTAGTTACATGAGTTCACATGACAGTTTTGAGCAATGGAGTATGGTCAAAATAGTCAACCATTTATGTACCAAATACAAATTAATGTAGATGTGAAAAATTGTAGAGCTCCTGACTTTTTGGTTATGCACCTCGCCTTAACAGCTGAGCCATCTCTTCATTTTGAGCTCAACTGAGAGTTCAGTAATATTTTCAAAATTTAAAAATAGCAATCAAGAACATAGGAAGATGAGTGGACATACTTTCCAATCAGGATTTTCTTGTTGGGCCCTTTGCCTAAGAAGTCTTCTGGGGCTGCTCTCTTCCGCACCACTCTTGTGGGCTTGGTATCTGATGCTCTGTGAACAAAACATACATAATCTGGGGACTGTGTATGGATATGTGGTAAGCATTTGTGTAATGTACACAAGCTCCTGGGTTTATTCAATCCTACTTACAGCAAAACTATCAGAGAGAGAGAGAGAGAGAGAGAGAGAGAGAGAGAGAGAGAGAGAGAAAGAGAGAGAGAGAGAAGGAGAAAAAGAGACAGACAGAGAAAATGCTATGTATTGCTTTTAACCTAAAATACAAAAGCTTCATGGTATGACAGAACATTCATCAGACAGAAGACAAAATCACCACATAGGGCAAACAGACACAGCATTTTTCAATAACACCAATTTATTCTGTGAACGTATGAATGTTCAATGTTCTATGAAATGTCCTGTTCATATTTTCTTGTGATGATTATCTATTTACCTTTCTTTCACAAAACTTGGGCAACCTTCATTTTTCCATGAGTTCCAATTTTCTTCAGTGTTTAATATATGCTAGGATAAACAAAAGACATGCATATCTGCATTAATAATATTTTAGAATCATATTGGGTAGTTAGAAAACTAGTGATTGAATACATACCTCTACCATCTTTGAAAATCTTTCTCCATCAGGGGGATTTTCAGATAGCAGCTGTGATTAGAAAGAATATACTAAGGTTTCAACAACTTTCTGCATCATAGGAGTGGTTTGTAGGCAGAGAACCAAGAAGTGTCTGTGTTCTTGTACCTGAGCTTAACTTTATCCTTATTTTCCTATTTGGGGCTGAAACAAAGAAAATTCTAAATTTCCATGTTTTCAATCATGGTTTGTTGCGTGTTGGACTTACTTGGTAGACTGATTTTGTAGTGTCTTCAATCCAGAGTGACTGCTCATCAGTTAAAACATAATTGGAACTAGGGAAAGAAAGATCAAGCACATGTCTGAGTTTTTATGTTTTCATGTTGAGGCTATTCATGACACCTTAAATAAACCATAAGGTGTGAAAACTTCCCAAGAACAATGACAAATATGAGAATTATTGAGAAAATTCTTGCACTTCATTGTCAAGTGTTAAATTGAAGTCATGAAAGTATAAAGGCAAATAAGACATTCAATTAACTGATCTGACTACAGAGTAGTAATAACTATTTCATAAATTTAACAGATAAAAATCTGAGAAAGCATTAACACAATATTCATATAGGCATATTTTTCTTTAAAACTGACTCAAAATACAGTGGAAAAGGATATTGGCAAAACTTAAATTATTAACAGCTCCCATTAACTAATTGCTCCAAAGTCATCAACAAAGATGCTAGAACTGTCATCTGAATCTGCAGAACCATTTGATGCACATATTAAAGAGAATACAGTGATTCGGTGACTTCCTCGAAGCCCAGAGCTTGAATTCAACCTATGTCTGATTTCAAGCTTTTGATCTTTTTACATTACACTACACTAAACTTTGAAACAGAAGAATAAAAAAATTACATTTTTTGGGTGGGTATCATGTATAATGACAGTTTTGAAGGAACTTCAGTAAGTGCTGACATGGGACTATGGATCCAGTAGGCAACAATGCTTATGCAACTCATATTGCACCGATTTGTGTACAAGCAATAGGGTTCTGGCTTCAGTTATGGACAAGTCGAGAATAAATGATATGCTTCTTGTTGGAGGGGTTTAGACACAATACAGATCCCGACAAGGTTGTATGAAAACCTAAAACAACAGAACAGTGTATAGGCCATATGGGGGCCGAGGTCAACCCTAGGTATTATTCCTCAAGTGCCTTTAACCTTGTTTGTGGGAAAAAGGCATCTTACTGAGACCTGGTACTTGATTGGACTAGGCTAGTTGGCCAGCAAGCCTCAGAAATTCTCCTCTAAAACAAACAACATCCCCTCATCCAAAATCAAAACAAACCAACAAAACACCCCCCAAAACTAAAGCCCTATGGCCTATATGCCTAAAACATATGAAACATTTTTTGCAAGGTCTTCCTATTGTCACTGTTTCTATACCACACATATTAACTTACCTTTTGAATTTGACCTGTCCCTTGAGATACTGAAATAAAATGAGATACTGCAACAGAATGTGTCGGCGAAAGTTACTGTCACTCAGTTGTAAATCCATCAACTATTCAAAATATAAGCACACACACAAAACAACACATTAAAACCAAGTATGACTAAAGGCACAAATTATACAGTTGTAGAAATGGAAGATTTTGTTTCATTTAAAAAAAAATGCTGAGAACTTCCTTCCTGCTCAGCCCAGGAGCCACTTTGTAGCCCTGCATAGAGGTGAGGTGGACGAAGTGAGCAGAGATGAGAAGGAAATTATCTGTAAATTAAAAATGGGCTTTTCCTCTTGGATTTTGGAGAACTAAACTGCATTCTAAGTGTACTACAGACCACGGAGCAGAATGGATCTGCCTGAGGCTTATTAAAGAGCATGTTCGCTAGCATGCTGGCGCCCGGCGGCGTCTACCTGGAGAGTGAGTGGTGATGAGGAGAGACATTCTGATAACACCCTACAGAGCTCACAGATCACTCAAGACTTTCCACACACTTGTAAATTTTTTGGCTTAGAGGAACAGTGGAAAGTTGCCTAATTCTAAATGATCAGTACAATGTCAGAAAGCCCTAATGACTGGTGTTGAGTTCAAAGTCCCAAGTTTTATTGGCTCAGCTTCAGCCAAGTATGATTTTAATAGTCTGCCATATACCAGGCTGTTGTATGACTAGCACCTTCTTTCACACTCATGACTCAAAAGCTGCACTGTTGTCTTACTATAACTGGCCTTACCTCAGCTTTGGGAAATGAATATTTGATTCTGTTTTTTTCATGTTCACTGTCCCACATGTGGATGGCACACCAGGTTCCTTTCCTCTAGATCCCAACTGACTTTATTGGCATCACAAAGGCTCTTAGCTTCTGGATTCCACCCCAACTGACAGGCACAGCCCTTCTACTTAGATGTTTGTTGCATGGTAACAGTTAAACTACTGATCACTCAGTCATTTCAGCTCTGGAATCTTCCTCTCACAGTCCTGTCCAGGAGGAGCAATTACAATCTCAGATTCTCTCAGGGCTTACCCTGAACTGCTCTCAGTGTAGCTAACACTTCAGTCTTACTAAGATAGTCCCTTGAGCTCTCCATTCTTTGTTTAATCTGTGAATCCCACACTGGTTTTTATTATTATTATTATTATTATTATTATTATTATTATTATTATTATTATTATTGGATTTTGGTTTAGTTGTTAGGAAGATCCTTAAAAGTGTTGTGGGTCAAGAAGTATATTAAGATATTGTGTAAATACTTACATAAGCACTTAAAATTTGGTAGCAAAACAAAAAAGTAATTAGTGGGTCAGATTTGGCTAAATTATTTTCAACCACTCACTGAACACTCTTTTGTACCAATCTGTCACATCTACCAAGCGTATAACTTGATTATAATAACTGCAGTCACATTCTTGATACCAGCCCTATAGTTCTACCCAGATAGAAAGCTAAGTTGCTTGAACAAACAGACAAATCATGTGGCTGGGCAAACACTGTTATTACTGACTCCTAAGGGTAATATTTTTGTTTTATTCAGCAATCTTTATTCTTTAAAGTCACCTCTCCTGTTCCCCACAGCAACTACTTAAAACCTTTCCATTTTCAAAAAATACTATGTACTGACCCCCAATTTCTATTTGCCTTCCAAGAGAAAACGTGGAAGCCATAATTTCTTGCTTTCTCCGCAAAGGAAAACTTGGCTGCATCTAGACCTGTACCTGCTTTCTCATCTGCTTCTGTTGCATTTTTCTCCTCAAAGAAAATCCTTTCATCTGTGTGTCTCAGTCTAACCAAGTCCCATTTGTTACCCCTGCGCTTCCCGACCCTTTTACCCTCTCTTCCTTCTTCCCAAGCTCCATTTTGTTAATATTAACAAAGATACCTCACCATACTTTTTTGACCCTCCCCAAATGGCAAAGATGCAAAAGAGCCAGCTATATCTACGGTTTTCAATTTGTCCTTTACATGCTCTGATTTTTACCATTTTGTTTCTGAGATTACAGTGAGTGTGGCTGTTAAGTCTGAGCACTAGATTCACTCTCCTGAGCACACCTGGCTTCCACGAACCCCAGCTTTCCTACTGAACGAGTCATCCTGCTTTCTCAATCTTCCACATCCCCACCCTTTCCTCCTCATTAAGTCTTGGTTTTCTTCAGACTTTAGTTTCACACTTCTCTTTCTAATCTATACTCTCTTCTCCAGCTGATCCCATACACTGTATATATTATTTGCCACTTAAAAACTAATCAAATCCCAAATCGATACTCTTAACCCTGATCTTGTTCCAAATCTCCATATACTTAGCTGCTCAACAACGCTATTTCTTCTTCAACTGCTATCTGGTTCATGAATAAAACAAAACACATCAGGTTTTCTCATAAGGCCAGTTCTCCAGAACTGCTAATTCACCATCCACTTGCCTAAGCAACAGCCATTTGTCTAAGAAACTCTAAGAAGGCATCTGGAGGAAGCAGTATCTCAACTGCAACCCCAACAGCAAATCTAAAGGAATAAAGGGACAGGGGCAGAACACAGAAACAGTCACCAAACCATATAAGAGGACTAAGAAGCTGTATCAAGTCTGGAGAACACTAAGAGAGGACCCCAGGTGGGAAGGAACTGATTACTAATTCTTTCTCTGTCTTCATTTCTAAGTGCCCTTTACCACACTTATCTTCTTTTATCTCATACTGGAAGCCAATTTTTATTGCTAGGAACATGGATTAAAAGTAGCCTCAACTAGACAGCGCGGGCTGAGATGAGACTGTGTGACCATGCACACTAACTGCTTACCATATTCTGAGGGAATTGCAGCTCAGAAGACACAACTACTTACTTAAATCTACAAGCCAGCCAGTGACAGCCGAAACTAAGTATCTTCAGCTTTACTCTTCCTTTACAACATTTACACATTTTGTAGTTCCACATTTCCTTTTCTATTAGATGCCATCATTTTCATTGTGTCACAGATCAAATATTGCTTTGTAAACATTTTTGTTTCTAGAACAAACGTCCTTGCATACTTCTTGGCTTTTCCAACTTGCTTAGCTCGGGCCTCAACCTGCTTCCTATTATTCTAAAACTAAAATGGCTCATCTTTGGTCACTCATGCTTTCTGTTATCAATTTCCCATGAAAAGTTTCCATGAAATATTCTTGGTAAAACAAAGGCTAAATCTGAAATCTTCCATTTCTATCAATTCAACACAAAATACTTTACAAAAAGGAAAAAATGTAGTGCATTTCATTATTAAAAATGTCATTAACTATAATAATTAATACCATGAAACAAAAATAGCCTATCTAAAATTAAATATTTCAAATGTTTAAAAGGCACAAACAGTTCAATATTCACATATTACCATCTAGTTACTTGTTTTACATTTGTTTAAAAATAAAAACACATTCTGACACTGCTGATTCCCTACTCTCCACATCCCCTCTCCTGCTATGATAGCCATTCCCACATAGTTGGTAATTACAATTCTTGGGTATATTGTATAGTATTAATATGTATGCAGGCATCTATAAACACTATACAGATATCCTCAAACTATATTACATTCATTGTTCTGTAATTTGCTATTTTCACACAATACTAGGTTTGAAATCTACCCATATTAATACATGTAGCTTTAGGTTCAGGGACTAAAAAAAAATTGTGTGTGTACTATGTGTGGAACTATATGGTGTCTTGTCATAACTTGCATTCATACAAAGACAGTCAGACTATATATATATATATATATATATATATATATATATATATATATGAAGGATCATGGTCACATAAAGTAAAGTTTATTTACAAATAAGTTAGATTTGGAGACAGTTGTTCAGGTCATCCGCTATGAGCTCTTCATTGAATTTTATTTAATAAATTACTGCCCTGTGTGTAAAAAAGGTTTAGAACCTAGTTTCTAATTCACTTGCACATCATTTTTAAGTCAGTATAGCAAATCTTATGATTTCCGCGAGCAGGTATATGATTCTCTAGGATAATGGTTCTAGACTTTGCTAATGCTGTGACCTTTTAATATAGTTCTTTATGTTCTGGTGATGCCTAGCCATAAAATTATTTTTGTTGCTACTTTATACTGTAATTTTGTTACTGTTATGAATTTCAATGTAAATATCTGTGTTTTTCAATGATCTTTGGAAACTCTTGTATACTGGCCAGTTTTGTGTGTCAACTTGACACAAGCTAAAGTCATCAAAGAGGAAGGAGTATCGGTTGAAGAAATGCCTCCATGAGATCAAGCTGTCAGGCATTTTTCAATGGGAGAGGGCCCACCCATGCTGGGTGGTACCATCCCTGGGCTGGTGGCCCTAAGTTCTAAAAGAAAACAGGTCGAGAAAGTGATGAGAGAGCAAGCCAGTAAGCAGCACCCCTCCATAGCCTCTGCATCAGCTCTCGTCTCCAGGTTCCAGCCTTGCTTGAGTTCCTGTCCTGACTTCCTCCAATGATGGGCTGTGATCTGGAAATGTGAGCCAAATCAACCCTTCCCTCCACAACTTGTTTTTGGTCATTGTGTTTTGTCTCAGCAACAGAAACAAAGACACCTTGTGAAAGAGTCATTCAACTCCCAAAGGGGTTGTGACTGACAGATTAAGAACTGCTATTCTAGCTGGGCAGTGGGGGCACGCCTTTGATCCCAGCACTTGGGAGGCAGAGGCAGGTGGATTTCTGAGTTCAAGGCCAGCCTGGTCTACAGAGTGAGTTCCAGGACAGCCAGGGCTACACAGAGAAACTCTGTCTCGAAACAAACAAACAAACAAACAAACAAACAAACAAACAAACTGCTGCTCTAGGAGGTACAATTAGTAATAAACATTTTTAACTTTAACACTTAAAAGTGTTATTTAAAGTGGTTGAATCAGTATTTTCTCATACCTTTGTCAAAATAATTGATCTTGTTTTTTTTTTTTTTTTTTTTTTTTTTTTTTAAAGACAAGGTCTGGCTATATAATATAGCCCTGGTTCTCCTGGAACTTGCTATGAGACCAGGCTGGCCTCAAACTCTGAGACTGTCCTGCCTCTGTTTTCTGAGCACACTAGACCAATTAGGGCTACACAGGAAGATCTATACTAAGAGAGAGAGAGAGAGAGAGAGAGAGAGAGAGAGAGAGAGAGAGAGAGAGAGAGAAAGGGGAGGGGAAAGAGAGAACTAAAACTAATAAAAATGTTAGATGACATACAATTAAACCTGAGCTCTGCAATCATTTCTTAACTTCCAGGAATGCAGTTATGCTATCAAATACACCTCTTTTAAAACTATCCTCATTGTAACTTTAATTATACTGTAGCCAGACACTATGTTTGGCACAGTATGTAATATCTGAAATTTGCTAAGACTTCCCTTGTGATCTTATACATAAATTTGTCAATGTCCCACATACACACAGAAAGAACACACTGCCTCTGCTTTGTGCAGATCTCCAGTGCTCTATCAGTGCTTCTGCTGTTCAGTCTGTTATCCCTAATCTAGCCCTTACACATAGCTCCGTCATAATTATCAAAGTATCAACTTCACACAATTTTAAACTTTTACTGTTTTAAGAATATAGCTAGTGTAAGTCAGTTCTTGGTAGTTCATTCCTTTGATATATAGGCTTTTAAACTTTATACTTTTTCCTGCTAATTCTTTGATGTTCAAGTAGCTTTGTCTTTTTTTAAAGTTCTACTGTCTTTATACCTATTTCTGTTTTCCAATTTCTTGTCTTTTTTGATGGATATTATCTCATCAATTACCTCTGAGTATAATATACACACACACCCATATATATATTATATATATAATATAAATATATAATATGTAATAATATAAATATTATATATAAATTATATATAATCACACACCCACACCCATATATATATATATATGTATATATATATATATATATACATATATATATTACACACATATATATATGGGGGTGTGTGTGTGTATATCTATGGGTGTGGGTGTGTGATTATGTGCGTTGATCAGGTTGAATATTACCTATATGTATATTTAAATAGTTGGGTTTTAAAACACTTTTTTTTATGTATATGAGTATACTGTTGCTGTCTTCAGACATACCAGAAGAGGGCATTGGATCCCATTACAGGATGATTGCGAGCCACCATGTGGTTGCTGGGAATTGAACTCAGGACCTCTGGAAGAGCAGTCAGTGCTCTTAACTGCTGAGCCATCTCTCCAGCCCCATAACTGTTTTTTTTTTTTTTTTTTTTTTAATGGTGATCTTTAACTAGAGTCCTCTAAACTTTGGAGTTTTAACTAATTAGAGTGTCTGAATGGGAAGCTTTTCTCCTGAGATGCTTACTTCACTTTCTTTTTCTCTCTGTGTACTCCTATTTTTATCAAGTAGTTTTTGCATTTATATCAATCAGGGCCCAAGAGACCAAGTGTGAAGAAGTATTCTGACTTCAGCTACTTTGTGAGATCATAGGTGGCATTATGTATGCAGTCACTGAGTAAGCAGATAGAGACAAACCTATAGCTTTGTTATTCCTGGGCTGGTAACTGCCTATAAAATCATTGCTTTTGGCATTTATTGGTAATATAGGTTAAAATTCTACAGCAGTTCCAGTTTCCCATAGTACATGGCTCTATGCTGGTCCAGCTGGGAGCAAACTTGTCCTCTGTTACTTGCAGTCAAACAGTGTGGCCACCATCTGCTTTGGATACAGTTCAATGAGCCATGGCTTCAGTTTCACTCTTATAACTTGCTATTTCCTCATTATTTATTTATTTATTTAGTATTTTTATTTTGTTTCTGAGACAGGATTTTTCTGTGTATCCCTGGCTGTGCTGGAATTCAATTCTGTAGAGTAGGCTGGCCTAGAAATCAGAGACTGCCTGTTTCTGTCTCCTAAATGCTGGAATTAAAGGCGTGCACCACAACCACTGGGCATAGTTTGCTCTTTCTGATCTATGAAGATATTTATTTCTGGAAGCACAGCTTTCTTTTTGGTGTTCTTATCATTCCTATATGTTTACAGCAAAAGGAGTAAGTCAAAACATAAACTCAATGTGCCACTTTGAACGAAACTCAATGAAATGCATGTAAAATCAACAGGGAATTTGAAAGCTCCTTATTTTTAACTATATAATAAATTAATTGCAAAATAATTTTATAAATGCAAATTAAATCCTACCTTAAAATTTAAAATATATACATTTGAAAGTAATTAGGTACATTGGTTCTAAAGTAAGTCTTCTAAAGCGACTTTATGGAAAACAACTTTGTTATTAAATTAGTCTTGTTCAAGTAAGAAATGAAAATCTCAAACTAAAGCCAATTTTAGCTAAAACCAAAAGTAAAAAGCAGTTCTACTGAACACGAACAGAGTCCAAATTTTTTAGAACAAAATGCCTCATACTAAGTGGGAAAAAGTCTTGTACCTTTTCACTTGTTAAAAACTTTGCAAAGTATACATGCTCTCCTCCTGTTTTCAATTCTTCCATCTTTTTCCTGGAGGCTTGAGTATCATCTAATTTATAACTTTTAAAAACAGCTAAAACTTCTTCAGAATACTGCAAAGAAAAAAAAAAGGAGTTTCTTTTGACATTGTTATGAAAAATTCATTCAGTGATTTTCTATATCAAATACTTAAGAATGTACTCCCAGTTAACATGTATAATGTAAGGCATATTTTGAAAAGGCATGAAAAATTCTAACAGTAACATGGGGGGGCGGGGAGAAGCACTTTTGAATGAGATTTCATAATATTTAAAAGCAGGAATGAAAACTATTCCTCAAGAACTATAAGACTTTTAAAGCAAATAGAAAAAGATATGCTTTGATAGCATAATCATCCCCAACTCTGTCTCTGGGATAAATAAAAATCTTAAGCTACTGAAATGTCTCATTTATGGCATACTATTTATACATACCCTCCTGCATAGTTCACTAAATTATCTCATACAAGTAGTATCTAATACAATGTAAATGCTATTAAGATACTTTTATAAGAAATCAGTCTGTGTGTAGTCAGTATAGGCACAAATTTTCCAAATATTTTCAATCTATGGATGACTGATGTCATAGAACCTACTGATATGAAGAGCTGATTGTATATAAAAATTTACCAGTGAACTGTTTTGCTAGATGGTTATGATGTCATTGCATTCTAAAGACTCGAGTTTATATGAACAAATTAGTGCTGTGCTTGGATTTCATCAGAGAAGCCTCTTACTGCAACAGAACTCCTGAAGTGGCCAAAATGTGAGAGTGCCAGTGGAGAGCTCAAATGTCATCACCACCAGTGCAGAGAACATGGTAGAAGTAGGGGCTGAAAGATGTAAAGGTCAGAGGACTAGGTGAGAAATGCAGCAAAAAGCTGCCTCCTGGATTGGACACAGCTATTGTACTCAAGACCTCATTGCAGCTGTGGTTACCAGCACGGAAAGTGCATGAGATTGGGCCTGTCAGCACTTGATCATGGATTGGGGAAGAACCCTTAAGCCCCCTTCCCCCTGCAGGTCTGCTGTCAGCTAATGGTTGCTGGGGAGAGCAGATCATTTTCTTCAGGGTATAGCCGCTGATTCACTGCTACACTCCAGGAAGTACTCCTCCCACATGCATGCAAGCAAACTTAGTTGTGTCAGATGTAGAAAAAAGACATGAAAGAAGGAAGAGAAACTTGCTGGGAAGGAAGGCTTGGGGGTGGTGGTGATACAGAGAAATGGGGTGAAAATGCCTAAAATTCATGTATTAAAACTGTTAAAGAACTTTAAAAAACTTAGCAGTAAAATTGATGGCTTAACCAGCTATGGAAAACTCAAAGCCATTTTATGTGCTAAGACTAACAAATCAACAAGATGGTAATTCAACTGAGAAAAAACTCTCTATCTCACTCACCATTTTAATCTCAATTTGAAAGGTGCCATTCCTCTAAGATAAATTAACACATAATACTTATGTTGCTTTAAAAACTACCTGTTTATTATCTGAATCACATACACGTTATCAGTTGGAAATACTCAACTTGCCACCACACTGTAGAAAACCACAGATAAATGAACCTTCAAGGCTGTAGTCCAAACCTCTTTACAAAGCAGACTGACTTGGTTCATAAAATCATAGTTTTATGAACCCTGTTTTAATAGGACAACTAGAATAAAACAACAATTGGGCAGGGCGATTTCTCTCAAGCTCCCTCCCTTCTGTGGACTCTGCTCCCTGCCTCTCAATAAATCTTGGTGTGTGCTCTTCAAAAACACTTCAAATAGATAAGACATCCTGAAAAAAAAATCATCACTTTATGTTGACAGTAATTACTATGAAAAATAATCCCCCGAGGCTTTAATTACTAACTTTTAAATCTAAAGCCACTTAAAAACTATACTACAAAAATCAGTGGTTAAGAATCAATTCACGCCGGGCGGTGGTGGCGCATGCCTTTAATCCCAGCACTTGGGAGGCAGAGGCAGGCGGATTTCTGAGTTTGAGGCCAGCCTGGTCTACATACAGAGTGAGTTCCAGGACAGCCAGGGCTATACAGAGAAACCCTGTCTCGAAAAACAAAAACAAAAAAACCAACCAACCAACCAAACAAACAAACAAAGAATCAATTCACAATTTAGTGTGTGTATGTGTGTGTATATATATATGGTATTAAAACCATCAGAAGAAGAGTTTTATAATGAAAAGTATTTGAACAATATAAAGTCTACACCTGCCACTGTCTGTGAAGTATCAACTTGAGAGGTCTGTGACTCACCTTGAGAAAAGTTTTCCATGAAATCTTTTCATAGCATTGTACTGGGTTCCTGAAGTAATCCTGAAGTGACCAGAATTTTCTATACAGGTTGTAATCAATTGGAATAGAACTATAAAATAAATATTGTATTAAATCACTTAAATTACTTGACAGACATATAAATGTTTTCCCCTGGGATACAAAACTTTTTCAGAAGCTCATAAAAGATTTCTGTTCCCTAAAAAGTATATATTAAAAGAAATGACATAAACTTTTAGAAACAGTCTGAAGGGATTTGAAAACCTGCTAGGAGTGGTTATATAAAATCAGTTGGAAGAAGTCATATGTGCGTTATGTGGGCCGTGTTTTACCGTCTGTTTTACTGCACTACGGGGAAAAGGACAAACATGCTGAAAAACAAAGTCAGAAGAAATGAGTTCCTAGGCTACCCCATGAATAAGTACTATTTTGGAATGCCTCTTTCTAGACTTAAACCATTTAAAGTGATAATGCCCATCTACCCACTACTCTAGGAAATGCTAGTATACGACAAATAAGTAAGAAACAAATCAAGTTAGCATCACAAAAGCAGGCCTTTCTCCAGTGACTTCATTATGGCACTACTAATTCAACTTCCAGTTTAGCTACGATACTATGTGGGACCAGGGGATTCTTCCTAAGAAAAATGAAAGGTTATCTCTGGCAGAGAGAATCATGCAGCCATTTATATGTTCATCTCTGTTTCAGTAACTAGAAGATCTGAATATGAAGTTTGATACCAATAAGAATCGTTTGTTCATTTAAGGGCCAGAGAGATAATTCTGCAGTTAGCAGCCCTTAGTGTTTTGCAGAGGCCTGGAGCTCTGCTAGGCAGCCACATCAGGCACATACGGCAGCTCAAAACTGCATGAAACTTCAGTTGTAGGGACTGCACACCTCTCTAGCCTCCAGAGGCACCTGCACTCATGTGTACATGCAGACACACATACACATAAAAACAAATCCTTTAAAAAAAATCTTTTGTTTTTAGCCATCTTTTTTGTGTGTGCATGCATATGTGTATTTATGATGTATGTGTGTGAGTGCAGGTACATGTGTGGACATTGGAAAACAACAGGCTGGGTGTAGGTAGGTCTTGCTTTCCACCTCCTTCAAGGCAGAATCTCTGTTGTTTGCTGCAGTGTACACTAGGTTAGTTTATCTGTGAGCTTCTGGGTATTCTCCTGTAGGAGCTCTGGGAGTATAGATGCATGCTATAGTGCCTGGATCTACATGGGTTCTGAGGATTCAAACTTAGGTCCCCAGAATTTCTTCTCCTTAGGGTATCCTTTTACGCTCTGAAGAATTTTATTCCAAGTTGCTGATTGTCATTCCCAACCTTCTTTAACTGGTTTGGTGGTGAGGTGCCTTACAGAATCAGTTTCATCTATGGTGCTGGGGGGATCAAACTCAGCAAATACTTTCCCATTGAGATATGCCCCCTTTCCAGAGTAAATTTTCAAGCAGTATCAACATACTAGGAAAATTTTATAGTTGAGGTACTAAAATATCTCCCACTTTATATATATATTGCCCTTTGCTGTCTATATTCTTTCATGGCTAAATGAATTGGTTTTTTGGTGCTGAGATTGAACCTAGGGTTTCTGTTTGCCAGGTAAGAGCTTCACTGAGCTATACCTCCAGCTCTTTAAATAAACTTGGAAGAGTCTACATGCCAAATACCAATTTACTGTCCACTTGAACTATTCTTTAAAAACCTAGATTTCCTATTTACCCACACAAGGCATGTAACGCATGCACGCACATGCTCACGTGCACAATGTTATATAACAGAGCATTGAGCCCAGGATTTCATGCACAATAGGTGAATGCTCAACTACTGAGCTGCATCATCGTTTTCCTCATTTGTTTTTTGTTCTGTTTTTTTTTTTTTTTTTTTTTTTTTTTTTTTTTTTTTTTTTTGAGACAGGGCTTCTCTTTGTAACCCTGGGGCCTTGAACTCAGAGATCCACCTGTATTGCCTTCCTCTGCTGGGATTAAAGGCATGCAGCACCCCCACTCCCAGCTTTTTTTTTAGACAGGTTTTTGCTATCTTTCCATTCACATAATGGAAAAAGAGAACAGACTTCCACAAGGTGTCCTCTGACCTTTGGCTTTGTGTTCTGGCACATGCATGTGCACACTAAACAAATTCACAAATGTTAAAGTACAGGGACTCACCCACAGGGAAGCTGTTTAAATAGGATGCAACACACTCGAAATCTTGGATCTTCCTGCCTTAGCCTCCCCAGCAGCTAGGATTATAGGCCTGTACCAGTAGGCCCAACTTATTACATTTGTAAGCAGTAACAAATTAGAGGTGAGAATTACTGTCTAAGATTTAGATGCCTGCCTGAAATTACTTCTTTGTTCTAGCCTAATGTTAAATTCCTGCCTGAAGCCCATTTCCATTTCCTTGTCCTTGGCCAAAAATCAAAAACAAAAACAAAATCAGAGTCACTGTCTAAAATAGAATGTCTGAAGTAAGATGCAGTCAAACCCAGACACTTGGGCATGAGGCAGGAAGGTCTCTTGAGCTTAGAATTTTAAGAACAGTATGGTCACCAAAGGAATATTCATCCTAACATGAACAACAAAACAATAGAATGTTACCTAAGTATCTTGAATTAAAATGTTTCAAAAAATGATATTTTAAAGAAAGTGTTAAACATTTTTGGTGTCATTATTTTGAGATAGAGTCTTACTACATTACCCAAGCTGCCCTCAAAATTCAAGGCAGCCCTGTAGCCTAATCCTCTCGGGTTCTGGGATGATAGGTTTACACTAACACTCCTGGTCCACTGAACCATTTTATAGAATCTTATATATGAATTTTAGTGTAAAAATGTTTGGGGCTGAAGAGATATAGCTCAGAGGTTAAGAGCACTGGTTGCTCTTCCAGAGGACCTGGGTTCAATTCCCAGCATCCACATGGTGGCTCACACGTGTCTGTAGCTAAGACTTCCAGGGAAAAACAGCAACAACAACAACAACAACAACAAAAAAAAAAACAAATAAAATATTTATTTATTATTTGAATCAAATCTAAAATAGACTCCATATTATAAATTTATAGGTAATATGTTATGCTTTGTAATTCAGTTGTTGTTGTGGTAGTGATAGTTATTATGTTTTACTTTTGAGGCAGAGTCTCACTGTTTACCCCTGGCTGGCCTGATACTTGCTATGTAGACCACACTGGCCTTGAACTCATAGAGATCCACTTGCTTTAGCTCCCAAAGGATGGGATTAACGGTATGTGCTACCAAGTCCAGCCACAAATTCAGTTCTTTTATTTTAGGTTTATTAATTTTAATAGTATGACAGTTTTGTGTGTCTGTATATATGTATTATGAGCACAACAGCTTCCCCTAGAACTGGAGTATAATATAGTTGTAAGCTGCCGTGTGGGTGCTGGGAACCAAACCTGGGTCCTCTATAAGAACAAGTACTCTCAATAGCTGAATTATATCTCTGCTGCAGCTAAATTCACTTCTTAAGGCTCATGAAGAATTATAATTCTCCATATACTTTCTTCCTCCATTCATAAAATTATTTACAATAGACAAAGAAGATAGCTGAATGCTGATCCTATTTAAACAATATTCTGTGGTTGAGTTTATTTACTTTTATGTATTTGTTTAGTGTGTATGTATGTGTGTGTGCGCCATAGGACGAGTGGAGAGGTCCTTGGACAACTTGTGGAAGTTAGTTCTCTCCACAATGTGTGTCCTGGGGATCAAAGTCAGGTTGTCAGAGTTGGTAGCAGGCACCTTTACTCACGGGTCATCTTTGCTAGCCCTTTGGACTAGTTTATGATCCCACGACAATAGACCTGAAAGCACTCAACTAGACTAATCAGTAACTAGCTAGCAGAGTATTTCTGAGATTCTATTTACACTTCAGATAATTCACTATCTTAGCGCCTATTATTCTGCCCAGTGTTGCATAGGCTGACCCTAAAGGTCCATTTTATCCATGATATATGTAAACAAATTGGTCTCTATAAAAAGAGTAACCACAACTAGAATAATGGATAACGGTTAGAAAGTGACTAGAAAATAAAGAGATACTTTTCTGTGTGCTTCATGTTTTCCACTGTATGTTTCATCAGCAACTACTATGAAAAATACCAAGTGCCTTAGAAGACCACTTTTTATCGTCTTCTTTCTGAATCCTTTCAACAACCACAGTGAGTAGGCAGCACTTCTACATTTTAAAGGACCCACAACTCAGTTGTAGGAAACCACTTGTTGAAGGTCATATGACTAGCAAGCAAGCACTAGAGTTAAATCTGGGGATACATCACTTCTAAATGTTTCTTATGTGAATATATGATTGAATTTGAAATCTGGGATATCAAATATTTCTCCCTTTTTGATCTTCTGGGCAGCAATTACAGAAATTCGTTCATTTACAACTGACAGTATTGCCTATTGTTTCAGACATGGACAGCCCAGGAAGACTTTGGTCTTCTGGTCCCCCTTCTCATCACTGCTTCTAAACTAGTACTATGAAGAGATTACCTGCAACAAAGGCTCAGAACTCAGTAAGAAAAGAGTGATAAGAAAAAGAGAAAGAGAAAGGGAGGTTTCTAATTCTTCACATGTCATTAAGTCAGTACACTTACCATGAATACTAGGCCCATAGTTTAATGGAAGGGAGAAGAGAGGGGCTAAGGTTGCCATGGTTAGGGTATGTATAAGTTGGGCTGCTCAAACAGTTAAGTATTTGCCCATAATTTAGAAGGCAACTGATAACAGCCTACTAGTGATTCGAGATTTATTATTTTATTTAACACACATGAAGGGTATATATAAGAAAAACCTATAAGCACAACTCCCCCCTTCTTGTCTGTATCTTCATTGTAGTATTTGATATCTCATTAAAAGGGTCATCTCTGTAAATCAGGAAATCTTAAGCTCTAAAAACTCACCAAGTTGTGGGGGCTTCATCATCTCCCATTTCACCTTCTTCTACATCCATCCCTTCCTCTCTGTCCTCAGTATGCTGAACAAAACAAAACCAAACCCACTCTGTCATCAAGTAGTCATTGAACGAAAGATGACATGTTATACAATTAAGTAATTTCTATATTGTTACACAATTATTATTAGGGAAGCCTAGTTACCTATAATCTTTAAGGCAATGGGCATTTTGGGTGACAGGAAACCAAGAGTAGTATGACAATAACCCTACCTTATTCTGCAAATATTTTTCATCACTGAAACAGTGTACTACTACTACTGAAAAAGGCTAGAAGCTAATGTAGGGGTTAAGGTTGTAGAAAAATGCACAGGCAATCTTCCCTTGTCACTGGCAGTAATACATATGGAGGTACTTTTTCTGAGACGTAACAACAAAATCTGAAATGCATGTACACTTTGACTAAGCAGTTTCACTTATTCTAAGGAGATATGTGTATGGGTTAGTAATCATATACACAATTTACTGCACTGTTAACTATTTCTTACTACTACATACTATTTGAGCTGGGCAGGGCAACACAAGCCGGCCCTGGGAGAGAAGGCAGGAGGATCAAGAGCTCAAGGTCATCTCCAGCTCTCCCGGGAGTTCAAGAGCAGTTTGGGCTGTGGGAGACCCTGGCTTAAAATTAAAAAAACAAAGCAAAATAGATGATTTAAATGTCTACTGACAAGAAATTACGATACATCCATTCTGAAATCTAATCTGTAATTAAACTAAAACATATCTGTTTAAAAAAGAAAATGAATGTAAGAACTTTATATAGTACATCATCTAATCTGGGAAAAACATCACTTTGTACAAGTACTCAATAAAAGTCTTATAAGATTAGATGGAGAATATTAGGAGCAGTTATAGAAATAATACACATTTACAGAAAACATGTAAAAACCATAAATAACATTCATAGTGGAAAGTACTTTCCATCTGTAACTACCTTATGATTATGTCCATGAGAGAGCTGACCACAACTTCTCTAACGTCTACTTCAACAGAGGACAAGCTACTCAACAACAACATAATATAATTTTGATTATAGTGACTATCCTTTGTACTCTAAATAGTTTGAAATTTTTACATATAACACGTACTACTTTAATATATTAAAAATGAAGGGCCAAATGAGATCTCTCAGCAGGGAAATTCATCTGCTGTATAAGCCTAGTGACCCAAGTACAGTCCTTGAGAGTCACACAGAGGAGGGAGGGTAGGACCAATTCCACAGTTGTCTCTGTGCACATGTACACACAAACTAATAAAAGTTTGTAAATGAAGTTAAAGGTCTTCAAATTTTTGGTGATTTAAAGGCCTTATTTACATCAACTATTTTAACAAAAACTTCTAAGTATGCTCTGTGAGAAGGTTTCTTATCAACCTTACCTTCTGACCCAGGGTGCTCTCCTGCTCATTTGTATTGAAAACAGTGACGTTTTCCAGGTTAAACTGACTCTGCAAATTGAGACCTATGGAAAAGAGATTTTCATGCAAATACACTGTCAGTTTTCTGCCTATGAGTCTTGTAAGTGTGAGAAACAGGCATGTGCCAGGCTACATTAGTCCTTTGTATTCATAAAATTCAAAACGAATCTACAGAATACATAGTATTTAGAATTTTGCTAAAGAATTTATTTCAATTTGAGAGAATATAATGAATCAAAATATTATAGAGATGGTCAAATTATTTGGCTTTCCTTGTTCTGCTTGCTGAGAGTGTCTAGACACAATAAGTGTATCATAGGTTCAGATCCTGGTTTTTATTTTGGTTTTAACTACCATTCTGAGATGAAAGGTTCTTGGAAAAAAAGAGATAAGCCTAGATAATAATCTATACTGAGAAAATCTGAAAGAGCTCCCAGTGGCAGAAACAGAATATATATATATATTAATTAAGAGTCCATGATTTGCTGAAGAATGATATCCTGGCCTCAAATAGTATGTAAATACAAAGAGTGTTTTATTCTGCCTAAGTCCAGTATGTTGAGGTTCCCTATTAGCAAGATAGAGAGACACCCAAATGAGCTAAGGGGGCCTGATCTAAAGTACATGAGGGGATGCAGGGGTAGGTGACCTTTAACTTGATCCAACTCTAGGGGCATTCTATTACTAGGGCATGGGGACTGGAAACTGTTGCTCAAACTGTTGTCTGGATAATATGACATTCTAAGTCAAGAAATAAAATACCTACAGTTCATTTGGAAAGAGATAACTAAACTAGTATGCCAGCAAGAAGACAACTTTCCCTTGTGGAAGGATTAGAAACATAGAAACATAGAAAAAGTGAGAAAATTGCTATGATGCCCTAATAATATTCATATCAGGCAAAATCCACTGATGGATATTTGCAGACAAAGATTTAGGAGAAAAGAAGTATCTGTGTATTGTCTCAAAATATCTCTCCTCATAAACATTACAGATCACAAAGGAAAAAGCTGCAATCCTAATATACAGGGACAAATAGGAGATACCATCTTAACTAAGCAATGAGTGATAATAACACTGCTAGAATCAACATCAACATGTTGATGCTGACATGTCAACATCAACTTCAAAATGATGCTTTGAGAAGGTACATCAGTTCCCTCTGTGTTCTTCAAAAGCCTAACTTCAATTCCTATTTGTCAAGTCACAAAAGATAAGACCAAGGGACTGTGACTGGAGAAACTAGGTAACATGAAGATGAAATGTAACGTGGATCCTGGAATAGAAAATGGAAGTAGTGATCAAGCTGATGAAATTCTAATGTCTCCAGTTGGCAGTGAGTATTGTAGCAATGTGGATTCCTTAGAGTTAATAACTGTATCAGCACTAGATACTAGTGATGTTACATAATGGTATTTGGATAGCTATACTACCCTTTTAATTCTTGTCACAGAGAATCAGATGTGAAATTCAGTTGTTCTATTAGAATTTGGGGTCAAAAAAGGGAGAAAAATATAATAAATGGAGAAATCTCTTATCAAGCTATTTTCAAATCTACGTCTTTAGGCAACAGTGAAAAATTGTAGCCTGGTGCTGAATTTTCTGGATGATGAAGAGAATAACAGGCCCTGAGCTTAGAGGCATCATATATAAGCAATGAAAACCCTCTCTCAAGGAAGATATCCATCCTGGGACTCAAAACTGTTCTTCTCAAAAAATAACATACAATAGTTATCAGAAACATAAGACAGAATGTTAAAAACAAAACCACAAAAAGATATCACTAAAATATAACATACTGAAATGATCAGATATAGACAAGAAATGCTTACCATATCTTAAAACTAGAAAACAAAGTTCAACAGGGAGTAAAAAGCTAAAAAATGAAAAGACCTCCCAGAAATGAGAACGACATCAACTTATTCAGAGTGTAATGAAGAGAGACAGACAGATTAATATTCAGGCAAGTAGGTAGAATAAAAGACAGGTACTTGTTGAGGTTTGTTCTGTTGCTATGTGTTGTAATGGTAAAATCTGTACCCAAGGTCTAGGCCTGCCAGGGAATTCTCTTGTTTATAAGCTTTTGTTGTGCAAATCGTTTTCCTTGATTTAAAACGATTGGTTATATAAATTTGACTACAGCCAATGACTGGAGGAATTCAAGGTAGGTGGGTTTTGAGTTACTTGGTTGGGGGTAGAGAAGAGAGGGGAGTGAGGAGAGGCCTGGAAGAGAAGGAAGAAGAGGAAAGGAGGATGCCTCAATGGACCATAAGCACATGGCCAGGAGAAACAGCAAGTATGGGATATACTGGTGGGGAGATGGCCAGGCCAGCAGTTAGAAGAGAAGATTAAAGATTAACACCCCGCCCCACTCCCAGTAATTGTCAAACCCAAATAAAATAACCATAGTATGAATCTCATTTATTTTGTAAGCTAGTCAGGGATAAGCATAAAGTGGTTGTACTATAGATACATTAAGAATAGATGATATATAATTGGAAATGCAAAAAATAGAAAAAAGCATTTATAAAATGTAAAGATGTAATCACTACAATTTTTAGAAAGTGGTAAAAGACAAGAATCCAAATTTAAAATGTCAACAAATCCAAAGAGTATTAGGTAAAAAAAAGCAATACACACACACACACACACACACACACACACACACACACACACATCATAGTAAAATCAAAGAACATCTTAAAAGCAGTGAAAAAAGTATCTTTCAAAAGTTAGACATCTAAAGGGAGGGACTCATGGCTCCACTTGTATAGGTAACTGAGGGTGGCCTCGTTAGGCAACAATGGAAGTGGAGGGCCATGTTCCCCGAAAGATTGTATCCATAGTGTTGGGGAATGTGAGAGCAGGGAGGCGGGATTGGGAGAATGGTGGGAGCACACCCTCATAAAAATTGGAAGAGGGGGTATGGGATAAGGGGTTTTGGGGGAGAAAGGAAGTGGAGATAACAGTGAAAGGTAAATATGTAAAATATCCAAAAAAAAAAAAAAAAAAAAAAAAAAACAAAAAAACCCAGATAATGGGTCTGGAAAAAAAAGATAGTTTACTTATTTCAAAGATTTTCAAAGGTTTCCAGGAGATGCTTATTGGCTAAGATCTTATTTTAAGCTCTTCACAAAAGAATTTATGTCTCTGTTTAATATTCTCAAGAGAGATGCAAATCCTAATTTCTCTCAACAATTAATTGACCAAAGAGGAGTAATTTTACAAAAAGTAGAAGAAGCTCTCATTAATTTATATATTATATAGATTGATATAGATTGACTAATTGTTGGTTGTTTTATAATAGTCTTTTGATAAAAGAAATTATTAATAAAGAATTATATTTCTTTAAATAGCGTCTTCATGACTCTCTGAGGGTGGAAGGGCATGCCTTGTTTACTCTTAACTTTCTAAAATTGAAAGTTCATGGCAAATCTGCTGCTGATTGCCACTGGCATCGCTGAGACCAATAAAAACTAAGCCACAACTATGTGGAAGGACCCTTTTACTCTTAAATGGAATGGCCAGGACCCAGTTCCTACATGGGGCCGAGGATTGATATACATGTTTGATACCACAGAAGGCACAGCTAAATGGACGCCAAAAAGATTAATGAATTAAATAGATACCCCCACAAAACCAGGCCCAATTATAAATAAGATGAATAACAATTGACATCCAGGGAAGAGAAATTTCCCTGAGAATTCCCTTCTTTTTTCCTTTCCAGATAAAAAATTAATCACTGGTGATGTCTGCTGTTAGGAGTTCTAATCCTGATGCTGGCCTCCGGACTTATACTACTCAGATCTCCAATGGGCCTTTGACAAGGACGTCAAACAGCTATAGACTGACATCACTAATCTGAAGAAATCCCTCGTTTTGCTGTCTGATGCAATCCCCCCAAATTGCAAAGTTTATTGGACTTGATTTTCTCTTTTACAATAGAAAAGATTGTATACAGCTCTAGACTCTGTACAGCCCTTAAAGAAGAATGCTGCTTTTACATAGAAAAAACAGGGATGATTAAAGAGAGCATGAAAAAGGCCAGAAAAGGTCTTGAGAAAAGACAGAGAGAGAAAGAGAAAAATGAGAGCTTGTACAAGAATTGGTCTTCAACCTCTCCATGATTGTTAACCCTACTTCCTCCCATCTTGGGACCATTAATTAGGTTATTTTTGCTTATTTCCTTTTTGGTCCCTGGGCCTTAAATAGGCTGACTAACTTTGTGAAACAACAGATAGATAATCTGATAGCAAAATCTATTCAGATACATTATCATAAGTTAGCTATGGAGGACCACAAGACTCTAGATGAGGATGTTACTCTATCCAGGGTGCTCCCTAGTCCCATCTCCACCCAACCTAAAAGAGGGGACTTCTGCCCCTAGACTAAGCAGAGAGGGTCCACCCAGAACCCACTCTGTCTGGCGATCTGAATTCTTGCTTAGACTGCGAGGCTAAGCACTGCAAGGGAATATAAATAAAAGTTAAAAATATGTTTCTGGGTTCCCTGAGGGTCAAGCCTGACTGCATAGGGGTTGATGTCAAAAGTATCCCCTCTCCAGGAAAAAGACATCGGGACGGGTATGGCCCTCATGCCTCACTGGACAACGAACGACAGGAGGACTGGAGCCATTACAAGGTCCCCTTTAATTACTGGAGGTCAGGCCTCTATCCCTGCCTTGGCAAGATTAGAATCGCCACAACCCTTCTATAACTGGAGAAGGGAGGAGATGTCAGGGGCAGCCCTGTTTATAAACTGAAGGCCTAAAATCAGCCATAAGCCTAAAATCAGCAATAGGCCTGACATACATGCCTGCTAACACAAAGTCTTGGGTCTCTATGGAAAAACACTGAAACAGATGTCTATAAACTATTGTAAACAGGCAGCTTTTGTGGAAATCTACCAGCTTGAGTAGTTATAGACCTTGTAAATAGGCAGCCTTGGCAGATAATACCAACTTAGATAAGGACAAGTGAAGCATAGGCAGAGTCATAGTGACCTGACCCCTGAACCTTCACCCAGCTGATACCCTGTTCTGAAAGATATCTGTACTCCCCCTGAACATCTATGCTCCTGTGTCATCCCCTTCCCCACATCCTGCATTTTCGTGTTTATAACCCCTGTGTTAAAAAGTAAAAATTATGATTTGATAATAATAATAAAAAGACAAAATAAAGAAAAAGAAATGAAAAGAAAAGAAATAACACACAGTGTCCCCCTGGCTCTGCTGACTTAGCTTCTGACAATCCATTTTCTTGTTCTCAGAAATACTTTAAATTATAAAATGCTATTGTGGTTTTTGTTAGTATGCTGGGTAAAATAATTTTTATTGATTTCATTTTAAATTTCAAAGTTTGTAATGAGTTAAAATGTCCTTCAACATAATTATAGGTCATATTTATTTTCATATTGTAAAATGCAAGTTAATCTGTTGAATGTTTTTAAAAAATGGATTCCTTTGAGAATTTCATATATGAGCACTGTATTTACATAATTTTTTTCTTTCTCTCCTTCCTCCCACTCTTCCCAACCCCCAATACTTTTCAAATACATCTTATTTAATTATTGTTCATATATGTATGTATATGTGTATACATGTATAAGTATGTATGTATATACAAATACTGATAAAGTATTTTGGGGAAAAAAAAGTTAGACATCTGATTAGTCTATAGAACTCAAGACGAAGGCCATGAAATGATAACATGAGTTCCATTCCGAGGACCCACATGGTAGGAGAGAACTGACTCCCATAAATTGTCTTTTGATCTCCATATATATATATGCATGTGTACACACACACACACACACACACACACACACACACACACAGAGAGAGAGAGAGAGAGAAAGAGAGAGAGAGAGAGAGTTTAAAAAGAATAACAAAGAATAAGAGACTAGAATATTAAGATTATTATAAATGAAATCTATCTAGTACCAACCCTAGCATTTTAAAGCCACTGAACTCATACAAGGATTAAAGAGAAATTCAGATTTCATGAGAAAGATTTCATGTATGACAACAGTTATGTCTGGTTGTGTGTTTGGTGTATGTGTGTGAACTTGACATAAAGACATCTGAGAAGAGGGAACCACAGTTGAGAAAATGCTTCTATAAGACTGACCTGTAGGCAAGCATGCATCTTCTTGATTGGTGACTATTGGGGGAAGGGGATGGGTTGGGGAGAACAATGTGGGCTGTGCTACCGCTGGCTGTGCTGTTCTAGTATCAGAGTATGTAAGAAAGCAAACTGATGAGCTGGCTACAGTAGTAGCACATGCTTTTAATCCTAGCACTCCGGAGGCAGAGGCAGTAAGTTGAAGGCCAGCCTGGTCTACATAGTGAATTCCAGGACAGACAGAACTATATAGTAAGATCTTGCCTCAAAAGAGGGGGAAAAAAGCAAAATGAGCAAGCCATAAGGTGCAAGCCAATATTTAGAACTTCTCTACAGTTTGTGTCATTTCCTGCCTTTAGGTTCCTGCCTGGAGTTCTTGCCCTAAATTCTCTCAGCAATAGAGTGTGATGGAGTTTTAAGCTGAAATAAATCTTTTCCTCCCCAAGTTATTGTTGATGATGGTATTTATTGCAACATTAGAAATTCTAAGACAAGTTCTGTACTAAAGAAAAGACTAAGGGACAGTGAACACAGATGAAGGAAGTAGTAAACACATATTAAGACTAACCAAGAAATGACTAGGAAAGAGAAAACCTAGACCTAACATGACCAAAAGAAAGCACACAAATCCACCATTAACATGTTCTATAAGCTTACTATAGGCATGCACCACTGTATGCACATCATGTTTTAATACAATCATCACAATAATATATTAAAGGCAAGGAAAAACCAAATCAAGGAGATAATAAAATCTGGTACATCTGAATAGATCAAAGACAGGGAAGGCTCCAGTTTTGGAGACAAGCAATGGTTCTGTAAATATTTGCTTCATCACTACATTTATGTTACATACTTTGCAATGAGTTACATTTCACAATAAAACGTTGTAAAATAGGGGCTGGAGAGATAACTCAAGCGGGTAAGAGCACTTGCTGCTCTTACAGAGGACAAAGCCACTACACAGGTGGCGTACAACCATCTGTAATGCTAGCTCCATGGTAACATATGTATGGTAAGCATAGACATGCACAGGTAAAGCACTCATGTACACAATAACAATTTATTGTTTAAAAAAGTCTAAAATTAAATGAACTAAATATGACTAAATGCAATTACTGTAACAGAAAATGGAGACAGAATAGGCTTATATTATAAAATGAAATATAGACAGAATAGTTCATACCTACATATATTATATACACACATATATATTCAGTAGCACATTGTTAATAAACTTTGAACTTAAGTTCATAGCTAGAAATGGTGAATTTATAAGAAAATAAAGCAATTTTCTATGCTTTCAGTATTTTATGTTAAGTTTTCTTATTATGACAGATTTTACTCCAATAAAAACCGGTAGAGATTTCCTTAAAAAGAATATAATGTATAGAAACTTACCTGATTTCTCAGATAGAGGAAAAAGCCTGGCCAAAAAGAGCTGAATTCTTCCACAGAAAACTGTATTCTGAGATTTAGACAATCTTCTGAGGAGATCTAACAATGTTCAGAAACGAACAACACAGAAAAGATCATTTTATATTTATTATAATCGTACCTGAATTTTTAACTATTTGTCCAGGATATTCCTAAAGCAAGCGTTCTCAAAATGGAAGTAGCAGTCATTGTAAAAGAAAATATTATAAGTTAGAAACAAAGTTCTGGGGTTCCTTCCGGTCTGGGCCAGAGCACTGAGCAGATCTTGGGCAGCAGCTCTACCCCCAATCCCTAAGAACCCAGAGGAAACTGGACTCCCAGAGCTCTAACCTGGGCAGTATCCTGTCTGCCCTTGAGCACTGCCCAGATTTTGGGCCCCAGCACTTACCCCAGTAGTTACACCCACCCCACAAAGTTCTGATACAACCAAGATAATAGGAAAGACAGGCTCCAGTCAGAGACAGAGCAGGTAGCACTAAGGAGATACAGATGGCAAAAGGCAAGAGCAAGAACATAAGCATCAGTAACCCAGGGTACCTGGCATCATTAGAACCTAGTTCTCCCACACTAGAAAGTCCTGAATTCCCCATATCACCAGGAAAGCAAGATTCACATTTAAAATCACTTCTAATGATGATGATAGAGGACTTTAGGAAGGACATAAATAATACTCTCAAAAAACTTGAGAACACAGGTAAACAGGTAGAAGAAGCCTTTAAAGTGGAAACACAAAAATCCCTTAAAGAATTACAAGAACACAACCAAACAGGTGAAGGAATTGAACAAAACCATCCAGACATAAAAATGGAAGTAGAAACAATCAAGAAATCACAAAGGGAGACTACCCTGGAGATAGAAAACCTAGGAAAGAAATCAGGAGTCATAGACACAAGCATCACCAACAGAATACAAGAGATAGAAGAAAGAATCTCAGATGCAGAAGATACCATAAAAAATATCGACACAACTGTCAAAGAATATGCAAAATGCAAAAAGTTCTTAACACAATATATCCAGGAAATCCAGGACACAATGAGGAGACCAAACCTAAGGATAATAGGTATAGATGAGAGTGAAGATTCCCAACTTAAAGGGCCAATAAATATCTTCAACAAAATTATAGAAGAAAACTTCCCTAATCTAAAGAAAGAGATGCCCATAAACATACAAGAAGCCTATAGAATGCCAAATAGACTAGACCAGAAAAGAAATACTTCCCGTTACATAATAATCAAAACACCAAGTGCACAAAACAAAGAAAGAATATTAAATGCAGTAAGGGAGAAAGGCCAAGTAACATATAAAGGCAGACCTATCAGAATTACACCAGACTTCTCACCAGAGACTATAAAAGCTAGAAGATGCTGGAGAGATGTCATACAGACCCTAAGAGAACACAAATGCTAGCCCAGGCTACTATACCCAGCAAAACTCTCAAGTGCCATAGATGGAGAAACCAAGATATTCCAAGACAAAACCAAATTTACACAATATCTTTCCACAAACCCAGCATTACAAAGGATAACAGCAGGAAAGCTCCAATACAAGGAGGGAATTATACCCTAAAAAGAGCAAGAAAGTAATCCTCTTCCAACAAATCCAAAAGAAGACAGCCACACAAAGATAACTTCACCTCTAATAACAAAAATAACAGGAGACAACAATCACTGTTCCTTAATATCTCTTAACATCAATGGACTCAATTCCCCAGTTAAAAGACATAAGCTAATGGACTGGATACATAAATGGGACCCACCATTTTGCTGCATACAGGAAACCCACCTCAGTAGGTTAGAGTAAAAGGCCGGAAAACAATTTTTCAAGCAAATGGTCTTAAGAAACAAGCTGGAGTAGCCATCCTAAAATCTCCAGCCCGAGAACACAAAGGGAGGGATGCATGGCTCCACCTGTATAGGTAGTTGAGGGTGGCCTTGGCAGGCATCAGTGGAAGTGGACAGCCTTGGTACCTGAAAGTTTGGATTCCCTAGTGTTGGAGAATTGCAAGAGCAGGCAGGCAGGAATAAGAGGATGCTGGGAGCACACCCTCATAGTAATTGGAGGGGGAGAATGGGGTAAGGGGTTAGGCATCAGTGAAAGTGGAGGGCCTAGGTGCCTGAAAGTTTGGATTCCCTGATGTTGGGAAATTTGAGAGCAGGAAGGTGAAAATGGGAGGATGGTGGGAGCACACCCTCATAGAAACTCCCAGAATTACATGGATTAGACATGACAGAGGCAGGCTGCCAGATGACTAGATTCCAGAATTCAAACAAATAATTATCTTCATACTAAAATTTGTTTTGAGAATTGTATATTACAGAATACATAGCCTTGGTGTATCTACTCATCAGGCAAGCTGAGCAGACCTGATCGAACCTCTGATGTTCTGGAATTCTAGCTGGACGCAGTGAAGACACAGTGTCAGAGGCTTATCAATTTACTCTTCCTCCAACCCCTCTTCTAATATCTCAACACCCATAATCAGCTTGAAGAAGTTAATGAAGAGTTGGCACCCCTATTCCCTGGGCTTGGGGACTGAGGTGGTTAATATTGGGCTGTCTTTCTAGGGAAAAGTAGTGGTTTTGGTGGAACAGGGAGGATTAGCTAGGATTTATTGCATAGCCATAACCTACTGGTAGAAATATGTATAATTGTTATTAAGATGAAGTTATAATTTCTCAAATGGTACAAAATTTACTTTGATTTCAAATTTAAGGTTTTCATTGGTACGAGCTTCTTATTAATATAAAAGTGAGATGAATATTGTTACTATCATAGGCATTGTGCCTGTATAACACATTTAGGAATACAAGGCTTAGACCCAGTGCTTCTTTAACTTTTTTAACTTATTTGAGATGGTTAGACTGTGAGTTAAGGGCCTATATAGCAAATTCATGGCTTTGAGTTTATTATTAAGGGTATTTTCTATATTTTCTTTAGAAACAGCTGAGAGGAGTTACCAGACAATAGTCCAGATTGCCTTACATAAATAGTTGGTTTTCAAACATCAGAAATCCACAGAATTGACATTACAAACATTTCTGTATTAATGTTCATTTTGATTAGAGACCTGTCTGCTCCTGACAGCTTCCTGTCTTGGATTCTAAGAAGAAATTGAACATCTATGGAGTTATTCCAATTGTGTTGAGACAGCCACTAGGCAAGAATTGCCTCTTTCCATCTACAAATTACTGTCCAGAAAAGGACACACTTGCAGAATAGTTGACTGATTATATCTGCCAAGACAGAGTAATCAGCCCTTAATAATTCTGCATCACTAGGTCTGTCAGATGATCCTGGGCCAGAAGGGTGAAGATCAGATGCTCCAATGTTCTGTAGTATAAGGACTGTCCAGGTGTTCAGCGGTCTCTATAAATTGGCTAAATTTTAGAAGCTATGCTTTGTGCTTCCCATAATTTCAGTTAACTCAGTCATTCTGGATTTCTGATGGGGTTGAAAACTTATAGTCTCATAGCCAATCCTTGCTATTTACTTTGAGAGAAAAGATTTGAGAAGATGGTTTTCAGCTGACATTCATTCTAAAGCCAAGAAAAAAAAAAAAAAAAAAAAAAAAAAAAAAAAAAAAAAAAAAAAAAAGCCAGGTTCAAAACTAAGTCTTTTATTTAGGAGAGATGACAGAGGTTCTGCTTAGTCAATAAATGATGGACTGGGTATTAGGTCTATCTTGCACCTTACAGACATAAATTGGTATAGTTGCACTCTAACTGTATTTTGAGAGAAAAGTTTTATTTTAACAGGAAGGGTGATATGTAGGAGGAGCTAAGGTGGGAGGAGTAAGGAGAGGAGGAGGAGGAGGAGAGGAGGAGCTAGGTGATGAGAGAGAAAGAGAGAGGGGGGCTAGACATGGAGACAGATGTTCACAAGTCTCCGCCAGTCAAAGATAGTTGATATATCTAGGTTGGGTATTAGGTTACACTTCTGATTGATATTGAGCATTACCAAATTTATAAAGCCTTTGGTTAACATTTTAAAAAAATTGTATAAAAGCAAAAAGGGGAAGGGGGTACAGGATAGGGGTTTTCTAGGGAGGGGAAATGGAGAAAGGGGATGGCATCTGAAATGTAAATAAAATATCCAATAAAAAATAAATTAAAAAAAAAGAAACAAAGTTCTGTGGACAAAAATCAATGAAAATGAGTGATGAGTTTCAATAAATAAGACTGTTCCACTTTTAAGACATCTTCATTGTTAAATAATAAAGCACCTATTCTTCTGGTCACATTCAGAGTTTTAAAAGCAATAATTTAATATTGAAGTACTTACCATTGCACATACGCAGTAAGTAATTTTTGCCAGCAGAATAGAATGTATTCTGAAATTAAGACCGAAATTATTACTATAGTTTGGAAGTTGCCCACTCCCTTCAATAAGCCATAGGAATTAAAATATTAAAGAGTACTAATGTATAAGAGTCTGTTTTACTACTTTTACTTATTTCAAAGCATTTTCATTTGAATATGTATAACAGCGTAGCATTGAATAACTTGTAATCATCTAGAAGTGTGTGTCTTTGCTTTATCTTTAAAAATTTGTTTTTATTTTATGAGTATTTTTCCTGCATATATGTGTGTGTGTGTGTGTGTGTGTGTGTGTGTGTGTACTACATGTGTGTATGGTGTCTGCAAAAAGGCTAGAAGAGAGCATCAGATCATTTTGAACTGGAGTTACAGGTGATGGTAAGGCACCATGTATGAGTGCTGGGAATTAAACCCAGGTTCTCTGAAGGAGTAACAAGTACTCTAAACGGCTAAGCCATCTCCCAGTCTTTTTTATTTGTGAGACAGGTTCTCCCTGTATAGACTAGGCTAGCTTGGAACACAGCTTTCCTACCTCATAAGTTACCTCATAACTTTACAATACTATGTCTGATTGAAAGTATGTACTTTAAAATTATTTATTAAGTTTTGTACTTCAAAATTTTCTCTACATCAGATTCTTATTATTACATAATATATAATTCTTTCACAGGGACAAGCGTTTTGGCAACCACCAATATTAGAATTATTAGCAAATAAAGCACAAACAAAACTATCTTCTGAATTCTATCTCTATAGAGATAGTATTAGCAGGAAAGGAAACCAAGGCACTTACTGACTTCCAAGTAGCAACATTTTTTTCGACAAATGTGAATATTGTGTCACACTGATCCAAAGGAAGGCAATCTAAGACATCTCCCAATAGCACAAATGGTGTGGACGCAGTACAGACACCTGCAAATGGGGTACAAATCAATGAGGAGCTAGTGACACTGCCTTCCAGCCCAAGAAAAAGAATCCATGGATAGGCTATATTACAAAGTAATAATAAAGTCAAAGTTCCTATATGCCTCTAAAATAAACGTCAGTAAAGAATGTTTGTTTTAGCCATTGAATGTTTGACACTGAATAGAAGTTCAATAAGTACGTGTCAAGCTGAATTAAACGTATTTATGGGCAAATTGGAAACACAAAGCATAATGTACTACTAATAATAATCTCTTTCAAAAATAAGACTTTCCCCTGCAGGAAATTGTATTTAAGCCTTTATTTGCAGCTTAAGTAGACCAGTCCATGTTTTTCTAAAGTTCTAGGCATAGTTTCCAGTTTGTAGTAAAGCCATCATCAATCTTAAGTAAATAATATAGCAAGTTAATGAACTAAGCACACACTATAAACTGAGGAATAGGGTGAGGAAAACTGTTGGGGAACTCATCTAAGCATGCTGGATAAATGAATAAAAACTGAACTAATAAAATGCTTACACAAAAGTTTAATAAGTAAATGAAAATTTAGAAAGTTAGATTTACAAAACAGCTCACTTCAACACTGGAAAACACTTGTTATCTTGTGTGCTCTAGGGATATAAAGAAAGAGAATATGCGATACAAACAACACTTAACAGGTTCAAAGGCAATCTTCACATATATTATTTAAATTCATCAGATAAAATTTGAACCAAAAGGGTTAATAAATATTGATGAACTGCTTTTTATTTTCACTTTCTAAAAATATTTAAATATTTTCAGAATATTCTTATCACGTATCAGGCTCTATGTGCCTATGCCCTGTGTTTAAAGTCTTTTAAACTAATCTTATATTGGTACTGATACAATTTTACAAAAGATTTATTTATATGTATGTGTGTGTGCCTGAGTATATGTATGTGCACCCTATGTGTACAGGTGCCTGCAGAGGCCAGAAGAGGACTTGAGTTATAAGTAGCTATGAGCTGCCTGTCATAGATGCAGGAACTGAATATTGGTCCTCTGCAAGAACAGCAAGTAATCTTAGCCAATGAGCCATTTTCCAGTGCCCCACTGCTGTTTTTTTTAATAGACCTCTGCCCAGGTTCTCTGCTAGCAGTCCACTGAATGCACTTACTCTTCTAAGGGTGTCTGTCAGTACGTGAGACACTGGCCTTTAAACTAACGCACACATCTTGTTTCCTTTGCCATTCTTGTTTCATACAATTTTCTAGCTACGCTGAACCTGTCCTTTATATAACTATTTCCTTCTCTATTTCTGGCAAACTTAATCCCTCATGTTCCTATTTGTAGGCCAGATCTTCCTTTTTTCATTTTCTCTTATTTTGTCTCAAATTTCTGATCGGCCTTACAAGTGCTGGCTCATAGGTATGTGTCACAGATCCCAACTCTTCTTCCTTTTTAAAATTCTTCCTGATTCCTTTAAATTTTTAATTTAGAGAGCCACTTTCACTTCATTATATTCACCACACTTTAATCATAGCACTTACAGCACGGTACGAAAGTCACACATTTCTGTCCTCCATTACCCACTAGATTATGATTTACTCATCACTGAATCTCCAAATTAACTCAGTACTATGCATACAATAAATGTTCAGTATTTGTATATGATTAAAACACTCAAAAAACCCAAAGACATTGCAAATGTACATGACATAATAGAAATGAGAATGTAGAAGTCAAACAATGAACAGGGAGCTGTGAATGCAGGCCAGTGGTAGAACAGCATGCATGAGGCCCGATGCTGGGTGTCTGGCACCACACATAGAAAAATGAACAAAAGCAGACAGAGGTAGAGGTATGGCGAGTCTTAAATAGAACAGGTCGGATCTAAAACAACTTTAAAAAGAAACAGAAAAACACTTACTTTCGGTTACTCCCCCAATAGCAAGAGAAATAATAGCTAAAACGTTCTCACATGCTGAATGATTTATCTACAAATAGAGAAACAATTTTATTTAGAAGCAAGAATTTGCACTAATTTGTTAACAATAAAGACAAGGTCTATGAAATTAAGCAGTCATACATACAGGAATAAAAATATCTTATACAAAGTTATTTTGTAAGATGAAACACCATGAACAGTAATATACACACTATAGAAGTATATTAAACAGTAAAGACTCAATCAAAATCCAACAGACTTGGGAAATAATTGACTTTTGCATGACTATGGTTATAAGCTTATTGGGTACAGAAGTTCTGAGGCTACGGGTAAAAGTCAACAGCAGGGCCTAGATTGAACCCATATTTACACCGGAGACTTAGCTGAGGGCCTTCTGCAGGAAGGTAACTGTAATAGTGAGCATCCCTGAGTGCTCACTGTGTTGTTACACAACACTAACAGAATGTATTGCTCTTCTTACAAATAGAGTTGAAACTCTGAAAGAAAAGTGACTTTCTCAGCACCTCATAACAGAAAAGTGATTAACTCTGAAAAAAAGATCAATTGGTCTGACCCAGAATTATCTGAAAAACAGGGGGATATTATATTATGGCTATCAGAAGAGAATCTACTGCCATGGGACCCAATTACTGCTTAATCAAAAATAAATGTTAAAAATGTTTCTTTCATTCTGGATCCCTGCTAAAGGCAATATTTAGATTCTTCATGGTTAAATTTCTTCAGCAGGGTTAAACAAGCCTTAGTTATTTATGTATGTTTATAGCTGAGGAAAATCCCACTAGAAAATGAGGACATGGAATCTTTACTCTATGCTTAACATTCGTGGACTACCGCTTACGCCATTACACAGTGTGTCACCATTTATATAATGTTTAAATATCCATTTAAATAATAAAGCAATTTCTATAACATGACTTATTAAAGGGGGGAAATACTTACAATTTCTTCTTCCAGAACACCTCTGAAAGCTTGGTCAAGGGTACATTTTTTTTCATTTTCACTATTAAAAAAATAAAATACCTTCATTTCACAAATAGTTCACTATTAATATAAACATTCATGAAGTCCTTTTTTCATGGACAGTGTACTTTACCTGCCAGGTAACTGACTGAAGGCATTCAACAATGGCTTGATATTTTTGTTATTCAAGGCTTCTCTGGTAGATTTCTACAAAAATAAAAATGGCAAATAACTAGAAAGCTTTTGCTGTTCATGAAAATTTACCATTCATCAATTATAAGTCTTTCTAACTAAAAAAAAAAAAAAATGTTTTTAACTAGAAAATATCTTCTGCCAGTCATTTTTATTAATGTTTATTTCTAATGCCACTGAACGATCCTGATCCTTGTGATATGAAACCTGGCAAGAGCTAATTAGACATCTGCATCACCAGTTTCCCCTTCCTATATATCATATCCATGCATGTTTCCTGCTTTTAAAAACAACAACAACAACAACAACAACAACAACAACAACAAAACCTTGCTAAGTTTGATGGGGCATCCTGCAACCAGGCACTGGGGAACCATCAGTTTAAGGTCAACCTGAATTCTGAGTTCCAGTCTAGCCTGGGCTACATAGCAAAACCCTGACTAAACAACGATCCAAACCCCAAATCTTTATTCAGTTCTTGATTGACATGTTTGGTTTTGAAATGCTTTTGGCTCCCTTAAGACCCACTCCCCACATCATTCTGTCGTCACCAGCCTTTCTCCCACTGTTAGTACAATGCACAGAAGCGTGGCAGTGTTTAAAGTCATTTCCTATTAACCTCATTTCAGCATGTTCACACACTCATGCTGTTCTTTCTATCTGTTCATTCAAAGTCTATACATTCTTTCAGACTCAGCTCAAGCCCTACTTCTTCCAAGCATTTTGCTCAGCTGGCACAGTACCAGGGAAATCTAAGGATGAATAAATAAATGGTTGTCTTAAACTGGCCATAATTTAGAGGACAAAAATATTGCAGATACTGTACATATCTGGAAAGCCATCTTATTACTTCATAACAGCTTCAATGTGTACAGTAAGTGCCCATTGTTGGCTCCATTACTACGTAAGCTAAGAAACTTGGGCTCATTCTATTCTTGACTCCCCACCCTCGCTAGTTAAAGATGAGTGGTGCTGCATGTAGATCCTTGCAGTGGCACTGCATAAAACTTATTAAAAACTTATTAAAACTTTTTAAAAACACAGACTCTCAGCAGGGCAGTGGTGGTATGCACCTTTAATCCTAGCACTCAGGTGGCAGAGGCAGGTTTCGAACTCCCAGAGTTCCCAGCCTGGTTTACAGAGCTAGTTCTAGGACAGCTAAAGCCTCACAGAGAAACCCTGTCTCCAAACAAACACCCAGAATCTCTGGCTAAATGAGTAAGTATCTTCATTTCATAAGATCTCCAGATGGCAATACCACACAGCAAAGCTTGAGAACTACTAATCTAAATGATCCCCAATTAAACACTGCTGTACTTCAATAATGGCGCTCTTTAGAAAAAAAAAAAAAAAAGTTCTCTTCTCCATCTAAGCAAGATGCCCAAAGGAAAGAAGGTCAAGGGGAAGAAGGTGGCCCCGGCCCCCACCGTTGTCAAGAAACAGGAGGCCAAAAAGGTGGTCAATCCTTTGTTTGAGAAAAGGCCCAAGAACTTCAGCATTGGGCAGGACATCCAGCCCAAGAGATCTAACACACTTTGTCAAATGGCCCTGATACATCAGGCTGCAGCAGCAAAGAGCCATCCTCTATAAGCGGCTCAAAGTACCTCCTGCCCTTAACCAGTTCACCCAGGCCCTGGACAGGCAAACAGCTACTCAGCTGCTTAAGCTTGCCCACAAGTACAGGCCAGAGACAAAGCAAGAGAAGAAGCAAAGGCTACTGGCCCGTGCTGAGAAGAAGGCTGCTGGCAAAGGGGATGTCCCAACTAAGAGACCACCTGTCCTCCGAGCAGGAGTCAATACAGTCACCACCTTGGTGGAGAACAAGAAGGCTCAGCTGGTGGTGATTGCCCATGATGTAGACCCCATTGAGCTGGTGGTTTTCCTGCATGCCCTGTGTTGAAAGATGGGGGTGTCCTACTGCATCACCAAGGGAAAGGCCAGGCTGGGGCGCCTGGTCCACAGGAAGACTTGCACCACTGCTGCCTTCACAGGTTAACTCGGAAGACAAGGGTGCTCTAGCTAAGCTGGTGGAAGCCATTAGGACCAATTATAATGACAGATATGACGAGATCCGCCGCCACTGGGAGGTAACGTCCTGGATCCTAAGTCTATGGCTCGCATTGCCAAGCTGGAGAAGGCAAAGGCTGAAGAACTCGCCACTACACTGGGTTAAATGTGCACTAAGTTTTCTGTACAACAACAAAGAGTTATTTATGTATTGTATGTGTGTGAGTGCTCCATTTGCATTTATGCCTGCATGACAGAAGAGGGCATCAGATCCCATCATAGATGCTTGTGAGGCACCATGTGGTTGCTGGGGATTGAACTCAGGACCTCTGCAAGAGCAGCCAGTGCTCGTAACTACTGAGCCATCTCTCTAGCTCTGGTAGTGGAGTTCTTTGCTTGATATGTTCTAGCCCCAGGACTGAGAAAAATGGGTAGAGGGTGATGTTCCTTTCAGGGCTACTGTAACAGAAGAAAACTTTTTTTTTTTTTTTTTTTTTTGAGACAGGGTTTCTCTGTGTAGCCCTGGCTGTCCTGGAACTCACTCTGTAGACCAGGCTGGGCTCTAACTCAGAAATCTGCCTCTGCCTTCCAAGTGCTGGGATTAAAGGAGTGTGCCACCACTGCCTGGCCGAAGAAAACATTTCTAATGACATAAACAAGGTATAATCTCTCAAAACCAAACACCTTGAAAAGCAGAAAATGATTAAGAAAACTACTGATTATGAAGAATCTCTTTTCTCTCTCACATTTTTCCTTCTGGTATCATTACAACTACCTAAACACAGTTAAATATCTAAGTCGAAACGTGCATATAATCTTAATACAAATGGCAGAGATTATGGGCCCAATAGCTTGTGTTCTTTATACATATATTGCTGTGATGGACAACAGAAAAAGGACCATGGATTTAAAGTCGGAAAAACGAGAAAAGTCAGTCAATTCAGTTTTGTTTTTTGAGGGGTTAGAGGTTTCTTAGTTTCTAGCTCATGCACGAGAGACAAAAAAATATTAACTTTTAGTGTTATTCTGACACACAAACCATCATCAAAACATTTGCTCAACAACCCTTTCCCAAACAGGCAAGAACGAAACAGCAGCTGGTAATTCTTCCCAGTTGGTAACCCTTCCCAAGGTGGTCAGTTTGCCTCTTCCCGCTTAGGAGCTCCTTATCCATCTCTGGATGAAATGAGCACGGTGAAATGGGGGGTTAAACTGACAGCTAGATTAGCCACCGGGTCGTGTAGGAGGCGGGGCAGAAACAGAATTCAGGGCTCCTGCCCGAGAAATCTGCTCCGCCCAGCTAGCAGATGAGCTGAAGCTGACTGAGCTAGTCTGTGGGTGAGCTTTCCATGCTCGCCCACAAGAAGACCGCAAGGGCCAGGGGTTTCGTGACTCGCCAGCGGAGGGGCAGAGGAGGACCCACAGACGCGTAGCCAGTGTGCCTTTCCCTTAATGTCAGTCCCGGAAGGGGCCAAGAGCGGACCCGGCGGCGAAAACCCTTCAGTCCCTGGGAAATTTTCAGCGAGAGATAAGGGAAAGAATAACGCTAGGTCAGAAACACGGCCTTCACCACCCCCACCTCCACCCCCCCCAACAGCTCACCGTAAACCGCGTCCGCGCTTCGGGCAAACTGAAAAGCGCCGGCGTCGGAGACATCTTGGTTGCGCGTGCCCACCACTGTGCTACGGCGCCCAGTGATGACGTCAGATGGGGCGCAAGAAGACGGGCGCGGCTAGAGTGGCCAGCGGTGAAGCGCTCTTGGCTGATCTGGCTCAGCAATGTGACTCATAGGCCGGGCTCTGGGACGGCACTTGGAGTGGAACGGCCTAGGGTGTCTGGCGCTGTCGGCTCCTCCCTGGGCACGGACAAGGCTGGTTTTCCTGGCGGGCGAATGACGGCTTGGTGCCGCTTCAAGGGCTGTGCCGGAAGGTAGCGCTCTCGAGAAGCCGCAGTAGTGGTTTGCCTGAAGAAGCCGCGGCACTGCGGCGGCACTTAACGTCCCTACCCCCACCCGGAAGTCTGAGTGCCAGAGAGGTGGCTGATGGCGGGTTTGTCTGACAACCCGGTGGCCCACGGACCCTGAAGCTCTGGAATATAACACCCGTTTCACAGAGCTGTTGTGAAGAATGAAGTGGCTCGCCGGGCGGTGGTGGCGCACGCCTTTACTCCCAGCACTTGGGAGGCAGAGGCAGGTGGATTTCTGAGTTCGAGGCCAGCCTGGTCTACAGAGTGAGTTCCAGGACAGCCAGGACTACACAGAGAAACCCTGTCTCGAAAAACCAAAAAAAAAAAAAAAAAAAAAAAAAAAGAAGTGGCCGGATAGACTCCTAAGTAGTTATTTTATTGTTACTATTATTTTGAAGCAGGGTCTCCCTATGTATCTCTGGCCAGCATGGAACTCTGTTAAGTAGGCCAGGCTGGCCTTGAACTCAGAGATTCCCCTGACTGGCTCCCAATTGCTGGGATTACAGTGTTGGGCCACCATGTCCGGCATACTTACTACTGATATCTTTACCTGGAACTGTACTGTAGTGAAGACCTTTGAGGAATACAGGAGCCATTGCTGCTTGGAAGATGAGCGGCACTGCATCCAGGTTGTAGGCATACCTTGCAAAACCGGTGATCATTACCTCCTGTGCCTTTCTTTTCTCTGGAGAAGTCTGGCCAATGAGAAACTAAATGACAGTAATCTAACTATAGTTAACCTACAGAATAGTAAGTACTAAGTTAAAGGCTAAAGAATTTTCACAGCCAGTAAGAATACAGGGAGTTAAGGAAAAATTAACTGCAGGATCTTGCCACTAATGGAAATTGTGAATAATGATGACTATCAGGATGGTTGCAATCTTTTTGTTTTAGCCAACATATAATTGAAGTTTGGTTACAGAAAAGCAAAATTGGGAAAATTGTTAATTTGGAAATACACTTTATTGATCTCTGATTATCATTTTACCACAGGTAATTGATAACCATCTACAAAACCTAAGCTCTAAATACAAAAGTCTGAACAGAAGAGATGGAGTTTATTGACTTTATTGATCCATAAAAACCCAATTAGAGTTCCATTTGCTTAGTCAATAAACATTTCTTAGACCCTTTGTATAAAGCATTGGTTGACTAAATTAGTTCCCAGCACCTACATTGGGCAACTCAAAATTATCTGTGGCTCCTGCTCTAGGGGTATCTAACCTGACCTCTGGGCACCCACAATCACACGTACACATAATTTAAAATAGATCTTTAAAAAGACTGGTGCTTTTTCATTATGTATTCATGTCTATAACGAAGGCTGAGATAGCTCAGTCTTCATAGCTATTCAGGGGCTGTATAGCAGTACCCTTCCCTTGTCAGCCTTGTCCCACCCTCTCCCCAGGCTCTTTAAAAAAAAAAATGGCAAATAAGTGGAGGCATATGCCCAGAGCTAGTCTCTGAAATTTTTATTTTGGGAGTTAGGGATGAGGGTGTAATAGTGATAAGATCATTTACCTAGTATATTCAAGGCCAGGGTTCCATCCCAAACACCCCCCAAGAAGAAAAGAATGAAACTTTTAGTTTTAAATGATAGGTTACATTGGTTGGAAGACTGAGAAGCTAGTAGAAAGTTGTTAGAGGCTCGGCATCTAAATGAAAGTCTGGGTTGAACCTTAGAGCAGCCTTGTTAGAAGCAAAATAGCTTCAGTCTTTCTCTCTCGTTCTTTTTTTCACTTTTTCATATATCTCTGCTAACACCATCTCTGCTAGTTTCTGTGCCTTGATTTTGCAGCCTCTTGAACATTTGCCACCTCACCAGTGTTGCAGCTATCTTGGATAATCTTCAGATCTACATTATTTTACATCTCTATAGATTCAGGGTTATAGGTGAGAGTTTGTGACTTTTTGACTGATCACTTCCAAATCGTGGCCTTTGTGTTCTGGGAGCTTTTATACCCATTTCTTACCTCCTTTCAGCTTATGCAAAATCATATAGCTCCATTTCAGTATTTCTCTCCGTAGGGAGTTTTGATTTCACTGGTCACCTGTATCTTGTTATGTAAGGGGCCATGCTGAGTGTTGAACTAATGTATCTTTCCTACTGCTTGGAGGGTGCTTAGCCACAGAGAAAAATGGGGTCAGCACATGAAACAGTTGAAAGATGGGCTGAGAAAATTTTATAGAAGGGTTGGGGGAAGTAGGATCTTAAATGGGATGGAGATATGGATTGTAGCAGTTTGAGTTCTGAATTATTACATGTTCAATTAAAGCTCTACCCATCTGTCTAAGTTACATAAACCCAGGAAATCCTTTCCATAATAGCCTAATGCTATTAAGAGTTAGACTCATTAATTTGTTATCAGTCTCATCTGATTAATGCAAGAACTGAGGGCCAATTCATTTGCAATTATGTGGTTTATTACTTAAATTCCCTTTTCATTTTTCAAACTCAAAATGAATTTGGGTCACAAAGTCGTGAATGGGATCAACTGATGATCCAGGGTCCCTGTGAGCCTAGTGAAGTTAGTAGCTGGATTCTGCCTCTAAGCAGCAGTATTTTGTGAATCTATATGTAGGAAAGTAGCATATATGTCTTTTCATGGGTGAAACCTGTATTCAGTGGATATGAAAGACCCCCAAAAGGGGACCCTCACCCAATTCCAGACCTGCATGAACCCAAGGACACACGAGAGACCTTCTTGATGCAATTGCAGAGGAGGTTTAATGACGAGGGCCCTCGGGCCGGAACATATCTCACAAAGGAGATAGAGGTTCCGACCCAGAACCCAGGAAACTTGGGATATTTATGGGTAGGGGTTGGGGAGACTGGGAAAATTTGGCGCGGTTACATATGATTGGTTGCACTTTCGAGAGGCTACACATGATTGGTTGTTTTACAAATTTTGAACATAGCACTGGGAAGACCAAGGGAGCGAGGGGTAACCAAGAACAGTGGAACATTTCAGAGGAATCCAGCCCAAATGATCTAGAGTCATGTGAAAATCACTCTGCACACTCATTCTTCTCAAAAATGTGGTTTTTACCATGTCATTGTGTCTTATGCTGCCATTTCAGATTAACTGTCTTTACTTTTTCTGGCTATAGCCCCACCTAGGTGGTAGCATCTTTATCTGTAGTCAGGACTGTGTCTTCCTGCCTTGGGCCTCTCCCACCCATAGGTGGGCCTATTGTTTGAGGCCTGATTCAGGGAATAATGTCCTCCTATCCGGAATGTGCTCCAGGGAAGTGAAGGCCTGAAATCTTATTTTCAGTTCCTCATTCTGGAATCTGCACTTTTCTGCCCAGGTCTAAGGGCAAAGAATCTACACATATTTTATAAAATGGCCTTTATAATTTTTCACTCTACAGATGTGGATGAAAATATGAATCTTATCCTTACACTGACTGGAGAGTGATACAGTGAGAGTCCTTTCTAGTGTTTCATTACTAGTGGCTCTAAATTATGCCAGCAGAGCAGTTGTAGAGAGGGAAAAAAAAGACTGTTATTTTAGTCTGGATTATCAGTGAACTCTGAATTCTTCAGTCCAAGTAGTTTATTTTGAAGGTTTTCCAAGGAAACAGGGCAGTGGAACTGGGAAGAATGAAACAGAGAAGCCAGTATATAAGATATATTTTAGGGTTGGCCAGTTGTGTTAGGTTTTTCCTATAGCTATGACAAAATACCTGACAGGAATAACATGGGAAGAGAAATTTATTTTGTCTCATGTTGCCGCCTGCAGCAACAGCTGAATGGGTTCACCTGAAAGAGAAGCTGAGAATAGGGGAACGGCAGGAAGAGACGAGGCCAAGACGAAGTTCTCTGATCAAGGCCTGAAGTTTAATAATTTGCTTTCACATATAAAGGGGAAGACCCAACCCCCCACAGTCTCTTCTCAGTTTAGCCCAGAGGCTGGGCAAGGAGATAGCTGTCTGGAAGGTGTCAAGGATAGCTCAGCAGCGTGGGTGAGGGGTGTGCATCCTTAATCGCAGGCTCAGCAGGCAATCCATTCAGCTCAACTCCTGTGGCAGACTGCAGGTCTCCAGCTTCCCAGGTCCTTTGTTATCTCTAGTGGTAAACAGCATGCTCCCACCTGCTCAGCCTGGACAGGTTGGCAGCGTGGGGGAAGGGCACAGTCTCATGGTCCAGAGGATATCAGTCTTCCATGTGTCTGGAATGGGGTGGTTCATGGAAGTAGGAACTACAGCACAGCTTGTTGACATTGTCTCAGATCAGGAAGCATAGAGCACAAAGCAAGTAGAGCTGGGCAGTAACCAAGTAGAGCTGGGCAGTAACCGTTAGTGTTCTCCACTTAAATCCAAAAGCTAGGTCCTATGTCTCAAGGTTTCACAGTCCATCAAAATAGTGCTACCATTTGAGGACCTGGTGTGCAAACACATGAGCCTGTGGGGGACATTTGAATTCAAACCATAGCAGTCACTTAAGGGTGACTGGAATTCAAGTTTTGTAAAAGTAACTTTTATTTGCCTGATGTGATTGCCATCTCAGAGGCTTACTGCTGAATAAGCTCACCCTTTCTTGTTCTTTCTGAACTCTGGCTAGCTAGTTTAACTTAGCTGTTCTGGCTCAAACTCCTCTCCAAGCTGACTAATTCAATCTGGCTTCCCTCAGCTTCTTAGTTAATTGTTCTGCTTGGCCTCAAACTAATGCTGGCAATTTGTCCTAATCTTCTGGCTCCTTCTTATTCTCTGACTTCAACTGCCTCTGCTGACCTGCACTCAACTCAGCTATACTACACTGCACTGATACCCAACTGACTGACTGACTCCCTGTACTGCTCTTAAATAGCTTCTCATGAGAGTTGGGTATATCCTGTTTCTGACTCATTCTGTCAAATCTTTCCCTGATTCGTTATGTTGTCCCTCAATTAGATGTAAATATTTGGGATTAAAGAGCATGCCTATATTCTAGCCAGATCACACAGACCTAAAACACCTTTGAATGTGATTAGAGCAGTCATGTTGCTGGATTAAAATTCCTGTACAAATTTTACTGAGACTTTTTGAGACACTATATTTAGTACACCATAATAGGACTTGTCCAGTGGGAAGTACACTTGTCCCCTATAAGTGTAAATTATGATGGTAGACGGGCTTGAGGGTGAAGCTTGTGTTGGTAGAGTGTTTGTTTAGTACTGGTGAAGCCCTGGGGTTTGATTGGCTATATAGTGAGTTCTAGGCTAGGCTGGGCCATGAGATATCCTATTTAAGAAAACAAACAAAGTAGATAAAAATAAATTATGCTGATAGAAATAAAATCAAGTCTCAGAACATGGATAGATCTAGCTTAATATTTATATGACTTGGGAAGTTCAGTATTTAAGAATAGTAATTCAAGAATATGCAGGATGTGATGATGTGTGTCTATAAGTCCAGGTACTTAGATAAGTAAGGCAGGAAGGTTATGAGCTTGAGACCAGCCTGGGGTTTATAGAAAGACCCTTTGTTTTCAGTAAGGTAAAATGAATACATGTAATTTTAGGAAAGTAGCTGACAGTATTACAGCTATCATAAACATAAAATCCAGACTGATGTCCTTCTGTAGTTATTTCCATATTTTAGCTGTGTATTCCTTTATCACTCCATGCGAAAATAGTTATGTACGATTTTAACAAGGCTGGGAAGATTTGTGATTCATCTACGACTTCATATACACCTTCTGGTTTTGTTAGTGTTTCTTGGTCCAAGAACTGCAGCCATTTGGTATCTCCTATTATTATTAGAGCATGATATCTATAGCCAGAGCTGGCCCAGCTAGACATGTCCCTTGTGCTGTAAGTTCTCCATCTTCTAACACATCAGTTCTCTCTTTCTTTCTTTCTTTCTTTCTTTCTTTCTTTCTTTCTTTCTTTCTTTCTTTTTTCTTTTTCTTTTCAAGACAGGGTTTCTCTGTGTAGCCCTGGCTGTCCTGAAACTCACTCTGTAGACCAGGCTGGCCTCGAACTTGGAAATCTGCCTGCCTTTGCTTCCCAAGTGCTGGGATTAAAGGCGTGCGCCACCACTGCCCAGCACACATCAGTTCTTGTTGGGAGAAACTGGGCATAGAGCTTAAGTGTTGAGCACTTAATGAATGAACAGAGTAATTGACAGAGTAACATTTAAAGTGTCTTTAGCTATGTGTCCTGGATGTTTAACAGGGTATGCCAGTAGAAAATTGTCCTCATGGGTCAAGAAGATGTATGAAATACTGCAGTCAAATCTCCAGAAAAACAGAAGTATTAGAACAAAACAACCAAAAAATATCAGAAATGAAGAAACAAAGGTAACATTGAAAGGTCCGGGACTCCCCAGAAAGGGGGTCCACTTAAGTCACAGGATAGCACGCACCCAAAGGACACACGAGAGACCGTCTTGCTGTAAAGCACATGAGGTGGTTTATTAAATCAGAGCTCTGGGCCAGCCCATATCCCCATATCTCACATAGAGGATAGAGGGACTGACCTCGTGGCTCAGGGGTCTAGCGCTTATATATGGGCGGGGTGGGGAAAAAGCGAACTTTCGCGCGGGTGCACAGGATTGGTTGTTTTACTTTTTTTTTTTTTTTTTTTTTTTGAACACTAGTAGGCCGTACCATGGGGCAGGGTGTAGTTCCTCTCTTGGCCAGTCAGTTTCTGGGATGTTCTTAACAGGCCTTTGTCCTGTAACTCCCCCTCCTCTGTAACTAATTAGATGGACCCAAACCTGCTGGCAGGTGCTTTTCTGCCCAAGGTCTAAGGCGAAAAAATTTACACATATTTCATAAAATGGCCTTTATAATTTTTCACTCTACAACATGAGAAACAGTAACTGAGTCTGCTGATAGACTCAAACTCATGTACATCAGAAATTACATTAAAAGTGAACCATGGAATAATAAAATGAGCAGAATAAAAGTAAATAGAATGTATGGCTCTTGAGGTTGCTCAAGAAGTAAAATGACTTGCCATGCAAACCTGACAACCTGAGTTCAGTCAGTCCCCAGAACTCATGGTGGGAGAGGCAGCCAAGGAAAGTGTCCTTTGACCTTGGATACTTGGCATGCCTACACTCGAATATAACCGTACTAGGAGAGATAATAAATACAAAGTAAATGCAGTGCAGAACTGTGAATTGGACTCTTGAACAGAATAAGGACATGAAAAAACTGTTGTCATCCAAATAAAATCTAGAGTTTAGTTGATATTAATGTCCAAATAGTTACTCTTTTGGTTAAAAAAATGTAGTTATATAAAGATGCTAATGAAAATTAAGCGAAGGGTTGCTCTAATGTGTTTCTCACATTTTCTGTAAACAATATTGTTCCAAATAAAAATGTTTCTTAAAATATAAATGGATTTCATGTCATAAAGATCATCTAGTGTCAATCTTGACTGGGAGTATTCTATTTTTAAAAATATGTCTGGGTGTGACACACACTTTTAATCCCAGCATTCAGGAGGCAGATCTCTGGGAGTTCAAGGCCATCCTGGTTTACATAATGAGTTCCAAGCGACCACAGCTACATAATAAAGCAACCCTGCCTAAAAAAGAAGGTTAGGAAACAAAACTAAGAGTATAGTATAAAAGGATAGACAAATACTCAAGCAGGTTTCACTCATGAGAAACATTGTACTACCAGATAAACATTTATTACATTATTCTTGATTTATTACACTTTATAAGATGATCAGGTTTTTGTTTTGTTTTACAAATGGGGTATTTATGGTAGCCCTAACTTGAGCAGTTCTTGGAATGATTTTTCCTGGCAATTTATTTTCACTTTATATGTCTGGCACTGTTTATTGTCTTTCTGGGGAGGACCACACATGTGGGAGTTAGAATGTGCCTCTGGCCTGATTTCCCCTTTCCTTTTCACTTGGGTCCTGGGGATTGAACTCAACATGGCCAGGCTTGTGTGGTATTTAGCTTTATCTGCTGAGGCTTTTCACTAGCCCATCTCTGTCATATTTTGATTTTCATAAATTTTTCAATTATTTTCTGCCATGGTAACACTTTGTTTTTAATGACTTTTTTAGAATAAATGTTTAATTTTAATCCATAAATATGTGTTATTGCTCCATAAAGAATTTTGTATCAGCCACAATACTTCTTTAAGTCAGAGAGTAATCACAGCATGGTGCTAACTCTTCAATTCTTGAGGTCTAAGAGCAGTGAAGAAGCAGAGAAGGAAAAAGGTTGAAGTTAGCAGAGATTGGTTATGGAGGTTTAAGGAGAGGGTAGGTAGCTAGTCATCCAACTTAATAGTGAAAGGCAAAGTAGCAAGGACGTGTACAGAAGCTGCAGCAAGTTATTCAGGCAGTTTGACTAAGATAATAAAGCGGCTGTACTCCACAATAAATTGTTAGTGTGGATGAAACTGCCTTATATTGGCAGAAGGTCATGTCCAGGGCTTTTTTCACTAGAGATTCAGCAATTCTTTACTACAAAGGAGAGGGAGACTTTCCTGTTAGGGGCTAACATAGCTGATGCCTTCTAATTGTTCATCTATCATTCTCAAAAAATAAAAAATTGGGATAGAAGCACAGCTGTCTATAATATCATTCTCTCTCTCTTTCTCGCTCACTCGCTCGCAAGTGTGCGTGCGCACGCACACTTGCTGGGGATTGAATTCAGAGCCCTATATGTGCTAAGCTTACATCCTACCACTGAGCTCCACTCCCAGTTTCTACTTCTCAGCAAAAACATTCCCGGTCTTGCTTATAAATGACACACCTCGGTCAAGAGCTTTGATGCTGCTGTGCAATGAAGTTGATGTTTTCATATCTGTTAACACCAGCCATTTTGTAGCCTACAGATCAAGAAACAATTTCAACTTTTAAGTAACATTATTGAAGATGAGTGTGGGTCTGCATTCTGCCTCAGGGCATGGCTGCTTTGGGATTCAAAATGCAGGGAGCTTGACTGTGCTTATCCCATGTTGTAGCTGTTGGGTGCTGCGTTTCAGGAAAGTGCCAAGACACAGATCACGGGGTGGAAAAACCAGTCTGAGATGTGGGAAAGCCAAATCTGGGTTACCAGACCCCCAGACACCCAATTGTCCATAGGGTGTCATACAGTGGGTCGTGGTTATTCTCAGACCCTTGGACATTTAGGTGTCTCTGGGAGTCATAGAAGAGCCAAGAATGGAAGAGGGCTGCAAGCTGAGGACGAGCCTGGCTGCAGGAATAGAGGGAGATCCTGCTTAGCTTACTGGTGATTGTCCTTAGCTTGTTGGAGGCTATGGCTGGGAGCACAGAGAGGTCTATGGGAGAATTAAGCTGTGGCTCTGTAGGTGAAGGCCTTCTCCATGTTCCTCATGGTGGCAGTAGATGAAAGAGACAGTTCTTGGTTCCAAACTGTTTATTGGTTGTTCATCGTGGAAAATGGATATGAACCAACCTCTCAGGGTGGACTAGAGTTTAAATACCCTTTGCAGGGAGGAATGTACTGGAAGGGGAGCTTAAATCCTCAGGGCCTCTAGATACCTCATTAGCTTGGACAACTCTGGTTTGGGCTTACATGACTACGGTCACATTTCCTGTTAGGGAGAAGAACAAGCATTTAAAGAAACTTGAATTTTGGGGGGCTGAGGGTTTCAGGTGTGTGTGTGTGAGTGTGTGTGTTTTCATTTCTCAGCAGCAAGATCTTTGCCTGGTGGGCTCTTTTTGTCTAGGTGCAAGGGGGCAGGGGCCTGCTCTGCTATGCCCGTAGCTGTGTATACTATGTCCCGTAGTATAGGAGGTCCCCCTCCTTCCACTCCTGCTTGTTTTTCATTGGCTGGTATACCCTGAGAGTAGAGTGGAAAGAGAGGAAGCATAGGAACTTGGTGGCACCATATTGGTAGGGCTAGAGGGAGTGAGAGGCAGCACCTGTAGTAGCAGCAGCAGCAGGAGCTTAGGTGGAGAAGTGGAAGAGAGTGAGTGTGTATCAGCTTTTTGGAGCACCTTGAAGTGCCGGGCAGTGCAGGGCTGTTGGTGGGACAGCAGGCTGGGCTTGGGCTGGTGGGGGAAGGCAGAGAGCTCCAGGCAAGAGCTGTGTAGCAGCCCTTGCTGTGGGACTGGGGGAAGGGCAGAAAGTGGACAGCGGAGTCTAGTCATTGTGGTAGCAGGGCGAGTTAAGTCCAAAATAAGATCTGCAGATTGTAGCTAAGAGTCAAAGGGGAGGGGAGCCAGGAGTGGAGCTTGTTTAATGTGGAGTTGGGATGTGGGTCTGAGTGGGTCACTGTTGAGAGTGACCTTGCTTAAACATTAGCTTCTTCATCAGCCATACGTGCCTACTGACACAAAGTCTTGGCTTCTGTGGGAAAGCACTAATTCAGTAAAGAACAAATAGCTATAGATCTTGTGGGTAGGTAGCCTTGGTGGGAAAGTACTAGTTTAATCAGAACAAATGATCATGGATCTTACGGACAGGTACCTAGCAACCTGTTCTGCTCTGTTTCTTCTGCTGAACTTTTCACCCCACCAATATCCTGTTCTTGAGAACACCTACACTCCCCCCTGAGAACACCTGTGCTCCCCAGAAACAAAGAGACCCTACATCATCCCCCTCCCCATATCCTGCTTCTATGTGTATATAACCTGGTGTGGGAACAATAAAAATTCAACAACTTGATCAGATTTCTTGACTAGCTGTCCATTCTTTGTGTACCCTTGTCCCCCATTCTCTCTTTCAGGTGGTCCCCCAGTCCCAGTTCACTGCCCTGCTTGACGGGGCAGGTCACCAGCTAGGGTATGCTTCATCTTGGTGTGCTCCATATTGTTGGCACAAGTTGTGGGAAGTGTGGCATGTGTCCCAGGCCAGGAATTTGTCAGGGAGCAGGGAGGCGCCTACCATCTCAGGTGTATGGCCACCAAGTTTCCAGGGTCGCAGACCCATCAAGCTTCCTGACACGGTTTACTATCCCACATTGAGCATTTTGGAAAGTCCTGTTTGCTGTACATGCTGATTCCTCTGATGTATCTTGGCAAAGAAAAGTGAAAATATTATGGAAAAGATTCACATTTCTATGTGTCATTACCATTTATAACTCATGGAGGAGGTCACCTTCTTCTGTTATTGAACACAGAGAAATAGAGCTTGTGCCCAACAAAAAGTTTACCTTACTACTAACAAGTGTTCATGGTGTTAGAAGGCACTCTGCATGCTTCCAAAATAGAAACATAACCATCTATATAATCCAGCCACAAACCCTGAAACCTATAACAGTGATCTACCTATAAGATAGATGGGCACAATAGTGTCATGAATGTTATGGGAATAACCAGTCACTTTTGGGTTAGCTTTAAGGCCTGCTCCATGAGATGATATCCACACCTGACACTGTTAAAGTGGCTAGGAACCTGAGACTAGATAGGTCATAGGCCTAGTGGAAACCTACTAATACTATTCTGTTAAAGGGACATAGCAATAAAATGACTTCTAATGACATAATGCTATACCCATATAATAGTTCTTCACTCAACCTTATCAAAGAAGCTTCTTGCAATAGATGAGAACTAACAAAGAGACCCAGGAGTAGACAGTGTAGAGAGAGACTTTGAAGCACTCATTCCTAAGTAGAATGTCTTCTTCAAACACCTCCTCAGGGCTTAGGTCTGTGTAGAAGAGGAGGCAGAAGGATTGTAAGAGCCAGAAGTGGTATACAACTCCAAGGAAGATATGAACACAGAAGAACCCAAAGAGATTGTGACAGCAGGCACAGACTGCCACAGGTTTAAACCAGACAAACTTCAGCATTGAGAAAGGGAAGTGGATGCTAAGCCCTACCCTAACCAGAAGCTGTTTGCAGTTGATGCCTGCTGGAAAGTTGAAAAACCATTGTTGTACAATGGAGTTTCACTGTATCAATGGCACTTCAGGGCAGGCCCCCATTTCCAGGACTAGGTGGACAGTATAGAACAGATCCCATGTTTGCTTGTTTGTAGGTTTTTCATTTTGTTTTATTTTGGCACTTTCCCTCTTTTTTTTTCTTGGATATTTTATTTACTTACATTTCATATGTTATCCCCTTTCCTGCTTTCCCCTCTACAACCCCCCTATTCCTTCTCCCATTACCCTGCTTCTATGAGGGTGCTTCCTCACCCACCTACCCACTCCCGCCTCACCACCCTAGCATTCCTCTACATTGGGGCATAAAGCTTTCACAGGACCAAGGGCCTCCCCTCCTATTGATGTCACATAAGGCCCCTTCATTTCCTTCAGTCCTTTTTCTAACTCCTTCATTGGGATTCCTGTGCTCAGTCCAATGATTGGCTGTGAGCATTCACATCTATGTTGTGTAGGATCTGGCAGAGCCTCTCAGGAGACAGCTGGATCAGGCTCCTGTCAGCAAGCACTTCTTGGTATATACCATAATGTCTGGGCTTGGTGTCTGCAGTTGACATGGATCCCCAGGTGGGGCAGTCTCTGGATGGCCTTTCCTTCAGTCTCTGCTCCACTCTTTGTCCCTGTATTTCCTTGACCCGACCTGCGGGCCCTAGGTTATTCGTGAGGGACGAGGAGGATTGCAACCTGGAAGAACGGTCGAGAGAGAGAATGAACTCAAGGAAGCAAATGCTTGTCAAGAGTCATATATTTGGGCACCAAGTGCTTATTTATAATACATTTTTCAAAGGGAGGGGTAAGAGGGATCCAGGTAATGGGAAAGTTGGATCCAGGTGATGGGAAAGTACAGAATCTTCTCGGCCTGTGCCCTAAAACAATGGCGGTCCAACTGCCTACTTCAAACGATACGGTACACTGCTTTACATCTAAAAATCTATTTGTAACTATCAAACAGAACCTTGTGGTTGCTAGGGAGATGAAGCTGCAGGAGACATTGTGCAGGTGGGGAGAAGTAGGGGGTGAGGGTAAGAGGCAAGGGTCCTGGCTTCTGACATCTCCCCCTTCTCTGTTTAGATGGAGAGGGCATCCTGTGATCAATCCCAACTACATGAGTTTAGAATTTGGAGGTCAAATTGTGGGGGTGGGGGGGGTCTTAGACAAGTTCATAACCCCAAGACATTAATGTGAGACGAGTCACGTTGATGGTCGAAGGCTTTAGGCTATCGACAATGGGCAACATCAAGGGACCCCGAGGTGGGTGAAAGGAGGGTGAGGACCCTGTCTTAGGCTATGTAGGCTGCACCCACTCCCAGCACCACACACTCCTTTCCAGCTGCATTGGGTGGGCCCCTGGGAAGTGGACCTACAATAATCCCGTCATTGGGCGAACTCACAGCCATCCTAATCCCTGTGTGAATGTCTAGGTTATCAGCCATTTGTCATTTGGGGTGTAATATTGTCATAATGGAAGACTCCCGATATTAGAGGACCACATCAAAGGCAGGCCTTAGTTTAGGAAAAAGCCAATTTTTGTCAGGATGATCAAGAGGCCAGGCTCCCTAGCGAGAGAAACGAGGGCAGAGCCAGGCATGCCAGGAATTTTTCTTGAGGGTATGGAAGTCTAGGGGTCGGCCATAGGGGGAGGCAGGGGGGCTGGCAGCTGCGCCTGTCTCCGGCAGAGTCACTTCTGGATCTCCCTCAATCTTCAGTTGATGGTAATGAACTTCAACCGGCTTCTTAATGGCAGCATCAATCTGGTTCTTAACAAAACTTGTGAGGCGGTTAAAGGCCCAAGGGCCAAAAGACAAAAGCAATAAAATATCAACAAAAGGTCCTAGTAAACTAGGCAATAGGGTAGTAAGCCAAGGTGAAGTAGAGAACCAATTTTGATACCATGACTCTTGTTGTTCTCTGGCTCTTTTTCTTTCCTCTAAACTCTTTTTGACCTTGTCCAGGCTATTTTGGACAAGGCCTGTCTTATCAGAGTAAAAGCAACATTCTTCTCTGAGGGCTACGCAGAGACCCCCTTCCTTAAGGAAGACAAGGTCAAGTCCTCTCCTGTTCTGTAACACCACCTCAGAAAGAGAAGCCACAGAGTCCTTAAGGTCTTGTATTCCTTCTCTCAAATTATTTAAATCTTTATCAATGAGAGACTGAAGATGGGCATAATGATTATTGGAGGTGACTAGAGAAGCAATGCCCGTTCCTGTGCCAACAGCGCTGATTCCTAATATGACAGACAACGTAAGGGCTGTCAGAGGCTCTCGTTTGATCCTAAGAGAAGGACCTTGATCTAGAATATTAAGAAAAGACTCTGAGTCATGAATAAGAAAATGAGGGAGAATGGTAACAACTACACAATAATCTCTGCTCCTTAAAAACTCAAAATTGGAAATATATAATGTCAATCCAGTGGCACAGGCAAAATATATACCATTGGATGCAATGGTATATGAAAAGGTATTATTTAAAATCAATATCTGATTGCAAATAGGGACCAAATCTTGGGGGGGAAGCATAGAGGGCCCCAAAAGGCAAAGGCCCATGCCCGAAATGGAACCAAGAGTGAGACCTCCTTCAGGTGAAGTAGCCCATAATAACAAATTGCTATTATCAGAAAAGAAGGGAGGGGTAAAAATAGCTATTCCCTCATAAAAAGGGGGAGTAGGTGAAAAACAAATCCAACATTCTCGATACTGATATTCACTGGTATTATGAATAGCTTCAAGGGAGGCATTTGCCAAAGAAATAATAAGGTCAGCAGAATTGGGAGGACCCGCAGGTATAGTGGGCTGGAATAAGGTAACCTGGGGGGAGGTGGGGAGAGATAAAATGGCTGGAGCAATAGTTCCAGGCCTGGTGATGGGCTTGGCTGGTGGCCGAGGGTGCTGTAGGGCAGGATTAGGGCCCCAGCAGCAACATTTTTATTAGGGATACTCTTAAGGAGCTTAATTCTAAAAATGAGTCCCGGGTCTGAGCAGGTGAGTGAAAAGGTCGAGCATTCTCTTAGACGTAGACCCCACTCATACCCTTGGCCTGTCCAGTCTTTACTCTTTCCTACATCTGTAAAGGATATAAGAAGAGGGACACACCATTTGAATGCACACCAGGATTTAAATGGTTGGGCGGTCTTAATTCCTAGTTTATCCTGTAAATATGTATGTAGAAACTTTCTCCTTAAAGTGATATAATCCCAGGAAGAATGGGGTCTCCAATATGCATCTCCTGTGGTTTCACAGCCCCAAGATGCACAATAATAATCAGAGCTATAGCCACATTTATAATTTTGAGAGCGATCACGATGAGTAGGTCCAGGGCATACATAAAGGCCAGATGGATCATTGGCCAAGGAGATTCTCCTATCAAAGGAATTACATCCTATAAGGTGGCCATCATAATTGGGGTTAGGTGCATCAACAGGCTGACATTGGGGCCAATAATGAGAGGGGGTCCCCCAATCTGCACTGGCTCCCAGGGCAAGAGCACAAAGATCCACCTCCAAAGAGGGCCATGAAGGCTGGGTTCCAAGTGAAGAGCTGGAATTAACAATGTCTCCCGCTTGATTTATTATGACCCAAGTAAAGTTATAAATCTGATATGGGGAGTGTTGGGATTTAATACTCACAGTTGGATAAATCTGAAGTATGAGCAGGAGGAGAGTAAAAGAAATAAGGCGACTGGATGCATTTTTCTGAAAGGAAGCACAGTTAAGAACCATTCTCAGGGGGTATCCCTGGGGTAGAGTTAGCCAACTTTACCAGTCTTTCTGGTAGCCATCTGGCGTTTTGTTCCTTTGAATCATATATGCACGCGTGTCCCTTCCCCCAGATAAGGACTGGGTCAGGACCATTCCACTTATATGTCAACGGATCTTTCCACATGACTTTGGCATAGGAATCTGCTGTAGTAGGATGCCAGAACCTATCTGCTGCAGACTTTCCTTTTTCATCAAGGGTCAAAAAATTGAGAACAAATAGTGCATGATTTAACAAAATTTTATGATTCCCCTTTTGTGGGTATAAAATGTCCCCTGAATGTTGTAATTTTAAGAGCATGTTCTTTAAGGTCTGATGTGCCCTTTCTACAATTCCCTGTCCTTGGGGGTTATATGGAATACCAGTGACATGTTTAATATTAAGCTGGGCACAGAACTGTTTAAAGGAGACGCTGGTATTATGGACAGCCTCAAAAAAAGCATTTACCAAGGAAATAATGAGGTCAGCAGAACTAAAATATCAAAAGCCATAATGGGACAAGCTAACAATGAGCAAATGATCATCTTAAAATGTTTGCCTCAGATTACTATATAATCTGTAACAAGTGTGTCTCATTAGTAAGGCTATGGTGGACGTGATTTTAGGAAAAATTTTTGTTATTAATATATTCTTCTTCTTATTATTATTATTAATATCACCAAGCAATAGCATTTCCCTTTATAGCAGATCTCTATAGATCTACGAAAATGTACTGTCTTATAGTGATACTGTATAGGCAAATAAATAACTTTTTAAATCTTAATAATAACTCTATAAAAATTCTTAAAATTATATCAATAATTATTAATTATTTTATTATTGATATATTTATTATTATTATTATTATTATTAATATAACCAAGTAATAGCACTCTCCTTTGTAGCAGATCTCTGTAGATCCACAAAGATGTACTATCTTATAATAATATTATATAGGCAAATAAATGTCTTTTTAAATCTTAGTGATGACCCTATAAAAATTTCTAAAATTATATCAATAATTATTAAGCTCTTTTATAACAAAACTGTTATTAAATATCTCAAACATAATTAAACCATAATAAAAATTCTATCAATCTCCTGAGTATTATCAATTAATTATCTCGAGAGAAATAGTAACTGAACCTTCTCCTGCTTAAAACACATTTCAAGAGGTCATAAAACAATTAGCCTAAATTACTAAAAAATTCCACAATTTATTATAAATACCAGAACAAAAAATATTATCTAGATTTATCTATATAAAACTTTACTAATTTCTTAAATTATAATTTCAAACTTTCTGCAAACCTATAAAGATAAACAGGTGATAAATGTCTAGCTAAATAATTACTTCTAATGGGTATTCATGTAAACATTTTATGTTGTAAACTTCTATTTCAATTTATGACTTGAAATTTGGTGTGAACTTGTGATGAACCTTGTAACATGTGACCATGCACTTTGAAAGATGTATAAGTTCTGAGAGCAAAAAGATAAGAATTAGTTAGTTAGAATGGTCAGTTAGAATAGTGAGTTAATTAAATTAGTGAATTAGAAATTAGCGAGTTAGGAATCAATTAATTAGTTAAGACCCCATCACTTAGAATTTTACTTTGTTAGAATCTCTTCTTCTCCACTCAGGACCTTTCCACGCTTCCCCTCAGATAGCTTTTATAAAATATTTTTTACACTTAATAAACTCCATAGCAACTTTTTTTTTAAATGTCTTTTTTTTTTTTCCTGTGACCCAGCAGTTAGAGCCCAGCAGTTCTTGTTGAGATAGAACAAAGCCACCTTGCATAATCTTCTGTTGTTAGACTACAGGTGTTAATCACCCTAGCCTGCAGTCTCTTATCCTCAGAAGAAGTTTTTAGGATAGTTCTCTCTCTCTCTCTCTCTCTCTCTCTCTCTCTTCCCATGTCGGGGCTGGGCTGGCCCCCAGCAGGGATGGTCTTAAGAAGTTTATTGTAAAGGTGAGGAAGTTTTATTGTAAAGCCTTCTGAGGATGTACTGCCTGGTCACCTGGCCACTCAGACCCAGGGCTCAGAAGAGGAAGCAGACGCAAGGCAGGAAGGGGGGCGGGGGGGGGGGTACTGCAAAGTCTGCCAAGACTCGGAATCAGAAGCTGAGGGTGTCTGTAAGGAACCTGTGATCGGGTAACAGGAAAGGCTAGGTGGAAGGAATCTGGAGGAGAGGCAGAGAAACAGCAAAGGACCAAGAAATGTGAAACTTGTTTTCTGGAGATGGAGAATGTCTCTCAGCTCACGAACCTGAGAAAAAAGGCAGTCTCACATATCAGAAAGAGAGGGAAGGTTGGAAAGGCGAGCATGGGGAGGGGAGCAGAAGGTGCCCTGAGAGAAGGCCAGTCAAGATTGTGAAAGCGGCTTCATCACCGAAGTTCAAAGGCTCTGGGTCGGGGAAAGCAGCCTGCTGCTGCTGCAGCTACCTAGGGAGCTCAGCCCCTGTGAGAGAGTGACAGGAAAGATGAGGTGCTGAGGATCAGGTGACGAGGAGGAGGAATACAGGGCGGAAAGCCGTGAAATCTGTTCCTGTAGGTGAAAGATCTCTGTCAATTCATGGACCTAGGAAGAAAGTCGGGCATTCATATCAGAAAGGGAAGCAGACAAAATAGTAGGAAAGGCCAGAATCGCAGGGATAGGGAGTGTTGCAGGGGACCAAAGAAACCGGAAATGGTGTTGTGACTGAGGGAGTCGCTTCTTTCACAAACGTGGCAGAAGCTCCAGGATCCAAAGGCTGTGATTCAGAAGCAGCGGAGAGCACTGAGGCAGAGCCCGCCGAAGCTGAAAGGATGGGGGCAAAATGTGTCAAGGCTGGAACCGCTGGAAGAGCAGAATCGCCGCCTGCTGAAGCAGCGGCTGGGAGAGCAGAGGCTGGGCTGGGAGGGTGGAGGCAGAACTCGCCAAAGTTGTGGCTGGGAGGGCAGAAACGCTGCGCCCCAGATCTGTGATCGCGGCTGCGGCTGGAAGAGCAAAAATGCTGCATGCAGGAGCAGGTCGAGGCGGTGGCTAGGGAGGGGGATGGAGACAAATATCGAGAAGCAGCATAGGGAGGGCATAGAAGCAGAGGCTTCCGAAGAACAGGATTACAGTAGGAAGTTTGAGAGTGAGAGATGTAAGGGTCGCCAGTGGCTAGAGGCACATATTGTGGGGGCAAAGGAGCCGCGGGCGCAGAACTATGACAAGGGCGCACAGGCGAGGCCAGGGGTGAGGAATCTAAAGCTGACAAATCAGGATAGATATGAGGAGAATCAGACGAGGAGGGAAGCTGAGACTCATGAGGCATATCAATAAGTTTAAAAGGAACAGAGGCCTGAGATGGTGGGCGGGAGGAACCAGCGGAGCCAGGGCATGATTGTGATAAGCAGTATTCTGCGACCGACCGACAAGAGCTGGTGCTTACCCGAATCTTTGTCTGCATCCTCAATAATGTCCCTAATAATACCCCAGAATGAAAAAATTGTTGGATTAACTGCACCATCACCTTCACATTTAATTTTTTCATTTAATTCACGACCCACTTTTTGCCACTTCTTAGGGTGTATGATAGGACCGTCAAGCATAAACCAAGGACACTGTTCATCAATAAACACAAAGAAATCAATAAGATCTTTTTTCTTAACCCTAATTCCTCTCTCTCTGAGACTCTGTTTGAGGTCCTTTATAAAGGATGCCTCCTTTGACAATGAATGGCCCATTCTTATGGGACGGAATGAAACTTACCCCGAGGACAACAGGTCACAGGCAATGATCCTGTCTCACTCAATATACCGTGCGAATGCCTTCTTCTGCCAAAGCTCTGTCCGGAGGAATCAGTGCCTCGAGCCCCACGTTAGGCGCCACCTGACC